>NC_085131.1:8833500-9471166 GCF_030269925.1 Bombyx mori | reverse complement strand
TTCCCAAGATTCAAGCCATTTAAGGCCTGCCATTGTCGAATTCGGTTCACTAGCCAACGGTCCGCTCATACCGTAAGCTAGTGGTGAAAACAAATAGAAACTGTACACTGTTGTTGATATTACAACGCCTATGATGCAATGATACGCAGTCTTTCCCAGTTCCGGACTCAAGTAACTCCGCACACTACTTAGAAGATATTCAGTTAAGATACCTGTAATAAAATTGCACAACAATTAACAAAAAAAAGCAAACCGCAACCTCTTATAGTATATATTTAAACCTGGCAGGACACATTGTAACACTCGCGTTTTTTTGGGATGGTGAGTTGTTGCAGTCGCCCATGGACTTCAGCAATGCCAGGGGCAGAGCCAAGCCGCTGTTTACCGTTAAGTACTCTCCGCAAGCCTCATTTGAAGGAGGACATGTCATAGCGCTCGGAAAATACCGTGGAGGGGAGCTCATTCCAAAGCCGGATGGTACGTGGCAAAAAAGATCTCTGGAAACGCACTGTGGATAAACGCGGTGGCTCCAGGCGTGGGTTGGCATCCCTACCCTGCCTAGTTCTTCCGTGAAGGAGTTATGCGTACCGTTTTTAAGGTTGGAACAACTGATATACTATTCAATTGAGACTTTAACTTCATGTGTTAAGGTGGGGATTTTTGTATGATCTCCAGTGTCGATTGAACACCAGGCGGCTGGTGAGCTCGTTCATTGTAGGCATTTTGAACAAACAGGTCTTCTTTCTTAAACCAATAACGAATATCCTGCTGGTGGGGCATGCTATGAGCCCATAGCTGAGACTTCGACCCTAATCTGGGTGAGTGGTAGCATTCACACTGAGTTATGTGTTATCCACGAAGGGCTCGACGAGTAAATTAACCCACAGACACAGCCTTCTGAGTTTCTCGCCGGGTGTTCTCAGTGGGTCGCGTTTCCGATCCGGTGGTAGATTCTACGAAGCACTACACTTGCTAGGGCCATTGTTAGCAACACTCTTGATTTGAGCCCCGCGAGCTCATCTACTCGCCCGGTTACGCTGACATAGCCTCTCAAGGCTATCAGCTTAGATAGGCATAAAAAAAAGGAGCGCTAACTGTGCACTTTGAATAGATACACGGGAAATTCTGTTCAACAATTTAAACGTAAATGCACAGTAAGGTTTAGTTGAGTAAAATAGTTACAATTAACTTTTTTCCTCAACTAAGGCTTAGGTAGGATATAAAAAAAAGTGGTATCCAGTAACCTCTTACGCTATGAGTGTGACCACGTCTGTCCAAATAGATAAATCCTTTAAAAAAAAAAGAATTCAAATTACATTTGTTACGGTAGCTTAGTTACCTGTAAGCATAGAGCTGAAGACTAGGGCAGGAAAGTAATGGTGAAAATACAAAACTCTGCCCATAGCCCAGAAAGGTATGTAGTGCAGAGCCCATCCTATGAACGTCCAGCCGGCTGCGTTCAATAGTAAACTTCCTTCGCCAACTAAAACAGACAAATATACAGGTGCGTTAATTGTTTGGAAAATTTAAACAAAACGAATTCATGGTATTTCTCAGAAGCCATCCTTTGAATTTTTTTTCTTATTTGCTTTTGTTGGCAGAAATAACATACGGCGCGCCTGATGGTGATTGGTTATCGTCCCTAATGGACGTCAGCAATGCCAGGGGCATAGCCAAGCCACTGTCTACTGGTGAGTGCTCTCTGCAAGCCGTGAGAAACGGTGTTTTTTTCCACGCAAAAATTGAGGGTCTGTTTTAGATTTGGCAGTTATTTTTAACTCTTTGCGTTGATAACAAACTTATTTGTTGGGAGAATCTATGGTTTCATAGATAAGACACTCAAATTTGTACAAAGGTATTGAAACTGGTGGTAGAACCTCTTGTCAATCCGCACGGGTAGGTACCACCACCCTGCCTATTTCTGCCGTGAAGCAGTAATGCGTTTCGGTTTGAAGGGTGGGGCAGCCGTTGTAACTATACTGAGACCTTAGAACTTATGTCTCAAGATGGGTGGCGAATTTACATTGTAAATGTCTATGGGCTCCAGTAACCACTTAACACCAGGTGGGCTGTGAGCTCATCCACCCATCCAAGCAATAAAAAAAAAATTTAGTGGCATGTTTATTGAAATCCGTACGAATGTCATTTCTGCTATGGAAATATAGCCATTATTCGAATGTCAGTTAAGACTTCCGCATCATTTCTTGGTTGAATACTTTTTTCTACAGGCTCTGGCAATTTTTTCACAGGTTACACTTATTGTTTATTGAAAAAGAAAAATACCTTGTCTAGAAACACCAAAAGCTTCTGCCCTCTTTTCTTTTATGGAGTTGATGATATACACCAAGAAGAATATTATTAGAAAGGCAAGATTCGTCCACCATACTACTGGATTTCCTAATAAATAGATGCGGTGAGTGCTGCCCGAAAAAAATTGACCCTGAAAATGACATAACCGATAATCTGTGAATGTGTGTCACTTTTTTTTTCCTACCTAAGCTGAAAGCCTTGAGAGGCTATATCAGCGTAACCTTAACTAGTAGGTGAGCTCACGGGGCTCGAACCTGACGACGTTGCTAACACGAACCCTAGCAAGAGCCGTGCTTCGCAGAATCTACCACCGGATCGGAAACGCGACCCACTGAGAAGATCCGGCGAGAAACTCAGTGGGCTGTGTGTGTCACAAAAAAAATTCTGAATTTAAAAAGATGAAAAGACGTATTGTACAAGCTAGGTAATTTTTTCTTTTTGGGATTTCGTGAATTGTTGTTTTATTTTTTTTATCATTATTTCCCACGTTTCTTTAGCCAGTGACCATGGAAATTTTAAAGCGTTCGAAGCGTCGGATATAATTAAATGAAAATAATAAATGCTAGAATGAAACTTAAAAATATTTTATATTATATTTTATTATTATTATATTTTAAATACTGTGAATTATTATTATCAATATTGTCGTCCATAATTATTATAAAATATTTTTTTGTGTATCTCAGGAATGTGGACAAGATAGGACTATCATAACAAATTACATTATTATTTTAGCAACGTTTCGGTCTTTTATTAGACCTTAATCAGGGATCTGAAAATTACACATAATTGATAACCAACAATACAAAAAACAACAATTGTCGACACTACCATATTTATTCATATTATGGTAATTTGTTATGATAGTCCTATCTTGTCCACATTCCTGAGATACACAAAAAAAAACTGTGAATTATGTTTATGAAATTTAATTATGTCACATCTCTCGAACAATCTCTTAATAGATTTATCTTCATTTTGTCATACATTTGTACATTTGTGGAGGTTATAATAATAAAATAATAAAATATTAAGAATATAAAAAGGATTCCTCGGAGAAGTTACTCGAACGTAGTATTGAATGATAATAACTTAAGCGATAGTAAAAATTAAATTAAATTCGAGTTAAGTTATCGACTGTATTTATGTTTTCCGGTAACGGGTCTTACCCTGTAATTTATGGGCCATTGCCACGGCTGCGAGGTGACTTCCCCTTCCTTCGGTTTGAGTCCGGAATTCCCCTGGAACATGACGGCGTGCGATTCGTAGAAACGTTCGAGGAAACCAGAGGCGTAAGATTCGAAACTCACTTTAGGCACTGAAAGATAAAATATAATATACTAGCTGACCCGGCAGACTTCGCAGTGCCCCAATCGATAAATAAAAAACCTAAACTATTGTATAAAAAAAACTTAAAACAAACAAAAGAAATCCGTCCGATGGGGGACACATCAATTTTTGTTTAATTCCGAGTATTTTATCTACCTTTTAAACCTTCTCTGGACTTCAACAAATAATTGAGCCAAATCGATCCAGCCGTTCTCGAGTTTTAGCGAGACAAACGAACAGCAATTCATTTTTAGATATATAGAAGATTCAAATCAATTTTTCCGCAAAAACAACAAACGAAAAAAAGTTTATAAATTCAGTTCGACAAACCGACCGTACACAGCGCAGTTCGTATTTTTCAGAATTGCCGCGCAAACATTACAAAACTCGGGTGAACGACATTACGTGTGACGTCATTTGAGGCCAAACTAAATGACAAGCTTACTGCAGATTACATACACTAATACATAGTCATTTAAGACGTTTGCGATATGAATGGTTTTAAAAAAAAATCGATAGGACTTAATTCTTATTTCACAAAATTTGTTTAATATTCATTTTAATTTTGTTTAGAGTATTTTATATGTATTAAAGAAATAAATGTGTGTTACATACGATCATCAAAAACGTTATCCTCTATGTTCCACAGCGCGTTCTTGTCTCTTAAATTGGGATTGCAGGAGACTTCCTGCTGTTCGTAGCCCCATTTAGGTAGTTGCTTCCCTGTTGTCGTCAATACACACGCCTACGAAGAACATAAACTTGAGAGTGAAAGTTTATTAGGTTTAAGCGACATTTCGCTTAATACGCGACATTTATATTTGTAACTAGCTGACCCGGCAGACTTCGTAGTGCCTCAATCTATAAACAAAAGACCTAAACTTTTGTATAAAATAAACTTAACACAAACAAAAGGAATCCGTCCGACGGGGGGCACATCAAAGGGAAAACAAAATTGTTATTTTTATTTAATTCCGAGCATTTTCATATTTATCTAACTTTTAAACCTTCTCTGGACTTCCACAAATAATTCAAGACCAAAATTTGCCAAATCGACCCAGCCACTCTTGAGTTTTAGCGAGACTAAAGAACAGAAATTCATTTTTATATAAAATATATAAATAGATAGAAGATAGGTAGATAGATTAAAGGTCCGTGTTATTTGGTATTATTATCAACTATTCGATGTTTTTAATTGAACTTCAATTATAATAAGTTTACTCCATTCAAATAGCCGATGAAGTTTTTTTTTATGATATTTTTCCAAATTTTAAACTTTGAATGGCTCTCCTGTATAGTAGTAGCAAAAATGTCGCTTAAACCAGTGTGCTTAGTGCGAGTTTTTTAACGTTCTCGATAGCGTAAAAGTTAACCCAATTTTGTATGCAGTTGGAACTGCGCCCCTAACGGCAAACGTAGGCAAACGATCCCATTCCATACAAATATGAGCTAACGTTTACGCTATCGAGAACGTTAAGAAACTCGCACTAAGCACACAGATAACCTCTCACCCCTCGATAAGTATAAAATGTAGTTTGCAGGAAAGACACATATATAATATATATAAATATATCTAAAAAATTCAAGGCATACTCTGAGACATGGCTTTTAATTATATTTGATCGATTTTTTTTGCTTAGTATTATTTGTTGGTTGGGAGCCAACGACCGCTCGACGACCGGTATGGAGGGCATTGATGAAAACCAGAGTAAAAAAACTTTGAGAAACTCTGTTCTGAAATAGATGCTCGACGCGACGAACTGAATCGTCGGCCTTGTGCTATCTTTTACAACTATTATAATGGTGTGCTCGCTTGCCGCATTTCGCGTGAATTTTTTGGGATAACATCGGCTATGTTAGCCACACACCATCACAAAAATTATTGGACAATTAGATATCGAGTTGAAGAGGCCGAAATCGTCCAAATAGGTATTGGTGGATTATGTTGTTATAAAGTATATGTATAAATAGGTAGCATACATAATGTGCTTCAAAATATATTTTTTGGATTTATCGGAGAACTGATCAAGACAGTTATTTCTAATATTATTCCAAATAAAATATTATTATATGAAAACTGAGCTTTATACTTTAATGAATTTGAGATGCAATTTTGTACATCTTTGATACATGTTACGAAGCCATCGGAATTCAACCTCAGTGGTCGGGGATCGTTTTAATCTGTATTGAGAACATAAACAGAGAAAATTTCAAGTTGTATAAAATAACGAAGGTCTGATCGTCGCGGGCTCTTGGACTATACCTTAATAAAACTTTTTTTTATCATATTATTTTATAACAAATTACTGTATACCTATATGTAATAGTGTATAAAAACATTATTAACTGTAGGCTCGGTTTATTGGTCGACTGTGATTTGACAGTTCTGATATTTTTGTATTACCTGCAAATAATGAACAAGCATAAGTTTGCTTCGAACAGTTTGGATCTCTTCGCCATCTTTACCGCCCGATATGACAATCTTCCACACGTCGTTGGCGTCACCTACGCCGTCCTGAAATTTCAATTAGAATGAACAATGCGATATTACAGGTTTTTTTTTTTATAAAAACGGGAACTGGTTAATTTTCCTCGCATAATTAAAGATTAATTTATTTAGAGTCTATTAGGTCTCTTAGGAATAGATATCTTCGGATTCGTCTTTTCCATAGTGTACTACTAGATATTCGGGCGCCTTAGTAACAGAAATCGACGTATTTACGTAGGGCACCGGTGACCTACACGGCAATCAAAGGATTAAATGGATTTATATCGGAGGATATGATGATAAAAAGGATTCAAGAAAGATCGATGAGCTATCGTCAGCCTGGTGGAAGTCGTTAGCCATTCTGAGAGTTATGGTCGAAATCTTAAGTGATTTGTGTAACTGCTGTCCTACCTTTCGGAACAGGAATGCATGAGCGCTTAGCTGCAGAAAAGACAGGTCAGCGGTATCTACCCGTGGGTGACTTACAATACGCCCTACCACCAATAACTTAGCAGGTTTATAATATCTACGGATTTTGTTGTTACTGTACGGTCCTGCCTACATCATTGAAGTCATTGAGCCAATCCTATATGCCTATGCAGTGAAAATTCCTTGTCATCGAACTCAAAACTAAACAAACGTTTTAAAGTGTTTAAATTCTACTTCGTAGTGTAAGAGAACGTGGTTCCGATTAGGCTTACAAGAATTTGAACCAAACAAACCGAAATATTTAAAGTTTTTTAAGGAGTTTTATGGCCTGGTAACTAAGATCTTTAGGTCATATATTTTTTTAATGTAGGTATATTCTTATTTTCATGAAAAATTATAATATGGAATGAAATGAAACGAAATGAAATGAAGATGATTAATTTGAGACACTAATCAACTGGGATGAATTTAAATGAAATGCGATGAGATGATATGGTATGAAATATAATCTCAGTAAAATGGTGGTTATTTACTAAGATTTTTTCAGTGGACTTTTTTGAGGATCTCGGCAAATTACGTCCAGTAGCTTTGTTTCATTTTCCCATATTTGTGCACTTTCACAAATATTAAACAGTTAATAAACCACCGTTATTACACATTTAAACCTGAAGAAACATTAAATAGACAAAAATAAAACAAATCACACAACTTCACTCCTCACGTTCCCGCCAAAAATTTTGTTAAGCTACCCCCGACTATGGGATTTAAACCCTGAAACATTCACATCGCTCGTTACGAACACACCGAGCGTTTTATCATTTAGGCCACGACAATTTCGATGATTAGAGGCTGTAAAGGAGTCTGAAAGCGACCAGTACCTCCCCGTAGCCGGTGACCTGCAGGTGCTTGGCGGTGAGAGGCGCTCGCTCGCGGTGCGAATGCAGGTTGCGGCCCGTGGGCGCGTGCGTGACGCGCACCAGATCGCCGCTGCGCACCACCACCGTCCCCTCGACTCGTTCGCGGTTGTACGGTTTTATTTGCCAACGATTATTCTCATCTTTGTGAGTGTATGTTGTTATCTAAAAATTTATATATTTTTTATTATATATATCGAGAGATGAAAGGTTGTTTGTTATAAGTGACATTTCGCATAATACGCGACATTTATGTAATGTAACTTAATACTGAAACCTTAGAACTCATATCTCAAGGTGGGTGGCGGCTTTACGTCGTAGATAGTATATGGGCTCCGGTAACAACTTAGCAGATGGGCTGTGAGCTCGTTCAAACGTCTATGCAACAAAAAACAATTAAAAAAAATCTTTGTAATTAAAGGTCCGTTTTATTTGGCATTAGCATCGTTAGCAACAGTTCGATATTTTTAATTGAACTTCAATTAAGTTTACACCATTCAAATAGTTGAAGAAGCTTTTTGTTATGATATTTCTTCCAAATTTTAAATTTTATGGCTCTCCTGTATAGTTGTAAAAATGTAACTTATCCAAATAGCCTTTCACCCCTCGATATGTATGTTTGAAAGTAATCGAAAGTGACTCCAGAACAATGGTTCCCAAAGTTTTTCTGTTCCTTAGTATATTGAAGACTGATACAATTTAAGCTCTTAATCGTATCTTATTCACCTCAAAACCAAGGTGAATCGGGTAAAGCTAGTTTTTTCAGTTTTTGTGTACTTATATATTGTAATCGTATATAAAAATATAACTCTCCGGAACCATTTTAATCTCAATTTTATTGGATTTGGAAAATGTCCCGATTCCCTCCATTGTACGGTACCTGTTGCTGTCTCGCTCCCACCCCCGCTGGGTACAAGTGGTGGTGTGAGTGCAAGTACCCCCCGCCAGTTCTATGATTCTTCAAAGTGACGAGAGCTCCGTAAGCGAGCACCCGTGGCGCGCTGGCGTTGTGCAGGCTGTTCCCTTCGAGACGTGCTTGGAACCCGGACGAGTAGAAACCGTCACCGTTGCCGCTGTTGAGCATGTCATGGAGATCAGCTCGGCCCGTCTAGTGTTAAGTGGCTACCGGAGCTCAGAGATACTGGTGGTAGGACCTCTTTTGAGTCCGCACGGGTAGGTACCACCACCCTGCCTGTTTCTGCCGTGAAGCAGTAATGCGTTTCGGCTTGAAGGGCGGGGCAGCCGTTGTAACTATACTGAGACCTTAGAACTTAGATCTTAAGGTGGGTGGCGCATTTACGTTGTAGATGTCTATGGGCTCCAGTGACCACTTAACTCCAGGTGAGCTGTGAGCTCGTCCACCCATCTAAGCAATAAAAAAAAACTGAAACTGCTGCGTTCACCGACAGTGACTTTCCAGAGATCTTTTCCTCAGCTCGCTGAGTTTCTCGCCGGATCTTCTCAGCGGGTCGCGATTCCTATCCGGTAGTAGATTCATTCGCGAAGCAGCTACTCTTGAGCTGTTAGGTCTCCTTCGGAGGCGCTCGGGTAGCTGTTAGCAAATCCCACCCCTCCTGGCTGAGCCTTTGCTTGCTCGCCCACCTGTCCTGGTGAAACTGGAAAGGCCTACGGGCCACCAGTAATCCTTCAATCATAAAAAAAAGATCTTTTCTGCCACGTACCAAAAAAAATGATCTTTTTTATTTATTGCTTAGATGGGTGGACGAGCTCAAAGCCCACCTGGTGTTAAGTGGTCACTGGAGCCCATAGACATCTACAACGTAAATGCACCACCCACCCTTGACATATAACTTCTAAGGTATCACTATAGTTATAACGGCTATTGTATTCAGATTGTACCTACTGATGAACACTGCTTCGGTGGTTAGAGGTGATATAAAACAAAGAAATGGAGTTATGATCTCTAACGATTGCTCAAAGCACTCCCCATAAGACATACGGTACAAGAAACAGAGAGAACCGAAGTCCCTCCGTAGACCCAGAGGTTCCAAGCGATCCGCTAGAACGGGACTATCGACAACCCGACCGGCTCATAAAATTAGACGTGAACGCAGTCTTTTTTTTTTAAATGGGTATCGCCCGGTTTGCGTATATGCCACTGACAAAAGAATTCAGTCTTAATCATAATGAACACAACTGTCCTACCCGTCGACTGAGACGCATGACTACATCGCGGGATTTGTAACTTAACCTGATTTACACGATACGATTCCTTCATAACACAAGTTGTTCGTGAAGGTGTTAATCATATAAATATTATATCCCCCGTGCGTCGTGTTCCTCAGTGCTGAGGATCGTGACCTTTACGGAATACATACGTAAATTTTCTTGGGAAAATTGCTAGATATTTTAAATATATAGATGTATAGAAAAAAAAGGTAAATACCCGTGAGGAATGAACTCTCGTTACACTTACAATACAATACTTAAGCTAAAAATTGCATTGAACGATTTGAATACCATAATAGTAGTTTTTTTTGTTATAATAAAATTTAATTTACCTTTTACTCAGTACCGTGAGATGTATCCAAAAGAAGAACACGTACAGAACGAATGGCCACACAATGAGGGTTAATGTTCTGACAATGAGATGTGTGATGGTGAATTTCTGTAATGATAAAACACTATCGATATATTCCCGATCCTGCGGACCGAATGGTAAACAGTCGACGTCGCCCTAAGCACGTCATTTAGGATCCTTCCGATCCACTAATGGTGCTATTAGGTACCTCAAGCACCGGTCATCGTTCTCGTCGAACCCGTCGCTTGCGACGAAGGGCTCGACGAGTAAATTAACCCACAGACACAGCCCACTGAGTTTCTCGCCGGATCTTGTCAGTGGGTCGCGTTTCCGATCCGGCGGTAGATTCTGCGAAGCACAGCTCTTGCTAAGGTTAGTGTTAGAAACGTCATCAAGTTTGAGACACGTGAGCTCATCTACTAATTCGGCGAATCTAGTATAACACCTCGGGCTTTCTAAAAGAGGTTGGAAAAAAAAAGATTATAGATGAGCATATGGGCATACGAGAAAATCGAAAATAATTTCCATAGCTCACTGGACGAATAGTGATAACTTCAAAATATTAAATGCTTAATATGACACAAGATTTGAGATCCACTTTTAATAAAACTTTTCCTACTGAGCACTAACTTATTCGAAGCCAACACTTTTTTTACAGCGTGGTAATTTGTATTATCATTAAAATTGAATGATTCAATGGAAGATATCGTAAATGAATGAATTGTGGAATTAAAGCTACTGAGATCTGGGTTGACCATTTGGTCATCGTATCAGTATCGCTGGAAGGAGAATACGGAATTACTGACTATTCTAAGCTCTAAGTCAGAAGAAAGTGAGATTTCGAATAAACTCTGCAAACTTAATGAGCCAAACTTATGTTTATTTATGGGTCAATTACCATTATTTTATTATTATTTAAATTGAACAGACGCAATATAATATTGGAGATCCGAAAACTATAATCACCTACCTGTATTATTAAATTAAGCCCACCCGTTATTATTTGTAGTTGATAATCCTATTAAATTCATTTGTAAAATACTTACAACAGGTTTCGATAAATCACCCAGAATATTCCATAAGTCCGCAACTGTCCGTAGACCAACAAATAGAACAACGAACAATCCCACAAACTTGACGGACATCGTGCAAGCTAATGATGTACCCAAGAAAATTTGCCATGACAGCATCCTCGGAGAAAAAGGGAGTAAGCCGTCATTGGTTAAAGTAGAAACCTAAAAATGATATTTAAAAAGACTTTAATTTTTTTTTATTGTAGGTTATTGTTGTAAATGAGTAGTTTCAACAAATAATAGGTGTACCTATACCTATGAAGTTGCCATTTACAACACTGGCCATGTGTATAACATAATTTATGTATGACCGATAGTTAATTCTAAATTCAAATTAATTTTATTGAAAAAAATATGGAATTCTATTTTTAAATTCAGTTATTTGTTATATGATTTGAGTTTTGTTTTCACTATATTTGTATATTTTTCATTAACACGGATACGATAAAAATACTCAAATGCCGCGCAAACGGCTCACAATATTAGTGACGTGTACGGGGTGAGCACTACAAGCTCGTTATTAGTTTGAACGCTACCGACACGATTTTAAAAATTAATTATGTGTTCGCCCGTAAAATAATATCAACAACGACGATAGTAGAAGCTGAAGGTACCGCGAAGTTAGTCACAGCTTTCATAGTTAACACCAGATGATGACCGTTTTTTTTTTTATAACGCCATCTTGTTGTGTCTTTAAAACGATTAGTTGGCCTCAATTAAGAAAAATAGTATTATTATTCGCCAATAGATGTCGGGAATAGTTGATTAATGAAAACACGAATAAACATTTTCTGAAAATAAATCGTAGATAGATCGATTTATCGCCCCCGAAATCCTCTGCATACTAAATTTTATGAAAATCGTTGGAGCCGTTTCCGATATTCAGATTATATATATACAAAAATTGCTCGTTTAAAGGTATAAGATAAGATAAGATAAGATAACATAAAATTAAAACAATATTGGTCCATTTGCGACTAACGCTTGAAGGTAGATCTTGACTTCATTAATAGACAGAGAAATGAAGCGATTTTTAACCGCATTGTCACATCTGATTAAAAATGATTTATTTTGATAATCGTTAGATACATATAATCGTGTTTCATATTCGAGAGAATCAAAGCTAAGTGATACGGAAAAATATATGTACAAAACTCTTTTAATTAAATTTAAGATATAGACATGTTCCAATAAATAACTAGGCATCACATTACTTACCTTAAAGCATCCATATATTGAACAACTCATGAAGAACAGCAAGATTGGATCTAATAAGATGTATCTGTTTAAAGTCATAAAGCCAACATCTGAAAAATTATATCCAGAACTTATAATATCGTTATTACACACATTCGAATTATTAATCCTTCCATCAAGAAACTTACCACACAACAAGAGCAACGTTCCTATGAACGTGGCTTCCAATGATTTAGTCATCTCCCATATCGACAGAAAGGTTAGGGGAATAACCAAAGCACCTAACGTTGTACAAAACTGCAATTAAATATAGTATTTGATCGTTTTCGCCTATGTGTTATAGGGGAATCCCGAAAGCGGCTAATATCTTACGAGTATCATAAATATTAGGTTAAAGGTTAATCTATGATGAGTAACAGAATTTACTATATATTATGATCACATTAGTGATTATATAGCAACTACCAGTGTGCTTAGTGCGAGTTTTTTAACTTCCGTAAAAGTTAACTTGAATTTGTATGGAATTGGAAAGTTTGCCGCTAGGGGCGCTGTTCAAACTCCATACAAATTTAAGTTAAAAAAGAGAAGTTAAAAAAGTCGCACTAAGCACATAGTACTAACAATTATTATATAAAGATTAGATTAGTGGTAAGGCCTACTTCAAGATTACACGAGATGGTACCGCAATCCAGTTTATTTCTGCTGCAAAACAATTAAATGTCCCGGTTCGAAAGATAAGAAGAGCCGTTCTAAAATACAACAGAGTCTTCGACCTCATGTCTCAATGCAAGTGGGAGGATTCATATTGTGATGTTTATGAGCTTTAGTCCATTTACAGCAATAAAAAAACACGTCACTCCGAATCCTCCCGATTCGCTATCGGTGCTTTAAGGCATAACAAGTACCAGTCACCGTTCTCGTCGACTCCATGAAATGTGAAGCTTTCCTCGTGAAAATTGACTCACAGACACAGCCCAATAAGTTTCTCGCCGGATCTTCTTGGGGATCGCGATTCGGATCCGGTGGTGGATTCACCGAAGCATTGCTCATGCTAGGACTAATGTTACCTACTAACATATACATAGTGATGAAATACTACTCACTAGTCTCATACCCTGATACCTCGCACCATCATACTTATCTCCAGGTTTCTCAAATGGAAATGTACCATCATACCCTGATAGTTTGCCAGACAATGCTATTAGCATCTAAAAATAGGATAGATTTTTTTATTAATGAAAACAAGATAGTTACGTAATTAATAAATAAACTTAATTATTAAGTTTTATAAAACAATGTGTTCTTTGGTCTAACATAAGTCAGTCAAAGGTAAGATTGAATCTGTTTTTTTTATAATCAATAACAATTATAATTACCTTGCCAAGTGGTGGATGTACATCAAAGAAGAAGGTCCTGTTTATGTACCAACTTGCCATTTTACCGAAATGTGTCTCATCCCAACTGCGTTAAAATAATATTTTATTAATTTTAGCATCATCCGTTCTGTACTCTCTATCACAGTCAAACATTTTTATTTTATTAGCATGTTATTAGATTATTATATATCACCTCAGGTTATCATCTATTGGAATCCACAGATAATATTTGACTCCAGAGATCTTTTTAGTTACTTACTGTCTGGTTTTGGAATTAACTACCAAACAACTTTACAGTGTTGGCCTTTATTCCAAGCATTATGACATGAACTTGCTCAAATGGGATTGAAAGTGTCCTTAGCAGTAGGCAACAGGTATTGCTGATGTATATGAGCGAAGGTGACTACTTACCTTCAGGTAGACAATATAAAATGAAGAAGACACAAAAAATATCCTACAAAAATATTAAAGACATTACTACTCTTATTTTTTTTTTATTGCATAGATGAGTGGACGAGCTCACAGCCCACCTGGTGCTAAGTGGTTACTGGAGCCCATAGACATTTACAACGCAAATGCGCCACCCACCTTGAGATATAAGTTCTAAGGTCTCAGTATAGTTACAACGGCTGCCCCACCCTTCAAGCCGAAACGCATTACCGCTTCACAGCAGAAATAGGGGGGGTGGTGGTACCTACCCGTGTAGACTCACATGAGGTCCTACCACCAGTAAAACCCTTATTTCTTTTTTGATTACATAGAGGAATTAATGTACTTGCATCCATCCCACGTGTACTCCAACTATTTGAATTTGAATTTTTTTTTATTGTTTAGATGGGTGGATGGTCTTATGGCCCACTTGTTAAGTGGTATAGACATCCACAATATAAATGCCACCACTCATTATCACAACTAAATCTAATTTTCAGCAGATTTAGTCTGAGTTATGGTACCTACTGGTACGAGCTCACAAAACACACTACCAAGAAATTATGCAGGTCATCATATTTTATTTATCTAATATGTAGCATGCCAACTTTGCATGTTTTCCCTACAAAATCATCAGATAGAGTAATCTCACTAGATTTTTTTGTAGATACTTTCTAATTTGTTTATTGCAATATATTCAATTAATCATAATTATATTATGTACATACCATACATGATCAGGCTCCAGAACTTTGTAATATCTTGTCAGAAAGGTTGCTCCGCAAAGCAAACTGAATGTGATCCACCATCTACAAATAATATTTAAAGTGATTTGAGTATGTAGTTAAATATGTGACAATTGTGTTCCAGGTATTAACAGTAAATTTAAACAATTTTAGATAGAACATTTTAAATTAAAATTTTTACATTAGGATTTGACTACAAAAATGTTGAAATATGTCAGAAATAATATAATAACAATAAATAGCCTATGATTAAACAGTAAGAATAATTATTTCTTAATTAATTATTCTATGTATTATCTATATCTTAATTATTCTATATTCTATATACTTCTTACTTATTTCGCAAAAAACAAGAAAATTTGGAAAAAAACAATAAATGATTTAATACATAAGTTATGTATGAAAATAATATTGTAAAAAAGTATTAAGGGCTATATGAAATTTATATCCAAAAATGTTCATGTTATACCATTTATTTACGTAATACATGTGTGGGTGAACAAGCTCACGGCGTACTTAGTAGTAAGTGGTTACCTAAGCCCTAAGACATCACAGGCATTTAGGACTGTATGGTATTGTATAGTAACTGTCCCACGCTCCAAGCCGAATACATGACTACTTTGCGGCAGAAAATAGACAGTATAGTACCGACCCGTGCGAGTTTACAATACGCCTTACAGACAATACGCTGGCATTATATTCCGAGAAAACTGCCACCTGGTGAATAGTTCTAAGTTCGAATCTAGGCCACCAGAAAACCAAATATTAAACAGATTTTATGGTTTATTGTCGATTTCATTAGAAGACGATACGATCTGTAATCGTAGACAAAGAGGAGAGCGAAGAGGTGAAAAAATAATGATTAAATGACATAAATATAACATTTTAAAAATATTTACATGGTTGTTTTTGATTGAAATAGATTGCTTTCGTGTACGTTTCCTTGAAGTTTGTGTGTCATATTGTACGAGTTATCGATTCAGTTATATAAAATCACATTTCTTTGGAATTACTACTACACGGAATGGAGTTTACCATTAATTACCATGTCCTTAATTATTTTCAATTTTATTAAGCTCCAAAGAGCAATGGCCTCAACCATAGATTAGGTAGGTATACACAACAACAATTTGCCAATGTCATGCCAGCTTATAGTGCCATACACTGTCATCTATGCATGCATTTTTTTAAGTGATTTTATGGCCTAGTTACTAAGACCTTTAGGTCAAGTCTTATTTTAATTTGTATTCTTATTTATAAAAGCAAAATGATAATATGAAGTAAAATGATATGAAATGTAATGAAGTTGATTGATATGAAACATGGCATATGGCACGAAATGAAATGAGATGATATGGGATGAAATATAATCTCAGTAAAATGGTGGTTATTTACGGAGACTTTTTCAGTGGGCTTTTTGGAGGATCCCGAGAAAATACGTCCAGCGGCTTTGTTTCATTTTCCCACATTTGTGCACTTACACAGATATTAAACAGTTAATAAATCACCGTTATTACACATTTAAACCTGAAGAAACACCAAATAAACAAAATAAAACAAATCGCACAACTTCAATCGACAAACAAATCGAACTCTTCGCGTTCCCGCCAAAAAGTCTATCTATGTATGCCAGTGTCATGAAATCACGGACTACTATGAGATACTTGCATGAAAATTAAAATAAAATAAAACTGATAAAAGGATTTTAAAATTTTTCTTGCTTATTTTTATTTTTAGAATCTAGTTATATGTTTCTAAGAAATGTAATGATATTAATGTAATATCACGGTGATCTCTACACTAAGCGCAACTTTTAAACACTTCGAATTAAAAGCACGGAACAAAATACATTTCATACAGGTAATTTTACTAAACTAAATCCGCCTTATTTCTCTGTTTGTACTCGTATTTGTTACGGTACTGGATTCGTGGCACATACCAAGCAATATTTTATTTGAAGGTTATTCTAATGCAGTCTATTATCGGATCCACCCTATCCACTATTACATAAATTAGACGCCTGCAACTCTAATACTTTTCCCCCTACCTAATCGTTGGTAGCCTAATGGGCTATTACAACTTTTACCTGTTTGGATGGTGAATTTACGGAGCTCCACCTGGGGATAGTTCCTAACCCTAGCCCTAGAAAGAGCAATGCTTCTCAGAATCTACCACCAAATCGAAATCGCTACCCACTGTCAAGATACGGTGAGAAGCTCAATGGGCTAGATTGCAAGTCGAACTCGTTGAAGAGTTCAACGTGGAGCCAATTCTTCTTCTCAGTAGGTTGCTATAGTGTTCCGGTAATCGATGAACTCGCGAAGCAGCTGCCCTTGAGCTATTAGGTGTCCATCAGCATTACCAGCGACGATGGGAGACAATTTACCACCAGATAGACCGCGAGCTCGTTAACCATCGATGGCAATAAAAACTCGAGCAGCTATATATTGTGTTAAATGAGGTATTATTGAGTTTATGGTTTTAAAATCCAGTTTCCAAAAATTATAATTTTCTTTTAATGTTTGGAATTATACATCCTTTTTTTATATTTTGTTTTTAATTTAGAATTTTGAGATAACATTTGATTTAACGTATTTAATAAAAACAATGTTTTGTGGGATGGTTTTTCATATCGATATCTTTTATTTCTTACCTAAATACTAGTTATCCAACAGAATCTATTACAAAGTACAACCGAGACTAGATTTCTTCATCTTGCCGTAGTCCATTTATAATAAATGATATATACAGAGTATGTCCAAGTAGGTTGTGCTATTATTTCTGTAACTATCTATATTAATATAATACGTGAAGCAAAAACTTTGTATCCCTTTTTACGAAAATTGCGCGGACGGAGGAGTATGAAATTTTCCACACTTATAGAGAATATAGAGAAGAAGTGCACAATACTAATATTTTTTTAAAATAATTTATAAAATATACATTAAATCAATAAAGAAAATATTACACACACTACATATCATGTATTTGACGCATACACGCATGCATACTATCTAGTAACAAACTTTTGTTCTTGACGTCCGTTGTCAAATTGAGATTATATAGTTTGTCTTTGTTAATATTTTTTATACTGTATAGTCTTGGCGAAATTTGTGATTAAGAAGTATAAAATACAATCATAATAGTGTACAAACTTACAATTCCAATTAATTATAGTCGAATTTCGACTACTGCGGGACCTCTAGTTTACTTAATTAGATAGAAACTAACATTCGGACGAATATTTTAGCAGCTTAACGGCCTGGTTAAAAAATCGATCTGGCTTTAAAATAGGTACTCACTTTAGGTAAATATTTTACAATAAGCGGCTGCTCCTGAATACCACTCTGTACTTCTTATGACGTAGGGCAATTTCTGTTTTCCTTTCAAAACTTTTGTTTACAAATTAATGACAAGTAGATATTTTTAATCAGTCACTGAATGTTTATATATGAGGCTATTTGTGTGCGAAATTGCAGATAGCCCGTCGCCCGATATATTATTAATGTAGAATTTATGTAACGAAATGGTTGTGTAAATTCATAATGTCTATAAAGAGTGCATATTTGTTGATTTTTCAAATAATTGTAATTTATAATTGCTCGTGCGATGTAAGCCTTGAACGACGGCAAAAACTGTTACATGGCTTTATAAATTACTACAATGATTTACCTAATCAGGTTTATAAAACCGAAGTAGGCGTTCTGCAGAATTTTGAAGAAATCGTGAGTATCTGCTTTTTATTGTTTTTGACATGTTAAAATAATGTTCTGAATGAGATCATCTTTATTGCAATGTCTAATGATTCATTGTTTCTACATCCGGAGAGACAGGAACGAGCTAAAAACCAGCCACAGTTGTGTAAATAATTAAGAGTCTTAAGAGAAAAATGGGCTGATAATGGACAATCAAGTATATTACGGTAGACAGTGCTACGGTAGACAGTGCTGCGGCAGTAGGGCTGTGCATCTATATTTCTGATATCAATAAGCTTTGGCAACGATTTTCTAATAAGTGGGTCTGATTCACATTTGCCTAATAAGACAATAAACTAAAATCATGATTAATTTCAAGATGTACTTTGAAGTGATTTTAAAGTAAATGTTGCAAAATTGTGCTAATTTTATTTTATTTATTTATTTAATATATTTTGTACACACAGCTGTTAGAAAAAACACGACAATAAGGATACAGAGTACAAGGGCACTACTTCTTTCATGTTGAAATCTCTTCCAGTAGGCAAATGAAAACAAATTGCATTCTCTTAATGGCTGGTTATTAATATTAAAGGTACACATGTATACAACCCTGACCTCTTTCAGTTATTGGTTAGTGTCTTGTTAAAAATATTGTTCCAATTAACACATTACTGTTCGTCTTTTATATAAACCATTTATTACTGCGATATGCATTAGTCTAGACATAAAAAAATAATGAAATTGATTAATAAAATACTTTATTGGCATTAATAAAATCCTTAATTTATGGCCATCCACTTTCCCTATGGCATTCTTTCTCATCTATGCCACTACTAATTTTATGGAATGCTTTAATATCTTAATGATAAACTCTTTTATTCTGAATTTTTGTTTCAATTGTTGATCTTTTTAACAATACATCTCAGTTCACTGTAACTGCCAAATAAGCCTGGCAAATAAATATGACACAAGATTGTTGTTAAAATGAATGTTCACATGAGAATGATAGTTTCTAAATTTCAATGTATTTTTTTTATTCTAACAATATTTCTGGCCATTTATGTCTCCATCATTCATAGATAGTAATAGTATCCTTATTAGTTATACTACTGAATTTGATGAGTCCTAAGCCCATAGATGCTTATTTAAGAAACTACTTTGCTACTGGTAGTAAGACATGCTGTACACCCACAGTCACACTACTATAAATTCTATTTCTGCTGTAAAGCAATTGTCTTGTTGTAAGGCAAATAAATGCCTTTGTTAATCGCTTAACTTCATGTCTCTCATTTTTTTTTAAGTTAACTTTATTTATTATAAAAAAAAGAACACAATATTCCTAACCTAAAAGTACATGTTATTATCCGCAACATGCTTCGTCAGATTATAGAAATAGAGTTATCAGCAACATGCTTTGTCAAAAAGTTCAATACTTACTTTCAGCTGCAAGCGTCGTCATAAGTTACATATAACTCACTCATTTGTCTGTTATACTTAGATTTATGTTTATCATTAATTAAATAATAAAAGTTTGTAGTATGTTCTTATCTAAAAGGTTATCATCAGCCTCAGGCTATCAATTTGAACTATAAAAGATTTGAAGTATTTATAATGACTAAGTAGTAACTTTACTGCGATTTCAAGCTTTATAAAAAAATTGAAATTAATGACACTATGGAATACATAAATGTAACCTTTCTAAATCTTACCCAAAAATATATATTTGAATCACAACAAATTTGGAAAAATATAAATCTGAGAATTGGTTTGAATCAAGGTTTCTCACCCTGACAAGACTTGTCTTACTTTTTGACTCCATAAAGAGTGTGAAGGTGTGGAAATGTAACTGCTTCATCTGGGTTATAGGAGAAGCAAAAATCTTAATTTAAGGTACAAAAATCTCATCTGCTCATAGGAAGATGTGGAGGCAAACTGTTTATGGTGCATACTCTTATTGTCTCTAGATTCTGAGATCTTAGAGATCTACTGAATAACTTTGAAAAAATCTCAAGGGTACTGAGATTCCTTGACCTAAAAAAAGATTGAGAACATATCACAGATAGTCATTTGACCTCAAACTATAATTCGATGTACTATCCCAAACTAAAGATTAAAATTACGTACTTCTAAATGCTTAAATGTAAACAAACATACATTAGAGCTTTTATAAATATATCCTATTGTACTCATTGATTCCACACAACTGATTTTTTTTATGATATTATATTTTATCACATTGAAGGGTCTTTTTGCATCAAGAAAGACTGCTCCAGCATACGGTTACTACCTTATGGACGTGCTTAAATTTGGTCAACTCACATCACTGCTGTGTAGTCTACATGGTACAGCATTCACAAATAAATTCCAAAATCATGTTTTCAACTTGAATTAAATTGATCCTCTATGATGTCTTTTTCGGGCTCTGTTGTGCAAATACCTATATACTGTATATAATAATGTTTTTGATATTTTTGGCAAACATTATATATAACAATGGTATTAAATAAGTAATTATTTGGTAGTGTTTCAAGTATGCAATTATTCTGTTCTTTGTATTAGTACTCAAAATGAAACACATCACAATACCTAGTCAGGTCATAAATTCTGTCACATGTTTAATGTAAAATAATTGAAACAAGTTTATTCATTATGTAACCATTCATATACCAAAATGAACTTAACAAAACATAGATTCTTATGACACTAAAGTTTATTCAAAATGACCTCCGTGATTTTGAATACAGGCCTTCAATCTGCGCGGCCAGTCGTCTATCGCAGCACGAACGAGGTCCATGTCAATATCGGCGGCTGCCTTAATCAAGGATGTCTTGAGTGACTCCAAATTGGGATGAGGCTTTGAGCACGCCTTTTCCTCCAAGTGTTGCCATATCTTGTAATCTAACGGATTCAAATCTGGACTGGAGGAGGGCCAGTCTTCGTGCCGGATGAAGTCGATTTCACGCGCCGCCAGCCAGTCTTGTGTGCTCTTCGCTCTATGAGCTGGCGCCGAATCTTGTTGGAATACCCAGTGCCTGTTATTGAACATGGTATGAGAAACAGGTTCCACTAGGTTCGTCAGGACTGTATTTTGATACACAACTGCATTAATTTTTACACCTTTCTCACAAAAATGTACCTCTGTTAAGCCCCAATAAGAAACTCCCAACCATACCATGAGCGAGGATGGAAAATGACCTCGTTGGACACGCGGAATACGGTTGCTCGCTTCTTCACTACTGTGTGCGTACACCTTATCATTTTGTTTGTTGTAGCTCTCTTCGTTAAAAAAATCACAAAAAATCACAAAAAAATCTCACGTTAAAAAATTTTTCATCCGAAAAAAGAATTTCCCGATATTTTTTTCCCGCGTACCGCTTCAACAAAGCGCGGCATCTCTTCAGTCTCAGGTCCTTTAGACGAGCATTCAAACGATGTCCTGTTTTTCTTCGATATGCCCGAAGCCCTAAGTCTTCATTTAATACCCTTTTCACCGTGGTTCTGCTTAACCCCATCTGAAGGGCCAACAGTTTATGCTTACGTTTGGGATTTCTTTGAATTCGCGCCTTCACAGCTTTTATCACTGCTGGAGTCCTAACAGACCGAGGGCGACCACTTCTTGACCTGTCATCTACACTAGAGTCTTCATTGTATCGTTTGATGGTACGATAAACGAATATTTTGGTTATATTCAAATTTTTCAGTATGTTAAAAATTTGAATTGGCGCGTAACCGCAACGATGGAACGCAATAACTGCAACATGGTCTTCTTTAAGCGTCCACTCCATATTTAAAAATGAGTAAAATTCTAAAAGTATACATTTTTATTTTCATGAACAATTCGAAATTCGAATTCAATAAACTTTTTTGTAGCCAGCATTCTAAAAGAAAAGTTTTTACTGTGTGACAATACTTATGACCTGACTAGTTATATTTGTTTGCAAGTCACATTAGTATTAAACATTATTTGTCAGTTTAATGTGATTTAGGCTGTGTCCAGCTAAGGGTAATAATAATAAGATAACTATTATAGTTACATCTTAGATGGGTCATGATTGATTTGATTTGATGATTTATCTCCCCACATGAGCTAATTATTATTTTTCAGGATGAGACCTCTAGTAAAATAGTAGTCAACTTGCAAGTTGCTGATATTCATAATCATGAGTCAATCAAGTACTTAAGGTGTAGTAGCACAGTACAGGATTCACAAGAGCAGGGTGTGGTTGTCCTGAATGAAATTCACTGTCAGGAGCTACCTGATCAACAGGGAGTTAGTGTTCAGCAAGAGACCACAGAAATAACTGAACAGAATCCCATACATTTCGATAATGAAAATGAATTTAATACAGTAAGTTAATCATGAATTATTTACAATGTTTTTTTAGAATCCCAGTGGCTTTGCTTGTATGACTTAAAGTGTATTCGCATCGAGTGATGCGACTATGGCATGTTACAATTTAACGAAATAAATATCTACCTATAATATATTCACGTATGGATTAGTTAGTACATGTATGAAACAATAAAAGTCAAAACTGGGATAAATTAAAAAATCCTATTATTGTAAACCTTCACGGATACGTACTATCATCGTGTATCTGTCTGACCCGACGCCTTATTGCTGGCTTGAAGGCTAGGTCAGCTGGAGTATAAGCGGGACTTTGACCGCGTGCCCATTGATAATACCAAGGGCGTCGTAAAAGTGAGTAAAGCGTTGAAAAATATAAAATTAATATCTTAAGTATTCTTGTCTCTCGAAACACTGCTGAAGGGTACCGTAAACCATCTTCCCCTCATTGGTCTTACAGTGAGGAGTGTTTGGTTTTACGCATAACAGTGCTAATCGAATGGTGATCAGGTTGGCCCTATGATCTTTTGCCTTCGAAGGTTTTTTTTTTGCCTACTTATTCAACTGCCAGTAACCTATGGGGTATTCTGGCTTCAACATACAAAATACCATACGTATTCACTGTACAAAAAATTTATTAAATACATATGTATATACAAGACTAATTATACAAAGCATTTGAATATGGTCTCCTCGCAATGGGTGTAAATAGCAAATTAGACGTGTGGTGTTCTATTTTAGGTTTCGCCAACTGAACAGTTAATCGCGGCACCAAGGAAAGATGGCTTCAGTCCTTGCATAGGATGTTCCACACGTGTCGATGTAGACGCAGCAGGTGTTCAAGAACTGGCTTCGTTAGCAGTTCATCATCTTGATAGACACGACGATACTGCAAAATATAGTCTAATCTCTGTCGTCGATGTAGAAAGACAAGTACAGGTAAATATTTAAACTGAATCGCTTAGACGTGTCTGTACACTTATCGATAGTATAATATGACGGTGTTTAGATTTCATTGACTTAACATAAATAATTTTAAATGTTTTGTTTTTCCGTTTTTTTAGTTATTAAGACAATACGAATGACCTGGCAGACCAATTTGTACATCATTTTTGGTATTAAAGAATAGCTTAGTTAATATAGCTGTCAAGTCTATAAACAAAAGAATAACATCGATTAATAACAAATCAAATCTAAAGAATTTATAAATTTGCATAAATTTGCATGGACAAGTAGATAGATACCACTATATCGCCTATTTTTTGCTGCGAAGCAGTCATGCAATCCGATTTGTAGGGTGGGGCAGCCGTTATACAATATAAATTAGACTGCGACTTCATGCGTCTAGGTGAAAGCAATAAAAAGGCTATGTATACACGTATTCTAAAATTGATTAGTAATGAATAATATGCCTATGATCTAATTTTAAGTAATATAATATATAATTTATCCGTTTACAGGTGGTTAACGGTGTAAGATATATTTTAACACTCTTAGTAAATAACAATACATGCACTGAAAATCAATCGGAAGATTGCCAAGTGGTTACACCATGTCGGATTTCTATACTCGAGAAACCATGGCTTAGATTACCTAGTGGTGTTAAATACAGATCTATTTTATCGAACAATTGCACTGATCAATGGTTATTTGGTGACAATGGTGATATACTGGATGAGAATTTTGGACAAAATAATGAGATTATTAATACTGACAAAAAAGATGAGGCTGGGGATGACATTATCAAACCAGTGCACGCAAACGATGTTCAAACACAACAAAACCAAGAAAAATCCCTAACTGTTGATCAAATTAAGGGCTTAGAAGAACAAATTATACCTCACGATGAATATACAGTTGTCAGTAGTACAGAGCAAGTATTGATTACTACAAGAGCCGATGGCTTGACTGAAGAGGTTGTTTTTAAAGATAAGTCCACCCAAGGTCAACAAAATGTGATTCGCCAATTTGATCAGAAAGAACAAACCGGTTTGACAAATGATAAAAAGAAAGCAATTGATGATCTCATAAATTTTTTCGAGTTTGCTGGGTTTAATTTGAATCGTGACGAAGAAGTCTATTCGAGGTCAAGAAGAAGTTTCGATGACGAGCTAGACGTATTTTCTGTAGCTCAAAAATATCGCAAATTAAAAGAAAGTCTACAAAATGGTATGGAATTGTACAATTCTGCCCAAGCAATGATAGATTACTTAAACGAAATTGATTTGGAAATAAAAAATAGAGTTTTACAAGAGATCATTCAAGCTGAAGAAGAGGATGTAAATTTTCAACGCTTTTTATATATTCAAGCTCGAGTGATTATCCCCTGCGATAAAAATAATTGTGAGTTGAGAGATAACAAATTCAAAGTTTGCAATGGTATTCTTGACAGTACGGATTCGAAAAATCCTCATGTACTGACAGCTTTTTGTTACAAAGAACCCGATAGCAGCATATTTAATACAATAAGAACTGTTCCGCCTAACGACCCAATATTACAAATGATGGTAAGAGTTTCGTTAAAGAAAATTGAAAAAGAATCTAATGAAAAAAATGCAATGAAAGTATCCAAAATAATTGATGCAAATGTGCAAAAAACTTCGGGAATATTAACAAAATTTTTAGTGGTCCTGGATCGTTTAAACTGTAGCCAAAATACGCCCATATCATTAAGACAGAACTGCACAACAGTGGAGGATCTCGGATCCAAAGTGTGCGACGTTGTTGTATTCGAAAAGCTTTGGTTGAAAGATAAGGATGTCTCTTTCACATGCTTGGAAAGGCCTGTCGAAAGCTCATTCACACGTTCGAATATTAGAAAAACTTTTGAAATTGATGATTATAAAGTTTCTGAAATGCTGCAAGAGAGTTTAATGTACTTAGATGTTAAATCTAATAGAAATAACAAACAAAAGATAGTGGATGTGAATTCTGTATCAACTCAAATCAATGCAGGATTATTAACAGAAATAATATTTACAGTGGCTTATACTTCTTGCAGAAATGATGTAAAAGTTGACATAAACACTTGTAATGTTTTAGAAGATGAACCGTTAAGAAACTGTAAGGCACAAATATGGGATCGAACTTGGATAGAAGACGGAACACAAATAAAAGTATCATGTGACGATACTCCTTCCGTAAATGAGAGTACCGATTTACGTACCAATAACTCCTTAGATTTTGTCGGTGGTCTACAGTTGCAAGATGCACACGATCAAAAGTATAAGTTGTTGGCAGAGGAATCACTGAGACAGTTCTTGCAAAAAAATGGAACTACAAAGCCCCACACTGTAGTACGTCTAAATAAAGTGACCACTCAAGTTGTTTCTGGAACTTTAATACGACTTGACTTCGTGGCTGCTCCGACAGGCGAGGAGTCTCGTTATCAATGCCATTCTGAAATTTGGGAACGACCATGGCTGAAGAAAACAGACATAGAGGTGAATTGTAAACAAAGTAACGAAAGATCTAAAAGAAACGTATTAGGCGGAATAAAAGAGTCTGATCTAACAGACCCTCACTATAAGGAACTGGCTCAGCAATCATTGAATCAGTTCTTGAAAGAAAGTGGCAATACAAAGCCCCACATTGTAGTACGTCTAAATAAAGTTACCACTCAAGTTGTTTCTGGAACTTTGACACGACTTGACTTCGTGGCTGCTCCAACAGGCGAGGAGTCTTATTATCAATGCCATTCTAAAATTTGGGAACAACCATGGCTGAAGAAAACAAGCATAGAGGTGGATTGTAAACAAAGTAACGAAAGATCGAAAAGAAACGTACCAGGTGGAATGACAGAGTCTGACGTAACCAAACCTCACTATAAGAAACTGGCTCAGCAATCATTGAATCAGTTCTTGAAAGAAAGTGGCAATACAAAGCCCCACATTGTAGTACGTCTAAATAAAGTTACCACTCAAGTTGTTTCTGGAACTGTAACACAACTTGACTTCGTGGCTGCTCCAACAGGCGAGGAGTCTCATTATCAATGCCATTCAAAAATTTGGGAACAACCATGGCTGAAGAAAACAAGCATAGAGGTGGATTGTAAACAAAGTAATGAAAGATCGAAAAGAAACGTACCAGTTGGAATAACAGATTCTGATCTGAATTACACTAAATTTCATATTAACAAGTTCACAAGTAAGAAGCGACTGAATTTGCGAAAGTCATTAATAGGTGGTAAACATGAAGAAGACCCTTCTGATAAGGAATTCAAAGTTTTAGCACAAGAATCATTGCATGAATATGCACGTTTAGAAAAAAATGATTTTATCCATAAAGTTATAGATGTTAATCGTGTATCTACTCAAACGGTGTCAGGAAAAATTTATAACATTCATTTTAGCGCTGTACCGACTTCGTGTTCAACAGCAGTTCAGGATCCTAGTTTTTGCGAGCAGAAAGACGGAAGTAGCATTCTTCAGTGTCATGCTAGAATATGGAGTCGACCTTGGTTAGGAAAAAAAACAACCACAATTACCTGTAACCAACGTACCGAAGCAAAGAAGAAAGTGAAAAGACAAACATTGGACGATGGTGATTACATAGATGAAGAATTACGAAATTATTATGCCGAACGTGCAAATCAATATTTAAATCAAGTATCAGACACAAATAATCTATACAAACTGATAACTGTACACGCAATAAAGTATGGCAAACAGATGGGTAGAAATATAGTTCAAATGTATATTGAAGTTGCACCAACTTTCTGTTTGCGTCACGCCGACGAGAATGAACTCGGAGGCTGCGAAGAAATTGAGGCGCTGGATCACAAGTTATGCTATGGAAGACTTTGGCCTTCGCCTGATGATGAATTAGTCGTTCAGTCGGTTTCTGTGATCTGTGACGATGACAACGAATTCGAAACTGTCTCGGGGATATCTATACGAAGATTAATTAAAAGCTCTATTAAAGAACTCGAAAAGAATCCAGACCAAAAATATAAGTTAATCCATTTAGGAACACCTTATCTAGTTCCCAGTCTTGACTCAGATGTACCTATTAAACTTTCATTTCTGATTGGATCAACGAACTGCACTAAGGAGGTAGATATTGAAAACAGTCCTCTTCAATGCTTCTTGGACGGTAGCAAATCATCGAAACCGTGCACTTCTTTTGTATGGTTCGTTCCAAATACAAAAGATATCTATCAAATCAATGTCCAGTGCGTAGAACCGGCAACGCGCCAAAAAAGATCGGTGTCCTTAAACTCGGCAAATGTTTCCGCGAATGATTTAGAAATTCGGGAATTAGTAAAACAATCCTTGGATAAACTGGAAATGGCATCCGTTCATAGGTATAAACAAAGGGTAATTCAAATAAATTCATTTTCGACTAAGATAACAACAGGAAAAGTGACTACTATAGACTTCGATGTCGGTTACACGTCGTGTCTAAAGTATGAGTGGGTCGATGACGTCATGACTTGTCAGTTTTTGGAACACCTACCCAGGAGACATTGCGTTTCTAAAGTATTCGAAAGGTTATGGGCTGCGAACGGAAAGAATATCGACGTTAGTTGCGAAGACGATGAAACACCATTAGAAGCGCATGTTGAATTCGAAAGTGCAGAAATGGCGTTGCAGCTAGCTAATGAAGCACTAAAACACATCGAGGCCCGATACCCGAATCCGAGGAAACAAAAGATTTTAAGAATATTCACGCTAGAAAAACAAGTGGTCGCCGGTATACATTACAGAATGAAAGTTGAAGTCGGCCTGACGAATTGTACAGCTTTGACGAATCGATCGGATTGTAAACATATTAGTGACGAGAGCTTGAATAAATTTTGCCGCGTGAACGTTTGGATGCGACCCTGGACAAATCATCCACCTAACTTCAGAGTGACATGCGATTATCAAGAAAGCGCAACAATTGATCTGTACCACCACATACAAGCTGAACATTTGTTTTATGATTTTTTGGCGACACACAAACCGAATTACATAGACGATGCCGCCGAAATGCGTAGGAGATTCGAAATTTTTAAGGGCAACGTAAGAAAAATTCACGAATTGAATACACACGAACGCGGTACCGCCGTATATGGAATAACGCAATTCGCCGATTTGTCCTATGAAGAGTTTGGAAAGAAATATCTTGGCTTGAAACCTAGTTTGCGAGATACCAATCAGATTCCAATGAGGCAGGCAGAAATCCCGAAGATTGAAATCCCCGATAAATTCGATTGGCGCGATTATGACGCAGTCACCGATGTTAAAGACCAGGGTATGTGCGGAAGCTGCTGGGCCTTTAGCGTTACTGGTGAGTAGGAAATTAATCGAATTTTCCTCTCTGTAATAAATAATGCTGATTACAGTCATTTTAAACTAAATAATTCAACAACATAGACCCCAAACAGCGATTTACTCTACCAACGTTGAGACACGAGATAAAAGTATCCATAGTATTGCCATAACAGCTATTGTACCCTTCAAACCAGAATATGGTTGTTTCGCCGCAAAAACATGCCCTACCGTTCCGTACATATCTGCATAGTATACATGATTCTAATTTGGGGAGTAGTTGGAAGTACTTATTAAGACCAGGTTAAGTGGTTACCAGAGCCCATAGACATCTACAACGTAAATGCCACCACCCACCTTGCGATATGAGTTCTAAGGTCTCAGTATAGTTACAACGGCTGTCCCACTACTTGAACCGAAACGCATAATTGCTTCATGGCAGAAATAGGCAGGGCGGTGGTACTTACCCGTGCGGCCTCACAAGACGTCCTGCCACCAGTAAACCGAAATCAATCTTAGCTCTTGGTCATAAGGCGTGATATTTAAAAAACAAATTATAATTTCCCTTAGGTAATGTCGAGGGTCAATATAAGTTGAAGACTGGACAGCTGCTGTCACTCTCTGAGCAAGAGCTGGTGGACTGTGATAAACTTGACGAAGGATGTAACGGGGGTCTACCTGATAATGCGTACAGGTAGGTACTTTGCAAATATAGGATTTTAGGTTCTTTAACTGGTGCAGTCGAAACCTGCTTGGTAAGGAATGGCTAATAGTCTAAGATCCGACTGCGGGATTAGTGCGCTCATCGGTTATTTGCTAAAAACTAAATTTTTATGTATATTTATAATTAGGAGAATATACCTAGTCAGGTCATAAATTCTGTCACATGTTTAATGTAAAATAATTGAAACAAGTTTATTCATTATGTAACCATTCATATACCAAAATGAACTTAACAAAACATAGATTCTTATGACACTAAAGTTTATTCAAAATGACTTCCGTGATTTTGAATACAGGCCTTCAATCTGCGCTTCCAGTCGTCTATCGCAGCACGAACGAGGTCCATGTCAATATCGGCGGCTGCCTTAATCAAGGATGTCTTGAGTGACTCCAAATTGGGATGAGGCTTTGAGCACGCCTTTTCCTCCAAGTGTTGCCATATCTTGTAATCTAACGGATTCAAATCTGGACTGGAGGAGGGCCAGTCTTCGTGCCGGATGAAGTCGATTTCACGCGCCGCCAGCCAGTCTTGTGTGCTCTTCGCTCTATGAGCTGGCGCCGAATCTTGTTGGAATACCCAGTGCCTGTTATTGAACATGGTATGAGAAACAGGTTCCACAAGGTTCGTCAGGACTGTATTTTGATACACAACTGCATTCGTTTTTACACCTTTCTCACAAAAATGTACCTCTGTTAAGCCCCAATAAGAAACTCCCAACCATACCATGAGCGAGGATGGAAAATGATCTCGTTGGACACGCGGAATACGGTTGCTCGCTTCTTCACTACTGTGTGCGTACACCTTATCATTTTGTTTGTTGTAGCTCTCTTCTACGGTAAAAATTTTTTCATCCGAAAAAAGAATTTCCCGATATTTTTTTCCCGCGTGCCGCTTCAACAAAGCGCGGCATCTCTTCAGTCTCAGGTCCATTAGACGAGCATTCAAACGATGTCCTGTTTTTCTTCAATATGCCCGAAGCCCTAAGTCTTCATTTAACACCCTTTTCACCGTGGTTCTGCTTAACCCCATCTGAAGGGCCAACAGTTTCTGCTTACGTTTGGGATTTCTTTGAATTCGCGCCTTCACAGCTTTTATCACTGCTGGAGTCCTAACAGACCGAGGACGACCACATCTTGACCTGTCATCTACACTAGAGTCTTCATTGTATCGTTTGATGGTACGATAAACGAATCTTTTGGTTATATTCAAATTTTTCAGTATGTTAAAAATTTGAATTAGCGCGTAACTGCAACGATGCAACGCAATAACTGCAACACGGTCTTCTTTAAGCGTCCACTCCATATTTAAAAATGAGTAAAATTCTAAAAGTATACATTTTTATTTTCATGAACAATTCGAAATTCGAATTCAATAAACTTTTTTGTGGCCAGCATTCTAAAGAAAAGTTTTTACTGTGTGACAATACTTATGACCTGACTAGGTATATCTACCAAGTTGCCTATCAAAATTTGGCCGCTAATATTTTTAATTAAATTATTTTTTATTGCTTTTTGGGAAAAAATTTCGTTCACTTGTTTTTTAAATAAAATATCGTCTACATCACGGCAATTTACATAATGATTTTAAAAAATCACGGTTGCCATTGAGCACCTGGCCGCACCTCTTCGCAGCCAGGTGTAAACAGGTATGATTTCGATACTTTTTTACGTTCATAACGTATATTTATTAATTATATATCAAATTGAAGCTAATTTTTTTCTATTAATTATCATATATGGTTGCCTAATTAAATTTTAAGCCATTGCGCATGCGTCGAATGTTAGTGTCCTCAACTGAACAGATGCGGCATTTTTATTCTAACATAAAAACCACGCTGTTTTGGAGTTCGTAATAAACGTTTTATATTTACATTGTTGTTTTATTTGTGCATCTAAAAAGTATTAAATTAATTAACGTAAAATAAAATTGATAAAGATGAAGTCGTGTTTTTTGTGTAACGAAAAAAGCAATGAGTATTTATTAACTCTCTGTTACTTCCCGGTGGTTGAGAACACTAACATTCAACGCAAAACCGTCGCACGGCCAGCAATCGCTATCCTCGTCTGACAAATGATGTTACGCGTTAACTCTCTTTCACCCTACCTTAAATATTTATCATCTTTAACAGCCAGCAACCCTTATTTGCGGCCAGATTTAATTAGGTAACCATATGTGATAATTAATAGAAAAAAATTAGCTTCAATTTGATATATAATTAATAAATATACGTTATGAACGTAAAAAAGTATCGAAATCATACCTGTTTACACCTGGCTGCGAAGAGGTGCGGCCAGGTGCGCAATGGCAACCGTGATTTTTTAAAATCATTATGTAAATTGCCGTGATGTAGACGATATTTTATTTAAAAAACAGGTGAACGAAATTTTTTACCAAAAAGCAATTAACAATAATTTAATTAAAAATACTAGCGGCCAAATTTTGATAGGCAACTTGGTAGATATATACTCTCCTAATTATAAATATACATAAAAATTTGGTTTTTAGCAAATAACCAATGAGCGCACTAATCCTGCAGTCGGATCTCGGACTATAACAGAGCCCATGGAGATCAAAATGTGAATATCGTTTTCTACTTCGAAGTTGAAGTCTAGACAGATGGTTATCCTACAGGGACGAATTACTGCTTTGGAGGAAGTATTTACCAAACAGGCGAATCAAACGAAAGTAATACACGTTATATAAATAAATAAAATTATATTAAAGATTCAATTGCTTTAATCTTTAATATATTATTTTTATTTATGAAATTCTTAATTGAATTAATGTGTCAAAATATTCTAATGTAATTAAATAACAGGATGTTGTGTTTGTTTACAACAATAACAGGATTGACAGACAATAAATAACATACAAATGGTGCAATGACAAAAGTTATTTCCTGAATAATTTATAAAATTCATAAACAATGAATACGTTATAATATTTTGTAAATATACGAATCAAACCATTCATGTTTGTAACAAACAGAGTTTGACTGTTTACGTTCCATAAATTATTCATCGTCTGATAAACGTTATAAAAATTTGTTTGTCTATTCGTGTTCGCTTTCGTGCCCTTTTGTTTGCCGGTGTGGGTTCATACGTTAAATGCGGTATATTGTTTTATTTCAGTCATCAGTCCTTCAGTCCTCTATCACATAACAGAGAAATTCATTCTCGTATTGATATTGTCATTAAGATACACATTTATTATGGAATTAAATTGACTAGTGCCTTATTCTTCATGGAATTATTTAAACCTCCTTTTACGATTTAATCTTATGTTGCTTATTGAAATCATATTATTTCTGATCTTTCGAATATTTGTATAATTTGCTAACTACCGTCCATTTTTCTTTAAAACTTATTTCATGATTTTTGGATGGAACTGAACTAATTCAAAACAAATTTGTACCTTATATATAGGCTGTGAGTGCTCATGTTGCTATGCCATTTATTTATGTATGTTGCCTTTTTCTGGATTAAGGAGTTGCTCTCTCTTGTTCACAAAGTACAAAAAATCAATACCCAGTTAATGCAATTTTGTACTTATTATAGCTGATATATCGGACGTTTCTTGGGTCATATAATTTATCAGGATATCCTAAGTGTTCATCAAGATTATTAACCCTTTGACTGCCATGTAGGTCACCGGTGTCCTACGCGGCGTGCTGAAGTAATTATTTCGATTTCTGTTACTAAGCGTCTGGATTGCCTAACTGTGCTTACTTTTGTTTTTAATGTGTGTTATAGTCTTTTATCTCTCGTAGGAATAGATTCATTTTCGGTAACTTCGAATTCGTCTTTCCTAGAATCTAACAGATATTCTGGCGTCTTAGCTAATTTCTTTTTTTTTTTAAACAGTTTTGACAACTGCTGCTTCATGTATTATAATGTTCGTATGGACATAACGACGAATGGTTTTTTTGTATTCCTTCAGAGCGATAGAACAATTAGGCGGCTTAGAACTAGAGACGGACTATCCATACGAAGGCGAAGACGACAAGTGCGTGTTCAACAAGAGCATAGCCAGAGTGCAGATCAGTGGTGCAGTTAACATAACCTCAAACGAAACGGACATGGCGAAATGGCTCGTGAACCACGGACCCATATCGATCGGTATTGTAAAATGATCTCTAAATTTGAATGAATAAAATATAAATTAAATCGTGTCCATGAAATGTTATAATTATTTTTACGCAATCTATATGCGCCTCCGAATTCATTGTAGTTTTTTTTTATTGCCCTTGTAGGCAGATGAGCACACGGCCCACCTGATGGTGAGTGGTTACCGTCGCCCATGAACTTCAGCAATGCCAGGGGCAGAGCCAAGCCGCTGCCTACCGCTGATTGATTGTAATTGATGATTATGATTATTTAAAAGTAGCGTTAAAAAAATATCGATTTTCTTTAATTAGTATCGGTGGGATATGAAGCGTTTTTTTTATTGTGCAACGCCTAACCTAGTACTAAGTGATTACTGCATTAACAATGTAAATGGCATTATCCGCTTTGAGGAATGCGTTCTAAGTCTCAATTCTATAGTAGAACGGTTGCCCCACCCTTTAGACCGGAATGCATCATTACTGCTTCACGAAAAACGTAGGCAGGGTTGTGGTATCTGTCCATCCGGGTTCACAACGTCCCTTATAATGGCTTCCTCTATGACCAGTATCTGAGAGTAAATGAAATTTCGACCTCACGTCTGAAAGTCTGTAGTGGAATTCATGTAGCCAGACCTCGGTAACAGCTTAATTAGAACTATATTTATAAATCAATCCTCATACCGGAATAAAGCGTTTATTTAATACAGTTGCGGCTAATTAAGAAAATCATCTAAAACAAGGAAGCTAGTCGGACCACAAAACCGCAAGGTTGTTTGTTTGTATCATAACTGAGTCATGTTTTATTATGAGAGCTAATTAAGAAATAATATTTCAATAATTCCAGAAATCCTAAATATACGATATTGTTATTGAATCAATTGCGTGTCACGTATTTTTTATAATGTGCAGGCATCAACGCGAACGCCATGCAGTTCTACATGGGCGGGATATCCCATCCTTGGAAGATGCTGTGTAATCCCACGAATTTGGATCATGGTGTTTTAATCGTTGGATACGGAGCTAAAGGTTAGTTATTATTATTATATGAAGTCAGCCCGCTCACATTAGGTCTAAATTTCAACTGGTCTCGTCATAATACCTCACTGTTACTTTTTTTTGGGAACTGTTGCTGGGAATTTTTGACATTCGAGAAAAGAATATTGCAATATATGATTTCAATTTGAAAACGTCTCATAGACATAGCCTAACATGAATGTCGTCACTAACTTTGAGACTTGAGGTCTGTGTCCCAATTATGTAATTATATAGTAATTATGCATAAATTGTGTTTTTGCTTTCTATGATTTTTATTACATGATGTTATTTATTCCTAAGTCGTGGTAGTCATTCTTGTATATGAGTTGTATGTACATGTGTCGTTAGATTTTTTTTTATCTGTCCACGGGATGTACGTCCCGACAGTAGCATCACTCGTTACGAGTTACACGACGACGATGTACCGAAACATATCTAATGATGTCTATGATTTGACTTTTTTGCAGACTACCCTCTGTTCCACAAGCACCTTCCGTATTGGACGATAAAGAATTCGTGGGGGAAGTCGTGGGGGGAACAGGGATACTATCGGGTGTACCGCGGTGACGGAACCTGCGGCGTCAATAAGATGGCCAGCAGTTCTGTCGTGTAGTGCCTTCGTACCTAACTAAATACTGCAATGTGTACTATAAAAAAGTATCACATAACCCTTTATTTATCTTTATCGGGTTTATACGTATTATGGCTTCTCCTTAATAAAACGAATATAATGCATCACTCAATTGACTACTTATTATTAATATTAATTTTGAAAATGTTTATTAATATATAAACGAAAATAAAATTAAAAGGTGTTTTTCAAAAATTTTATAAAATTACTAGTAAGGGTAAAAAAAGTTAGAAACAGAGCAAAGTATATGTTAAAACGATGACGTCATTGTTCATCTGTTAAAATACGTTTGGTAGGGGAAGCTAACTTTCACAGTCGCATACATTATATTTCTTTATGATTATAAAATATAACATGATTTCTAAGCTGAAAATGGAAATTTCGCTGCCTTATTGTGAATAATTAATTAAGTAAGGATTAACTATGAAATTATATAAATAAATAATATAAGATCTGATTATTTAGAAAATTAAAATTAATTAAGATTTGCTTCGGTAAAAAATCATTTTATGTTACTAAAATTTGTGAATTGATAAACAATTACAACACTAAATTTTATATACCATTCAAATAAGTATTTCGCTACTAAATTTTTAAAGCAATATTTCTAGTTATGCCAAAAATATCCTAGTTGAATTTCGTTTACGTACTAAATAAAAATGAGTTTTTAACTGGAACACGTAACCCTAATGAGAAATATTGAGAAAGTGCCTTATTAAATTCCGTTTTAAATGTTTTATGTATACGAAATAAATAATCGTTGACAGAAAAACCAAAGGGCCGGATATCCAAGTTCGTAAACATCTTTTTTCTAGTCTAAAAAATAATAATACCGTAGTCGATACATATGCCTTCCGCATAGGTAAAGAAAAACATCTTATCTGCATAGTATAACAATAACTATCTTGATTGACTTAAAGGGGGGCGTTGGGGGGCTTTGGGGGGCGATTTGTAATTTCACCTAGGAGGACTCTTAAACACCGATTGAGCTCTCGCTACCAGTGGTTTATAAGTAAAAAATAATTTATTTTCAATGTGGGCAGTAGACAAAATAAGTCTAGGAGCCCCTGCCTGCACTAAGTGGTAGTCTGTACCATGCGGTACGTGCCACCCATGATCGAACACAGTGGAGGAACGTCACATGTAGTCGCGATCCTCAGCAGTAAGGGAACGATATAGAAGAAGAAAGAAAACGTTTAGGACCTAAACCTTACTCGTCGTTTTGGGGTTATGGATTCGAGTTATAAGTTGCGAAAATTGGATATCTTCTCACTTTTTGAAATGAATTCGATTGTGTAGTGTCAAAGACGTATTTAAAAAAAATGACATTTAAAATATTTGTGTGTAAATCATGTAAATAATATTTGTTCGTTCGCTTTATTATATATGTTTAATAACCAGATAACTCCTGTACATCGTGTACAATCTGTACTAATTTTAAAGAAATGTTTATGAATCTATGTTTATTTTAAACGTTTTTAATTTTGTTATGAAATAAATAAATTGAACTAAATGTTGTTTTCTGTGTATATGTTATTATATATTTTGTTTTTAATTTAAATTTCCTGGCTTATATTTGACGTACATCGATCGAAATCGGATGAAAGGCGATTGCATGCAGCAGAGATGCGAATGTTGCGATGAATGTGTGGATTAACGAGAATGGATAGAATACGGAATGAATGTGTTAGAGGAAGTCTGAAAGTGGCACCTGTGACCAAGAAGCTGAGAAGTGCGCGTTTCGGATGGTATGGACATGTGATGAGACGAAATGAAAATGAGGTTGGTAAGAGAATGTTAACTATGAATGCGGAAGGATATAGAGGAAGAGGTAGAGGAAGAGGTTGGCCTAAAGGATAAGACGTCTGGTGCATTTGTATATAGCGATGCAACGGTGTTCGAATCCCGCAGGCGGGTACCAATTTTTCTAATGAAATACGTACTTAACAATTGTTCACGATTGACTTCCACGGTGAAGGAATAATATCGTGTAATAAAAATCAAACCCGCAAAATTATAATTTGCGTAATTACTGGTGGTAGGACCTCTTTTGAGTCCGCACGGGTAGGTACCACCGCCCCGCCTATTTCTGCCGTGAAGCAGTAATGCGTTTCGGTTTGAAGGGTGGGGCAGCCGTTGTAACTATACTGAGACCTTAGAACTTATATCTCAAGGTGTGTGGCGCATTTACGTTGTAGATGTCTATGGGTGGCTTCGACTTTTTTGAAAAATTATTTCATAAAATATATAGAACAGACAAGGCTGTATGGGCTTAGATCCCCTTGCCTTTCCTAACAAGGAAAAATTGTACCAAAAAAAAATGTCTATGGGTTCCAGTAACCACTTAACACCAGGTGGGCTATGAGCCCGTCCACACATCTAGGCAATAAAAAAAAAAAAAATTAAAACTAAGAAGAAATGGATGGATTGCGTGAAAGACGATATGTGTAAGAGGGGAGTAAGCGAAGAAATGGTATATGATATACGAGTGTGGAAGGAGAAAACATGTTGCGCCAACCCCAGGTGACTGGGAGAAGGGCAGGAGAACGATCATGATATTTGGAGTACATCGAGTTCAAGAAGAATAACATAAGGATAATTTTTATTGCGATAGCGTGGCAGCGTCGTTCGTAGGCGTCAGTAATGGCGAAACCACAATCGAGCCGCAGCCTTTTACAGGATACTTGGTTTCAAATAAATTTATGGACAATATCTCAGTTGTCTCTGCATTAATCATGGCTTCTATTTTTGAAGACTTACATCCAGTTTTCTAATAAAGTAGAACGTGCTTTGTTGTACACTAAAATAAACACAACTGCAAAACATTAAATGCGAAAGTACAATAAGGGGTCTTATTGTTAAGAGCGATATCTTCCGGACAACCATCAGGTGGACAAGGATTCATTTAAGGAAATAAAGTAACCGCGGTGTACTTGTCGATTGAACGAAATATATAATTTGCGTAATTACTGGTGGTAGGACCTCTTGTGAGTCCGCGCGGGTAGGTACCACCACCCTGCCTATTTCTGCCGTGAAGTAGTAATGCGTTTCGGTTTGAAGGGTGGGACAGCCGTTGTAACTATACTTGAGACCTTAGAACTTATATCTCAAGATGGGTTATGGGCGCATTTACGTTGTGGATGTCTATGGGCTCCGGTAACCACTTAACACCAGGTGGGCTGTGAGCTCGTCCACCCATCTAAGCAATACAAAAAAAATATATATATATAAACATCAATATTATAACGATTATTTTATTATTTAAAACCTAAATAAACATAAATGCAAACATTTTATTTTTACTAATAAGACCTTTTACCCTAACACAAATATACCTACCTACCTAATAACGAATATAGTTGTAAAGAAACAGCATAAGTTTAAATAAACGGTAAGAAAAAGGACGGAATCCAAGGGAGTACAGACCAGACCGCGACTGCCTATCTCGCTATGTAAGTGCTGCAAAAGATCGTGACCAGCCCCCTGATCACGTAAAAATTTGCGACAGCCACAATTTTGCAGATGTTGTGCAGACGCGTCGCGACCGATCGCAAAACGTCAAATTATTTCGTATCACGTACCGCGATTGTTCGCTTACCGCTTACTGCAGTTTTCTGTCATACAACTAGCGCCAGTCGCAATCGGGTAGCAATAATTGGCACTAAAAAGCCACATTACTTTTTTTTTTTTTTTGCTGAACAAACCGGCAAATGAATTTATAAAAGCGCGTTACATATAAACATTTCAAAATGTTTAAGTGGAATTCACGTTTGAAACGCCAAGTGAGAGCTGCTAATTCTGTTCTTTTCGATGAAGCGTTACTAAAAATAAGTGATCTAATAATAATTTTTGCTTTATTTTGAATAATAGCTATAAAAATGTAATTGTGTCGTCAAACACTGATAACATTTTTTTTTGTAATCGTTTGATAATTTGTAATCAGATAGTTGTTTACGTTACGAACCTATTTTAAAAAAGAATGGATCAAAATTATAGCCTAATTTATTAATTTCATTATCAATTAAGTAAGTACATAAGCTCACAACCCATCTAGTGTTAAGTGGTATGGACCTCACAACGTGAATGCCGCCCCCATTTTTAGAAACGAGGTCTGAGTTTCAACTGTATACCAAAACGGCTGCCCCATTCTTCAAATTGCAACGCATTTCTGCTTCGCGGTAGAAATGGGCGGAATGGTGGTCTTGCGGGTTAATCAAACGCCCTACCACCAACGATTTCAGAATATTTGCTAATTTGATTTTAAATAAAAGATGAATGAATCCTTAATCATGGAAGTCTTCCATGTATATATGTCAAATACGTGTTTCATTGGATTTATTGATATCTGCCTGCGGGATTCTAGCACTGGTTCAGTAAGATTTCAAATTAAATAGTAAATTCTAGAATAAATGAGTTAGTTTTGTGGTTTTATCAATAATAAAGTGTACAACAGATCCATCTTACGCCGACATGAGGCCGACAACGCTAGAACAACCAGTCGATGATATTCTAGGCGAGATGCTGCTATTATTTATCAAGTAATAGATAGTGGATTTGTTTGACTTGGCAAGAGTAGGCTTTGATTTGAATACCAGAAATATAGTGCAGTCTTTCACAGCTTGAAGGGAAATAAAAGCTGTGCAGACTATTCATAATAATGTTCACCCAAGGTCATGGGCAATATGACGTGAATAGGAAACTGCATGTCAGACATTAACTTAATGTTCTATATTATTTTTAAACAAATGAATCTAATATTTTAAGACAATAAATAAATATTTATTTTTATAATTAGCCCAGTTTTTCGTCGACAAAGCCATCTTAAGAGAAGCTTCATTGCAAATATCAGGCCGATATTTAGTAAGTTATTTTTATTCATTAACCAGGTACTCTTTGCACTCACTCACTGCAGTAAGAATGTTAATCAATCATTATATTATCTAGACTATAGCGGACAACAAACAAGAGTGGACACATCGTGAGCTGTAGTTGTAGAAAGAGGAGAAAATGGAAACTAAGGCGAACCACTGGCTCATGCAGCTTTCATTTCAGCAGAGGCTGCTCGTACGCAGGCAGAGGCCGCGCATCTTCCAGCTGAGATATATAAAAAAATTCAAGGAATTGACCAATATCGGCAAAAACCTTGTTTAAAATAATAAGTTCAATTTTGTTTTAATTTTAGCCGAGTCCATAATAGTTTATATTACCATAAAAACGAAATAGCGCTTGTTACAATAGTCAAGCAAATCCAAATATATACGTTTTACTTTAGGCTGGTACTACAGTAAATTTTATGACACTAATGAGTATATTTTACGCTAATAAAACTACTCTCAACTTAGCATTTCAAAATGACTATTTATTTTTTTATTGCTAAGATGGGTGGACGAGCTTACAGCCCACCTGGTGTTAAGTGGTTACTGGAGCCCATAGCCATCTACAACGTAAATGCGCCACCCACCTTGAGATATAAGTTCTAAGGTCTCAGTACAGTTACAACGGCTGCTCTACCCTTCAAAACGAAACGCATTACTGCTTCACGGTAGAAATAGGCGGAGTGGTTGTACCTACTCGTGCGGACTCACAAGTGGTCCTACCACCAGTAGAATACCAGTATTTAGCTTCGTTGTATATTTTGTACTCACAGTATTTGGCATGTTCTGCTTCTAGTCTATAGGGTTATAGAGTTATCACCTTGCTATCATCCTACTTACCTCGGCCCCAAGTTCAGTTATGTTTCTTTGAAGTTATCGGCAGTCGATATTATATTTCAATTGTGGCTTCAATTTCATGCGGCAAGAAGTTGGACATGTATTACAAACAAACTACGATTTCTTAATTTAAGAATTATTATTCAAATAAAACAAAATTACACAAAAATAATAATTATCAAACTTATCTAACGGCCGTCTGGTGTAGTGGTAAGTGACATGGTCGCTACACAAGGGGGTTGCGGGTTCGAATCCCGCCAAGGGAAGACATTTGTACGATAAATATAAATGTCTTTTCCAGGGTTATGGATGTATATTAAATATATGTATGTGTATAATAAAAATCTTACATTTATTTCCGTAATCTGGTACCTGTAACACAAGTTCTTTACGAACTTATCACGGGACCAGTTAAATATTTATATTTATATTATTATTATTATTATCACAATGAACAAAAATGAGTGGTGGTTGATCCACATTTTGTCTAAATTATGAATTATGTTTTTCATTTTGTAAGTAATATTCATGTAAATATCCAACAAAATCTAGAAGAATTATGAATTACTAGTCGATTTGTTGTTCATTCTATTCTATTATTTAAAACAGCAGTATATACAATAATATATATAACAACACAACATACAAACAGGGTTAACATAAAGATAAAATGATACAGAACAAATTGAGCACGACAGATTTAAAACATTGTCTTAATAAAACAACCTCACAATTTTGCTTTCAAATTGTTATGAATCCATCCTTTACTATAAACACAAAAATGTTAAGGAAATATGTATATTTCCTCTAAACACAAATAAAAAATTATAAGCAGAAATAATTAGGCTATTCTTGCCCTCTCAGTTCACATAATTAAGAACAGCAGTTTTAAAAATATCTACATAAAATTACTAAAATACAGAGGTTGGACTAAATTTAATGTCTGTTCTCCACAATCCAATTGAACCACCCTTGAATGTTGACATGGTGCTAAGTGCTGTGTTTCCTCTTCTCTCCCAAAAAATACAATGTTATGAATTTGATAAGAAACATCAATTTCAGCATCTTCGTCAGAGAGTTGGGGCACTGGAAACCCATGTGTGTTTGCCATGTTATGCAATACAAGCTAACAATTATGGTCTTGGCCATCATATGATGATCATAATGCAGTACTCTATGTACCAACAAGCATCTCCAACTGGCCTTCAATACTCACAATGGTCAACAGTGTTCCTGGTATGACAATAAACATTACTATAGTACTATATATTAACGGCCTTCCCAGTTTTAAATATACTTTTAGATTGAGTATTACTTTGTAGTCAGGTTACTGAGACAGAGCTCATGATGTTTTACTTGCCTAAAAACCAAACTTTTTCACTATTATGGTGCAGGTCCTGCATAGGCATATTCAGTTGTGATAAGCCAGACAAATGTATCATGAAATGTTGCATCAATACTTAAAATGTTAAGATCACTATCACAGATCTGAAATATTTAATTCTTTAGATAAGTACTATCAAATGTTTGTTATTGTGAATGATAGGCTTCAGCAAAATATTTAGTATTTGCACATTCTTGAAATGATAATGCTTGCGTTCTAAAACCTTTCTTCATATACAGAAGATCTGATAAGTGCAAATGAGTGCCATCTATACACCCCAAAACCCCAGGATAGCCAAATTTATTGTAAAACCTATAATGAAAAGAAATTTATTTACTATTATATTATGTTTTCAATCACAAAATTATTATTGTTCAAATATCTATGTACTATAAAAATAAGACAAATTTTGAATTAAAAAAAAAATATGTAGGAAAGATTAATGGTGGCCTGAAGGCCTTTCCAGTTTCACCAGGACTTGACATTTCTCAGAACTCTGTTTAAAATATAGCTATATATAGCTAAATATAGCTATAGTTATAAAGCTTCAAGAATATAACTGATCTATATGATTGACTCGTGGAAATTGTAAAATCGGTGGAACTCTTGTGCTCTATACTATAAGATAATTATTTAACTTACCCATTTATAATAACTTGTGACCCATTGTACTGTTTGCAGAAACTTTAAATGTTTCAATAAAACTGGAAGATTGTTTAATGCCATAGCCACTTCCCTAATGGCATTGGATTTACTACAGTTTAACTCAAAATGCAAAAAGCTCATTCCCACAGGTTTCTGGTATGAAATTTTGCAATGCTGTTAACACCTGTATAAACAAGTTATTTAAAACATTTAGTTAAGAATAAATCTGAAATCAAAAAAACAATGCTACTTTTGAACACAAGATTTTGTGAATCTTTTATTTTCTTCATTATTTACACATATTAAAATGTTAAATTGAATATATATATAAGTACCTTGCATTTTACTTTCTATTCTTGTTCGTCTTGATGATCTAGGTTATTAACGGCTTTAATTCAGAGCACAATTGTAAATATTGATGTTTCGAAATTCTGTAATGTGTTCTGAACAAACTTTCCGATAGATTAAGGGGTCAGGCTTGATCACGAAGACAGCGTCGCAAACGCACTAATTCGTATGTATCCGACCTAATTTCCTTAGACTCCAAAGCCCCATTTATTATTTGAGCTCTGTCCATAGTACATACCTAGAAGAAATATTAATTTGTAAAAAATAAACTTTATAACCTCAACATTATTAATGTACTTAAATTGCCCAGCGTGGTATTTAATGTTAATACTATGGAAAACACAAAAGCAAATAAAGATCTAAACCAATTACACTTACCTAAATCAAGTTAAAATAATTTAATTTCACAAATTTTACACTTGCAGATAGTTAGCAACAATTCAGCACCAGATACAAAAGGTGTCGCAAATTTGACAAACGACATTGCTAAATATCTGCTGTTGTGTGGCACACAAAAGCATCCGTAATACCGACTTTAGGCCAGTTGTTGTTAGTTGTATGAAAAGAATGCACTAAAGTTTCACAAATCGCTCTGCAGAGGCAGCACTAGTGATGGTCCGCGATCTGCTTTTTTGTTGTAAGTCCGTAATACGAAATGGACAGTTGACAGCAATATTTGCACAATATTTGTCTTCTGCTAATTTTCTGCGAAATACGTGATACAGCTGCAGGTGTATGCCCACTTCGTAACATACGTATGGGATAATAAGTTAGAAACTTTTTTTTACGATTGAAGAATTACTCGTGGCCTGAAGGTCTTTCCAGTTTCACCAGGACAGGTGGGCGCGCAAAGACTCAGTCAGGAGGGGTGGGATTTGCTAATAGCAACCCGAGTGCCTCCGAAGGCCAAACAAATCAAGAGCAGCTGCTTCGCAAATGAACTACTACTGCAGATCCGGCGAGATTCGATTAACAAATCAATGACTGTACACAACTCAGTTCGAACCACACAATTCGATTAACAGATAAATAACCGTATCAATAATCTGGTTACCCTCGACGGGTGCGCTTAGACTATTATTAAACAATTAAATATTAGACCCTCTTAAACAAACCAGCAAAATAGTTCAGAAAAACAGGTACTCTTTCAGGAAAACCCTGAACCCCGATAGTATTGAAAACCACATTTTAGATAAATGTATCGTCTAAATGTTTGGTGTCACTAATTATTACTATTTACTTTATGAATGCCTAATTGGATGTTACATTAAATGTTTTCCTTATTTAATAGCAAGCCGAATTACAACAAAATGCGTGGGCGTCTAAGCTGATTTTAATTAAGTGGCAGTATCAATTTCAAGTCGACAACGTTGGTAAAAAAATAATAATCCTGCTCTATCAGTTTTTAATGCTGACCAAATTTTTAAGATAGTCGTGTTGGAAAAACTGTAGGCAACATAAGACAAGGGCAAGCCCTGAACCACTACAGTTGTTATGTTAACACCAACCCCATCATTTGCGGAATGCTGAATTTTTTTGTTCAATGTAACAAATTTTTAAATAAGTAAGTTATTATGAAAAAACACAAAAAATAAGTGTGATATTTTATTTTATGTGTGTTAATGGTATGTTAAAAAAATGGCGCTCGTTCACTTTGGTGCACGTGAAAGAAATAGGCAGCGGCTTGGCTCTGCCCCTGGCATTGCTGAAGTCCATGGGCGACGGTAACCACTCACCGTCAGGTGGGCCGTATGCTCGTCTGCCTACAAGGGCAATAAAAAAAAATTAGGTGAAACTTTTTTTAGGGTTGTGTAGAGTTGTAGATTTCTTCATTTTTCATCCTTAAATCAAATTTATCTTGTCATAGGGAATGCTGTATATAAGAGAAACAAACCAAGCTCGCTCTGTAATTTCCCTTTCTTCACGGTCGAGCGATTCACGAGACGCTCTGTCTATTTTCTTACACTCGCTCTTCCAGAATTGTATCTTTTCTATCTAACCGTAACGAATCTGTCGCGAGGTAAATATTACTCTGAACGCGCTTTAAAAAGTTTCGAAGCGAATTGAGAACTTTAAGGTCTTCTGTGTGTGTTCTAAGAGACAATACAGTGTTAACTAGTAATTCGGTAGCATTTTTTATTTATCCCGAACCCCAGCGCGTAACAATATGTAGAAATGTTTCCTCCCTGTGGCACATTGCACAATAGATATATGGAGATACCCAAGTAGAGTTGACCTCAGGCACGCGGCCGGTCGTAAAATTCATGTCAAATCCCTACGCAGCATGATAATTAATGATTCTATATTTTCCTCTGTGACTTTATTGTTTCTGTAATACCAGTTTCCCACTAGTCTTTTGGTGGGTTTTTAACATTGTTATTCGGTACCAGTAGTGCCATCTATCGTCGAATAGCAAAACAGATAGAAAAACAAGTAGTAGTATCGGGAGCGTTCGAAAAGTGTCATGCGAGTACGCTTAACGCTATCTGTTGTCAAATAGAAAATACGGATATCGTAACGATCAAGTACTATCGAAGATTTTCTGGAATAGTCGTGTCAACTATAGAAGCATTGCAAAGACGACATGAAGGCAGTTAGTAAGTATTTCGTTCTATTCGAAGCAAAACAACAAAGTGACACCTAAAGCGAAGGGTAAAAGTGTTTTTGGGATAATTGAAGTCTATTTTAAGTGCCGTAATAATTAAATAGAGTTTCAATTTGTACTTCGGTGAAAAGTTTTTATTTATTCCGAGCCCCAGCTCGAAACAATATTTTTGCTATGTTTCTCTGTACGTTTTAAGAAATGATTGCCTGATTACACTCTACAATTAAATTATCATTATTTTCCCACACATCATGTTTGATTTCTGTTATTGTTGATTTAACATTCTGTCTTGTTGTTTATAATACCAAGAACAAAAAAATATCTTCGCCTTTAATAACAAAATTACATTGATTTCGGTAAGATAAATTTTGCTATGAATTATAAAACTTGGTATCATAAAATATATACCTAGGTATATAGTAAGTTACGCGGTGTTTGGTGCAATACTCAACCTATAAATATGACAAACTACTAAAATGCAGAACATCAGGTGTTTTTAAATGGGAATAATAAGCTAAATAATAAAAACATTTTTGAGAGTCTTACGTCCCTGCTATGGTCAAATCAAATTCGTGCGATGCTCAACACTCTGATTTTGACGGTTTCCACGGCGCCGAATATAGAGAACTATATACGTGGCGTGATATAGCAAGATGTAGTCCATCGGATATTATTAAACAGAGATAATTGCTCTCAGTCCTAAGAATATATGATCCGTGTAGAAGGAGGAAATCCTAAAAGCCTATTACTATAATATGATGACGACGAGTCAAAGCATCTTCATCATGTTATTTACATGACATATAAACAACTTGACATGTTTCGAGATGAGAACGCCACAGCTTACCTCGAAACATTAACACCCAAAAAGGCAAGGGGTCGCAACGCGTTCTACTCCAAACAATAATGGCAGAAGTAGAGAAAATCGCGAAGTGGATGTAAAAATATCGCAGGGGCATAGTACTACGCGTTGGTCTAACCAGATCGGCGCCAACCTTGATGTCACCGTCTTCAATGCGTTCCGAGAAGATGAAGACAGGATGAGATGGCACAATATTGTGAAGATGAAAGTCATGGATGGCCACCGACATGAGGAAGGAGCACTACTGAAGGAAGAGAGAAATTTGTATAATACTAATACTAGAAGAATACTATTATCAGCTGTAGAGCTATAGAAGTCAGGGATCTCTACTCGTTTAAAAATTACTACTAATGTTTCAACAACGATAATAACTTGTTAGTTCACTTGTGGTAGGACCTCTTGTGAGTCCGCGCGGGTAGGTACCACCGCCCTGCCTATTTCTGCCGTGAAGCAGTCATGCGTTTCGGTCTGAAGGGTAGGGTAGCCGTTGTAACTATATGACCTTAGAACTTATATCTCAAGGTGGGTGGCGCATTTACGTTGTAGATGTCTATGGGCTCCAATAGCCACTTAACACCAGGTGGGCTGTGAGCTCGTCCACCCATCTGTGCAATAATACTTTTATTTTATTTTATTAAGTCCAATTTTGTTGTTTGTCTAAATTTACAATAAATTCACTGCGACGAGGAAAACCTGAATGTACAGAACACATTTGAGTTCCTTTGAATAGCATCTATAGTTTAGTGCTTAGGTATTGTGCGCCCAGCAGCGAGGTCATAAAACTAGGTCGGTGGATGGAACGGGGTTACACACCACCCGTATGTACGTATAAATGGAAATGACTATTCGAATGTTTGATATCTAGTTCGAAGTTAGTCTAAAATTGCTTCTCGAAAACTGCCGACAACGTTCGATATTTTTATGATGTTTTTCTTTCACGGCTGGTAGGACCTCTTGTGGGGGTAAGAAACAAGCTAAATTGATTATAAATACATGCTTTATTGTATGCATGTATGCACACATATAAACGATGAGCCCGGTGCTCCGAGACAAAAACCCATTTAGTCACTGCAAAATAATATTGAATTGGTTGATGCCAGAAAACTTGATCTTTTCTAAGCGGCAAGATTTCTTCAGATGATTCTGTAATCTCCACCGAGCCTGCCACCAAAACAGGGTTCATCCATTTCATCTGAAACTGCCGCGCTTATCCACAGTGCGTTCCCAGACTTTTTTTCGTGTTCAAGGAACTTATGTATTTAAGCGACATTGATTCCTTACCATCGGATGGCTTGGATACACGTCTGCCGTCATAGGCAGTTAAAAGTTGTTTTATAGTTTAATGCCAGACTTTATCTTTTGCTTTTAACGAACTGTACAAGCTTCGGACTACACATAAGAATTGGTTTGATAAATTAGTTTAAAGAAATTCTTCCTGCTAAGCCTACATAGTTACATGCACTGCCGGAGAGCCATTCCGTGGGGTCGTCGAGTAACCTTGCGGGGGCGCGGAGCGGGCCTCGGGGAAACCCCTATGCCCGGGCATGTAACTCCGTGCCTATCGAGGCAGGGGTGGTGAGCTGCAGGTTGGTAGGTGGCAGGCATGAGTTCGTGATGGGTGGGACTGTCTCTTCTTTCTTTTCTTCACTCTTCACCCTTCATCCTTTCTTGCTTCTTCTCTTCTTTCTTCTCTTCACTCTTCACCCTTCATCCTTTCTTTCTTCTCTTCTTCACAGCCTACCTGGTGTTAAGTGGTTATTGAAGCCCGTAGACATCTATGACGTAAATGCGCCACCCTCCTTGAGATATAAGTTCTAAGGTCTCAGTATAGTTACAACGGCTGCCCCACCCTTCATACCGAAACGTATTACTGCTTCACGGCAGAAATAGGCGGGGTACCTACCCGTACGGACTCACAGGAGGTCCTACCCCCAGTACAACGATCGGCTCATATTTAATGTGTGCCATGTAAAAAAGTTACTCGATCTCGTTACGATTTTTAATGTGTCAATTAGCATTTTCACATGAACAAAGTTAAAGATACAGTTAAAGATAAGTCGATATGGTTAATTGAGCTGCTTATCGATTCGCTTTTGCTGAGGAAACTCTATTTTTTTGTTGAAACGATAATTCATCGCGCTGGTAGCTTGCATGAAATTGGAAAATAGTTTAATGGTTTTATATGCATGTTTAATTAACAAATGATTTACCGTAAATATGCGAATCAGTTTTTGCTCTATGCTCTATTTGGTATTCAAGCTATGTTTAGTACATGTAGGTACTGAGATGATCAATTAAGTTTATTAAATTTTAAAATTAAATAAATATAAAATTATGTCATATTTTCGAAAAAAAAAAAAAAAAAACGAGCAGTGGACATATTTAAAACCACTACAACGGCTTAATCGCGCGATTTATTATAATTTTAGTATTACATAATTATTATTATTTTTCAGCTACTTTACGATCGCGGTCACAGAGGACTGAATTAAATAGTAGCTCATCAGCTCATCATAGTAGCATGAAATAAATAGCAGTAGGTCATTAAAGGTCAGGTGAAATAAAACAATAAAGCTGACGTAAACGGTAGCACATGGTTTTAATTGCGCAGATCATGAGAGATGTTTACTTACTATCTTTGAAGAGTATCCACAGGCTCCCTAATGGATTAGAACATTTACTTTAGAACGTAATATAGGACATTGATTGATCAATAATCGTAACTGCGTAAATATTTAGGCTCACGACCGTCATGTTACGAATCGTTGATTGTAATTGACGAAATAATTTCCGAGCTGGAACACATTGCTAATTGGCAGTATTGATTATGACTAACTTCTTCAAAATTCTTCAAAGTAATACACTTAAAATGGTGTTGGTAAAGAATTTATCTTGGCGAATAATACAATCAGAGTGCAATCTAGGTTTTATAGAGTAAACAGAAACAGACAATAGTCAAGGCTAAAAAAGATAAATGACTTTTTCATTCACCTAACGTCATTGTATGTTTTGACGCTTCATCGTATAGGGAAATTCATCAAAGTCTATTTACAGCTACTGCTATAAAATGCTCTTGGAATAAACATAATGAGTAATGAAATATCATCAGTTGACCATCCGATTTGCTCTTCATCAGTTAAAAATAAGAAACATACATCCTCTATGGATCGTTCTTCATCGGTGAATTCCTACGAAGTCTTCAGAAACAACACGACAGCCGTGGAAGTAACTGTCAAGGAAATCGCGAATAAAAAAAACGATCAGACCGGCAGCACGGTTAAAAGCCTTCACGAAGAAATGAACAAAATCAAGAGCGAATTAAACAAAGCGAACGATTCAATCGGTAAAATGAGAGAGAGCTTCAGCGTTATCGTTTGTGAAATGAAGAAACAGCTAGATTTATCGAACAAGAGAGAATTTGATTTGCAAACCAAATATTTGAATGCTTTGTTCGATAAAGAAAAAATGGTAGCATTGCTCGAATCCAAAACTAAACTCGTGCAAAAATTGAAAAACGAACTTAACGTAATGAAACGCGTATTGAAATTTGTAATTAAAGGTATTCAAAATGTACCCGAATTTCCTGAAAGCTGTACGTGCGAATTAGATTTTAGTGAGCTCGACGATGATTTTAAGAAAGACATTAATGTTTCTAAAGAACTTAATGATTCTCGTCTTCTACATCAAACTAAATCATTTGATACATAGAAATAGCGCAGAGGAGACACATTACGCAACAAAAAAAACTAAGTCTTTATTAATAGCCAAAATGTTCATAAAGTTGCAGTTCATAAAATGCAGCTGATTGATAATAATTTAAATGGAAATAAATTGACTACTGTCGGTTTGTTGTTTTGCGAACAAGGAATGAAACAAAAAAAATCCGTAAAGCTAAACAGCATTCGATCCAACCAGTAGCTTTAGCTTATTGCAATGTAGTGATATCGATGGAAGCATTCGTGGCATGCAGCGGGCCCGGGCGGTGCATATCCGAGTAACCGGGTCAGGCTGTGACCGGGTCATGCGGTCAGAGCCGAGCCGGGTCTCTGATCGGTCACCAGGTCGTCACGGAAGGCACGCCCGGTTGTGATAATAACTCGAGCTTCGACTCCTATCAAATTTTACGAGTTGAGAGTACTTTTAATGTGGAATATATAGAGAGCAGAACTATTTAGTAGCCAACGAATTTTTATTGATTATTTAGTTCCTAAAAACAACGAAAGATATTTTAAAATATTCTAAGCTCTGTCTCCGTGGTCAATGCAAGCTATTTAATTAACAAAAATGATGTGAGCTGTGTAAAGTTATTAAATTAATTACTGCAACCTTTCCCTAAGCAGTAAGTTAATTTGTAGTTTCGACAACGAATAACTGCAAAATAAATAAATAAAAACAATTAGTCCGTGAACACATCGGTTACTATATCAATTCATTTTGTTACTATTTATAAGTCTCAAGCTGCTAAGTCAGCTTTTGTTTTAAATTATTTATTTATATACAACGTTATGGGGTAATCAATTGCAATCAATTCATTAAGAATTTTCTAACAATCTAACATTATAAACAAATAGTATTACAATATTTGATACAGCGCATTCAAAATGTTTTATTAAATTTCAAATTATTACAGTTCTGACATCGTTTATGTCTATTATTTAAAATCGCCTATTTTGAATCTCCATCGTGCGAAGAACGCAAAAAACGGAATACAAGAAGCACTTAATAAAACGCTTAAATATGTATTTTAGAACGAACCAAAATATGTTCATTTCGTTATCAGCCTTTTTGCATTTTTCAGCAGGTCACAGCACGAGAATTCAGCCCCTTATATAGCTAATACAGTTCCATTCGTCCTGAAGCCGAATACCGGTACCGATCTGTGCCGATTCCAGCCGAAGTCTCCCGACGATTCCCTCCCGTTGGAGCAGTTGCTACACAACCTCTGCTGCCTCCGCTCGCTTTCATCCGCCCCAGTCACTTGCACTTGTGATTAACTTTTAAAACAAATTGGTGGCGTGATCGTTTCTTTTATTTGCCTTCAAATTTTCGGGGACTGAGTTACGTGAAATTTTCGTGCGCATTCTGAAGATGGGTTCAGTTGAAACAACCGCCAGACGAAGACTGTAGGCAGTGCAGGTTCGTACCTAAATCTAGACACGTTTGTTTAACTTCGATGCTGGAATTTTGGAGAATATTGACTTTCAGCTGTTTCAGAGACCACTCGAGCACGAACGAACGGGATTATAGCTAAATCCACGATTTTTTATATTCACGTATATTTTTGTTTTTGCGTAGAACTTAATGGTAATCCCGCTCATTAAATAGGTGAGTAATCATAATTTAGAGTGGTTATATTAGTGATTTTTAATTGATTAGGGTAATTTTTTAGACAGATTATTTTATAATAATTCGTGGATTAAAAAAAGTTGCTTAACAAATTTAAAGATGTATGTAAAATGCGTATAAAATTGTAAATTAATATTTTATTTAGGAGAATCACATACTTTTAACTCTTTGTTTTATTCTTTTGTTTTTGTTGTTTTTTTATTGCTATGTTTTTTTTATTGACCGCTTGAAGATTATTTTCAATATTCGAAGCCAAAATCAATATTTAAAAATATGGATACTTATACTTAGAATATAGATACTTAAATAATATTTTCAAAATGATATAATAATATGCTGTACTACATAGGTTTTTTGTGACGATGAAATTCAAATATTATTATTTAGCCAGCCGTTAAAATTCAAATTTAAAGAAAAAAGAACTAACTGGGAAATCATAATCGACACTAGTTTTTAAAATTATGGGATATAAAAAAAAAACTTTTTTTTTTTTCAGTATATTTCTTAGAATCACTCCGGAACTTAACGCCATGAAAAATTCAGGGCCAGTTCTGGAAATTACGAAAATTAGAGCTTAAATTTTCTTTCTTTTGCTTAACGATCATTTATCTTCGAGTTACACAGCCTGTTCAAAAACAACGAGAATTTTGTTTTTATTTTATGTCCCTTAATTTTTAGAGACCAGCGTTATTATGATTTGCATAAATTTAATGAAGTACTATATACATTTTCGTGTAACTGTACCATCGGGTTTTAACAGATAATTTTAGTTAAATAATTGACTTTGGCTAATAGAACGACAATAACTTAGAAAGCCATCCTTTAGTCACATTTAGATACCCATGGCTAGAAATAGGGTGGTGTTAGCAAAACAAAACCACGAAATCTTCCTAAAAATTAGGTACATAGCAAGGTTTAACTAACAGTTTTCAAAATGAATGAATAAAAAATGTAATTCATAGCCAAATTGCAAACCACGATTCTGACGTAAATTTTCGATGTTTAGGAGAAAGTTGAAGATGTTCAGTGAAGGATGGTTTTACAACTTTTTATTTATTGCTTCGATGGGTGGCCGAGCTCACCGTCGACCTGATGTCAAGTGGTTACCGGAGCCCATAGACATCTACAACGTAATTGCCGCCACCTACCTTGAGATATGAGTTCTAAGGTCTGAGTATAATTACAACGGCTGCCCCATCCTTCAAACCGGAACGCATTACTGCTTCCCGGCAGAAGTAGGCAGGGTGGTGGTACCTACCCGTGCGGACTTACAACAAGTCATACATGATCTCGCCGTGTCACAGTAATCTAGGTTAACTGTGACACGGCGAGATGGCCGGTATATGGAATGCCTCGTCGAGCAAAGAAGGGAGGACGGTACAAGAGCGCACGGGAGGTCGCCAATGTGACTGAACACATTCCTCCGCATCTCCTCTACGAGGTCCCTAAAATGAGTGCAGCAAGATGGCGTTACGTAGGCCGAGATGGCCCTTCAACAATCACAACCAAGTCAAGAGTGTCAGTTGTCAAAAGTGATGCTATGGAGAAGGGAACCATGATACCGTCTGTCTCTTTATAGCAGCAGAAAAATATACTATGTAACTTGTCAATTATATTTATAAACTAGCGACCCGCCCGCGCGCCCTCGCTTCGCTTTGGAAACATTAAATTTTATTATTGATAGTTGAGTCCCGCGATGTAACCCGCGGTTATTTTCTTAACTTAAAGTAGCCTACGTTACTCTATATCATCAGCTACCTATCAGTGAAAGTCCCGTCAAAATCGGTCCAGCCGTTCCAGAGATTAGTCGGAACAAACAGACAGACAGACAGACAAAAATTGTAAAAAATGTTATTTTGGTGTATGTACCGTATATATATTCATATGCATGTAGTATAAAGCGGTTATTTCAATATTAAAAACAGACACACCAATTTTATTTATATGTATAGATAATAGTGCTGGGAACATAGACGTCACCATGAATCGTCATTCCGAGTAATTAATTAAAATCGATCACCCAATGCCAAATGAAATATCACAATAGTTAGCTGTTAATGAATTCGATTCTGAGGATTCGTTACAAGAAACTGTTTGAAACTGTTTAATGTGTATGACTGTTTACATATAATTATTTCTACTTACAAACATTCACTTGTAAATGTTTTTTTCTCGTAAACTAGATAGAAAAAAAACTTTGGAATATCGAAAAAGACTTACAAGTTTATGAATGTTTTATGAAAAAATATTCGTTTTTCATCTTTGAAATGTTTTGGCAATTATAATTTTAGTTTAGTGGGGCTTTATGCGGAATCGGGCCCCGTCTTTTGCCGCATTCAGCTTCCACTGTGTACATACAGCTCTTGTATTTTCGGGGACGATTTCATACTCGTAGTCTTAATTTCGAAAAATCTCTGTTTATCATGCAGTCGGTGAGTTGGTTTCAAGAAATTAGAGTCTGCCAAGCCGTCATGCCTATTGTGCTGCAAAGAATGTGTGGGTTGGTTTCCACCTAAGAGGGCGAGATTGGCTTTGTTATGTCGATGGGCTCTGATAACATAAAACTCAACACCGTCTTGACCTAGGACTCGTTTGCCAATAGATTTCAAAACCATCCTAAGATTTAATATACACGCAACCAATATTTTGTAAAAAAAAATTTTCTTTTACTACAAAATGCTAGTTAGAAGTTTTGTTGAATTAATTTAGAAAAACATGAGACTAATGTGTGGAGATTTTCCGCGAGTTCTTTTGCCCTCAAATTTCTCTTGCACCACCAACCGCTCAATGAGACCAAGCAGTAAAGTTTTATTTTGCGTAAAAAAAAACCAATTCAAGTTCCGCTTAAGCTTATGCCTCGTAGCTGTTGCTACGCTGCTACAGTAGCGCTACGCAAGCCCTGCGATCCGTAGCGCTATCACAGTCAAATCGGGTAGAAACCATAGGGATGATAAAATATACGGGCCTATTACACCCAGACCAGGAGAAATAAATGTTAAGTCTTTCCTTTTTGCCTCTTGTTTTTACATATAAATTTATTATTATGTAAATGTTGTCTCACTCGCAGATCGTATCGATTGTATATGATCATTGCATATGAATAAAAAAAATTGTTCCCTTGGAAGGCAGGCGATTTCTTACGCCTTCCTCATGTTGAGTCCGTCATTTAAACCATCTGTAAGCCCTTAAATTACTTATGAAAAAATCAGGTAGTTCTAGAATTGGAAGATACGTGGCAGCGGATTGAAATCTTGCTTTGCAGGTGTTAAATGATATAAAAACTCTTCAAAACAATACAGAGCATAAACGTAATAGTTTTCGTCATTTTCGTAATTATGAATTAAAAACTGCTGTCATGAACGAAAAATGATTTTCCATACAAAATCGTCCGGAAGATAAGGGTTTTTATCTTGACTCTCGTATTTGTAGTTAATGTTTATGCTATTATATGTATAAGATAGATTTATTCTATTCCACATACAAATATATCTATCGAACTATATATGTAAATCTATCAGTCATCATCTACAATTTACTTCAAAATATAAATAAATCTAAAATCTTAATAAAAGTAAAAATTCAGTAAATGATTGTGCCAATTCAGTCATCTTCATGAATGAACTAGTGGCCCACCCCGGCTTCGCTTGGGAAGTAGCGCACGCGATGTAAAGAATTTTAGGTATTTTTTTTACATATTGGGTTACATTATTGAAGTTTCAGTAAGGATCCTTAATTTTTTTGAAAATATAATAAATATAGCCTATGTCACCCGGGGATAGCGTAGCTTTCTAACAGTGAAAGAATTTTTTAAATCGGTTCAGTAGCTTCGGAGCCTATTCAATACAAACAAACAAACAAATCTTTCCTCTTTATAATATTATTAGTATTAGTATTAGTATAGACATGTCTTTTAATTTCATTACAGTAACTACTTGAAATAATATGCATACTGTATAAGTTCTTAATTCATACCTCTTATACTCAAGAGAAATAAAGGTCTTTAAAGCGCGCTTAGAATCTAGCAAAGTAGAATTGATTTATGTCTGCCCTTGACGTTTATTTATCTGCGAATTCTTGTTTATAAATCTGAATTATTACAAGTTTCTATGATTTTCATAGGAGTTTGTCGCTCGATGTTGTCATTTAGCACAATTAATGTTTCCTATTTCCATTCGTCTTTATAAAACTTAATCTTTTTGCCAATGTTATTTCTCGCGATGATTGACGATTTGTTTTGAACATCAATAACAGACGTGAGACCTTGTTTGTTGTTGTTCGACGTATACATATTGTATAATATATACATATTGGCAGATGTAAATACTCTCGTCGATGTCGCAGCATTAGAATCTCAACACAAACAACTTTAACAGGTGACTGTATCTATACACATTACGGCGTAATATTACTCAAAAATTTGAATCTGCGCTCAAAATAGTGACGAAATTATAATTAATATATTGGTTATATATAGGTTTTTAATGAATATATAGATCAATGCGCTCTTCTTATCTATATATTAAACTCTCGTGTTGCGGTGCTAGTTGCCAAACTCCTCCGAAATATCTCAACCGATTCTCATGAAATTTTGTGTGCATATCGGGCAGGGCTGGGAATCATTTATTTTTAATACTCCTAAATGTTAAGGGTGGTCCACCCAAAAAAAATATAACCTATAAATAATTTATATAGCAAAAAAACGTTTGCCGGGTCAGCTAGTAGTTACATAAAAGGATGAAACAAACCTTTTCTGCGGTCACGTTACATGTTGATTCTCTTACTAAAATTGATACTGATCCGCCCGAACTTCTATCATGCCGCGTTCCATTCGCCAATAGTAAATATATTTTATTTAAATAATTTATAAACGAACGGAAATGATATATGGTCATCTACCCTCAAACCGAAATATCCTTTACTGTGGGAACTAGATACATTAGAGATATAGTTTTAATACATATGTGGGATCGGAATGGAATTCTTTTTCAGAATAGAAATTAAGTTTGTTTGCTGCTACTTTTAAAATTTTAATCTCTTCTCCACATTTCACAATAATGTCAACATTTTGAGCGATGTTCAAAATTTTACTACATCTCTCAAAAGTCTGAAGCGTATTATGAACTTAGCTTAAAAATCATCCAAAAATATCTTTAACAACAAAGTAAGTTAGTAATAAAAACGTCGTGTATGTCATTCAGAATTTATTTTGTTTCATAAAACTTTCATATTACCGAATACATCAATATTATGAAGTATAGGGTAAGCATAGGATATTTTACACCTATATTCTACTTTCGTCGGGACCCACATTCAGTTACCGGTTGCGGTTATTAAAGGACTGTCCCGTAATGAATTAGCAAACGGATCCTCGTGAGGCTTTGACCGTGGACTTATCGTAGATTTTTTAATCGTGTTAATTAACTTTTCCCCGGTCGGGTCGAAATTTCTCATTAAGCTTTTTATGTTGGATTATTGTAAAAAAAGGCGAGGTCACCTACAGTACACAAAAGTACATCCCTCAATTTATGAATTAATTAAATTCGGGATACGTTTAATTTCCTTTTAGTTTCAGTACTGGAAGTTTAGTAGTATTAGAGTGGAATATCTAGTATTTCAAAAAAAATTCACTAGAATTATTTGAAAATTCCGAGCGCGTCTCACCCTTTAAGCCGGCGGTCCTTGTAAAACACTGACTATGACTTTATTACTTAACTTTGTTGTATCCATGATATTGCTACTCATGTAGTAAACCACTAATATATTTAAGTGGGTGCAGAAATTTTGTCATCGGTAATATTTTAGTTTGGATTGGATGCTATTGGATTTTGATGGTAATGTTATCGAGAGTACCCTTCATGACGAACTAAGGTGAAAAAAAAAAATGGAATTTAATCACATAACGTTTTTATTGTTTCAGATTTGCTTGAATACAGAATCAAAACAAAAAACTCAGAATGTTTTCCTTATGCAGACGATACAAAGACGAGCACGGTACGTTTAAAAATTACCTATTAGTAATAACGTAGATGTTAATAATATTTATTGATTATTTAGTTATAAAATCAAATAGTTAAATATAAAGTATAAATAAGTATAATAATTAAATAATAAAATAGTTCATAATATTTATTTCAAGAACAAGTCGTCGAGTGTTGGAAAATAGTACCTCCTCTAGAGACTGAGAAGCTTAGTGTCGTGTTTCTTATAAAGAAAAAAGATTAATGCCCGAAAAGCTCCTAAAGTGTTTGTACTCGAGAAATCCTTTAGATAAAAGATTACCTAAATTCATTTTCAGAATACTTTATGTTATTGTATTCCTGGCTAAATCTTCCTGGATAAATGACATTTTGTCATGTTAATATTTGAAATATCGATGCTTAATGAGTGAAGAGATGCGTGAGTCTGCAAAATATCCAACAAATAAACTATAACGGTAGCTATCATACAACACAAGATACTTTTACAACACAACACAAGATTTTATACTGGTGGTAGGACCTTTTGTGAGTCCGCATGGGTAGGTACCACCACCCCACCTATTTCTGCCATGAAGCAGTAATGCGTTTCGGTTTGAAGGGTGAGGTAGCCGTTGTAATTATACTGAGACCTTAGAACTCATATCTCAAGGTGGGTGGCGCATTTACGCTGTAAATGTCTATGGGCTCCCGTAACCACTTAACATCAGGTGGGCTGTGAGCTCAACCACCCAATTAAACAATAAAAAAAAATGCCTGAAACTTGTTTACGACATTTTCAAGTTAGGTTGGTATTTACGTATACAAGTTCCGTACAACGACATTCGGAGATCCTTTGTTGTATACCTCCACAAAACTAGTTACAAATGATTTATTTAAATATTACACATTTAAATAAGTTAAATACGAAAAAAAGCACTGAGGCTGTTTAGTCGCGAATATCATTGCTTAAATTTTCAGAATGGTAAAACTTCCAAAGCCTTAAAAGCAAGTGCAGTGTTATGATATTGTTATGAATTCATAACATTGGTACATTATATGGTACCACTGTTTAGGTATGTATGTATATGTTGGAGTTATGTACTGAACTTGAATCGCGTGCAACTACATCTATTGTTAATCAGACGGCATCATTTATAATCTGCACATTACTAGACAATATATGGCATATAAATAGCACCTCACAAAAAGTCTATGAGATCATCATATGTTCAAAAAGATTTCAATTCTCTGACGGCAGAAACGTGATCTTTTCAATATTAAATGACTTAATAAATAACGGAATAGTGTCAAATACTTTCAAAAAATAGATTTAAAGTATGACCTTTTAATTATGTTTAAATAATGTTATGAAAGAGCTTATTAATGTTTTAAATATATAGGGAGGAGAGAAATTAGGCGATTCCTAAAGGCCTGTGAAAAAGTTGTTTTTCATTAAGGTTTCTTTAAACGCAGCCACGTAAAACTTAGATTGCAGTGAAAACGTGCGCAAACCTTCTGTTACCATGTAAATATGAAGTTTTTGAAACTTAATAAATGTATAAAATAAATACGTAAAATACCTTAAAAATTTTCAGTTCACAATTCCTAAAAAAAAATTAAAATTTAAATGTCAATGTCAATTTAAAATACATTTAATTTCAGACAAACAGAAAACTTTTCGAATACGAATGAAAGTTTCAACTCTACGTTGCATTTATATTTTCAAGTACGACAAGGTTTTTAATGAAATACAATTGCGTAGTTAAACTTCGTTACACTAGAGTTCACTAGACGTTCGCTAACATTTTATTCGCTTATCTATCTTATTATTCAAATATCGCTTAAAGCATTATCGTTGTAATATAAACTAGACGATGACCGGTATTTTTTTTATATTTTATATGAAAAAGACACAAATAATATAAATAAACAATTCATTTTCTTGGTCTAACATTAAACCAAACACTCATTGGCTTCGGGTGGCTTAACAACGCCATCCGCTGAAATAGCATAATAGTATTATTATTCACCAATAGATGTCGGGAAGAGTCAATCGATAAAGTTGAAAATTGAAAACACGATTAAAACAACATTTTCTGAAAATAATTCGTAGCAAGATCGATTTATCGCCCCCGAAATCCCCTGTATACTCAATTTTATGAAAATCGTTGAAGCCGTTTCCGAGTTTCAGATTATATATATATTAATATACAAGAATTGCTCGTTTAAAGGTATAAGATATTTTTAATCTATATATTAATAACTATAATAATAACTGGGAACGAATCACGCACGGTCATCCGGTCTCAATTTAGTATTCCCTGGGTTATGTGTACCAGGGACTGATAAACATACTTAAACATATATACATATGTAAATAATAATAACCCAGACAAAGAGCAAACAAACCTGTTCACTACATTTTTTTTATTGCTTTGATGGTTCGACGAGCTTACAGCCCACCTGGTGTTAAGTGGTTACTGGAGCCCATAGACATTTAGAACGTAAATGCGCCACCCACCATGAGATATAAGTTCTAAGATCTCAGTATAGTTACAACGGCTGCCTCACCCTTCAAATCGAAACGCATTACTGCTTCACGGCAGAAATAGGCAGGCGGACTCACAAGAGGTCCTGCCACCAGTAAAAACAATAATGTTTGGCCAATGTGTGAATTGAACCTACGACCCTCGATAAAGCAGTCAGGACCTCTAACTACTGTACCAGAGAGCCAGCCAAATTAACAGAACTATAAATTAACAGAGTTTCTCATTCCGAGGCTAAATCATTATGGCGACCATTGTTAAGAGCGAAACGCCTAAGAAGAATAAGCGAATAGAGTAACTAATACTACTTATAATACTAATAATACTAACTAACTAATAAAATAATACTACTATACTAATAATACTTTTACTGCAAATACAAAATATTCAAGCAAGCAAGTGCGTAGAGTGCAAGCTTGCCACGAGAGACTGAATGAGCTTTTTTACCCATTGATAACTCTGCAAGCTTTAGATTGCGGGTTTAGAAAATTTAAGTTTTATAATTTTAGCTATATTTAGTGATTTCTTTGTTATCATTGTTCGGATTTCCGTCGAAGCTTGTAGATCGTCGACTAATTTACGTTCCTAAAGAAAACCAATGTATTAAAATATCGTAAATCGTAATTAATTTTGGTTTATGTATTGAAGTGAAAACTTCTTTAGAATCGTTGTGATTTCAAACCGGATGCAACGGAAAAAACGACAGGTAAGAGACACAAATACAAAAATGTGTAGGATGAAGCCAGTAAAGAATGAGACAGAAATATACATACTATTTAATACAGCGCCATCTGTGAGATTTTTTAATACTAACGTGTGTATGAAAGCTCTTGTAGTGAATTTTAATTTAGGATTATACGTGAAATTAAAATATCAATTCACAGAGGGCGCTACCTTACAATTATTTACTAATGACAAAATTTTATATATACTTAAGACGTTTAGGATAATTGTATTTTAATTTTGGAAGGTTTCACTTCTACCACGTGTGAATTGCACACATTTTTTTTTAATTTTTTTATTATTACTGCAATATTATAGTTTTATTAATATTTTGGCTTCGAGAATGCTTTCCTTACATCACAAAAAGAAAGTAATACCATAGTGAATATCAACGAACAAGTCAATGAAGCAAATATTATGAAACAAACAAGATTAAAACCATTTTCAAATGGATTGTAATCAGTTGGAAAATTAATACAGCACTTATATCGGTTTTCTGGCATATTGTTTAAAAGAATTAAATGCGAGAATATCGAATTATTTTTTATAAATTTTAAACGAGATATTTAAAGTTTGCGTATACAATTGATAGAAAATACAATTGATGATTTATTACTTGTCAACATTACGGTACCTTAGGACTTTCTTTGATGCCAGTTACGTTTGTAATTAAAATCTGCAATTGCTCGTAAAATTATATTAAGTGAAGATGTATATTCATATTTTTATTGCACATCTATATTTTTGGCAATAACATCGAAGCTTCACAGAAAATATTTATAGCAACTTGAATGAAATTCATTCAATATATGAAACGTCGCAATATGATAAACAGAATAGCTTGCGAGTTCCTCCCCCGGGACGTTGGAATCCTACCGTATAAGTGACTTGTACCACTCTCGTTTATAAGCTCTTCCAAAGGGGCCTGTTTAATGTGAGAGATTTTCTTGTCACTTCGGTATTTTGGAAGATTTTTTTTTATATCTATACAAACGAATGTGCAACTGAGTATCTCAAATTTGCGTCTAATGACAAAGGTTTTTGCTCCATTTGTTGAGACATTTTAGTTAACCTATTCAAAGACATTGCCACATAAAATGTGTACGTTTGATTTTTTTCCTTAAATTATTTACATATACTCTACGCTAAATGGCAAATTATTTCATTTAAAATTATATCCTCTACATATGTGGATATTTAAAAAAAAATATCACATTTTCTGTATTTTTTATTTATTTATATTAAATTGTTTTCATATATAAAACAAACAATTCGCAAAAAAGAGCAAATTATATTTATGTTTCTGGTACTTTAAAAAAATTGTTTCTGAAGAGGTTAATTTCGTTTCTACGTCAGTTCGATACTATACGTTACAGGCCGCCTGTCCATTTATCTATCCACAATAACAACATCATTATCAACTAATTTGACCATCCCGCAAATTCACATCTTTTTCGCCGATCCCGGACCTTCCAAGTAAAATGATCGTAAAACAGTAAGCTTGATTAAATTACAAAATACGCCGTCTCCCTCTAATTCTATGCCGGATGAGAAGTGAACATTTTTATATACTGAACGAAATTTTTATCTTTGTAATTCAATTACGTCTTTATCTATTTAAGTTATACATCTTCTCACGGCACTTACGTTAATCTCTCGACTAATGATCACGGTTGGAATTAGTCGAGTAAATTGAAGCACCTTCCGCTCTGTAAGGACACCTTCATATACTTGTTAATTGAATTAACCTGGCCACATCGGTAACTATAATAAATGGTAAATTGGAGTAGAGTACACTATTAGTGAATTAAGCTAGCAATTTCTGCTCGGGATTAGGAGTGGGTAATATCGGTTTTGCCGCGTATCGAATCGTATCTATATATCGAGGATCAATATCGGATATTAAATCTATATATTTTCTGAATCTATATATTGATGAATGCTAGTAGATTTTCTCGATTCATGATATTTGAGATTTGAAACGATACGCTGATATAATATCGTAGTAGATATAGATTTAAGTCAACGTTATACGGTTGGTTTTCTGATATCAATTTATAATATGATCTTAAAGTAATAAAACAGAACATGAAAATAAAAATATCAAAAAAACTTTCCTTCATGCTTTTACCAGGCTTAGGACTGGCTACATTATTTTCAGTTTTTAGTATTTTGTGTCTTAATTTAAAATTACAAAATATACCAAAAGAGTGTAGATTTCAAAAGTTTAATACAAACACAAGAAATAAACTCAATTATTTGGATTCAACTAAAAATAGAAAAATGTGTACTTTAAAAATCAAACACAAAAAACTTTTAAGTATTTATAAACACTTGTCCAAAAATTCTAGTTCAAGGTCAAAGCGCGTGAAATTAAATTCAACGATGCAAATAGGCTATACTGCATTCAAGTTAGGGTCGAAAGTTGAAACTTCTTTCCTTAATTGTATCCTGCTGATACGCTAAGAATAATCTACAGACATATGGACTTAAATATAAGGTTTACAATTGTATGGATAATGCCTGTTTCTGTTTCATTCATCACATGATATCCCTATCGTGCGCTCACTCACTCTGGCCGATTCGATACGAACCAAACGAATATTGCTGATATTAACGAATCGGTACGATATGCCGATGCGCATCACATCGAGCAATATCGTGTATCGGCTGATATCGAAATATAGATTTCGATTCACGAATCGGTACGATATGGCGATGCATCACATCGAGCAATATCGTGTATCGGCTGATATCGATATATAGATTTCGTGCGGGGCGATATCGGATTCAACGATATTGCTACGATATATAGATATTGAATCTATATACGATTTATATCACCCACTCCTACTCGGGATCACTTTTAATGGCTAGAAACACTAATGTTGCATAAACTTAAATAACTCGTCGTAGGTACCATTTTAGTTATACTTAAATCTTTTCAAAGTGCTATCGTTATCGTAGCTCAGTTATAATAAGTATAAAATTTGATTACAATAATTATGTTATTGAAAAATCCCGTAATCCTTATATTCTTATATCCTTCTGATCTTAAGCGTCTACTGAAGCCCATAAAAATGTCGACATCCACGAGACATAAAGTACAAGACTGATCGAAAAATCGCCAGCACATCATCTTCTTTCATACCATATCAAATGACCAATTTGTTGTCAATCGTCTTCTTCTTATCCTACAATTAAAATTCACGACAATCACCATGCTTATCTATATATTAATACATGAGCAAAAACTTTGTACCCTTTTTACGAAAATTGTGCAGACGGAGGTGCATGAAGTTGCCCACACTTATAGAAAATAAAGAGGAGTGCACAATGCTAAAATTTTTAAAAAATCATGCATTAAAGATATATTAAATCAATAAAGAAAACATTACACGCACTACCATGTATTTAATACACACACGCATGCATATTGCATACTATTTATTTAATGTCAAACTTTTCTTATTGCATAGTCTATTATGGTCAAATTGAAAATAGATTAAATATTGTTTGTCTTTGTTAATATTTGTCTAAAGTGTAATCCTGGCGAAATCTGTGATTATAAAGGTATAATAAATAGTCTTTGACCAAAGAACCATAATAATGTTCAAACTTATAATTTCAATTAATTATAGTCGAATTTCGACTACTACGGGTCCACTAGTCATGTTAAATGAAGCAGTCGTGTATTGAGATATAAGAAAAACGACGGATGAATTTAATTCAGCGCAGAGAGGGACTGCTTAATCTAAAGGGATCTAAGTTTAGGCATAGTAAAAAGGGAATTAGGTGTCGGCACTGGAGTGAGCGAGAGGGCGTATACGGCCATTCATAAAACCGAACCCGATCGATATAAAAGCTCTCACCTAACGAGCTATGTACGTCGAATGCAATTACATTTACGAATCCGCTTTGCATTGCTCCGTTTTAGTATAAGAATGTTGTTACTGAAACAAAATACTCTATTTGTTCGAGTTCGGTACTTCAATTATGTCATCTCTATATCGTTTTGTTTATCCGTCGCGTAGGGATGGGCGTACGAAAGACAACGAAGCCATTTTTGATAAAATTCCTTTTTTTTTGGATCGAAGTTCCTTACGACAGGCTTGGTGGAGATGGGGATTTTGCTGCGCGACCGAACTGAAAAAAATGTGATAGTAAAAACCGTAAGAAAAAGTCCGTGGAATAAAGCCTTGTTTTCCGCACAGCGATATATCACCGCGCGATTTTTTTCTCGTAATTCTTTTTTTTTATTTTTTTATTTGGAACTTCTTTCCTATCCGGTGTCCCACGACACCACACATCTTTTATTTAATTAAACTTATTGTTTAAAGAAGAAAAGCAGGTACAAACTCCAATCGATAGAGTGAGCTTATTGATATCTTTATATTGAATTTGATCTTTAAAATGAAAGGAGGACCATGAAATGCTTTGTAATTAATGTAACCTTGATAAATACAAAAGTTTTATAGATTGATCACTTGCTTACTTTAATTGTCTGAATTTTTAATAACTGTATAGTTTTGCGTAGTTATGGATAACTTTGAATTTTTTTATGTGTATACAAATTCCAGGTCTATCTAGTATTAAGTGGTTACTGGAGCCGCTACTCACTACATGAATACCGCACCCAGCTTTACGAAGTAACGATTATATTGTAAAGGAAAATGTTAGGGCCTGTGCACACCACGTTTTTTAAACGCGCCGTCGACGCGTGTTTGTAGCGATACACATGCGCGTTAGCATCGCGTTTTTTATCGATGCAGACGACAACAAACCGCTCTGTAAAAAACGTGGTGTGCACAGGCCCTTAGTGTTTCGTAGCAGGAATGAACGCGTCGAACAGGACGGTGCAGCAAACAGTATGCCCTATAATTATTTTCCGCCATATTCTATTGTTGAAAGCCATTGTTGAAATCGTCGTTGCTTAAAGGATCCGTCCGATCTATTAGTGTCGAGCGATGCACCGGTGTTCGAGTTCGGTAGGCGGGTACCAATTTTTCTAATGAAATACTTACTTAACAAATGCTCACGATTGACTTCCACGGTGAAGGAATAACATCGTGTAATAAAAATCAAAATTATAATTTGTGTAATTACTGATGGTAGGACCTCTTGTGGGTCCGCACGCCTAAGTCCCACCACCCTGCCTATTTCTGCCGTGAAGCAGTAATGCGTTTCGGTTTGAACAGCCGTTGTAACTATACTGAGACCTTAGAACTCATATCTCAAGGTGGGTGGCGGCATTTACGTTGTAGATGTCTATGGGCTCTGATAACCACTTTACACTAGATGGGTTGTGAGCTCATCCATCCATATATGCCATAAAAAGTCAATATTTTTATTAATAGCTTCAAATCAAATCAAATCAAATCAAATCAAAAAATTTTTATTCAACATAAATGAAAATACATACTTGTTGAACGTCAAAAGAACTACCGCCAATTCACAAGAACTAGCCTCCGTCCTGAGAAGAATTGGCAAGAAACTCAGCGGGCATGTTTTTTTTTTTTTTTTTAATAAATTATTATTTATTAATTTTTTAATATTACATTATTTTTTTAAATATGAGTTTTTTACAATGAGTATTATAACGTAACAATTACTACAATATTGAAATGCCCGGAGCGAGCAACTCATTCCCACTTTGTGCAATCTTCTAGATAATCATTGACTTTATAGTAAGCTTTATTGCACAGATGTTCTTTAACAGTTTTCTTAAACCTATGTATATGTAGGTTCTGAACATCTTGTGGGATTTTGTTGTACAGGCGCACAGACAAACACCCGAATGAATTTCGTATCTTATGTAACCTACTCATCGGCACAACAAGCTTGTGTTTGTTCCTAGTATTTCTATTATGTATGTCCGACTTTTTAGGAAACTCCTCAATATGTTTACGAACATACATCAAATTTTCAAAAATGTACTGGGATGGCATAGTGAGAACTTTAATTTCTTTAAATTTCTCCCTCAGGGATTCCCTTGAGTGCATGTTATAAATAGCGCGTATAGCTCTTTTCTGCAGAATAAATATCGTTTCTACATCGGCCGCATTGCCCCATAGCAAAATGCCATAGGACATGACACTGTGGAAGTAACTAAAGTAAACTAAACGAGCCGTGTCCGCGTTTGTTAACATTCTAATTTTTTTTACTGCGTATGCTGCAGAGCTGAGCTTACTCGCCAATTTATGAATATGAGGTCCCCATTGCAGTTTGGAGTCCACTGTTATACCAAGAAATACGGTTGACTCAACAAGCTCCAATGATTCCTCAGAAACAATTACATCACTATCCACTTGTCTCACATTTAAAGATGGTTTAATACATTTTAAAGTAAATTTAATACATTTAGTTTTCTTACTATTCAATAATAGGTTATTGATACGGAACCAATGAACCACACACGAAATCGCATCATTCACTTCGTCATAGACTTGTAATTGTCGTTTAATTTTAAATAATAAAGATGTATCATCTGCGAATAATACGACCTCGTGTCGGGATTCAATAAAACTAGGTAAATCGTTTATATATATTAGAAATAAAAAAGGACCCAAAATGGAACCCTGAGGTACACCCATTTTCAACAAGGTACCTGAAGATCTATTACCTTTCACATCTACTGTTTGTATCCGTCCTGATAAATAGGAAGTAATAAGTTCCAATGCACCACCCCTAATACCATAGTGATGTAGTTTCCTCACCAATGTTTCATGTTCAACACAGTCAAATGCTTTGGATAAGTCACAGAAAATTCCAAGACAATCATGTGATTCCTCCCAAGATTTAAAAATATTTTTGACTAGATAAGCACCTGCATCAGTTGTAGAGCGACCCCTGGTAAACCCGAATTGTTTATTATGAAACAGGTTATTTGAATTAAAATGTTCTAAAAGTTGTGTCAAAATTATTTTTTCAAAGATTTTACTCAACGTAGGGAGTACTGAAATAGGTCTATAGTTAGAGGGGTCATCAGTACTACCAGATTTAAAAAGAGGAATCACTTTACTATGTTTCATTAAGTCAGGAAATACACCACACCTAATACAATCATTAAAAATACTAGCAAGATGAGGAGCAATAATGTCTATTACAGACTTCAAAACCTTTACTGATATTCCCCACAAGTCAGCTGTATTTTTTACATTAAGGCTATTAAAACTTTTTATTATATAGCTTGAATTAATTTCCTTAAATTTAAAAATTTCATTACATTTGCTGACATGTTTGTGCAATAATATTTCAGCTGCTGTGGGGGATGAATTTAGAGAAGTGGTAGTTGAAACTGGAATGTCAGAGAAAAACTTTTCAAAAGCATTAGCCACATCTTTATGACTAGTTACCAATTTATCATCTATTTTTAATGAGAATTCTTGGTGGCTATTTCTGACTTTTCCACTTTCTCTACCAATGATGTTCCAAGTCATCTTTATCTTGTCAGGGGCATTTTTTATTAAATCACTTAAATGTAAAGATTTTGCCGCTAAACAAACTTTTCTAAATACTTTTGAATAGTTCCTGACATATTGATGAAATGTTTCATCATTATTATAGGCTTTTTCAGAGTACAGATCATATAACTTTTTTCTACTTTTGTACACTCCGGTGGTGGCCCACTCGCTGAACACTGTTTTGTTTTTTAATGTTACAGTTTTAGGAATAAATACATCAGCAAAGACCAAATTAATTCTCTCAAACATATTCTGGTATGACAAATTTGGGTTATGGTTATAAATAATTTCTGAATGTTCTTGCTTAATATTATTTCTAAACTTATCAATTCGTTTTTTATTAATAGGAACAATCACAAGAGTATTTTTATCTATAGAATTGATATTAGATTCAAAAGACACAAATTGTCCACTATGATCTGATGTTAACTGATTAATAATTTTTTTGTTAATCGGTGTTACATTTGTAAATATGTTATCTAAACATGTTGCCGATGTGGTCGTTGTCCTAGTAGGCTCTAAAAATAAGTTTGGGAGGTTATATGACTTTAACAGTGTTCTGAATCTAATAGTGGTATTTGTGTTTTCTAAATTCAATTGAATAGGTAACCAATGTTTATTACTTTCATATGGTTTTCAAATTTGTTGTTTGTTTTCAATTCATTTCGTATTTAATTAGAACGAATATCTCACGGTAGGATAAATTTAATTTAATGTTTGAATTATTTTCTCACTAAGCTAAATCCTCAGTTGAATTGAGATAGTTTATCCAATTATACACACACAACTTCAGATTCTACTTATTGTCGGGGACCACGCCGGGCAATGCACTCAATTTTGTAAACAATTCAGAGTCAACTAAGCGTTGTATTCCATCCAATCTGAGACTGCAATCAACTGGGTACATTGGCGCTAAAGTAGGGTTGACTTAATCTAGGATCGCGAAGACAAAATACTCTTAAACCACTCATTCAATGAATGGCTCCCAGTGGTTTATTTAAGCAGGAATTGTGTGTACTCGCATTACGTATAGATGTAGTGAGAAATTATTTTCCTTCGGGAAAACTCGGATCTTTATCGGAATACGATGACACCCGAACTGTCAACGAATGATCGTATTAAATGACTGACATTTTAACATCCATTAAGCCTATGTTATGGACATACTTCAGTGGTTATGGAACACTTCATGTTATGGAACTTATTGTTTAGTGTCAAATATCAAAATGAATAATATCATTGTACTGAAGCTATTTGAGAGAGCACGATAAATACGAACTTTTCCGAAAAATTACCAAGGAAAATCTTTTCTCACTATATCTAGTCTTTAAATAGCATTATTATTCTGTGGCCAGTCCAAATTAAATGTGACGTCAGTACACGTGACTGATAGCTTCGTGAGAAATCCATTGCGTTTTATTATTTTTATTTTCATTACAGTTTGCCATTTAGAGTATTAACATATATGAGGTAAAAGACAATGCAACGTGTTTTGGATTTTAAAATGAAAACCAAGTTCAAATTTTTTAATTCGCATAGATCTATTCGAAATATCTAATCTTTTGACAACAATTTCATATTATATTTAAAGCTTTAATTGACTGGAATTGTGAGGATAGTTGTACTACAATTGAGTAGTAAAAATAGCACTCAAGCTTCCAAGAAAATAAACCACTATATTTTTGAATTACAAAAAGGCCATATCACAAAGTACATTAATCATTTTAAACCATAGTTCTAACGAAATTAAGAAATTTCAAAAATTCAGTCTAGAAAATGGAGATTGCTTCACACCCATATCATGCACGCATTTAAAAATAACGTGAACAGTATTCACTAGGGGCGCACACTTGTCAGACTGTTAGCAGTGTATTGACATCGTTAATAAGACGGGTGATGATGCCATTAAACTTTCTGCCAGTTTATCAGCTATAAAAATAAGGCCTTAATATTCTTGTTGTTTCGTTAACGAAATTTGATTATGTTTTAAAACTCTAGACGTATTTTTTTTGTTTCCATTATTTTCCTTTTTTTTAACGCTGGGGAATCCATTTTGGATTCCGGCGCCGCGGCGTTAGAGAAGAAAGGGAGAAGAGGAAGATCGGGGTCCTCCTATTATTCCAATTCCTGTGGGGAGATTAGGCCTTGAGGAAGGCGCGCGAGGCACTGCACGGTGTCAGCCACGCAAGAGCTACCCCGCAAAACTGACTACCGACTAAACCCCATCGAGCCCCACCACCCCGACTCCACGAAACCCACCCAAACAACGAAAACTTGTGTTGTTAACTGATGCGATTGCACAGAATCTCTTTGTAGAAAAAATTGTACTTCGGGCAGTATTTGGTGAAGTAGCCTAATGATTGAAGAATACAAATGTTTTATTGAATTAAATCATTCTCTTAAAAATAGTAAAACTGTCTTTGACACTATTGTCCTATGAATAGAAGTTGGAACAATGATCGTTTTTGTTTCATTGAACGTCGGAAAATGTCTGGTAAGATTTCCGAGTCAGCGACAAGGCTAATTATAAGTATGACGGAATAAAAGGTAAACAGTGAATTAGTAGCTCTGTGGGCCTGAGATAGCGGCAAAACTCGGCGATTGCCTCTTTACCAAGCCTTTTGTCATGGAAATGAAATTCTCTTAAAGATTGCCATTTCAGGGGCTCCGCTGCTTTATACAAAAGCTTTTAAAGGTCTGTTTTGTGAAAAATATAATATTAAAATCCTACGGTTGGCTTGTAAATAATGCACTTATGAATAAGAAATTTTATGAACTTATTATGACTTTCAACATGAGTAAATGACTCTCCGGATGGTGACTGTTCATTGCTGCTTATGAACAGTTCTATAAACCGCTGCGTATCACTTAGGTCGCTTTTGAAGCCTCGTTAGAAGAAGAGCACATCATGGCGCTCGGCGGTAGCACTAACCGGTTCTTCCGATCCACTATTGAAAAAGACTACTGTCGTGGCGTGCAACTTCTTTGACAGGACATAAGACCTACAATGACTAGACATAGACACAGACTAAGACAGACACTTGACAAGAATTAAAAAAATAAAGAGAGAAATGGATCGAGGGCGTACGTGACTAGCGGCAGGCAGTAAATTTTTTGACTTCCTAAAAGACGGACACAAACGAGACGACAAGGAATGAATTGACCGTTCTCATCTTAATATATATAAATCACGTGTCACGTTGTTTGTCCGCGATAGACTCCTAAACTACTCAACCGATTTTAAATTAAATTTGCACATCGTGTGCAGTTTGATCCAACTTGAAAGATAGGATGGTTTTTATTTCGATTAATGGTCGCAATATTTATTAATTAACAATAAAATGATTTCTTAAGTTGATTTTTGTTGTTAATTGTAAGTTTCATAAGTCTAAAACAGATGGCGCCTTAAATCAGTTTTTACAAACTTTTGTAATACTGTCTGACATTAATATCTCATAGATGCCACTGTGTTAAAAATACCAAAGTCTCACATAAGCTACAATTTAATGCCATAAGCACCACGTGTTGCTGAGGCTAAAGTATTAGTGAAATTTATTTCGTAGTAAACGCAATACAGTGAAATCCAATTGTTCTTACTTTGTCAATTTTTGGTATTAGCATAGCCGGCCGCGTGTTATTTAGAAACAAAAACCTTAGCCACAGCAACGTGTGACCGGGTCTGCTAGTATGTATATAAAATAGACGACAAAAGAACGAACCGACCGTTTAAGTGGTACTATTATTATTGTAAAATTTTAAACAATCGAAGGAAAATAACATTAAAATAATCTTCTATTCCTTGTTTTAAGTCCAGTAAATAAATTGAAATTCTAAAAATTTACTCTTGAAACCATATAGTTTTTTTTAAATGTGTTATGATGATCGAAAATCCTAATTTCCAATTGGATTAACATTAAAAAAAAACGTTATTTATCCCTTACATGGATGGTATATAGCATCGTTATTTTTTTTCTCTCACGAAAGTCTCCAATCGGATTACACAAGTCGGAAAGTTTCCAGCCTTCAGTTCTCGTCGTAAACAAGATAATTCTGAGATCAATTCGAAACCGGAGGCCACAAATCACGGGGAGTACCTCATAGATATTTATCACATGGCTTTTATCTGTGACCTCGTACGGGCTTACTGTCAATGATAAAACCGCGTGGATTTGAGATTCTGCCACACACACAACAGGAGTGTTGAAACGGCCTTCGGGCAGTATTTCGATAATGAAGACACGTTTCTTATAGATATTAAATTAAAATTATATAATATATAATAACAATTTTTTTCTGTTTAATGTATAAGTTCAATTAAAAAAGCTCTGAGTTTCTTGGTGAGTTTTCTCAGTGGAGAAACTGAAATTCGAATCGATTATAAAGTCATTATGGACCATTTTAAAGTCCACTAGAATAAGATTTGATTTGTCCTTCTTTTCCTACCGCTGGTAGCTTAAGGGGTTATTTAACCTACGCACCGATGGTTAGGTGACTTTACGGCCTCAACTTGAGGGAGTTTACAAGTCCTAGCAAGAGCAGTACTTCGCAGAATCTACCACCGGATCGGAAGAGCGACCCACCGAGAAGTTCCGGCGAGAAACTCAGTAGGTTTTGTTTATGGGAGATTTGACTGATAGACGAAGGAATATATGATTTATAATCGATCAATAATAATTACATCTTATTTGGTTTTGGTCTAGATGAATCGCGTGAATAGCGTAAAACGTGTTCGCGACCATTTCCCCTTAGGTATGTAGGAACATAGCTGTGATATAAAAACAAACACGCATGACCGAGTGGAAAGACAAAATGAAATAAGTTGAGAATATTATTATTATTATTATTTATAAGACATGAAACACACTTAACTTTAAAAAAAGATATCGTTTTTTTAAAACACAGCAATTGTTAAAAAATACATACAGGTACGCAAAAATATATCTAATGAACAATAGAAAAGGTTGGATTTTCTTCAAGAACTGTTCGAATATCAGATATCCATTATAAATGTAAAATGGCTCCTTGTATCTTTAATCGTTCAATGCCACTCAAAACGATTTCATTCAGATGTGTTTGAAGTCTAACTCAATCGATTCTTTAATAATAAAACTATTGATTTTAAACGATGTGGAATCTCAATTCATTGTAGAAAACTTAATATATTAATAAGGAATATAATATACATCTAATAGAAGATCAGAGAAAATGCATCGAGCGAACCGTAGCAATCAGCACAAAAATTATGTTTGGCGACAACAATTTTTATGGGCCATGGGTCGTATCTTCTCACTTGTATCTCCTCCTCGTCGAGCCCCGTCCGAGGCAGACCAGTCAGGTACATCACTGATCAGAAGTTGTAAAGAAGCCATCAATGAACAACAGAATACTCGTATATAATTTTTTTTTAATAAAATCACGTTTACAAATTTGTGACAAATTAATAGAAAACAACAAAGGATTACAAGAACACCGCGATCATAATATTGAAATCAAGACACAGAAGAATTATAAGCAAAATGATGACAGAGGGTTTGGACAGTAAAATTTCCAAAAAAAAAACCATGAAGGTTCGTATTGATAAATTACCGTTCCTACATTTCACTGCGATAATAAAACAAAATACCACGCGATCATAAAAATCCTTCTAATCGTGAAATGAAACCGATTCGACTATGAGAACTACGGTCCCCCATCTTTCCTTTTATTCCGATTCTGGGTAAATATATATTAGCATAAAACCAATATCGAGATTCGAGTCGTTTCTGCGACACCTGCTCTGCAATTTTATAAAAATACCTACCCCGCTCCGTCTGCCAGATTTACCGGCGCTGCCTTCAGAATATTATGAATGAACGCTTGAGATTTTAAAATCACTTTTTATTGTTATTTTCTAAAGAGACGGCTTCATCGTGTATAGCTGCAGGGCCCTAAAACTGCGATACTTTAAGACAAATCTTTTTTTGTATGAACACTATCGATATCTTGCAGCGGATGCCCCTTAAGACATTTAATTATTCTGTAAACTAAACACAGAAAATAAAAAAATAATAAATCATACAAGTCTTTATTTGTTATAGACAATTTTATCAATTAGTGGTTTCTGAAAATTTTATCAATTTGTGGTTTCCGAAAATTCAAAAATCCTTCATTAAAAATAAAATATAGGATAGGTAATAATCGAAGCGAAGCCATGTATGTAGTGGCCGACGCCCGTAGACATTTTTGTTGAGTGCTTGAGTTGCTTATCTATAACTAATTTATGTGTATTATCTATGCATAGCTGCAATGAGCTAGCTGCGTGTATGTACTAATTCTCCACAGTTTCCTATTAATATCATTACAATTAAAGTAATTTAATTATTATTTTAACTAAAAAGTACTAAGAATATTTTGTATTTTCCTAAATGAATTCCCATCTATAAGTTAACATGTTACAGGTCTTATGAAGAAAACAATTTTACAGACGCATAATGTTAGTATTTTATAAATATAAGCATTCTATTCCTTTAATAAATAAGGGTAGAACAAACTCCATATCGAGTATAATCACTAATTTAAAAATAAGTGAACACGAAACGGGAAAATACCAAACAACGTCATGCGAAGTGATAAACAACCACATTGATTTTGTCTGGTTTGTATACACGGTATATAATATACTAATACACTGAGTTCTCGCCGGGTCTTCGCAGTTTAAAGGCCTGAGCTTTTTAGTTTGGGTAACTAATTATTCATAACACAACGAACTATCAAAATTTTACTGATTGCGTTGTTATTTTCATGTCCATAAACAGTGTTATTATTTGCCAAATGCCCGCTGGTAGGCAGCGGCTTAGTTAGCGGTAGGCAGCGGCTTGGCTCTGCCCCTGGCATTGCTGAAGTCCATGGGCGACAGTAACCACTCACCATCAGGTGGGCCGTATTCTCTTCTGCCTACAAGGGCAATAAAAAAAAAACGAATTTTCACCTTAAACGAGTTCTCGAATATTATATCTTTTTATTTATATTAATTAATAAAAGATACGGGTAACTACTGATGTTTGCACAGCTTTATATATTTTTATAGCTGAATACTTTACTTTTTATAAATAAAAATGGCCTCCAAATCACTTATACTACACGTGACGTATAAAAAATGAAACGAACATACTCATGAAAAAATTACCCGTAATCCGTTTGAGGAAATCGGGTAATACAAAGTAATAAAATCCACGTGTTATAAGATAAACGACCTAAAGATTAGGCTTTCTTTTCATCGCGATGAAGGTCATTGAAATTTCACTGGGAATGTCGGAAAATTCGAATCAGCGACTCTAAACGATTTAATTGCATTTTTGTGCCTGATGAGATCTCTTATTATTTCTGAATGGAATTAGTCGGTTGTTACTCATTAATGAAGAAATGTAAAAGGATTTTTTTTAACAAAATGTGACGTTGTGTTTTTGTTTTGTGAAGGTTTTTATTGGTTTAATAGTAAGTTCAGCAAACTGTTAATAATATTAACTACTGATATGTAGTTATATTGGCTCAAAAAATAATAAATAATTTAACCGCATTATATAACAATCGTTTGAATTTTTTTAAATATGCTAATTTGTGAGCCAAACTCATGTCACTATTAAACGAATTCTTGGTCAGTGAAACTTTAGTATATTGAGTCCTTTTCTTTTTATAAAGCCTGTTACTAATTTTAATATTTGTTATACAGTGTGATGCTTTTACGTTTTACAACTGGAGTCCGAATAGGCACTTAAATCTTGATTATTTGAACGGAATAATGCATTCCGATTCTAAGGGAAGGGCAGTCTTATATAATACAGTTGACCTTCAATTTCACATCTCAAGATGAAGCGTGGTATTTATTCACTTTGAGCTATATCTTGTCTTTCGTAACCACTTAACAACCAGTGGACCTTATGACCTTATTAACCCCATAGCTTACCCTAAAAATGTTTCTTAGTAAAACGGCTTACGTTCAAAACAAAGCCTAATCCCCCAAAGTGTGAGTTCTGCAGGGATAATGAATCGTTTTTTTTTATTGCTTAGATGGGTGGACGAGGTCACGGACCATCTAGTCTTAATTAGTTGCCGGAGCCCACAGACCTCTAAAACGTAAATACCGCCACCCACTTTGAGACATGATTTGTAATATCTCAGTTTTACAGGGGCTTCCCCGGCCTTTAAGCCGAAACGATTACTGCTTCAGGGCAGAAATAGGCGGGGTGGTGGTATCTACCCGGGCGGACTCACAAGAGGTCCTCCCATCAGTAATTAATACACATTGTAGGGACACGTAAGCGCTTGCGCATGCAATTATTGCATTTCGCTGCACCAGTTGCCCGGCGCCGCGCCGGTATCTATGTAAACACATGTACCATCTTACGGAATAAACGCTGCCTTTCATTACTGTGTATTAGTTCTTTATTATTGACGTCACAATCGGTAACAACATCTACATACGTGACCCAAAACACATTATATTATATTACATTATATTGTTTCAGAGCATGGCGCTACGCAAATCAAAGGAGGATATATGCTCCGGTACAAACGTGAGTATCGATAAAGCATTACGTCTCGGCCGTCCGTTTTACTGCCTCCGAAGCCCTCATATCAGGTTCCTAATAAAAATATCGGCACTCCATCATACAAGAACTATGGAGGCAATAATAAACGAGCACGGGAGCCGTAAAAAGGGGTTCGCTTTCGGGTTAATGTCGGTCAGAGAGTCAGAGCCGAACTACGTTGTACGAAACAGTATGTTAACAGTGTATTAAGAAATCTGTCTGCCTTTTGATTAGACGATTATTTACCCGCCCGTGACACCAACTTACCTATTTCTGTCGGCAAAACGGTTATCTGCACCGGTTTTATGTGTAGGAAAAACTATTGAATAATGCAATTGAAGTTTTGACGTTGTCTTGGTCGCGCCATACCGGGTCTTAGTCGGGCCATACCGGTTACGTATAAAATTACGTAACGTTTTCGGTATTACGTTTCTCTATACCTAAGTAATCATTTCGCCAATCCAATCTGCCCAATGAGTATCAAAGTTAATACAGACGAGTACATAATTTCGGGACGCAGACGCGTTTTACGGTTTTATCGTGGCTTTAGTAGACACAGGATGGGTTGGTGTTAGCTTAATGAAAATGAATATTACCCATACACTGAGAGGAATTTGTTTGAATTTTTCAACGGCATCTTTGAGCTATGTCGTGTTTTGCCAACTAGCCTGGCGGATTTGTTTTCTGTTAAATAAACACATTTGTTTCACGAATACCTAGTTAATTAGCACAATTAATTTGCTAATAAAATCTAAGGAAACAATGGAAAAAATTTTTTTTTGGGTTAGGTAGGTAGATAAGGTTCAAAGAATTGCAATGGTAAAGTGGCCAACCCACGCTTCAAACAAAACGTACGATGGTGCTACTTACCAATGTAGGAATACAACAATTCCCATTAGTACCCAGAGTTGGATAGAAAAAACGGTACCACGGGTGGTCGAACATTTTATCTTCTTCTTCCTAGTCTGATACTCTTGGCAGAAAAGCGGTGGCTGTCAATGCCCAGGGTTGCGTCTCGTTGTCGCCGCTCGCTTTCAAGGCAGCCGCACATTAACTGATGTTCTGCCATTGGAGACGGCTGTTAGCATTGCGAGCACACTGTACTGTGGCTTTCGTAGTGCGGATGATGAGGTCAATCCAGCGGAATAAGTAATTAAAGCATAAAAAAATCAAATTTCTTAAAAATCGATTTTCATCAACCGAACCTTTTTTAAATTCTGCAATTTAGCGTGGTCAGGATAGTTAGAGCATTTTTCTACTCATACAAAGTTTGCTAGTGAATTTGAAATTCGATATAATCATCAATCAATTATCAGCAATCCCTGTGGTACAACAAAACTACTGTCTTGGTTACTGTCACATAAGATCTATTTTATTGTGAGATAAATTATTATTAATTACGCTGCTAATGAAATGTGGCTTCTCTACAGGGAAATACAATCTTTGGAGCTCATGGTCAGAAGAATGGGTGGTGCTTTACGATGATTCAACAATGGCGTGGTTTAAGGTAAGTTTCGCTGATAAATAAAAATAAAGTATAGTAAAAATTACAAAATTTATTTTTTAAGAGTTATACAGGAATACTATTTCTGACATGTCGCCTTTTCGCATTAAAAGTGTACAATTTCCAAAAATATTCGGAATTGAGTTAATATGCGTAAGCATTTGGTATCACCAGAATTTTTCTCCTTAATACTGTCAAAAGAGAGTAGTTTAGTTCTAGTTTTTTATTTTATTTTACCTATGTTTTGACTACTATTAACAAAATTAATTGTACATAATTTTATCTTACTTTAAAAGACATATAATGTAACTGATAAAAAATAAAAATAAATGTTGCAAATAATAATATGATTAATATTAAAAATATTACACATTAAGCCTTTATAACACTCTCCCGTAAAATTAGTAAGTTTTGAGATTATACAGTTTTATTGCGAGAAGACGATGTGTATGCAGGGGTCGCTTTCAGCTTTTCTTTTAACAAATGTGTTGATTATATGTCCACAACGAGAATATTGTGACAACGGCTTAACTAATTAATTACATCTCATAAAATAGTTATATAACTAAGATTATTTCAAATCAATAAAATTACGGTTTAAAGTTTAACAATGCTGTGAATTTATTTGATTCCGTTTTCGCTGTTTCCCCATTTTCAATGATTTTTTAATGTACTCCGGCCATATCTCACAGACAGCACAACGTGAATTATGATGTCTACTTTGAGTCTTGTCGAAGCTGTCTTTCAAACCTCTACTTATTTATCTATTAGAAAGAAATACAAAAGAAAAAAAAAATTTTGGAAAACATATATCAAAACATCAAAAAGTCAATTGCCGGTTGTCACAGATAGGCTTATTTATTAATATGTTAAAAGATGCGCGTACTGCCTGAATTTTGAGAAGGAGCTTATAATTTGAACCAAAATTGAAAAAAATCCTGGGTCAACAACTGCGGCCTTATGGAACACACTTTGTCAACATCGCGATGATAACGGGATTGTAATATTTGATGTGTCGAAATGTTTTCAGAAACGAAGATACGCTTTACGAGATATACAACTTATTAGAATAGCCTATTACAATAAAATTCACTTTTAAAAAGTTATATTTAAGTGATGTTTTTGTAATTGCATGCAAAGTATTACAAAAAAAAATTAAGGGACGCGTCTATTAAACGGTCCTCAATGGTGGGTATTTCTGGTATTTTTCGGTAGGCAGCGGCTTGGCTCTGCCCCTGGCATCGCTGAAGACCATGGGCGACGGTAACCACTCACCATCAGGTGGGCCGTATGCTCGTCTGCCTACATCGAGTCTCCAGTCGATGTGCAGTATTTATCGCCGGGTACTGCACACGACTAGCTTTCTGTCTACAGCTTCGCTCACGTGGGCTACATTTTAAATTGCGTGAGCACAAAATCTCGTTCATCGGAAAAGGATGAAAGACAGCTTATATTCTTTCTCAGAATCTAAACTATATGCATACTGAATTTCGACTGTATCGATTCAATGGTTTTAGCATGAAAGCGTAATGCGCAGAGTTAGCTTGGTATTAAAATAAAACTTATTATATCTTTTCGAAGATTTCGAAGTATAAAAAATAAATTGTAATAAATAATCTTTATATATCAATAAACTTAAAAAATCAATAGAACCGAGCCATTGTACAACTCAATTTATAACTAGTCAGGTCATAAGTATTGTCACACAGTAAAAACTTTTCTTTTAGAATGCTGGCCACAAAAAAGTTTATTGAATTCGAATTTCGAATTTTTCATGAAAATAAAAATGTATACTTTTAGAATTTTACTCATTTTTAAATATGGAGTGGACGCTTAAAGAAGACCGTGTTGCAGTTATTGCGTTGCATCGTTGCGGTTACGCGCCAATTCAAATTTTTAACATACTGCAAATTTTGAATATAACCAAAAGATTCGTTTATCGTACCATCAAACGATACAATGAAGACTCTAGTGTAGATGACAGGTCAAGAAGTGGTCACCCTCGGTCTGTTAGGACTCCAGCAGTGATAAAAGCTGTGAAGGCGCGAATTCAAAGAAATCCCAAACGTAAGCAGAAACTGTTGGCCCTTCAGATGGGGTTAAGCAGAACCGCGGTGAAAAGGGTGTTAAATGAAGACTTAGGCTTCGGGCATATCGAAGAAAAACAGGACATCGTTTGAATGCTCGTCTAATGGACCTGAGACTGAAGAGATGCCGCGCTTTGTTGAAGCGGTACGCGTGAAAAAAATATCGGGAAATTCTTTTTTCGGATGAAAAAATGTTTACCGTAGAAGAGAGCTACAACAAACAAAATGATAAGGTGTACGCACACAGTAGTGAAGAAGCGAGCAACCGTATTCCGCGTGTCCAACGAGGTCATTTTCCATCCTCGCTCATGGTATGGTTGGGAGTTTCTTGTTGGGGCTTAACAGAGGTTCATTTTTGTGAGAAAGGTGTAAAAATGAATGCAGTTGTGTATCAAAATACAGTCCTGACGAACCTTGTGGAACCTGTTTCTCATACCATGTTCAATAACAGGCAATGGGTATTCCAACAAGATTCGGCACCAGCTCATAGAGCGAAGATCACACAAGACTGGCTGGCGGCGCGTGAAATCGACTTCATCCGGCACGAAGACTGGCCCTCCTCCAGTCCAGATTTGAATCCGTTAGATTACAAGATATGGCAACACTTGGAGGAAAAGGCGTGCTCAAAGCCTCATCCCAATTTGGAGTCACTCAAGACATCCTTGATTAAGGCAGCCGTCGATATTGACATGGACCTCGTTCGTGCTGCGATAGACGACTGGCCGCGCAGATTGAAGGACTGTATTCGAAATCACGGAGGTCATTTTGAATAAACTTTAGTGTCATAAGAATCTATGTTTTGTTAAGTTCATTTTGGTATATGAATGGTTACATAATGAATAAACTTGTTTCAATTATTTTACATTAAACATGTGACAGAATTTATGACCTGACTAGGTATATTCTATCTTCTATTTTCTATATATATAAAAATGAATTGCAGTTCGTTAGTCTCGCTAAAACTCTAGAACGGCTGGACCAATTTGGCTAATTTTGGTCTTAACTATTTGTGGAAGTCCAGAGAAGGTTTAAAAGGTAGAAAAATATGAAAATACTCGGAATTAAATAAAAATAACAATTTTGTTTTCCTTTTGATGTGTCCCCCGTCAGACGGATTCCTTTTGTTTGTTTTAAGTTTATTTTACACAAAAGTTTAGGTCTTTTATTTATCGATTGAGGCACTACGAAGTCTGCCGGGTCAGCTAGTAATAGATAGAATAAGAGACTAGAGAATATAGAACATTACGGTGATGGTGGGATCGCGGTCTAAATTATGAAAATAACCGTCGCAATAATTGACGCACCTCCCGAATACAGTTACAAAATAATTAATTCGTCGTACCGTCCAGAATGGATATCGGGACAATAGAATGGACCTTTAGCTGTGACAAGGATCTAATTAAAATAGTTTGCTGTCTCAAACTGCTTTACTGACTTCCGTTTCAGCTCTGTTCCAACGGGAGCGAGCTGCGGACATGACACTCATTGAATTTAATATTATCTCACAAGATTTATCTTCGTCCAAGTTTATGGGACTATGTGAAATTGTTTGAATTGACTCAACGATTTAAACATACGTGTTAGTCAGTAAAGACAGCTTTTTTCTTTTTTATTGCTTAGATGGGTTTGATGAGGTCACAGCCCACCTGGTCTTAAGTGGTTACTGGAGCCCATAGACATCTATGACGTAAATGTGCCAGCCACCTTGAGATATAAGTGCTACGGCTGCCCCATCCTTCAAACCGAAACGCATTACTGCTTCACGGCAGAAATAGGCAGGGTAGTGGTACCTACCTGCGAGGACTCACAAGAGGTCCCACCACCGGCTAGTGTGTTTTATAAGAATCTATTAATTTTACACCCAGTCGTGCTCAGACGTCCTCGTGTCTGTTTCCTTTTGTCATTTTTTAACGGATATCGATGTTAATCTTCTCGATATATCCAGGCCCAAATAATCAAAGCTATCTCCTTTATATTTCCCTCTCTTTGTTGTGGTTTTTACCCTCTAACCTTAAAAGACATAAGGGTCTGTTTTTTTTATTTATTCTGTAGGGAGAACATTAACTAATTATTGGCGTATTTCTTGTTGTTTCGCAAGCAAGTCTGTGTGTGCGAAGAGCCAATAGTGCTATTTGAAAAGATGTAATTAAAAAATTATGGCACAAAATGTTGTCAATTGAAAAAAAACCGTAACTAAAAACAAACATAATCTTCTCTCGCCCTAATGATCTGGTCAGGATATTGGGCTAAAGTTATTAAATTATAATGGCATTGGTCCCTTCTACGTGTCCAATATGAAAGTTCTTCAAGTCGGTGAAAATTACATTGAAATATTTCGTTAAATAGATACAGATCAAGCCAATAAAACCGAGCTAAAAAGAAACATTTTACTCAAAGATTAGGGGATACGGGTATGACCGACGGACCGATCAGAGGACACGGAGACGACTCGTTCAGAGAGGAGGGGGGTGATCTTTTTTATTTATCAGTGGAGTATTTTCATTTCAGCAGCACCTAAGTTAGCCACGCTATTTTTATTTAGTTAGGGAAATGGCGTGATTCATGACCACACGTGTAGGTTCCACTGTCACGCCTATTGTTGCTGCGTAGCATGTGCCTTCTTGTACGAAAGAGTAGGGAGCTGAAAAAATAATGTGAAAGAAGATAAGTTTACATTTAAAATATTTTGATAATTTTACAATGTGAGTTTTAAATTTTTTATACGCATTATTCTGAATTTTTAAATGAGTTTAAATTTTTAAACATAATTTTAATTGTGTTTTAAATCATCAACCAGTATTTAACTGTTTTTAGAATAATTTTTGAGTTCGTTTACAATGGTAAATGGTTTTTTAAATTGCTAATTTTAACAAAGACATTAGGTGTGAAATAAACCATAATCCTACATGCGGATTGTTCACAGCTGTTGACAATATTTTGTTGTCCCTCATTACATTTACAGTTCTTGGAGTATTGCAAGGATTTACTCAAAAAATATCCTAAAACATGATCTTTGGCAAACTTAATGAACAATCTTTGAATATTTATGCACTTCAAATAAATGATTAAAACATTTCTTGAATATTTATTTTGAATTTTCAAAAAGTTACGTGTTTCGTCTATTTCAATTTATGTTTAACTAACTAAAGGGTTTTAAACGTGGCGTACTAAGCATATTTTTACGAGAACCTATAAAAACTATTATATTTGGTTATTTTAAAACTTTAGAATGAATGAACATTTTTATCTACTAAACATATGCGGATTAACATAACAATATTCTGTATTCTTTCATGAGAGGGCCTAAGTATTATATAACTAGTCAGGTCATAAGTATTGTCACACAGTAAAAACTTTTCTTTTAGAATGCTGGCCACAAAAAAGTTTATTGAATTCGAATTTCGAATTTTTCATGAAAATAAAAATGTATACTTTTAGAATTTTACTCATTTTTAAATATGGAGTGGACGCTTAAAGAAGACCGTGTTGCAGTTATTGCGTTGCATCGTTGCGGTTACGCGCCAATTAAAATTTTTAACATACTGAAAAATTTGAATATAACCAAAAGATTCGTTTATCGTACCATCAAACGATACAATGAAGACTCTAGTGTAGATGACAGGTCAAGAAGTGGTCGCCCTCGGTCTGTTAGGACTCCAGAAGTGATAAAAGCTGTGAAGGCGCGAATTCAAAGAAATCCCAAACGTAAGCAGAAACTGTTGGCCCTTCAGATGGGGTTAAGCAGAACCACGGTGAAAAGGGTGTTAAATGAAGACTTAGGGCTTCGGGCATATCGAAGAAAAACAGGACATCGTTTGAATGCTCGTCTAATGGATCTGAGACTGAAGAGATGCCGCGCTTTGTTGAAGCGGTACGCGGGAAAAAAATATCGGGAAATTCTTTTTTCGGATGAAAAAATTTTTACCGTAGAAGAGAGCTACAACAAACAAAATGATAAGGTGTACGCACACAGTAGTGAAGAAGCGAGCAACCGTATTCCGCGTGTCCAACGAGGTCATTTTCTATCCTCGCTCATGGTATGGTTGGGAGTTTCTTATTGGGGCTTAACAGAGGTACATTTTTGTGAGAAAGGTGTAAAAACGAATGCAGTTGTGTATCAAAATACAGTCCTGACGAACCTTGTGGAACCTGTTTCTCATACCATGTTCAATAACAGGCACTGGGTATTCCAACAAGATTCGGCGCCAGCTCATAGCGCGAAGAGCACACAAGACTGGCTGGCGGCGCGTGAAATCGACTTCATCCGGCACGAAGACTGGCCCTCCTCCAGTCCAGATTTGAATCCGTTAGATTACAAGATATAGCAACACTTGGAGGAAAAGGCGTGCTCAAAGCCTCATCCCAATTTGGAGTCACTCAAGACATCCTTGATTAAGGCAGCCACCGATATTGACATGGACCTCGTTCGTGCTGCGATAGACGACTGGCCGCGCAGATTGAAGGCCTGTATTCAAAATCACGGAGGTCATTTTGAATAAACTTTAGGGTCATAAGAATCTATGTTTTGTTAAGTTCATTTTGGTATATGAATGGTTACATTTTTTTTTTTTATATCATTTAAGAGGCAAACGAGCAAGATGGGTCACCTGATGGTAAGTGATTCACCGCCGCCCACGGTCACCAGCGTTTACGCCAGTGCGTTGCCTACCCTTCAGATAAGAATATGCTCTTTTCTTGAATAACCCAAAGTCGCAGTTTTTGGGGAAGACCGCTGATGGCAACGAATTCCAGAGATTTACTGTGCGTGGCAGAAAACTGTTTTTAAAACGCATTGTACTGGAACGCCAACCATCCAGATGGTGCGGATGATAGTTCAGGCGAGACGATCGGTTGCGAAAATCAGCGGCTTCTATTAAATTGAACAACTCCTCGGAACACTCCCCATTGTAAATTCTGTAAAGTATGCATAGGGAAGATAGATCCCTACGCAGTGCCAAAGGATCTAGCCGATCGGCAAGTTCAGGATCGTCGACAATCCGAGATGCCCTACGTTGGATTCGGTCAAATGGAGATAGCTGATAACCCGGAGCCCCGGCCCAAAGATGGCAACAATACTCCATGTGAGGCCGCACCTGCGCCTTATACAGCTTAAGGCGGTGAGCCGGCTTGAAGTACTGTTTGGCCCTGTTGAGTACTCCGAGTTTTTTGGAGACCATTTTAGCCTTGCTCTCCAAATGACCGCCAAACTGGACAACACTCGAAATGTCTACGCCCAGAATGCCCATGTTCGGCTTGGCACAAAGGTGAGTGTTTCCGAAGAGTGGCGATGCGACAAAGGGGGCTTTTTTAGCGGTGAACGCGCAAACTTGAGTCTTAGAAGGGTTAAACTGGACTAGATTTAGTCCCCCCCAATCGGAAATCTTCACAAGGGATGATTCGATTTCAGATACAAGTTTGTTCCGACACTCATCGACGTGATCTCGAGAGATATTGCTGCGGCCGAAATACAGTGCATCCACGGTACTGTCATCCGCATAGCAATGAATGCCACTGGTATGCAACAAATCATTGATATGCAGAATGAACAATGTCGGGGATAACACGCAGCCTTGGGGAACACCAGCATTTACGGTCCAGGGGTCCGAGCATGAGCCGTCTACGACGACTTTAACTCTCCGTTCCGCAAGGAAACTGCCGATCCACCTACAAAGTCTCTCAGGAAGCCCATAGGAAGGAAGCTTCGATAGTAAGGCTTTATGCCAAACCCGATCGAAGGCTTTCGCAATGTCCAAACTAACGCCTAGTGCCTCACCCCTACTCTCAACCGCCTGCGCCCAACGGTGAGTTAGTAAAGCCAAAAGATCACCAGCTGATCGGCCTTTGCGGAAGCCATATTGGCGGTCGCTGATCAGCTGATGCTCTTCCAGGTAGCCCATGAGCTGGCGGTTGATTATGGATTCCATAATTTTGGAGAGTAAGGAGGTGATAGCGATAGGCCTGTAGTTGGACGGATCTGAGCGGTCGCCTTTTTTAGGGATCGGGTGTACTAGAGCCGTCTTCCATGAATGTGGGACAACGCCGAGGACATAAGAGTGTCTGAATAAGCGCGTTAAAACCGGTGCCAGCTCTGGAGCACGCACCTTCAGCACAATAGGAGATATTCCATCGGGCCCACTCGACTTGTTGACATCCAGGGAGAATGGTCCAGGTTACATAATGAATAAACTTGTTTCAATTATTTTACATTAAACATGTGACAGAATTTATGACCTGACTAGGTATTTTTGAACAATATTAAGTATATTTTGGCGATACCTCAGGGTTTTCACAATTAAGATCTATTACAATGAAAATATCATACAAGTCTATGATACGTAAACATTGCTTCTCTCTTTCTTTTTCTTCACCTTATCCCACTAGGTGGGGTCGGCACAGCAAATTTTTCTGTTCCATTCTCTTCTATCAGCCGTCAGCTCAACCCTCACTCCTCTCTCTCTCTCATATCGTCATTCACACACTCCATTCATGTCTTCTGCGGTCGACCTCTTCCCCCTCTACCTTTCACTACCATTTTCATACATCTCCTAGTCACATGCATCTTCTCTCTCTACGCATCACATGTCTATAGCACGCTAACCGTCCGCTCTTTAATTTGTTAATTAGTGGTCCTACTTTCACACTTCCACTGAGCCCACCTGGTGTTAAGTGGTTACTGGAGCCCATAGACATCTACAACGTAAATGCGCCACCCACCTCGAGAGATATAAGTTCTAAGGTCTCAGTATAGTTACAACGGCTACCTCACCCTTCGAACCGAAACGCATTACTGCTTCACGGCAGAAATAGGCGGGGTGGTGGTACCTACCCGTGCGGACTCACAAGAGGTCCTACCACCAGTTATATATACGTTAACATTGCTTGCTTATTACAAAAAGCCATGTCTTAGTTTTTACACAATTTTGTGACTTGATACTTCTTTTATACAAACAAATGGAATTAATGCCAAATACTTTATAAAATGTACCTTAATATTTACCATAAATAATTTAGTGATTTTTACATGACTCTGACATGAATTTATTTTACATAAATTACTTTTAACTTTTTTAAGCTAACATTATTATTATCCAGACTAATAGATGGCGTCAACAATTTGATTTGCATAAACAATTACAATACTTAATCAAAGTATTAATGTTAGTAATAACATCGTTTATTATTAATATTTCAGAATTTTGACAGTCATTTGTGTTTTTAAACAAAAAAAAATAATTAAGCTTCTTCTGAACATTTTCACATCAAAACAATGTCGACTAAATATTAATTATGGTAGAATAGTAGTTTCATGTTACTAATAACAAATAAATAATAACATGTAATAAAGTAAAATATAAATCATGTTAATTATTGCCAATAATGGCGGTTGCGTCCATATATATGTAGTATTAGCGACCCGCCCTCGCTTCGCTTCGGAAACATTACATTTTATTATTGACTAGCGGCCCGATCCGGCTCCGCTCGGATTTTAAGAAAAATTTTAACGATATTTGACGTTGATTAATTTTTTTAAATAAAAGAACACTTCTTGTGGCATAACTATAATAGTCAGACATATGCTGTCGCGACACTTTTCGTAAATAATAATGTGTTCTACAAAGTCGTAGTACATTATTTTATTCTATCATCAATAGTTTTCGCAGCGCACACGCTATAAACAATATTTTAGGTAATTTTTTTACACCTTGGGTTACACTATTGGAGTTTTAGTCAGGATCCCTAATTTTTTTTTAAAAAAATATTATAGCCTATGTCACTCGGGAATAATGTAGCTTCCAAACAGTGAAAGAATTTTTTAAATCGGTTCAGTAGTTTCGGAGCCTATTCAATACAAACAAACAAACAAATCTTTCCTCTTTATAATATTAGTATAGATAGGCGTAATGTTGCGTGCGTAACGACAATAACTGCGGTTGACGCCGCGGGGCGAAGCTAGTCTAAAAAAGTAGCCTATGTTAATCCTTATATCATCAGATACCTATCAGTGAAAGTCCTGTCAAAATCGGTCCAGCCGTTCCAGAGATTAGCCGGAACAAACAGACAGAAAAAAATGCTATTTTGGTGTATGTACCGTATATATATTCATATGCATGTAGTAAAAGGCGGCTATTTCAATATTACAAACAGACACTCTAATTTTATTTATAGACTAGCGACCGGCCCTCACTTCGCTTCGGAAACATTAAATTTTAATATTCATGATAGCTGAGTCCCGCAATGTTATCAGCGGTACGACAATAACCGCGGGTAACATCGCAGGACTCAGCTATCATCGTAAGCTAAGTAGCCTATGTTAATCCTTATATCATCAGCTACCTATCAGTGAAAGTATCGTCAAAATCGGTTCAGCCGTTCCAGAGATTAGCTGGAACAAACAGACAGACAGACAAAAGTAAAAAAAATATATGTTTTGGTATATGTATTGTGGTAGGTATACATACTTACGCATTAAGTAAATAAATAAATAATCAGTATAGGTCTCAGTATAGTTACAACGGCTACCCCACCCTTTAAACCGAAACGCATTACTGCTTCACGGCAGAAATAGGCGGGGTGGTGGTACCCACCCGCGCGGACTCACAGAGGTCCTACCACCAGTAATTACGCAAATTATAATTTTGCGGGTTTCATTTTTATTACACGATGTTATTCCTTCACCGTAGAAGTCAAACCTGAACATTTGTTAAGTACGTATTTCATTAGAAAAATTGGTACCCGCTTGCGGGATTCGAACACCGGTGCATCGCTACATACGAATGCACCGGACGTCTTATCCTTTAGGCCACGACGACTTCAAATGTATAGATATTACTACTAACATCAAGATGAACTGTAAAAGTGATGGCCTATAAAAAATATGTAAAATATTCACGAACTATTTAGAGAAAGAGTGATGTCAATAAATATAAAAAAATCAATAACTTATAATAAAACAGTAAAATCCATTGTCTCTGTATATTGAAAAAAAGTAATATGAATAGAAAGAAGGTAACTAAAGTAGAGTAATAGAACATTAATTACAGATTTTAGTATTCATTTTTGTCCGTCTGCTTGATTATTCGCAAACATCTCCGGAAGTAATGAACTTCGGAAGTTCATGTAGTTATTATCACAGTTAGATAGGAATTAATTTGGAAGATAATATATTCGTGTTACATTAATATCGAAAGTTTCAGTAAAAGTTATTAAGATAATTAAACTTTACTTTTGCAGTACGAAATCTTAGAAAATACATAGCAAGTTTTGTTTTAATACCAACTAACTCTCCCTATTACGCTTTCATGCTCAAACCATTGAATTGATATTGACGAAATTCGGTATGGATTTAGCTTAGACTCTGGGAAATAATGTAAGCTCTCTTACATCCTGTTCCGATGAACGAGCTTTTGCTCACGCAATTTAAAGTATAGTCTATGCGAGCAAAACTAGTCGTCTACAGTACCCGGCGAAAAATATTGCCCATCGACTTTTGAAGAGAGACGATCGACTAATTTCAGCTTTGTCGAGTGCTATCTTTCTCTCTCTCTCACTATCTTTCTCTCTTTCTACCCCCCCCCCTCCCCTCTCTCTTTCTCTTTCTATTTCTTAATGCTAGCTATCTTTCTCTCTCTCTCTTTCTCCCCCCCTCTCTCTTTCTCTTTCTCTTTCTTAATGCTATATAGTCTAGAGTCTAGAGCATTGAATCAAATTTTGTACTTGTTTTTTTTATGTGCAATACAGAATGTTCTCTTCTGTCTAACTTAATTAGTTGAGGTAGAGCGCGTATCATGCACCTACAAGCATAGATACTGTCATCTGGGCTATTTATCTGATGAAGGAGTCATACTATACAATTCCTGAGTTCCAATTTCCAATTCTCAATTCAATTTCCTGGTTGATATGGTCCAATAAAATTCCTGGTTGAGTTTATGTTTCTCTGACCTGTACTGGAGAAGCTGGAAAGGCCTTCTGGCCAACAGTTATTCTTCCATCCTAAAAATAATAATTAGTTAAAATTATCGAGATCATAGTTCATAGCTATAGAGCCCAGAGCTACGTAACATCGGGTGGTGGGCCCACCCATCAAACACACAAAAAATGCGCGTTTCTTACTGATAATTTTATTTAATAATATTCATCGGCTAATTAAAAAAATCAACCGAGGTAAAACATCCATCAATTAACATTCTGACCTTTCCCCAATAGTTCGGACCCAATAAACTGTAACAGTTTTTCCCAAGTTATGACAAGTTTCGATATGTTGATTAACAAACTTTGGCCTCAGTCCCCAAAGGCCTAAAAGCCGAGGGGATCCGATTCCATTGCGAGGAAATAATTTATAGGTATGAGATTGTAGGATAGTTCGCTTAATATTTTGCCATAGTACAAGTCACGAGCGATTTTAATGAATGTATTTATTTATATTGTTTAAGATTATTTTCACAATATTTATGACAATTCTACACAACAATGAAAACGTTGAGGACAGAAACAATTAAGATAGAACACAAATATAAATTTATTACGTGGGCTTGATGAATTATAAATTATACTATAAAATGTATACACTAACAAAGTAATTAAATTTTATCACGATGTGAGCAAAGCCTGAGACCTACAATAATGTTACGCTGGTAGGAGTAACGCCATCTATTGTCAGATAGCGGAAACACACATCGAAGCTAATAGACTTGCCCAGAATGTTCTTGATAAATCTAGGAATGTCGTATCGACCATAAAAGCGTTGCAGAGATGATATGAAGTCAGTTAGTAATTGGATCCACTCGAAGCGAAACAGCGAACGGATCACCTGAAGCGAAGCGGAAGAAGTGAATTAAGAATTTTACAGTTTTCTGTGAGTGTTCTAACTGCTGATACAGTTTTAATTTGTACGTCGGTAGAATTTTTATTTATCCCGAACCTCAGTGCGTAACAATAACAAACAAAATTAGAATTACTTAATGTAACGACCTTCGTACTAAGCCGGTTAGAATCATGAAAAAGGATCGTTGTTATAAAGATATCTATCTGATGATCTTAATAGTATATCAAATATGTCCACTAACAGCCACGCCCAGTTGTAACTACCGCTAATTGTACAAAACACAATTTGTTGAAACTACGCGTGTGTCATCTGTACTGTGAGTTATTTTGCCTAAAAAAATTCATTTAAGTTCAAACAATACGTTGAACAAGTTCATTTGCGGTTTGATGAATGTTGTGACAGTACTTGAATTACGAACAAAGATTTGATTTTATTTTTAAATTAATTTATAATTGAGCTTCTCATTTTATCATTTCTTATTTTGTGAACCACATATGTAATCTATGATAAAAGAGCCCGGCTCGCACGCAACCTTATTATTTTAATATTAATTGTTATACATTGCGTGTAATTTAAGTAAATTTACCAATTATAACCGTATCATCACCTGTATTTGTTTTTCGAAACTCTGATATCCGGTAAGATGGAGAAGATCTTCGCCTTTGTTGTCGTGAAAGGTAGATGAATTGTTATTCAATGCCAGGAACACCAGCGAAGCCATTGATTTTTATCGGAGCCCGTTAAATCACCTCGGAAAAGAGTACGCCAACCTTTAATATATTATAAAAAAAAACATTAATAACATAGGTTAAAACATAGAAAATAATGTTATTGAAGGTACATTGAAGACTTTCATGAATATACGTAATACATAATAAATCAAACAGCTTTGAAAAAAGTATATCGTATAAATTGAAGCCTTCTATCGTGACATGATTTGATAGCCTTGTACTTAGGTTGTACTCATATTTATTTTACACAAATCTGATTTTTAGGTCAAAATTATCGTTGCGACAACGATTTTTCATCCAAAAATATGTTAATTAATTAATATTAACAGAAGTAGTTTATTTCGTTTTCCTAAAAAAAAAACCCATTATAATATCGACATTGAAAACTAGAGTCGCTCTTTCTTACACTTTGGAGCCGTGTTTAGTCAGGTGTACCACTCGATCCTCCTGCGCTCGCTAATATCGAAGCATCAGTGTGCCGAATCTCACTGACGGGACACGCGCCGATCGTTATCGCGTCCGTTTATCTTCCACCGGATAAGATCGTTCTAAGCAGTGATATCGAGGCGCTGCTCGGCATGGGGAGCTCTGTCATTCTGGCGGGCGACCTAAATTGTAAACACATTAGGTGGAACTCACACACCACAACCCCGAATGGCAGGCGGCTTGACGCGTTAGTCGATAATCTCGCCTTCGATATCGTCGCTCCGCTAATCCCGACTCACTACCCGCTAAATATCGCGCATCGCCCGGATATACTCGACATAGCGTTATTAAAAAACGTAACTCTGCGCTTACACTCGATCGAAGTAGTTTCAGAGTTAGATTCAGACCACCGTCCCGTCGTTATGAAGCTCGGTCGCGCTCCCGATTCCGTTCCCGTCACGAGGACTGTGGTGGATTGGCACACGCTGGGCATCAGCCTGGCTGAATCTGATCCACCATCGCTACCGTTTAGCCCGGACTCTACCCCGTCTCCTCAGGATACCGCTGAAGCCATAGACATCTTAACGTCACACATCACCTCGACATTAGATAGGTCATCGAAACAAGTTGTAGCGGAGGACTTCCTTCACCGCTTCAAATTGTCCGACGATATTAGGGAACTCCTTAGAGCTAAGAACGCCTCGATACGCGCCTACGACAGGTATCCTACCGCGGAAAATCGTATTCGAATGCGTGCCCTACAACGCGACGTAAAGTCTCGCATCGCCGAAGTCCGAGATGCCAGATGGTCTGATTTCTTAGAAGGACTCGCGCCCTCCCAAAGGTCTTACTACCGCTTAGCTCGTACTCTCAAATCGGATACGGTAGTAACTATGCCCCCCCTCGTAGGCCCCTCAGGCCGACTCACGGCGTTCGATGATGACGAAAAAGCAGAGCTGCTGGCCGATACATTGCAAACCCAGTGCACGCCCAGCACTCAATCCGTGGACCCTGTGCATGTAGAATTAGTAGACAGTGAGGTAGAACGCAGAGCCTCCTTGCCACCCTCTGATGTGTTACCACCCGTCACCCCGATGGAAGTTAAAGACTTGATCAAAGACCTACGTCCTCGCAAGGCTCCCGGTTCCGACGGTATATCCAACCGCGTTATTAAACTTCTACCCGTCCAACTCATCGTGATGTTGGCATCTATTTTCAATGCCGCTATGGCGAACTGTATCTTTCCCGCGGTGTGGAAAGAAGCGGACGTTATCGGCATACATAAACCCGGTAAACCAAAAAATCATCCGACGAGCTACCGCCCGATTAGCCTCCTCATGTCTCTAGGCAAACTGTATGAGCGTCTGCTCTACAAACGCCTCAGAGACTTCGTCTCATCCAAGGGCATTCTCATCGATGAACAATTCGGATTCCGTACAAATCACTCATGCGTTCAACAGGTGCACCGCTTCACGGAGCACATTCTTGTGGGGCTTAATCGACCAAAACCGTTATACACGGGAGCTCTCTTCTTCGACGTCGCAAAAGCGTTCGACAAAGTCTGGCACAACGGTTTGATTTTCAAACTATTCAACATGGGTGTGCCGGATAGTCTCGTGCTCATCATACGGGACTTCTTGTCGAACCGCTCTTTTCGATATCGAGTCGAGGGAACCCGCTCCTCCCCACGACCTCTCACAGCTGGAGTCCCGCAAGGCTCTGTCCTCTCACCCCTCCTATTTAGCTTATTCGTTAACGATATTCCCCGGTCGCCGCCGACCCATTTAGCTTTATTCGCCGACGACACGACTGTTTACTATTCCAGTAGAAACAAGTCCCTAATCGCGAAGAAGCTTCAGAGCGCAGCCCTAGCCCTAGGACAGTGGTTCCGAAAATGGCGCATAGACATCAACCCAGCGAAAAGTACTGCGGTGCTCTTTCAGAGGGGAAGCTCCACACGGATTTCCTCCCGTATTAGGAGGAGGAATCTCACACCCCCGATTACTCTCTTTAGTCAATCCATACCCTGGGCCAGGAAGGTCAAGTACCTGGGCGTTACCCTGGATGCATCGATGACATTCCGCCCGCATATAAAATCAGTCCGTGACCGTGCCGCGTTTATTCTCGGTAGACTCTACCCCATGATTTGTAAGCGGAGTAAAATGTCCCTTCGGAACAAGGTGACACTTTACAAAACTTGCATAAGGCCCGTCATGACTTACGCGAGTGTGGTGTTCGCTCACGCGGCCCGCACGCACATAGACACCCTTCAATCTCTACAATCCCGCTTTTGCAGGTTAGCCGTCGGAGCTCCGTGGTTCGTGAGGAACGTTGACCTACACGACGACCTGGGCCTCGAATCTATACAGAAATACATGAAGTCAGCGTCGGAACGGTACTTCGATAAGGCTATGCGTCATGATAATCGCCTTATCGTAGCCGCCGCTGACTACTCCCCGAATCCTGATCATGCAGGAGCCAGTCACCGTCGACGCCCTAGACACGTCCTTACGGATCCATCAGATCCAATAACCTTCGCACTAGACGCCTTCAGCTCTAGGAGCAGGCTTAGGGACCTCGGTAACCGTACTCGTCGAACTCGACAAAGAGTTCGCCGTGCAACCTAACCCATGAATCAGCTCGCTGAGTTTCTCGCCGGATCTTCTCAGCGGGTCGCGATTCCGATCCGGTAGTAGATTCATTCGCGAAGCAGCTGCTCTTGAGCTGTTAGGTCTCCTTCGGAGGCGCTCGGGTAGCTGTTAGCAAATCCCACCCCTCCTGGCTGAGCCTTTGCTCGCCCACCTGTCCTGGTGAAACTGGAAAGGCCTCCGGGCCACCAGTAATCCTTCAATCATAAAAAAAAAAATAAAAAAAAAAAAAAAAAAAAAATAGTCAGGTGTACTGAACAATAGCACAGCTATTTACTCAATCACGCGAATGGATTTCTTTTTTCGAAGACATTTTCATATTTCGACATTTTTATATGAATTCACCGTGCAAACGTTTATTATCTGACTGGCGTTTCGCACTTTATGAAAATTATTAATGAACACTGCTTTTGTTACGGAATTTGGATTAAATTATATTTCAAATTGTATGCTATTTCTCTCGAACTAAGTAAGTAATTAACTTAAACTAAGTCATATTTGATATTTCAAAATATCATATTTTATGACTGATTTGATTTTGTTGCTGTTTTTTTTTGAATAATTAGAATTAAGAGTCGTATGTATTTGGGGTTGTACGCATTTAGATTTTGATAGAAATATAAAAAAAAAAACCCCGATTTCATTTAATGTTTTCGTTGTTATAGTTTAAAACAGAAACAAGAACTAATTGATAGGTAAAATGGGGCGTGTGATTTCGCACTGAAGATATCTGCAGCTTAATATTGTCACGTCAACCTCATATCTGAAGGAAAATAGCGGCGTAAATTGTGATTGTCTCCGGTAATCATTTACCACCAGATGGGCCATAAACTCGTACCGTAAACTGGTTCTAAGCTAATTACCCTGAACTGTAATGTGATTTTCACGAAACCCAGATTCGATTCCCGGTCGCAATCAACATTTGCTTTAAAGAAAATGTTTTCCCATAGACATAGTCCACTGAGTTTCTCGCCAGATCTTCTCAGTGGGTCGCGTTTCCGTTCCGGTGGTAGATTCTGCGAAGCACTGCTCTTGCTAGGGTCAGTGTTAGCATCACTCCGGTTTGAGCCCCGTGAGCTCAGCTACTAGTTAAGGTTACGCTGAAATAGCCTCTTAAGGCTATCTGCTTATCTGCTTAGGTAGGAAAAAAAGTGTTCGCTCTATGAGTGTATTTGTTTCTAGTCTAATTTGCGTACACGTATTTATACTGGGTACATCCAGTACCTGTGACATAGGTTGTAAATTTGAGCTTGGAAATTCTTAGAGGATCATTTAAAAATATATTATATGCATTTATATACTTGTATACATGAGATTGTTTGGAACAAACAACAAACAGAAGCGAAAACGTTGAGCGTTCGATTGTCGCGAAAAACCGGTGAAAAACATCACAAACAACTCTGTAAGCTGTTTTGTGTAACTCCGGGAAAACTTGCCGGCACTGTCTTTGATACAAAAAATTGATGACTTCCAAACTCCATCCCCTTTTACCAGAGATGGATTTAGATGGACCGGCCGGAGGAGGTGAGGAGGTATCAAACGGAGCGCTTGCACAACCATAAAATACCTATAGCATTTTTTATTGCTTATATGGATGGACGAGCTCACAGCCCACCTGATGTTAAGTAGTTAATGGAGCCCATAGACATCTACAACGTAAATGCGCCACCCACCTTGAGATATAAGTTCTAAAGTCTCAAGTATAGTTACAACGGCTGCCCCACCCTTCAAACCGAAATACATTACTGCTTCACGGCAGAAATAGGCAGGGCGGTGGTACCTACCCGCGCGGACTCACAAGAGGTCCTACCACCAGTACACATGTACACCGTAACATGCCTTTAAAGAGTTTGTTGCTTCTCGTACACGTGGCTTCTTCAAGAAGGGTCTTGAATATTTTTAATTGTGTTGGCATCGATACCATGGATGCATATTTTGATTGATGGAACTTTAAATTATAAATATAAAAGTGGCTTTAACTTTCTGTACACTAAACGCCAATTTTGTAGGTTTTTTTTTTAAACGTTCCCAATATTTAAAAAAAAAACCTAAATTGTATTGATTTAAAATTTCGGGTATGGATTTATAGAAAAATTCAGATTGGTCTCAAATTGTGAAAAAATTCGGTATCAGTGTTACGTTACAAGATCCGACGAGAATTGAAGTCTTTGCTCTGTGTACATAATATTCTTTAAGAAACACTTGATTCAAAGCCAGAGTACGTCCCTGGTACGTTTTTATTTCTCATCTGTGAAAAACTTTGTCCTGAATCTGAGATTATATACCACTTTTCCGTCCTCAAGTAATTTGTTTTGTTTAGTTGACAGCGATAATGTTAGACTTATTTTGCTCCAGATTTTTTTATTTACGTCAGTAAAATATCAGGTCAAGTACGAACATAACGTTATTCCAACACCATTCTGACGAAACAGAATGTTCGTGAAAGTAATAAATTGAATTAGATTTATTCATCATCAATTTTAGGCAATTTTGTGATTGGACAATGTGTGGTGACGTTCCACAGATATTAAATGATGATTTCGATGAGAAAGAAAACTTATTTTATTAAAACTTATTATGAAGAAGAAAATTTTAAAATATTCGTTTCCCAAACAAATTATTAATATTTGAATTTAAAACTAATCGTATAATTACTAGGGCCTTACTAGAAGAAAATATTTCAGAAATTCCGCTTAATAAATATATACATGTATACACATACTTACATACCTAATGCTTAGTAGATACATGAGATTAGCGTGCTTTCTCGGAACGAATTACCTACCGTTAGTGTAACTTCGAATATCAAAGGTGACTTTATATTAACTTGAGGTCCCGCAGTAGTCGAAATTCGACTATAATTAATTGGAATTGTAAGTTTGTACACTATTATGATTGTATTTTATACTTCTATAATCACAAATTTCGCCAAGACTACACTATAAAAAATATTAACAAAGACAAACAATATTTAATCTATTCTCAATTTGACAACAGACGTCAAAAACAAAAGTTTGACAATAACTAAGAGATAGATAGATAGATAGAATGCATGCGTGTGTGCGTCAAATACATGGTATGTAGTGTGCGTAATGTTTTCTTTATTGATTTAATGTGTCTTTTATGCATTATTAAAAAAAAAATTAGCATTGTGCACTTCTTCTCTATATTCTCTATAAGTGTGAAAAATTTCATACTCCTTCGTCCGCGCAATTTTCCTAAAAAGGGATACAAAGTTTTTGCTTCACGTATTAATATATAATAATAATGAATTTGTCATTGAGAAAAAACTATTTCGAATTTACCGTGCGTGATATTTTCATCAGGTTCTTGGGAGCTCTGTATAGGTATTTGTGTTAGACAACGGCAGGTGCGAACAACAATTAATTGGTGATTTATTCATTTGCGAATAGGAAAACAAGTAACTGATCAAACAATATGAACCAGGTCATCGCGCTAATACTCAGCTCGATTTTTTTAGTTCGTCCCCTCTCGCGCAATTCTGAGAATTTTAGTACTTAGGAAAATAAGAAAAATTCACTTTGAAGTGTATATTTACCCTCCAACGGATATTACTGCGACATTGATGTCTTATTTCTAAGCGCGTATTTTGCGAACACGTGCAAAAGATGGGTGTTAGTTCTTGTAATCCTCACTGGTGATATCGGTCACTGAACACGTGTATGATGAACGAACTTTGATTATTTCTGCAAAACAGTTGACCGTTACGATTCGAAGAATGGAACAACTGTTGTACAAAGCAATCGAGAATTCGATCTGATGTCTCGACGTGGATGGTTATTTACGTTGTTGTCTATGGACACCAGTAGACATTCAATAGCACGTGGACTTTGTACGGCATCGTAAACTAAACACTGTTAAAGTAAAAAAAAGCCTTCCTACACAAAAAGCAATTATAGTGAAACAGTTTTCCTTAAATGGCCAAGATTAGATTGCGGATAAGGTGTCCTGTGATTTTCCCTGATTTCCTTCGCTCTCGACTTTTCTTCGAATATCTGTAATATAACCCATAATGGTAATAATCTAAAAAAAGAGTGGGTACTTCTGGTACAAAAGTTCATTATTGTATTTTATATTCTAGGAAAACTAGAAAACCAAATGATTGAAAAATGTAGATGAAATTAAATAATACACGTACAGATTTTGAAATGTTATTATAAAAATATCTAGTTGAAAACACCGTTTCGTAATTTCTTATTAACTTAAAATAATAACGATAAAATCAATATTTTATCGTTATTATTTTAAGTTAATAAGAACTTAGAGGGCCAGGGCTTGGGCGAAATCCGCCTCCCTGGCCCCCGCTCGACGGCGGCGGGCCTGCGCCTCTCTCACGCGCCCCGCCGCCTCCTTCGACGACTCGTCGTCACCGACTATCGATGCCACAACACCCGGCAACGACAAGTCGTTTCCTATTTTTGCGACGAGGACACGGCGCCACCCATCCCATGCGGGGCAGGCGACGAGCGTGTGCTCCGCCGTGTCCAAGTCGCAACCACTGGTGGCACTCTGCCATCATTGTGTGTGAATAAAATACTTAGAGAATTATTTAAAAAATTGACAAAATTTAGCTAATGACGTCACCCCCTTATGGTGCAGATAAATACTGAGATGTTCAAACTACCGCCTTCTCAAATTTAACTTGTTATGTCATTTATAATTATTAATTTCGATGGTTTTCACGAGAAAGAGTATTTTTAGGTATACCCCGTGTATATTTGGATTTTGTAATCTCATTTTCACTGGAATACGATTCAGCTGCATTCTTCAGTTTTTAATGGTCAGGAACTATACAATAAAGTACCACCACTGTGATTTAGACTCGATTTTATAAGTACCAACGAACATGTCAATTTCCATAGTCTGAAATCATCAATAAAACAAGAATAATTCGTTGTCATCTTCATAGATAATGCACATAAATTGTTTGACTAGCCAATGCCTACGCGCGCATTGCTGTTAGCGTGGACATGTTACTTATGACGAAGCACGTTGCTGATAACTCTGTTTCTATAATTTGATGAAGCGTGTTGCGGACAATAATATGTACTTTTAGGTTATTAAACGACCTTGCATATTGATTATTTAAAACAATAAAAAATATATAACATAAATACACATAAATTAGTTCATCATCATCATCATCATCATTTCAGCCTATCGCCGTCCACTGCTGAACATAGGCCTCTCCAATAGATTTCCAGTGCGACCGGTCCATTGCCACCTGCATCCAACGAGACCCGGCGCTTTTTACTAGGTCGTCGGTCCATCTAGTAGGTGGCCTTCCCACACTGCGCTTGCCAGTACGTGGTCGCCACTCCAGGATCCTTCTGCCCCATCGACCGTCCTCTCTTCGTGCTATGTGGCCGGCCCATTGCCACTTCAGTTCACTAATTCTACGGGCTATGTCAGCAACCTTCGTTCTTCTACGGATCTCCTCATTTCGGATTCGATCACGTAGAGAAATGCCGAGCATAGCCCTCTCCATAGCTCGCTGCGCGACTTTGAGCCTTCTAAAAAGATTCCTAGTGATCTCCGAGCCGTAAGTCATCACTGGTAACACACATTGGTTGTACGCCTTTGTCTTAAGGCACTGAGGTATTTTGGACGAGAAGACGTTGTGCAGTTTACCGAACGCTGCCCAGCCGAGTTGGATCCGTCTACTGACCTCTCTCTCAAAGTTGGACCTACCTAATCGGACTGCCTGTCCTAGGTATATATATTCGTCAACAACTTCAAGAGCTCCCAACAGTAACTATGGTGGATGCAACATGGACATTGTACATGATTTTTGTTTTGTCCATGTTCATTTTAAGACCCACTTGTTGAGAAACCCTACTGAGGTCACCGAGCATACGCCCTAAATCTTCCAGCGACTCTGCCATGACCACGATGTCATCGGCAAACCGAAGATGAGTGATGTATTCGCCGTTAATATTGATGCCAAGTCCTTGCCATTCCAGAAGCTTGAAGGAATCCTCCAGAGCAGTGATAAACAGTTTCGGAGATATCACATCTCCCTGTCTCACTCCTCTCTTTACAGGGATTTCCTTCGTGCAATGCTCCTGTACTCGGACTGACATGGTGGCGTTATTATACAAACACTTCAATACTTCGATATACCGGTGGTCAATACGGCACCGCTGGAGAGATCTAAGGACCGCCCATGTTTCGACGGAATCAAAGGCTTTCTCATAGTCCACAAACGCTAAGCATAATGGCCGATTGTACTCTTCGGTCTTCTGTACAATCTGCCGCAGCGTATGTATGTGGTCTATGGTACTGTAGCCTTTTCAGAAACCGGCTTGTTCGGTAGGCTGGAAGTCATCAAACCTGCGTTCGAGACGCTTCGTGATGACTCTCGAGAACAGCTTGTAGACATGGCTCAGCAGTGCTATGGGCCTATAGTTCTTCAATAAGGTTTTGTCACCTTTTTTGAAGAACAGGATCACAACACCCCTGTTCCATGCCTGTGGCGGTTTTCCATCGAGCAAAGAGGAATTGAAGAGCTTCTGAAGGACTTTCAGTACCGGCGTCCCGCCCGCTTTCAGAAGCTCCGTAGTAATTCCATCCTCGCCCGGTGCCTTGTTATTCTTAAGCTGTTTGAGAGCCATCCTAATCTCGTACAGGCTGAAGTCCGGGATGTCTTCGGTGTAGTGTCGGGTTAGCTTGGCTCTAGGGTCTGCAGCTAAACCTTGCGGTTCAGCTGAGACCGAGGTAAACAGCTGCCCGTAGAACCTCTCTATCTCCCGCAGGACCTCTGACTTATTCGACGTTACACGTCCATCTTCGGTCTTCAGCTTCGTCAGCTGGCTTTGCCTAATAGAAGCGTCTCTTGCGAATACTTTAGAGCCTTGGTTTCGCTCAATCGTCTCTTTGATACGCTGAGTAATAAAGGAGCGTAGGTCGTGTCGCAAGGACTTCATGATATGTCTATTGAGTTGCCTATATGACATGCCATAAATTAGTTATAGATAAGCAACTCAAGCACTCAACAAAAATGTTTACAGGCATCGGCCACTAGAAGGCTTCGCTACGATTAGTTTCTCATTGCTCCTGTAGATGGCATACATATTACCTATTAACATATTACCTATCCTATATTTTATTTTTAATGAAGTATTTTGAAAATTTTCCGTAACCACAAATTGATAAAATTTAATCAATATACCTAGTCAGGTCATAAATTCTGTCACATGTTTAATGTAAAATAATTGAAACAAGTTTATTCATTATGTAACCATTCATATACCAAAATGAACTTAACAAAACATAGATTCTTATGACACTAAAGTTTATTCAAAATGACCTCCGTGATTTTGAATACAGGCCTTCAATCTGCGCGGCCAGTCGTCTATCGCAGCACGAACGAGGTCCATGTCAATATCGGCGGCTGCCTTAATCAAGGATGTCTTGAGTGACTCCAAATTGGGATGAGGCTTTGAGCACGCCTTTTCCTCCAAGTGTTGCCATATCTTGTAATCTAACGGATTCAAATCTGGACTGGAGGAGGGCCAGTTTTCGTGCCGGATGAAGTCGATTTCACGCGCCGCCAGCCAGTCTTATGTGCTTTTCGCTCTATGAGCTGGCGCCGAATCTTGTTGGAATACCCAGTGCCTGTTATTGAACATGGTATGAGAAACAGGTTCCACAAGGATCGTCAGGACTGTATTTTGATACACAACTGCATTCGTTTTTCCACCTTTCTCACAAAAATGTACCTCTATTAAGCCCCAATAAGAAACTCCCAACCATACAATGAGCGAGGATGGAAAATGACCTCGTTGGACACGCGGAATACGGTTGCTCGCTTATTCACTACTGTGTGCGTACACCTTATCATTTTGTTTGTTGTAGCTGTCTTCTACGGTAAAAATTTTTTCATCCGAAAATAGAATTTCCCGATATTTTTTTCCCGCGTACCGCTTCAACAAAGCGCGGCATCTCTTCAGTCTCAGGTCCATTAAACGAGCATTCAAACGATGTCCTGTTTTTCTTCGATATGCCCGAAGCCCTAAGTCTTGATTTAACACCCTTTTCACCGTGGTTCTGCTTTACCCCATCTGAAGGGCCAACAGTTTCTGCTTACGTTTGGGATTTCTTTGAATTCGCGCCTTCACAGCTTTTATCACTGCTGGAGTCCTAACAGACCGAGGGCAACCACTTCTTGACCTGTCATCTACACTAGTCTTCATTGTATCGTTTGATGTTACCATAAACGAATCTTTTGGTTGTATTCAAATTTTTCAGTATGTTAAAAATTTGAATTGGCGCGTAACCGCAACGATGCAACGCAATAACTGCAACACGGTCTTCTTTAAGCGTCCACTCCATATTTAAAAATGAGTAAAATTCTAAAAGTATACATTTTTATTTTCATGAACAATTCGAAATTCGAATTCAATAAACTTTTTTGTGGCCAGCATTCTAAAAGAAAAGTTTTTACTGTGTGACAATACTTATGACCTGACTAGGTATATTATATATCTATAACAAATAAAGACTTGTATGATTTATTAATTTTTTATTATCTGTGTTAAGTTAAACAATAATTAAATTCCTTAACTTTAACAACATATCAGTTTAGGGGCATCCGCTACAAGATGTCGCTAGTTTCCATAAAAAAATATTTGTCTTAAAGTATCGCAGTTTTAGGGCTCTAGTCATCTTTATTGAATCGTTTGCAAAGAAAATCGAATTAGGAAATCATTAAAAAAACGTTGCAAATTATACATTTTTGAAGTGAAACTTCTTTAGGCGCATGAGGGTAACATTTTTACAGAACGTCACGCAGGTATGCAACGGAAGTGACATCAAACTACTATTGAAATTAAGTACTTGTCAAATGTCAGTAGTAGTAGTTGTTGTATTTTTCCAACTGGAAAGGCAAATGTATCATACCATACGGCCTAATATTTTATATTTTTTTTGTGAAAAATGTTAATAGGAATTGAAATGAAATGAAAAGAATTTGGAACATTAATCAAATAGCATGAAATTAAATTAGTCAATTCAATTGGCAAAATATTAGTCATTTACAATTTAGAAATCTAAACATAATGGTACTGTCAACACTGAGATTTGAGATTGACATTTGACAGACTTTTGGCGGGAACATATCTTCCTTTTTCCCTTCCTCTAAGTCTCGGAAATCTAAAGTTTTAGATTTGTATAAATATAAGCAAGACTTATAAATTAGTTCGCCAAAAAAGTTTCACTTCTGACATGTGTACTTTGTACGCATGCACTTTTTTTTTAGAACGTCACTGAAACAGCAATCCAATGGAAAGAAAAAAGCAATGTCATACAAAACAGAGTTGAGTGATAGAACACGAAGAACAAAGGTCTGTACTTTATAATCCAGTTTAACTATTTTGTAAGCCAAGCGCTTACCCCGACAGCGTTGACTGACAGCGAGAAAAGGATTTAAGTTGCATTTCACTTGTTCAACTCCAGGGAATAGTTGATATCTTATAAGGGATTTTGTTGAGCTTAGGACTGAGAGTGTTTCAGTAAAAGTTATCTCCAAATAACACGTGTAGTGAGTTAGATTTTTTTTAATATTGTCGTTGCTATAATCTATATTATGTGTACCATGTAGGTACTACTCTATCAAGAAAGTACCGGGAAAAGATCAATAAAACAAAAAAAAGTATTTTATTTATTCATCCAAATTTATTTTATTACACTTATAATCAGATCATCAAAATATTTTTAAACACTTTTTCCGGAGTTCCGTCACTAGTTCTCCTTTATTTTCTTTTTATTGCTTCGATGGTTGGACGATCTCACGGCCCACCTGGTGTAAATTGGTTACCGGAGCCCACAGACCTCTCCAGCGTAAATACCGCCACCCACGTTGAGACATGATTTCTGATATCACAGTTCTACAATGGCTGTTCCAGCTTTTAAACCGAAACGATACTGCTTCAGGGCAGGAATAGACGGGTGGTACCTATCCGTGTTCACAAGACGTCCTACCACGTGTATATAATATCTTTTACCAAATGAAAACTGGTGCCACGATGTGGTAATTTGAGTTTAAGAAAAAGAAAGAAGTTGGCTGGAGCCATATCTGAAAATGGTCGGTTGTTTATTGAGTTTTGCGTTGCGGTACGCGGGCGCAGTTTGGGGACGTTCTGCCAGTACGTTTTTTTGGGACTTTAGATGAGACGCGGGTAAAGGTTGCGGGGTGGGGCGGGTTGTAGGCGTCTTAGTCGTAGCGGCATCGGGTTTACCATGGCGATACAGTGGGCACGGCAGTTTGAGGTCGCTGCGACGGGGTAGCGTAGCGGGCTTCGGCGGGCGTGGGCCCTATTTCGTACGAGTTCGTTCATTTTTTAGTAGTAATACCCTTCCATCCCGGGACTCTTGCAAATTTGCCTTTCAGTGGGATCCCTGGTATTGGATCCCTCAGCGTTTGAATGCCGAGTTGTCCGGATAGATTTCGGCGAACTGTAGAGACTACTTGTTGTTCGATGCTGGCGATCGTCGGAAATATGAGCAGATAAAAAAGTCAATTGTAGAGCTTTCGAGCATATGAATTAGAGAACATGCGAGTAGTCTTCGTTGCGTTGTAGAGCATATCCATAAGCAAGGTACAGTATGGTCGGAATGAATGGGAAATTAGGAAACATTAGGAATTAATATTGTATTAAGAATTTTTCTGTGGTGAAATTACATTCCGTTAAAATCGTGACGATTTAAAGACCGACATTATTTGAATATTTTATTATTATTTAAATCATAAGTTTCTTTGGACAATAGAAAACGGAGAAATTTAGCTTAACTAGACCGACAATAAGCATTACAATAAATGGACCAATTTACGATTTTATTATTGTCGCTTTTGATAAATTTAATCTACTTTCACGCTACTATATGCTATAGCGTCTTACTGTGGCGCATTCCTGACAATGTTGAATTGATTTTCCTTCAGCAGCAAATGACTATTCCTGCAGTTTACAATACACATCTGAAGGAATCCTTGATAAGTTTAAGGAAATTCGAATTTTAACTTTAGTGTCATTAATCATCTTTAAGAATGTCATGTATGATACGAGATACGAGAAAAAAAATTACCAGACTGTAGCGTTGGCTCCCTTTGCAGATGATTCGAATACGTATGACAAGTAACTGTTTTATTGATACACCTTTACGACAACATCCTTGAAAACGTTCAATTATTGCAACGCATTATAAATTTAATAATTAGTTAACAGACTATTGGTGGTAGGACCTCTTGTGAGTCCGCACGGTTGGTACCACCACCCTGCCTATTTCTGCCGTAAAGCAGTAATGCGTTTTGGTTTGAAGGGCGGGGTAGCCGTTGAAACTATACTGAGACCCGCGAACTCATATCTCAAGGTGGGTGGCGACATTTACGTTTTAGATGTCTATGGGCTCCGGTAGCCACTTAACACCAGGTGGGCCGTAAACTCGTCCACACACTTAAGCAATAAAAAAAATACACGACCATGTGGATACGTCGGGTTCGCTTCAGACCGTTTCATTTTTCATTAAAGTGTATTTCAAAAAACTCCGTTGCTTCAAATGCCATATCTATCTAAGGAAATCATAATTCACGCCAAGGACTTCATAATACCAGGAAAGAAAACTCGAGAATGCCGTTAAATATCCATGGAGTATCAAGTACAGTTACCCGACTCATTCGTTTGGTAAACGGGTTAGGTCCAAGTCGAGCTCGTCTCGCCCCAAGATTACTGCGACGAAAGTTGTAATAAGTTCCAGGAATTGAACGGCCCAAGTTAGAAGAATATAACGGAAAATTATAGTTTGGTAACTTTATTTATTCTTCGCAATCGTATAATATAATTTGCGTTCATCGTGCTTCCAATACAGTTGTTGTTGTAAGCTCAGGAACTTCGAAAGTACTTGTAAAATAAAACTGTAATCTATATATTAATACGTGAAGGAAAAACTTTGTATCCCTTTTTACGAAAATTGCGGAGACGGAGGAGTATGAAATTTTCCACACTTATAGAGAATATAGAGAAGAAGGGCACTATGCTAATTTTTTTTTAAATAGTGCAATAAAGATATATTTAATCAATAAAGAAAACATTACACACACTACATACCATATATTTAACGCACACACGCATGCATACTATTTATTGTCAAACTTTTGTTCTTGACGTCTGTGGTCAAATTGAGAATAGATTAAATATTGTTTGTCTTTATTAATATTTTTTTATAGTGTAGCCTTGGCGAAATTTGTGATTATAGAAGTATAAAATACAATCATAATAGTGTACAAACTTACAATTCCAATTAATTATAGTCGAATTTCGACTACTGCGGGACCTCTAGTTACTATAAAAGAACATATGTGTAGTTCATACGGGGTAGTAGTAAAACCTTCATAAGTATTGTCTCTAATGAAGAGTAAATTCGAATAATCCCAGCGATTGAAATTTGTTAGGTTCTGTCAATTCTTCTTCTTCTTTTTATCAGCCCACAGACGTCCACTGCTGGACATAGGCCTACCCCGAGCCTCGCTACAAAGACCGGTCCTGCGCTGCCTGGATGTTAGTTTTTGTTGTTAGCTGCGATGTTAGCTTTTGTTTCAATGTGGTGGGTGTACTTAATTTTCTGAAATCTATAGGCTCCGGTATCCACTGAACACCAGGTGGACTGTAAGATCGTTCTTCCATATATTTATACTATAATTGCTCGTTTAAATAGTTATAAGTTATAGTTTAATATACAACTAGAGAGAGTAGGTCACGCACAACTGTCAGTCATAGCGCTAATTATATGAAAAACGTTATATGATAGTTACTTGAAACCACCTTCGCGCCACCTGTCGTACCTTCATAGTACTATGACGAAAAACTTCTTTAGAGTGCCAACAACAACTCTACCAAGCTTTATCATTATCATATGCACATTGGAATGGGAAAAAAAAGAAAAAAGGAAACCATACGAATTTTGTTTATTATACAAACAAATGCTATTTGGCAATATATTCTGAAAATAATCTTGTAAACTTTAAACTAGCTTCTTGAATATTTATAATAATCTAACATATGGTAAAGAGCATTTGAAAATTAAAGAATTTAATTTAAAAATGCCTTTGAAAAATAAAATGTTGCTATTAAGCCTCCATATAATTCAGTGAAATGAGGAGTTTAAGAAAAAAAAAGGAATATTAGACTTAATCGCTGGATCACTATAAATTGCACCAAGCAACCTCAGAATTAGTTTACGCGAAACGTTACCGCCGTAGTCTTCCTGTTGTAGATACAATACCCAGTTTACCGGTTCATCTATTCCCGGATAAGCTTTGTTCGTTTCATATAAAACTTTCTTGTATTTTGTTTAATTTAATAGGTGGACAAGTTCGCTTTGGGTTCATAACGCTGTGACGATTTCTTTTAAATTACACTTTTTTTAAGTATATTTTTGTACGACATAGCAAGGAATTGTTTTTTTTATTATTACTAGATGATGACTGAGCTTTGCTGGTTTTTTTTTTGATAACGCCATCTTTAAAGCGGTTTGTTTCCTTCAATTAAGAAAAATAGTATTATTATTCACCAATAGATGTCGGGAAGAGTTGATTATTGAAAACACGAATAAAACAACATTTTCTGAAAATAAATCGATTTATCGCCCCCGAAATCCCCTGTATTCTAAATTTTATGAGAATCGTTGGAGTCGTTTCCGAAATTCAGATTATATATACGAGTATATACAAGAATTGCTCGTTTAAAGGTATAAGATAAATCTTCAAAATTGTGCATATTTGAAAATAGGAATCTCACATTGTAAGCTCGCATAGGCTACCACCACCTCCTATTTTCACCGCGAAATATTCATGGGCTATTAAAGAAAAGCTCTTGAATTTAGTAATAAAGGTAATTAAATAAACTTCGAACTTAAATTGATTAATCAGATTCTACCCTTTGTGTACCTATAGTTCTGAATCTAAAATCTTGACGTCATTCGCATTCTGTCATTGATTAAGCTTAGTATAAACTTACGTTTATCATTACCATCTATCTGAAGCGGCTCCGTATTTTCTCGTGATAATTTATATGACAATTTTTCGTTTTAAAATTAATCAAAGATGTCTGCAAATTGATATGAAAAAGATACTGGAAATTCGAGCGAACCAAAGCTACTTTACTTCTTTCTAAACCAAACACAGGTTTCACTCAACGTTTGTGTTTGATCCAGAAGATATTTCAATATTCTAAAAAAAAAATGTCGACGCTCATTATGTGTGAGAGTCTCTCAAGTGCCTTGAACGTCATCGTGAAACACTAGAGGCGAGCTATTCGGGGATCCAGTGGTCTCCGTTCAGCACTTGAGCCGCGCAAATGTAGCGATTTGTAATCAAGAAACGAGAACGTATATATTTTCGTGCTGGAATGGAATTAATACGAAAATCGATTATTAGAACACGACAAATTACATTTACAGCTACGTAAACAAACAGTCATTTCTGGAAAATAGAAAGGGCCTAATGCACGGTAATGCTAGGACTAGGATTGCGTCAGCATTGATGACGACACTATTTTAAGTGATCAAGGTTTTTTTCTTTGAAATATGTACTATAATAACAATAAAATACAATGCAATTCAAATTCCACATTATATACGATAATAATATCTAACAAAGATAACACTTCGGTAAGACAGATCGGTTCACGGTTCGGGTATCGTTGGTACAACGGAAGTCCATTTATTACTGGTGATTCTGAGCCGATTGGAACTATATTAATTGAAACTCTCGCTTGAGGATTGCAATTTATGAGCCAGAGGTAGAGAATTAATTGTGTTTCGTCGTCTCATTGAAAATCAAACAGAGCGATAGTGTCAAGATGAAGAGATTGGGCAATAAAATTAAAAGAAAAAGAAAAAAAACATGTGGCACTCGGGAACTGCCGCGGTAAAGCTATTGCATAGCATTCTTTATCAACTTATGCAATTATAATTAGACAATGATAATTTAATATTAAAACAATAATAAAACAAGACCACGCTATATTAAACATTAATAAAAGCAGAACGTTAACTGTCCCCTTCACACTCATAAACTCATAAGCTAGACCGCGCGAGAGAGAGATGGGCAGACTTTTCATGATTCGTATGCAGTGTGACGTCACGCCACGCGCTTATTCACAAACACTACACAAGCGCAACATGTGAATGTGTTGAACGCGAGCTACATGGTAGGCGGAGTGAGGGGTGTAAGGTTTTTTTCGTTACGGAATTTCATGATTCCGCTCTCAAGCCGCGCTCAAGTCCGCGATAAAATCTATGCAATAGTATAAAAATATTCTTATTCAATGTTAGTAAAAATTATCACGTAGTTTCAAATTAAAAATATTATGTACTAATGGCTTACTTAACAGGGTAATCTGATGGTCACAGTTGTGAAAAGCTTCAAGCGTACCCACGTCTAAAGTGGAAACTCATTAAAATTCTCAAGGTGTAATAACAAAGTCTAGAGATGTTTTCAGGCGAAATGACGCTGCAGGAACCTTCAAGTTTTCTAATTAATGTTTTCATGACTGTGCCGTTAATGGCCGCAGTTTTGAACTTACATACTTTAATGTTTGGGTCCGCTTTTACTATTATACTTAATATGAATTTTGCCTTAGTTTATTACTACTGTCATCGGATTGGTGACGTTTCAGAGCATTGTTCAGAGACATGAGATCCGAATCTTTCACTGCATTTTAAAACCAGTTGCCTGCATATATTACTTACCTTTGCATGCCCTGCCTTTACACTCTAATAAGCCATAGTGGCATAATATAGGCAATTTATAACTATCTTTAAAAAAATTATCAGAAGGCCAGATGTGAGTTCGTTTTCCCAACAGAATGCTTTACATTTTTCAAGTGACTTTGTATTAATAGTCACTACACAGTATAAAACAAAGTCGCTTTCTCTGTCCCTATATCCCTATGTATACTTAAATCTTTAAAACTACGCAACGGATTTTGATGCGGATGTTTTTAATAGATAGAGTAATTGAAGAGGAAGGTTTATATGTATAATAACATCCCTTAAATAGTGGAGAAATCAATAACAAATTACATTTTGCGAAGCGAAGCGAGCGCGGGTCGCTAGTAACAAATATAATAGAAGTAAAATACATTGCTAATATCAACGTTTAATTAAATTTAATCTTCGAATTGTTTAAAAAAAACCAATGACAATTGAAAAACAAAACTTCTATCAATTAACTTTCATAATCCAGTTAAAAAGTTTCAATTTCGGAGTAATAAATTGATAGACGTTTAATTAATTCTGAATCGGCCCGCCACCTGCGCTCAGTTTAATTAAGCCGTTTTCGAGGCATGTCAGATTAAAGAAATCAAAATAACACATCATCTGTATAATCTTTATATCTTGGTGTATATGTAAAATAGGGATCGCAGCGCATAAAATAAAAGTTACACTGTTTCAAAATCTTCTGAAATAATAATTAAAAATTAATTAACACTTTTATTAGGTACGCCTTGCTCATTTTTTAATCGTTTTCGCCATCTTCCTATTTCTCTGTCATTCTCTTTTCCCTTTCTGTTTTCTCTCATTCACATCTTAACGTTCCGTTTCACACTCTTTTCATACGTTCCGTTCTTACCAATGCTACATATATATAATTATATAATTCTTCTGTCCTTGTGTGTCCTAGTGAACTCCTCCTCAACGGCTGGACCGATTTTCATGAAACTTTTGTGTGTGTTTCAATGAATTCGAAAATGGTTTATTCACAATCCTGATTCAAAATAGTTTGTAATTTTCCAATTTAAGACCTGTGTACATGACATCTGTTGGAACCGCTATATGTGCAGTATATGTGAATGTTTGCATTTTTGTTAATCGATCTTGGATAAAAATGCCTAAACGAATTTCGATGAAACTTTGCAAAAAAAATTGTATATTATATAAATTATACTGATTTATGTAAACAACATAATCCGACCGTCAATTGTACATAATTACAGTCAAACCTGGGTTAGTGAGTACTGGATAAGTGAGAAAACTATAAGTGAGAGTAATAGCCAGGACCCGTCATTTTAAGCTCCCAAAACCTCTATTAGCGAGAAACAGAAACCTCTGTAAGAGAGAGTCGTTTCACCCTCATGGACCTCCGTAAGTGAGACTGCTACTTGTCTATACCTGTATAAGCGACAGTCGAGCTTTATTTTTTTATATTAATGAGGAGGAACAAATGACAAAACAAATTACAAATTTAACATCTGCTATTTTATGACTCATTCTTAACTTTCGTGGAACTTCCTACCATTGTTTTTGTATTGTTTTCTTGTCAATATTGAACGTATTCTATTTCGTGGAACTAAATAACGTAGTTATTTTATCGCATTCTTTTCGAATGGACACGTGTGCCTGTGTACCGTCCTGTTTGTCGGACTTACTCAGTTTATCGTTAATCAATTGCGACGGAAAGTTCTGTTCTGCATCATGTCAAAACGGAAAATTAAAGTACTGTCATTAAGTGACAAACTTAAAATAGTGAATGCGTTTGAATCCGGAAAATCGCGAATAGAAATTCCGAAGGTGCATTAGCGAGAAACTCGGGTTAGTGAGAAACCTCTATAAGCGAGAATGAGATTGTGCTCCCTTGAACTCTCGCTTATCCAGGTTTGACTGTATGTCGACTGCAATAATACGACAGTGCGTTCTGTACTTTGTTATTTGACGTACCAAAACATATGAATATCGACTTAAAAATTAAAAAATTTACCTCAAGAGAAACTTTGGGGCATGTTTATTCATAAATGTATTTCACATATTTTCAAAGAATCAATCGAACCTATCTATCGAACTCTGTTAAATGTTCGAATATTTGGGTCCACGTGTACGCGTTTCTTGTCACGTGTGTGAATTTTCATTATCCATAAAACAGTGGATAAGCGAAGAATAACTTGAGACGTTGAAAATATTATACTGCAAATAACAATTTTTGTTTCATATAAAATCATTAGTTACATGCATTTTATTTTCCCTGTCTACTGTGATGATATCACGTCATTTCCGATCCTCCCGATCCACTAACGGTGCTTTTAGGTACCTCAAGCAACGGTCATCGTTCTGGTCGAACCCGTCACTTGCGACGAAGCGCTCGACGAGTAAATTAAGCCACAGACAGACACAGCCCAATGAGTTTCTCGCCGGATCTTCTCAGTGTGTCGTGTTTCCGATCCGGTGGTAGAATCTGAATTCTGCGAAGCACGGTTCTTGCTAGGGTTCGTGTTAGCAACGTCGTGAGGTTTGAGCCTCGTGAGCTCACCTACTAGTTAAGTTACGCTGAAATAGTCTCTCAAGGGTATGATGATATGAAAATAACAATAGTTTAGCTCACGCGTTCAACCTGAGTGAATTGCTAACACTGACCCTAGCAAGAACAGTGTTCGATCGAAATCGGGACGCATTGGATGGTTTTCTTAGTGGTTTTCGTCTATGGGATAAACAATCGATTAATTGTGATACAAATTATTATTATTTTTATATCAAAGGTTAATGTATTAATGTATTAATGTATAATTATCCCCATAAATTAATTAGAAAGTGAAGAGAATCCTCGAAAGTTAAAATTCTTTAACAAAATAAAATAAAAGAGGTTAAGTTCAATTACTTTTTTTGTAAATTGCACTTAAATAAAAAAAAATAGTAACTAATCTAGGAATTTAATTATCGAATTTAAGAACTGTTTTTGATTGAAATGTGTGTGTTCATTGCTAAAGCTGTCTATAATCATGTATTAGAAGAATGTATATTTTATGCCCTCTTTTGTATATAAAATTAAAATATATTATATATAAAAAATAAATGTACGTAAAAATCGAAATCATGTAGAATTCTAAATCCAAAACAAAGCTTCTAACTGCGTAAATATTTTCAAGAGAACATTTTAAATGAAAGAAAGCAGATAATACTTAAGAGAGATTGACTGTGGGTCCAATAATTAATATTCAATCCTAAGCAGCTCAGAATAAGACTCAATTTTCTAAAATAAATCTTGTACGTTAAGTGCACGTGAACATAGCGGTTCGCGCACGAGCGGTGACCGGCCGACCCTTCACTCCCAGCTGACGAAGCCTAATGTGTTTTTGTTTTACGTAACATTAAAAAAAAAAAGTTTATTTACGTTTAATTACGTACACTGTGAGTATATCTGACGTGTACAGTCAAAAACAGAAACGGTCCAATTATTGTTTCGTTTCTTCATCTGCCTTTTGATTAAAATACTTTTTTTAGGATTGTAGGATTACTGGTGGCCCAAAGGCCTTTCCAGTTTCACCAGGACAGATGAGTGAGCAAAGGCTCAGCCAAGAGGGGTGGGATTTGCTAATTTGGGACTCCGAAGGAGACCTAACAAGTCAAGAGCAGCTGTTTCCCGAATCTAATACCGGATCGGAATCGTAACCCGCTGAGAAGATCCGGCGAGAAACTCAGCGAGCTGATGCATGGGTTAGGTTGCACGTCGACCTCTTCGTCGAGTTCGACGAGTACGGTTACCGGGGTCCCTAAGCCTGCTCCCAGTGTTAGAGCTGAAGGCGTCTAAGGCGAAGGTTATTGGATCTGATGGATCCGTAAGGACGTGTCTAGGGCGTCGACGGTGACTGGCTCCTATGTAATCAGGATTCGGAGAGTAGTCAGCGGCGGCAACGATAAGGCGATTATCATGACGCATAGCCTTATCGAAGTACCGTTACGACGCTGACTTCATGTGTTTCCGGATTGATTCGAGGCCCAGGTCGTCGTGTAGGTCAACGTTCCTCACGAACCACGGAGCTCCGACGGCTAACCTGAAAAAGCGGGATTGTAGGGATTTGAGGGTCTCTGTGTGTGTGCGGGCCGCGTGAGGAAACACCACATTCGTTTAAATCATGACGGGCCTTATGCAAGTTTTGTAAAGTGTCACCTTGTTCCGAAAGGACATTTTACTCCGCTTACAGATCACGGGGTAGTTAAAATACTCGTATGCTACCAGTTCGACTAAAAGTTATTAGTCCGAATTGCATTTTTCCTAAGAAACTGTCTATTCGGTAATTGGATCGTGTGGTATGCCGCGATTTGCTAACCGGATTTACTTTAAATTTACACATTAAAATCATTCCAATATGAATTAACATACATAATTAAATATACTAAAATCTAATAAGTAGATAATAAATCATATTAGAATCCATTACAGATTACGTTGAGGTTCAATGAACTCTCGAAGGGTCTTAATCAATATGGCTTTTAGTTTGAGCTTTCATTGTTATAATTAAGAAAACATTGAGTGTTTGTATAAAGACCGTATTTTGAGAAATTGTTGATGAATTTTAATTATTGAACGATCGAGTTAGAATGCTTTAGTTAGAGAAAAACCGGATGCAATTGATTAGCGGAGAAAAGCGCTTACGTAATTTTAATGTAATTTTTAATTAAAAATTACGAAAAAACACGTCTTCTCCTAAGGCATATTATTTAAAAGCAAAAAATTTGATCGCCATTAATTAATCAATTATTAGCTATTTTATCTTGTTGTTCCGATTATAATTATTTGTGTATATAATTAATTGTATAATTATCATGTTGTATTTGTTATTTTAGCTGTTCTATACACACTCATTAATTTTAATTATTATTCTCATAATCCTCTCGCAGGTCTGCTGGAAGAGATTTCTTAAAGAAATAAGCAGTGCCTTTGTACATAATTTTTCTATTACTCTGTACTATGTCTTCTTTTCTGTGTGTATATAAATAAATTAGTAAATAAAATAAAATAAAAATTATAATAATTGTTCATTTATTGATATGAAAGAACAGTTGTTGCTGTAAATTACTATTTGAAAAACGGAAATGAACATCCGACCACATGACTCTACAATTGAAATATATTGAACCTATTAACATTAAATTTGAATTGAAAACTAATTTTGCATTATTATAAGGTTTTTGTTTTCGAATATTATTGGAACAGTCCTATGTCAAACAATCCTTTATTAGTACAGAATTATCGATACTTAGTACATTAAGAGTTTATCGGCGATCATATACAACGTAAATGCCGCCTACTCTCACAACGGCTGCCCCAACCTTCAAACCGGAATGAATTACTGCTTCGCGGCAGAAATGGGCGGTAATGTGAGATCAAAAGGCGTCCTACCAACGGAAATAATGTAAACTATTCACACTTGAGTCGTCTATTATCAAAGGTGGCAATCTGTGCATTTGGACAAAAAAATGTTATTGATATGTCAATACAGATTGATTTGAATATAATCGTCTCCTTCAAAGAATACGGTTCAAAACCTGCATTAAATAAAGGTTAATAGTTAACCTGTTATTTATGTAAGATGTCGTTCCGAAGAGTTTTGTGACTGCCAATGGAATACAAAGTCAATAATTCGTTTTTCTGATTTACCAATAATTATTCAAAGGTCAGATTGCCGGCTTTGATAATAGTCGACTCACTTAACACACAAAAATAAGTTTCAATTTCGAGTAGATTCAAAAAGCATGACTACGGCCTGCTTAATTTTTCTACTGCCTGTTTGTTTAACAGTTCTCATTCGGTTCGGGACTGTATCAATACAAGGACCCTTTTCGTTTACCCTACTCCGTGATCCATACCTAGTATACGAACCGCCCAACTCATTGTGAATTCAGCGAGCGCCGTCTGGCACATGACACGTGGCGGAGATGGATACTAGCTCGCCGGCACTCAGTGTATTAACTTTGTGAGCGACTATAGACCTAGTCCGTGAATTCGTTTTTGATAAACCTTGAGAACATAAACATGGCGTCGGTTTTACATTTCACAAAAATTCTCTTTGTGCAATTTAGAGAACGTCTTATTAATAAACTAGCTTTTGCCCACGACTTCGTCCGCGTGGAATAGTTCACAAATAAAGCTTTATTTTAGAACAAATATGGTTAGCATAAAAAACGTTATAGTGAGCCAACCTTAACGTATAGACATATGCTGTCGCCGACTTTTTTTTAGATCTTTTAAAGGGGAACAATTCTGTCATACATTATTTTAGCGAAACTTTAACCGTTTCTGCAGTGCACGCAGCGGAAGCTCTCAAAAGGGAAAAAATCCCAATTTTGAAATATTCTTTATTGGTGATCCGCTTGTATTGGTCTTAGCGTGATGTTATATAGCCTTCCTCGATAAATGGGCTATCTAACACTGAAATAATTTTTCAAATCAGACCAGTAGTTCCTGAGATTAGCGAGTTCAAACAAACAAACTCTTCAGCTTTATAATATTAGTATAGATTAATTAGTGGTCCTGAACTAGAAAAAAATGCTGGGTGGCTTAAAAGAGACGCCCGGTACATTCGGAGCGATCGACTGTACCAACATGGGTAATGGCATGTGAGCCCATACGGGTAACACCACCCTGCCTATTTCTGCCGTGAAGCAGTAATGCGTTTCGGCTTGGAGGGGCAGCAGTTGGTGAGCCTTGAGCTGGGCTGTCGATCTAGAACAATAAAAAACCTGTACAGTATATTCCATTGTGATATTGAAAATAAATACTTAGGAATACTCGACATCAAGTACATTCCATTGTGATATTGAAAATAAATACTTAGGAATACTCGACATCATGTTTTGACATTACGAAACTAAAATGTTTAACAGACAGCAAATTTCCCAAATCCCTGTAAGTACTACTGCTACTAATAATTCTAATAGTCGAAACATTTTCGAATATCAAAATTCTGCTGAAATTTCAAACTCAAACAAATTACCGAACCCTGAGAACGGTTGATCTTGTTCTAACATCCTTTAATAGCGTAGATGAGTAAACTAGCTCCCGGTCTGTGACGTGCAATCACTACTAATGTGGCTATCGGGGCCCATGACTTAAATGCCACTGTCCGCCGTGAAGTCTCAGTCCCGACAACATTGGGACAATTGGCTAAATGGGTTATTCCTTTTTTATAGGCTTTATTTGTCGGCTGCTCTGAGTAGAGCAATAAGTAGCCCTTAACTGGGCTATATGTGTATCCTATCGACAAGATAATTTATATATGTATACCTAGTACTTCGGGGGAAAATTGCGCTCGTGTTTGGCCTTTCCATTTCTGTGATTGTAATTACTTAATAAGTAAGATGCTTACTTATTTAGATACGATATGTAAATTTCGACGATAAATAAAATTAGGCCTTTATTATAATAATACAAAGTCTTTGAGATCTCTTCCGCAGCCATTTTAAGGATTTTTTTAGGAACTAGTGATCGACTTTTGACTAATAATTGATTTGTCCACCAGGATGCATCAGGAAAATGCTTGGCGACACAAAAATACCTGGTGAAGGAAAGTCCGGAGATGCTGGCCATTGCCACTTGGACGGGGCAGGTGCCGAAACGACCTGCGCTGCCGCTGGGAGCCAAAGTCTCCCAACTCATGGCTTTAGGATCTAGACGCGATCCTGGCAATGTAGTGTGGATGTTGGCTAAGTCAGATGCTGAAATGAAGTAAGTACATTTTCACTTCGATAGGGTCATAAATGTAAGGTTTTAAAATATTATCTGTCTGTGTGTTTAATAACCAAAAATGCTCGATTTTATATTAGAAGAATTTGGGATGAGTACAATACTATTTTATTTCGGGTCGCATAGAGGGCAAGTGCGCCGTGGGCAGAACACCAGCCAAATGGTCAGATCTAGTAAGGGAAGCACTAAGTGGTAGTCTGTACTATGCGATTCATGCCACCCATGACCGAACACTGTGGAGGAACGTCACATATGGTCGTGATCTTCAGCAGTGAGGGAACGATATAGAAAAAGACAATACTATCAGAAACACCATTAACGGACTAACTTAATGGTTGTATAAGATACGTATTTTGCTAATTGTATTGTATTTGGCATTCCGTAAGCTTTTCATATTCAAACGTAACCGTGACTGTCCGTAATTATCCAAAATAAAATAAATAAATTATACAGTTCTGAAAAATTGAAAACCACACTCCAATCGCAAGCCTAACTAAAAAGTTAATAAATCGTTGTTTGATATGAAACATCTATAGACGTACGTCAAAATATATTGCGACTGCTTCTGCAAGCGACTGTTTCTTAATATTAATATTTCGAAGTCATCGTAGCCTAAAGGATAAGATGCCCGGTGCATTCGTATCTAGCGATGCAACGGTGCTTGAATCCCGCAGGCGGGTACCAATTTTTCTAATGAAATACGTACATAACAAATGTTCACGATTGTGTTCACGAATTTTCAGTAATGCATTTCAGTTTGAAAGGCGGGGTAGCAGTTGTAACTATACTGAGACCTTAGAACTTATATCTCAATGTGGGTGACGCATTTACGTTGTAGATGGGCTCCAGTAAACAACAGATGGGCTATGAGCTCGTACAACCAACTAAGCAATAAAAAACAAAACAAAATTAATTATCATTATGCCACATGAGTTTCCTGTCGTAAACTATCCTCATAAACGTCTATACATGAGCTTCACAAGGCTATCAGCTTAGGTAGGAAAAAAAAAGTACATGTACAAAATAATATCAATGTTTCACATCTGCCAGCCTTCCCGCAATGGCTCATTAATTTTAACCTAAACGACACTGACCAGTACATATTATAGATCGAATTAAATTTTGTTATTGTCATTCGTCCTTCGTAAATATGCAAAACTTCATGTTTATCGGACGTATTGAACTTAGAAATTACATTAAAAGATTCCCTAGATGGATGTGTAGATAAAGGCCATTTTAGAAAAGTATACTTCAGCTTTGTGACGAATGAGCGCGTCTTGGTATATCGGTCTTACCGATCTACGTCACAGCCCAATCAAGCGTATATTCTTGAAGGGTTTCATTTGCTCAAGGTCTGGAAACTTCGACCATTTGTCACAAACTGAGACGAGGCACGTTGTTATGTAACCAGGTTATAAGTGCAAAGGGTTGTTTATTATTAATTCAGAATCACAAATTAAAATCACTACATAGTATAAAACAAAGTCGCTTTCTCTGTCCCTATATCTGTCTGTCCCTATGTATGCTTAAATCTTTAAAACTACGCAACGAATTTTGATGCGGTTTTTCTTAATAGATAATGTGATTGAAGAGGAAGGTTTATATGTATAATAACATCCATTAAATAGTGGAGAAATTAATAATAAATTACAGTTTCCGAAGCGAAGCGAGGGCGGGTCGCTAGTTATAAATAAAAAAGTGAACTGTTTATTTCATAATGAATTTGTTTTTAAGAATTGCACTATATATACAAATAATGATTGTCATAAAATAAAATACTTACGCTGCTGTGTTCTTCATAATTAGTTAACTACATTTATCAAATACACATAATAATTTAAATACATATAAAAGTACAAAAATCGTGATGACAACTCTTATGATTTATATTGAATTATTCATAAAATTACATAAGCGTGGAGAATACGGATTTGGAGAATAAAGATACGCACATATCGATCAAGAGAAAAGATAACATATCGATGTTAATAGAGGAGCCTCCGGCCTGATTCTTGGTGACCGAGCAAACTCTCATAGACGACAGCATTGTCAAGTCATTCCCCCATCATCTCTCTTTTTGCCACTGGAGATTAATGTTTCACAGCACTTAGGGAATAATGTGGTTGGAATGTTATTCGAGAGCTCTATGGCCTATGGCAGAAATTTTGTCCTGGAAATAGACTGGAATGAATGCAGCAATTCCAGTAAGAGTGTAATCCACTCAACCATTTATCAGATCACGCCCTGTGAAATATACATAGCAAATATAACAAAAAAATATTCGTTGATATACTTTAAATTTCGAGGTAACGCTACAACACATGTTTCCGTGTATTTTAACAAGTATTAAATCCAGGAATTGTTAGCAGGAAATTTGCAGAACATTCTCGACCCGATGGAATAGTGATCGGAAATATTATGATTATTAAGGTGTAGCCCCCATAACTATAAAATGTTAATAGTTTATATTAATTCACGATATACCAAAGTAAAATTCTTTAAGACCAAATTATTTGTTTCCAAACAACGAGCCTGATAATTGGCGCCATTACCAATTGATATATACATGTAATTTCCTTGCTAGCTCAGAGTAAAACAGAGATAAATAAAATTACATTATATGGTGTTGTTATTTTCAATTGAAAGGATAAAAATTATTAAGTAAATAAAAAAATGAAACTAATAATTCAGCAAATGATACTTATCAATAAAATTTAACCTTGGAAGTACCACAAAGGATCAAGATTAAGTATGATTCTAGTTCCCGCCACAAACGAGCCTACATTTACTGAAGCACCCAATCGTGTATAATCTACATCCGTTCTCGACAATTATACTCCATTAAGAACGAGCTCAAGTTCTTAATATTTAAGTTTCGGCCTTGGACATTGTATCGAGACGTGGCGAGAAGAGATTCGAGAATTATTATTGAGTAGAGAGTTTCAATGATCTTTTTTTGTTTCCAAGCTATTAGTTGGTAGCCTATGGGGCCATTCTAGCTTCGCGCGGACAAGTAGGTGAGCTCAGGGGCTCAACCTGATTTGCTAACACTAGCCCTAGCAATAGCAGTGCTTCGCAGAATCTACCACCGGGTCAGAATCGCGACCGACAGACTGAGAAGGTCCAGGCAGAGACTCAGTGAGCATAATTAAAACTAGAGTTCGCTAAACGATCGATATTCGACCAAAATTATCTCTCAAAGGCTGAGATTTATTTTATGTATTACATTTCTCATTTGTTTCGTCATTGCCACTTTGAAAAGCAAAAACAGACCATGTCCAAAAAAAATATGATAACACTGAAGCTTGGAAATCGGTCATAAGCAATAAAACCGCTTGACAAATAGAAAAAAGATGTGTATGAAAGGTAACTTTTTGGATTTTAAAAACTATGACTAATCCAGCTGTTTTTCAATCATATACCAATCTCTACTAAGCAGAAAAAAAGAAATCGATTAACAGATTTACTTTGATTAAAATCTTAAAATTAATTTTTTTCATTGCAGATTTTTTTGTTTAAAGATAAAATACTACAAATTTACCCAGCGTAGAGTTGGTTGTTTATTGTCCGAAATCGGATTTAAAGTTAAGAGGAAAATCGGGTGCCGGGAAATTCGTAGAACAGATTTTAAGATGAGATGCGGGTCTCATCGTCCCTATGTCGAAATCTACATTTCATATTTTCTTGGTTTTCCTCCAAAACTAACAACCGCTTCTAATATTATTTTCATTAGGAATAAATTTCGCTATGTTTTAATGCTTTTATTTTGTTTGCTCATAAAATTTGTTACAGGAGATTTCTGAAAATATTAATCTATTGTCAGCGGTATATAGATGTGTTGTAAGAATAAATCTAATATGGGATTGCATATTTTTCTCGTGAAGTCTTCAATTATATATTAGTTATCTCACCACTCGTCACGCTGGCGATCATACTCTTACATTTTACTTGGTATATTGTGTATTTTCCCGTCATTTTTCGATCTAAACTTCCATCTATCAGTATTTTAAATTTCAAAAGGAAATCGAATACAATATAACAGGCTAATGTAATTGAAGTGTTCGTAGCTTACCAATATCGAGTAATTCAGTTTTGCCGTAGGCTGGAATCTCAATATCTTAAGGTGGTTGGTACTTAACTACTACCTACACATCCAGTATACATAAGTGGTTCATACAGCTCATTATGTGACATTTAGGTTTAGGTGTGGTGGTTCGCTACTTATTAGTATCGTAATAATAATTCCTTCATCGTTAAGTCGTTCGTAAACAAGTGTACTTCTAACACTACACTGAAGTTCAGTGAAGCTATAGGTTTACTATGAATTTTTGACTTACCTACCAAAATCGAACTTAAGCATAACTTCACCCTCTATATATGCATGGCCCGTTATCCATTCGACCACGGTTGGAATAATAGTAGATCCTTACCTAATAAATTGCCATTTAGTTTAAAGAAAGTTAGTAATTTTTTTATTACAATTTTTTTTATTTCAATAAATCATAATAATTATGTACCCATAGTATAATAGATGCATCTCTGCCGGTGCTTGAAGGGTAATTTTTCAATACTTTTCTTGAAGAAGTCACTTAAGCGGGAGCCGACAAACTCTTCAAAGGTATTTTGTACTGCCTCTAGGATATTGAATTTTTTCCCTGTCATGAAGTTGGTCAAACTGTAGAAAAAGTAGAAGTCTGTCGGGGTGATTTGAAAATAGAACTCTATATTTTTAAAATAAATTTAATTTTAATTTAGACTTTATTGCCAGCCATATATTACATTCCAAATGGCCAGTATTGATAAGCATCTTCGTAGGTTTTACCTAAGTATTATTATATATTTTTACAATTTTTTCACTGTTTCAACCTCACTATGGCATCAGTCTAAAATATTATTAAAGCAGACACCAAAAACCACCCCGCTAATAGATTTAGTCCTTCCACGCTTCAAGAGCCATTTGTTTTTATAACCACAAAACTGTCACTATGAGCTAAGTTTCATCAATTTATGAGTACATCAAAACAATTGCAAATTTCTCAGAAGATGTTTTGATTTAGACTTATTTAGTTCAAAATTTGGTAAAACTAATGAATTTAGTTTTTTTAACTTATCTATTAAAAATAACTATGTCTTTATTTGTTGTAGTCCACGGACATACACAACATGATTGGCCTTAAAGCCAGCTCGCTAATTTTTTTAAGATATCATATAATCGTAATCGTCGTCGTGGTCTTAATAATTCGACCAGACGGTTACCGGTTGAAGTTTCAAGCCCTTGCACCCCTCAAACCGGAAGACATGACTGCCTTGGGGTAGAAATACGCAGGACAGTGGTATAAATACCCGTACGTACTCACAATACCAGTGTTTTTGTCTCAAAGTAGGTAGAGGCAATAACTAACCCAAGACGTGGTACCAGACCCAGTTGGACCGAGCGACTGAGCAGTAGACTGACGAAGTCACCACCAGTAAACTCCTCTCCAATGCATTCTCGTCACAATTACTGTCTAAACAGGTACAGGTCTAAACCAAACGCGCGGTCGTTCCGAGGATGGATTGCAATCTTACCTGCCCATTTTAGAGAGTCAAAAAGAGAAAAGAGAGAGAGAAAAAAAGAGCATTCTAGAATGTGACCAGAACAACTACAATAACATAAATGATTATTAATTTTGTTAACATTCTTGAATAATAATAATCTTCCGGGTTCTTGAAGAGACCGTTAATGAATTCACATGAATTTTCATTCGAATTCTCTTAAATTTCTTTTGTTTGGGTTACGCCTAAAGAAACTGCTCGAATATTTAAATCCATCTTTAATACAATACAAATTTGAAGTCTGAAAATTAAAAGTCGAGAAATACTAGTAAGTAGTCTCTGTAACTACTAGAGTGTAGTAGTGTCTAAAGAATAGAGCACAGTTTAATATTTCAAACCACTACCCTGCCTGTGTCTGCCGTGAAACAGTAATGCGTTTCGGTTTGAAGAGCGGGGCAGCCGTAGTCAAAAGTGAGACCTTAGAACTGATGTCTCAAAGTGGCTGGCGGCATTTACGTGGTAGATGTCTATGGGCTCCGGTAACCACTTAACATCAGGTGGGCCGTGAACTCGCCTACCCAAATAAGCAATATTTTTTTCATAACATATTTGTATTTAAATATATTTAGTTTCATTGAATATTTTCGTGGCACATTTACTTATACCAAGAGTACAAATGGTTTTTTTTTTGTGAATTATCGATTCGCATTGTCGTTGGTAAGTAAACAGTTAAAGTAATTTTAAATGTATTTAAAATTTAATCAAGTGTTTTAACATAAAACTTGTAACTTATAGTGCAAATATTTATTCAAATTCTGAATTCAGATTGGCCAAGATTATTAAATAAATATGTAATTTATGTTTGTAATGTGGTTGTAAAATTCAGATAAAGCCTTGATCTGGTATTTCGGTCAGATATCAGAATTACTCATAGTACTTACAATGCTGTTCGATTTAGGGGCCGTCCTTACGGATCCATCAGATCCAATAACTCTTGCATTAGATACCTTCAGCTCTAGCACTAGGAGCATGCTGAGGAACCCCAGTAACCGTACTCGTCGAACTCGGCAAAGAGGTCGACGCGCAACCTAACCCATGCATCAGCTCGCTGAGTTTCTCGCCGGATCTTCTCAGCGGGTCGCGATTCCTATTCGGCAACAGATTCATTCGCGAAGCAGTTGCTCTTGAGTTGTTAGGTCTCCTTCGGAGGCGCTCGGGCAGCTGTTAGCAAATCCCACCCCTTCTGGCTGAACCTTTGCTCGCACACCTGCCCTGGTCTTCAATCGCAAAAAAAAAATTTAGGGGCGGTAAAAAAAAATTCTAAGCTCGACGCCCCTAATCTGTATTTTTAGCAGTCGACTTTCTTGCATCGTAAAAATTCATTTAAACGAGATATATGTATTTCGTCTGTTCGTTCAGTCTTCACTTTTATCAAAAAATAATTATATGCAGCCCAGCGTTTTCGGCCTATTACTTACTACAAATTTTATAGCCCCAATGGTTTGATTAATATTCTAAAATATTTTTTTTTTAATTCTCGCATACTTATATACCCTGAATAGCCAAAGAATCATTATTAGTTAGAATCATTTGACCTTCATTAATTAATGTACTGTCATAATTTTATTTATTTACAATAAGGGTTAAGGAATAAGAGGAACTGTGGATAGGACTGAATGCTATGTTGGCAAGTGATGAAGAATTTGTAGTCGTTTAAGTAAAACAGTTTTAATGAAGACAATGTCGCGGGAACCACGGAATTTAAGCAACTAATAAGATGATAAAGGTGCTTACAAAGGTCATACGAATGTGCTGCAGACCACTTCGAATCGATCCGGTCATCGTTCTCGTCGAACCCGTCGCTTGCGACGAAGGACTCGACGAGTAAATTAACCCTCAGACACAGCCCATTGAGTTTCTCGTCGGATCTTCTCAGTGGGTCGCGTTTCCGATCCGGTGGTAGATTCAGCGAAGCACGGCTCTTGCTAGGATTCGTGTTAGCAACGTCGTCAGGTTTGAGCCCCATGAGCTCACCTACTAGTTAAGATTACGCTGATATAGCCTCCCAAGGCAAGTTTAGGTAGGAAAAAAAAATCTAATCGATTGCTTTGGAATGAAATATGTAGAGGTGTTCGATCAGTCACGGACATCAAAGACATGATGTGACCAACTTCCTGTTTACTTACCTTTAACAAAAGGAACCGTTCTCTTTGGCTTATAAATCGAGATACGAAACGGCTTTTTGATTATACCTCTTTTATTAAAGGAAGAATTACGCAGGTACGTTCTAAGAGGGCTGTCCTTACCTCTACATAATAGGGTAATATCAATAAAACAATCCCTATTGTTTTCACCGTGATTTACTTAGAGTCGCCCCACACTTAATAGCCCTGTTATTTATAACTTTTTTTATTTTATTTCAAAGTTTTTTATTTATTTTTTTGTCTAATCTAGTAAAAGCATCATAATTTGACGTACAGAACCTCTCATTCTCAAGAACGATATGATAAGATAAAGAAACACATAGGGATATTATAATATTAACTAATGATATTCACGTATGGGAATGAAGCCGTCATGGCCTAAACGATAACAAACCCGGTGCTTTTATATCGAATGATGCGACTGTGGCGTGCTCTAATATGATTATTTTTTTTAAAGCAACACTTTTTTCGGGGGCCTTGATTGCTGATTCATATACGGCATTATAAGCTTCAGCATATAGATGTAAACAATACACGCCAAACCACAGTAAAAAGAGAGGCTACTTTTAAACTTAGAGTCGCAATTTCTTATTTCGAAAAACGATTTAGCTATGGATGTTTCGCGGTGGAAACAACCAGTATATGTATATATAAGTTAATGCCATGAGTGCGGGTTCACAAAACTTCTTACCGCCTATGATAACTAGTGTCGGAATAAGACAGCGGCCAACATGAAATGTTATGCTTCTGTTTGTTCCATTGGGTGAACACCTAAACTAGACACACTGTAATGAGACAAACTATTACTGGTGGTAGAACATCTTGTGAGCCCGCGCGGCTAGGAACCGCCTGCTTCACAGCAGAAATACCCTGCCTATTTCTGCTGTGAAGCAGTAATGCTTTTCGGTTTGAAGGGCAGGGCAGTTGTAAAAACTGTGTTGTTGTACTGTAAAAACTGAGACCTAAGAGCTTATGTCTTGAGGTGAGTGGCGACATTTACGTCGTAGGTGTCTATGGGCTCCGGTAACCACTTAACACCAGGTGGACAGTGAGCTCATCCACCCATGCTATAAATAAATAAATGAATTCGTTGTTAATAATAATTACAAGCAATTAATGGCAAAAACTATATTTATTTAATTCAGATTTGATTTTTCGAAATATATTTTAGTGTTAAATTTAACTTACTGTTTACCATTTTCATTCTACTGAACCTGTGTTTGTGGATTATGCATAAGCAAACGCATGAACACCTGTTTCTGGCTTGGTATGTATTATTCCTGAATTATCACCCGAATTCAATTGAACAGGAGTTAAAGGACCGTGCCCTACAAATCCACTACCACCATATCCTCCAGCTTTTACGTTGCTTCCACTATGAGCATAAGCAAAAGGCTCATTGGATAGGAACTGCGAACCAATGTTTTTATAATTTCTGTAATGTTTGGCCTCTCGGTTAACATTCACATGAGGATGTTCCGATCCGGTCTGAAATACTTTTACACTGTTTCGTTGTTGCAAAGGATGTATTGCTTCATAACTTTTTTGTTCAGTGTTTGCCTGATTTGTTTGAACAGGAGCCGATTTTGATGATTCAACTGTAATGGTTTTCACTTCTTCAGAACCATCTTCATAACTTTCAGATGTGTCATCATCGTCATTATCTTCGAAGTCGTCGCCAGGACTAGCTTTTTCTTCATCATTATTTACTGTTTTAGATTTTCCTACATCAATGCTCTGTACATCGACTTGTGATGTTTCTGATTTTTCGGAATTATTATCATCGCTGCCACCAAACTTTAAGGTACCTTTTGAAATAGAATCAAGAACAGATTCAAGATGATTTTTTAACGAGCCATCATTGGGTATCTTTGACAGAATTTCTTTCTCTATCACTGATCCCAGAAAAGCAATAAATGAAATACCCACTGTGACTGCTTCAGCTGCTAATGCTAATGTTGTAGAAAAATCTATTTGTGGTAATTTAATATTGCATAGAGCATCGGTAAAGTTTTTCACTATAACTTTGAATTTTTCTTTTGCAACCTCATGTGATGTAGCAATATTTTTTAGAATATCTTGAATTTTTCCCTTAATACCAGTCCCTAAATTAATAATATGTTTTAAGGTTTCTTCACCTTTCTTACTTAAAACATATTTTGCCTCAGAAATGCCTTTAACGACTTCTTCGGTTTTATCTCGTAGAAGATCTTTGGCTACTGAGACACCTTTTTCGATAGCTTTCGCTTTGTCTAAAAGTATTCCTTTCGATTTAGAAATATCTACTTTAACAGTATTTCCAAACTGTTTAATTATATTCCCCACAGATGATAAATCAGTCACCTTTTCTAATGTATCATGAAACGAATCGAGGTGTTTTGAAACTTTATTCTCTTGGTTTCCCGTTGCTGCAGAAACCTGATAAATTAGATCATCCAAAATTGGTCCACCTAACTTTACGGTTTTTACATTTGTGTCGGTTTGTTTAGCGCTATCATGTTCTTGAGAAGCACCAAGAACAGCTTCTGCAATTTCTTGATGAAGATCGTCCCCAGTCTGCGCGTCGCTAGCGGGAGCAGTATCTGTATTCGAAATAACCGCAGCTTAAGCTAATTAATTTAAAATTAAGACAATAACAAACATAAAGACTTTGATCTTTGAGACACCAGAACATCAAAAGCCTAAGCTTGGATTAGCTTTTTGAAGTTTTTTTTTTTTTTATAATTGACTAATAGCATTTTGACTGTACCACGATTTTACCAATAATTAAATAAAAGTATTCGACATTTTATATCAGATAACAACGAAAATATACAATAATTTTCGATAGTTAAATAATAAATAATTCGATACGAAATATGAAAATTTGTTCCTTTTCCTGAGATTTTGTCTAAGACATTAATTGAAATCTTGTAACTAAAATGGTTAAAAAAAAATTATACATATCGTTTGAAGTTGGGGTCAAGAAATTCTGCATAGTTCGTTATATTTTCATTTCATTTTTTCTTTTAATGAATGAATGCTAATTTTGAATGAACAATATTTAATTGTTTTGGTTTAATTTAAAAAAAACACTTCATATTTTAATTAATCTAGAAGCCTTATTTCTAGTCTGTCATAAATGTTGCATTTTAATATCTGTATTTACACTTTTTTCAATATATTAGAATGTGTGTGGATTAAATAAAGTAAAATTCGTATATTTAAATTTAACTCACCGTGCTCTGCTATCGTGGGAACCGCATTAACAATTTGCTAAAATAACAACAAATTCACTATAAAACACAATAATATGTGATTTTAAAAATAACGTAAAGGTGTGATTTAACTTTTAATGATTTAGTAATTTATAAAAAATATAAAAAAAAAATCATAAATCACTTAGTACGATTAGTAGCAAAAATCTTACCAAAATGGTAAAAAGAGCCGCTGCCACCTTCATCGTTCCAGAGTCTTTAACAAAATGGATAAATACCAAGTCGTCATTCGTAATTTATACTTATATTTAACTGTCTCATTTTATATGATACCGCAACGTGTGTAAATATTAGGCGTGTATGTACCTATCTTAATAATTTTAATCCGTTGATGTTTTCTCTCGAATTTATTTTGAGGTGGATTTAAATAAAGAGCGCGTATCATAACTAGCACATATACATATCTATATATTTTTTCACCGAATCCAGCAATACCCTACGTCACACACATGACTAAGGATGCTCAAACCGACTGTTCAAACAAAAAAATTATAATTCAACAATATTAATTTAATTCGAACAATTGCTCTTTGGCTCATAAATAATTTTATTTTAGACATTTTTGATGTTCTTTGAATAGATTGGTAAAGAAACGAAATACATCGCAATGTATTTAAAGTTAAGTGATATAATTTATAGTCAAACCTTTGAACGACCTCGTTATATATCGACATATATAATAGCTTATGTAGCTGTTCAATACTGGCCACAACACCCCCGTGGAACTAGCCACAGAGACACCCGATCTTATCTCATTATTTACGATAATTGGGTGAAAGGAGATGAAAGTGTTGGAACACGAGACGTATCCTTGAAAGAGTATCGCAGATCCAGAATTAGAATTGAAATTTATAAAATTCTCCAAGAATTCAAACATGGTTATAGGTGGGCCAGAGATCATGGATTTTTATAGTTCAGAACACACAACAAAAAATATATATTCTCAATACTTCAGTTCCCTTAACATAAATACGCAAAGAGGTCTCTTCTTTTTTTTATTTAAGTGTGAAAGGGTACATCACAGGTTACATTGACAGAGACAATCATAAGGTCCATTCGTACTATTCGTCTAAAATCACACACGGCCACATTTTATGTATAACAGTAATGAAGGTTGATCCCGCCACATTGATTTTCACTCTCTCTCTCTCTTATATAAGTATATAACTAGCAACCCGCCCTCGCTTCGCTTCGGAAACTGTAATTTATTATTGATTTCTCCACTATTTAATGGATGTTATTATACATATAAACCTTCCTCTTTAATCACTCTATCTATTAAAAAATCCCGCATCAAAATCCGTTGCGTAGTTTTAAAGATTTAAGCATACATAGGGACAGACAGATATAGGGACAGAGAAAGCGACTTTGTTTTATACTATGTAGTGATATAATATAAGCGTAGTACATACTTCCAAGCTTCCAAAAACCATGAAAAGAATACGTTTGAGCTCGATTAAAAATAGCTGACTCCAAGCCTGGCTTAGGGTAGGGAAGTGGGGCAATTCATCACGGCGGCCGCAGATGTCTGGAGTGTCGTCATGGAAACTTATTACTCCCTCCGTAATATGGCGGCTTTTTATCGCCGCAAATGTAGGCTTTACTATTTCCGCTATGGAAATTTTCACATTTGAATATGTAGTTTACTTTTTAAAACAAAAAGATGTTGGAACGTTGTATTTTTTTATAGAAATAATTATTTTTTGATACTTTTGTTCGATCGTTTCTTTGTCGTGTTTTTTTCTTTATTTCATTTTGGTTTATAATTATTAGAACTCTGTAACAAATTTCAATACTATAGGCCTTATTTTTTTCAAATTTCGCTATCAATTCAAGTGGGAAACTTGATGATTCGTGATGCTTGATCTTTTGCCGATTTTTCCAGAACGAAAACGATGGAACCATAAATGCTTTAACTAACCCGAAAATATCGTAGATTTTTTGAACTGATTCTTCGGTATTCGTGGAAATATTTCAGGTGCTACGGGAACTTAAATAAATCTAGAATTTTTCAAGTCTGAAATAAATTTGAATGTGGAATTATAAAACAAACCCAAGTAGCAAGTATTGAGGACAAGCAACTTCACCGATAAGAACCATCAAAATAATGTTCACATCAAAAATATTATACTATAGTTTGTGAAAGTAATGAGATCATTCCTTCTGCTGTTACTTTTGGAGTCCTTTTCGTTTATTATCACGTTATTTTTTTAACTACTTTCCCATATTATGCTATGTATACCAATACAACGCTTTTAAACAATTTTTCATTTTTTACGTGAAGACTAAGTCTTAAATCAAAGTAATATGATAAATATCACAATAATGAAAGAAAAAATAATAGTTCTTTACCTATGAAGTTGCCGTTTATAATAATGGCCATTTAAAACGTAATTTATTTATGGCTGGCAATAAATATTAAATTAAAATAAATTTTATTTAAAAAAAAATATGGAATTCTATTTTCAAATTCAGACATTTGTTTATTGAGAAGTATTTACTATACATTTGTATCTTTTTCATCAACATGGACAAGATAACAATACGAAAATTCTGGATTATTCTGGAATAAGAGTTCCGTCGCGGTTACAATGCCGCACAAACAGCTCACAATATTAATGTAATGTGCGGAGTGAACACACAAACGGACGCACGATTTGTTATTCGTTTGAACACTTCCAAGATGGACACTTTGATCTAAAAAATGAACCCTGTGATCGTCTGAAAACTAAAGTCGACACGATGAATTAAATGAGACGATATTCAATCTAAAAACAAAATCAAGTCTTTTTAGATTAGAAAAAAAAATGGATTTCTTATCCGATTCCAATGCGACTTTCATTGGTACGTAGAAATTTTCCAAAAATATTATTCGGAAAATATTACTAGTGCCAAAAACTTTTACCTAGAAAACTGTTTTTTTATGTTTGATTGTATATATGTATTTTTTTATTGCATAGACGGGTGAACGAACTCACAGCCCACCTGGTGTTAAGTGGTTACTGGAGCCCATAGACATCTACAACGTAAATGCGCCACCCACCTTGACACCTTTTACTGGTCGTAGGACCTCTTGTGAGACCGCACGGGTAGGTACCACCACCCCGCCTATTTCTAGCGTGAAGCAGATTCGGATATTAATAGGATCACCACTTATTTCTACATACATTGAAAATTTATCTGTAACACTGTGATATTCAAAGTTTACGATGTGTTTTAAATTACAATTCAAATTAGATTTCGTTCAATTCATGAATTCTAAATTCAAATCCAGAAATTAGATTTTCTCATCAAACTAATTACATCTCTAGCCGATCCCTAGAGACGGTCGAACCAAGCCATACAAGATATCGATTCCTCATGAACCCTTCATCGCTCGCACCCAAAACGTGTTCAATAAAGAATAATTACTTTAAATAATGTAATCGGTCACGCCTTAATTTGTTAACGAGCAAATAGGGAATATTAATTTCATTGAATAAATAAAATAAAATAAACTGTACGTAATTGAATGCGATTGGCCACAATTTGCCTCTTTGTAAGTGATTTTGAAATAAACGTTGAAGCGCCGCGTATCACAAAGAAAAATCAAGTGTGGCTCCCATAAGAAAACGTGACGGCGTACAAGTCACACACATACGCAATTTTTCACCTGGAGTATTTTTATTACTTACTCAGATGAACCTGATACCTGCTGCTAAAAGTTCACTGAAGATTTTATAAGCCAATCATAACGTGAATGACGTGACCCACCTTGAGACGTGAGACAAATTTCAATTGTTTTGTATAACGGCTATCAGACCACTCAAATCGGAACGCGTGACAACTTCGCGACCACGGTACAAGGACTCACTCTTTACTACCAGTACCGGTCACCGTTCTCGTCGAACCCGTCGCTTGCGACGAAGGGCTCGACGAGTAAATTAACTCTCAGACACAGCCCACTGAGTTTCTCGCCGGATCTTCTCAGTGGGTCGCGTTTCCGATCCGGTGGTAGATTCTGCGAAGCACGGCTCTTGCTAGGGTTCGTGTTAGTATCGTCGTCAGGTTTGAGCCCCGTGAGCTCACCTACTAGTTACGGTTACGCTGGATTAGCCTCTCTAGGCTACTAGCTTAGGTAGGAAAAAAAGAAAAAACTACCAGTAGGTACAGTCCCTAACACTAGTAATTTGGCGGGTTAATTATGAAATATTTGAATACCGGCTTAGTTGCATCGCTTAATATGATAGCATTGGGTGTCGTCGTAGTCTTTGGGTCTTTAAAGTGTCGCATGACTAAAGTGAAGAAAAATAAGTCACTAGCAGATTGAGATTAAATAGTACGAATTATTTATGACTTGCATTATTAAGTCTCAACGGTCTTTTAACACAGCGCGCATTTCGCTTTGTTTGTTGCAAAAACTGAGTTTCCGTAACATTATGGCGATACATCTGCCCTCTGACCCGATTGGGGATTATAAATTTAAAAAAGCAAAATTGCGATGAATTTTTTTTTGAAATACATTTTGCATTAAACAATGAAATCAATATTATTAATAATAATTAAAAATAAATTTAATAGAGAGAGAGAGAGAGCGAGAGAGAGTGAGAGTATTCTTTATTGTACACCAAAAAAGAAATAACAGTGCGATACATTAAATTCAAAAAAGTACAATTGGCGGTCTTATCGCTTTATACTTTATTACTACTTTCACTCGCCCCTATCAAACCCTTAAAAAAATGGTTTGTTAGCGTATCGTTAATGTAATCGCTAAATAACTTCTATACATCTAACAACTATACATTTAACTTTAAACGGTGATCACTTTTGTTTGCAATGTGCAATATTATAATGAAACAGTAAAACATTCTACTTCATCACGATCATCAATAAATCCCTGTCTACCTAAGGAAAGATACATGAAACTCGGTTTAGTAAGTTCTGAAGAGGTGCACAAGCAAACAAACAAATAGTAATATAAATATGTAATTAAAAACGCTGCTTTACAGTGTAAGATACATCGTGGTTGAAAGTTTTAGCACACGTATTGATGAGTATTACTATCCCATTCGTCGGTAAAAGTTCCAGCACATTTTCTGTCGTGAAGTCAAAAAAGAAGATAACGTAAAAGACAGAATGCTGGATCTTCTACTGAAATTGAAAACTCCGAAGTAGTTGAAGTCCCCGACTCGCGCATTAATGTTCCAAAACAATCAGATCTTCCAATTTTAGATGAAGGACCGAAATGGTTTAATTCAATTAAGACTTAAAAATCCTGTCTCAAAGCAAGTGTCACTTCGTGGACCGTGTTTTGGTAGCCTAAGTACAGCTGAAAAAACAACGAAAATATCCTCCAATGCGAAATAATTTTGTAATTTCGGACCAGCTAAATCTTGTTTTGTAAAATTGTCGCCATTGTTCTTGCTTCACAAGGGACTGGGTGACGGCGATATCGAAAACCGTAAGTAAACTTGCTTTCTTGATTTTTCAAATCGAATCGTATTATAGAAAAACATGAACTAGTTTGTTTAAAGAATAGTATCTCGTCTTCTTCCCAACATTGTATATATGTGTGTGTGTATTGTGACAAAGATAACTTTTACTGAAAACATACGGGTCTAATATATTTTGGTGTCCGGCTTCGTGATTGAAAGGAGTTCCCGATGCCACCACTGATCCAATGAACAAGACCTTTGCAGTATCATATTTCACAAGAATCAATAGTCACTTCACATTCGCAATAGCTCCGAATAGACTCTTAGGAATTGTTTCAGATAATCCTGTCATCACTTATCAATTATCCAACCAATTATCACTCTCGACAGCGCAAAATTTATCACGTTTCAGAGAAAAGTTTTAATGTATACCAGCTCTGAAATGAAGTTCTCCTTTTAATCTATTCTTAGCGCTAAACTAAGTCTTTTAGATGACACTCAATAAGAGTCCTCAGTGGCTACGTTATTGGCTGAGATTTGGCCATTGCTTTAATTCCACGCGATAAAAAGCAGCTCTTCAGTTAATTCAGAATTGATGGCATCGTCTGCTACCTAATTGTTATTGTTCTTATGTAAATTTTACAATATAATAATACACACCCGCCTGTCTTTGTTTCCGAAATCGGTGGTTACGGTTTTAAAATCTATGTATGTTGTGCTATCATTTCAGTTGCCGCCACCTCCTCATATCGAGCTCGTCATGGCAATGCCTTACCTCCGAACTGCATTCAAAAGACCAACTGTGAGAGTAAGACGTGAGTACATTTTATTTTAAGTGCATGCATCGTTAGATCATTCAGTATTTCAATTATTTAAAAGGTAACTTTAGTATTTACCTATTATTTACATGTTTATTGTATTTATTTTCTTACTTAATTCATAATCAAAGTGGAGCTTGTTAATCAAATAAACAAAAGAACATTTTTTCACAATATATTTGTTACGTAAAACCTGTAGTAATGAACATAGCAATCTATTAAACACTTTTTGAAGTGAAACTTGTTTAAGTGCGTCGAGAGGAAAATTTATCTCGCGACAGATTCGTTACGGCTAGAGAGAAAAAATACCATTTAGGACGAGCGAGAGTGAGAAAATAGACAGAGCATCTCGCCAACCACTCGGCAAAAGAAGTTTCACTTCTTTCACGTGCACCAAGTTGCACACGCACCATTTTTTTTTAAAATAAATCACTAGCGAAATTGTTGCTTAAAAATGTTGATTCATTACAACATAATATTCTAGAAAATAACGCAGATATACTAACTAACAACAAAAAACATTAATTTTGTGCTTTCTGGTACTTAAAAAAAACCTCGATCACTCTGTAAGTGTTGTAGGAAGCTAGTCACAAACCTATACAATTTTATTTAAAAATCAGTCAGAGTACTACAGGCTTAATAAAAAAAATTTAATGGATGTATACTAGTGCGTTTATCGAGTTCCCTAGTTAAGTGGTAAATGTAAATCAGTCTTTTTTTTTTTTTATTGCTATGATGTGTGGACGAGCTCACAGCCCACCTGGTGTTAAGTGGTTACTGGAGCCCATAGACATCTACAACGTAAATGCGCCACACACCTTGAGATATAAGTGCTAAGGTCTCAGTATAGTTACAACGGCTGCCCCACCCTTCAAACCGAAACGCATTACTGCTTCACGGCAGAAATAGGCAGGGCGGTGGTACCTACCCGTGCGGACTCACAAGAGGTCCTACCACCAGTAAAACATATGTAGAGTTTAGTTAAAAAAAATAGTAGGAGGTGCATTTACGATGCTAAATAATTTATTTAATTTAATTCAAATCATTTTGTATTTCACTTACCTATGTAATTTCTTAAAAGGTGTTTTTGTACTACTGACATACAGTTAACTTAAAATATCGTTTTTTTTTTCATTACTGAAATTTACATCAGCACTGAAATTTTTAGCATGACAATACACTGCGGTTATTGATGGAAATTTTGTTTATAGATCGAATATAGATAGATATAGAATAGAAATTTACTTTATAGTTAACATAGCTATTATGTACGAGAATAACCGACGACAAAAACCAAAACAAAGATCGGCTAGGCTATATTAAAAATACACAACCCGTTAAAAAATAGGTTAGATAACAAAATAACGGTTTTCATTTGAATAAAAGTTTAGCGTTGCTAACTTCAGGATTTGATGATTTGGAATAAGAGGTCGAAGCCGCCGGGGGGGGAGTCCCCGCAAGGCGTAAATCTGAATAGATTAGCGGGCGGGTTATAGCCCAACAGTGTGTTTAGTTCGAGTTTTTTAACATTCTCGATAGCGTAAAAGTTAACTCAAATTTGTATGGAGTTGGAACGCTTGGCTACGTTTGCCGCTAGGGGCGCTGTTCCAACTGCATACAACTTTGAGTTAACTTTTACGCTATCGAGAACGTTAAAAAACTCGAGAGCGTTAAAAAACTCGCACTATCAAGCAAGTATCCCGTAATACCAACGACATCGCCTAGGCGGCCTGGTTGCGTGTCTCCGACCGGTTATTGTTTAGGCCGACACGACTCCATCATTCAAACGGTCATTTTGAAGCTCTACTCCCATTCTGGAAAGAGTGCAGGGGAGTAGTTTTCTCGGTCCCAGAATCTACTCCTTTTCAAAAGATAAATAATAAAATCATTATTTAACTACACCCCCAATAAAACAATTTGTCACAAGACTATATGAAAGTTTTTTTTTCTTGCTCGCATTACACAATCTATGAAGCCATAAAACATTGATAAGTGTCCAGAACATAAAAGATTAGAGGAAAACTCGTATTTCTTATTTATTGAAAACGAGGCATAAATTCACTCTACTCATATTATATAATATAGCTGAGCTTATGCGATTTATAAACTTGTGTTGTACACATAGATCGCAAAAAAAGCACAAATTTGTCTATTTAAAATAAATTATTTTCTCAATACACGTGCTCTTGCGTTGTGTTCTCGTGCTCCGTAACTCTTCGGAGCGATAAAGGACTCAACACGTGTATATTTCAAACACGTGTAGCCACCATAATGGGGTTACTATACGGCTTCATGTAGACTAAACGTAATAATTTGTAATAATGTATGAACACATTTGTCTGCGAAACTGTGCTACTGAAATTATATGGTAAATTGTTTTGATAGTATATTACAAAATTAAATTGTTAAGGAAATTATAATCAAAACAATCTCTTGTTATTACGTTTTGATTATAGCTGTACGTAGGTACTGTTGTTTAATTTCTCAAGGAATTAGATATTTGAAGCTCTTATTTAGTATGTTTTATTTCTTATTTAGTATGTTTTATTTCTTATTCAGTATGTTTCATTTTACGGGTATAGTGTATTTAAAATACAACTGAGACCTTACAACTCATATCTCAAGGTGAATGTGGAAACTTACGTTATAGATGTCTATGGGCTCCGGTAAACACTTAACACAAGGTGGGCTGTGAGCTCGTCCACCCATCTGTGCAATAAAAAATATATTAAAAAAAACATATAGCTAATTCATTTTATTTAAAGAAAAAGATGTAAGATTTCGATTAAAATCTATAGAATGTTTGATTCATTCGAGAAGTACACAATTCTTTTTTTATTATTCAAAAAAGAGCTTACCTAAAATACTTAAAACTGTGACAGATAATGATCAAAAACCTAAGGAGCGCGGATCCACATATCGGCCAAATGATGAAATCGGTTGAAAAATACACAGATCCTCAATAGATGAGACACAATATTATATATTATTATGTAGCTGAAGGTTATTTTCAACAACAGACTTAAAATGATTCTACCCTTCAGTTAATCTTTTGATATTTTTTAACACTTTATCTCTATCTATGTCTATCTATGTTAAACTTGTCACTAAAGGATTTAAAAAGAAAGGATCTGGACGCGTTTTTTTTATTTTTTTTATTGCTTAGATGGGTGGACGAGCTCACAGCCCACCTGGTTTTAAGGGGTAACTGGAGCCCATAGACATCTACAACGTAAATGCGCCACCCACCTTGAGATATAAGTTCTAAGGTCTCAGTATAGTTACAACGGCTGCCCCACCCTTCAAGCCGAAACGCATTACTGCTTCACGACAGAAATAGGCGCGGTGGTGGTACCTACCCGTGCAGACTCACATGAGGTCCTACCACCAGTAATTACGCAAATTATAATGCGTGCTTTTTTCGCTCAGTACTTTTTGAATACAGTAATACTCATTCCTTAAATTTATAGTCTGTACGCTTGTGCCGCCTCCTTCGTGGGATCTAATAAAACCTCCATGAATCCTTATGCATTTATATGCTGTCAACTTCTTTGTTTTATATTTACATCGCTATAATCATCGCGTTTTTATATTGTTATCAAACACAACCATAAATTGAAAAATTAGAAGTAACGTCTGTGAAATCCCCCCTGTAAAAATATAAAATAAATAATATTCTAAAGTTCCCCTACAAAACTTTGCTTAGAGTAGGAATATTTGGAGACCTCAAGTGAGTCATGGGATGTTATACTTTGTATTTAAGCTCTGTTTCCATATTTTATCGCGCCTTCCAAAATTCGATTTATTCCTTATCAATTCGTCAGCGCTTCGCGTATTATTTATTAAAATACACATTTAGCTCCTATGGTAGAGCCATTTACACGTCCCGCGAGGATTGTAGGGTATTTAACAAAGTAATTTAATACCCATACAACATTAATAATATTAGACTGTAAGGAAAGTAGTTTTTATTAGAAGTTGCGTAAATCGTGGAATTCCTATTACCAAATTGTGCAAGATACTGAAAGTTGGCTTACTTAATAGTTTTATGCGATCTTTATAGTTACAAATAAATCTTATATGTTGTCTTATACGCCGCCCAATACGTTGGTCCGACCAGATCCGCACCGCTCTTGATTCCACGTTTCACAACGCCCTCCACACCGCCAGAGACAAGAATGGATGGTGAAAGATCGTGCGTGCGAAGGTGATACAAAAGGGTGGTCACGACCCTCAGCAATGAGGAATACGACGCAAGGAGGAGGAGTCTTATACTTTATAAGATAGCAAAACAAATAATGTCTAGATGCAACTGTGATTCTTGGAAACCCAATAGACATGACAGAATTTCGGGGGAAACGACAAAGGGTAGATCTATCTTCCATCGGGCGGGTGAAATTCCTCGGAAGATCGACAGTCCGAGTGGTATTGTTCAGAAATTGTATATTTCTGAACTGGTATATTGTGAAATTGTTTTAACCTACCTTAGAAATGTAGTCAAAGATTCAACATCTGTCAAACATTCTACATTTTTTTCATGATAACCCGTACAGATTATATCATAGAAAAGATTATATAATCTTTTAGAGATTCTAAATATCGTTTAACATAATTAAGCAATACGCAATTGACTCTGTCTGCTAGAAAGAGATAGATAATCCTAGGTTTATATAAAAAATGGCTGCCTCATTTATAACGTAGTTTCAACTCCACATTGGGCTTCATCAACGGAGCTAATCAAAGCGAAGACCTGAATGTATATTGTTGATATTTTATTATTTGTATATTTCCTATAAATTAAGTGAGGGGGATAAATTCATAGGAAAAAGTAATACAATTTTCACTGTTCGAGAACAAAGCTAATTCTAACCCCTAACTCTGACAACAATCAAAGAAAACATGTACAGTATTTATCTTAGTTACATATCCATTTCTCCGGCGAACCATATACTAGCAACGTAAATATATTAGTACATAGCACTAACATAGCCTATGTAATTTTTGTACACAATTCTTGTAATTAAAATGAGTCAGCACTGACTTTCGAACCCTAAGCATTTCAATAAACGACAGGCAAGACTTCAAAAGAAACCTTCTAAAGCCAAAGGCGGAATATCAACGTAATATCCGCTTTAATAAGAAATCAAATAGATTCTTGAAACCCGTTCTTTACGAAAGTTATTTTTTAATCTTAATGAAGTATTTCTAATACACACCACACGAGTTATAACCATATTGCTCCATAGCTTTTACTGGTGGTAGGACCTCTTGTGAGTCCGCACGGGTAGGTACCACCACCCCGCCTATTTCTGCCGTGAAGCAGTAATGCGTTTCGGTTTGCAGGGTGGGACAGCCGTTGTAACTATACTGAGACCTTAGAACATATATCTCAAGATGGGTGGCGCATTTACGTTGTAGATGTCTATGGGCTCCAGTATCCACTTAACACCAGGTGGACTGTGAGCTTGTCCACCCATCTAAGCAATAAAAAAAATAGAACATGAGACGATGGGCTTGTATCAAGTCATACTTCGAATTACACAAACATTATGCAGGCAGGACGGTGCCAGTGTTAGCGTCGGTACCTACACAATACCTCGCCTACACAGTCCTAACAGTCCTACCATCAGTATAGGACGATAGAATATAAACTGAGGTAATGATAATAAGGCATGACATAATTAGCTTTTATCAAACGGGAAGACACGATTTTATACAGAGCCTATCAAGCGTCTTTCCCTCAGTAGAGCGTAGATTCAAGTATTACGTCCGTAATTTTCAGTACATTACATACGTACCTATGCATATTGGTCGTTCAAACAGTCGTTAAGTTAAACACTGTGCTAGGCGGGCTCCGGATAGCTTGCCGACCGAGAGGGCTGGTGGTCGTGGCGCCGACGACCGCCGATCCGATGTCCCGAGGGGGAGGGTGATGGAAGAGATGTGCTCCGCACTAAGCGCTTCACTTTCTCCCCTTTGCCTTTTCATGAGTTCTGTCTCATGCGAGGTTCGGACGCGGGTTGTTGAGCGACAGGAGGTTTTAGTCAGTTCGACTCCGATATGCCCCGCCCTCTATCCCCAGGGGAGGGCGGAAGTCCGGCGATTTCCTACTGACCAAAAAAAAAGGTAAACACTGTAAGTTTAAGTCAGATTTCCTTAATTAAGCTTGGTTGTGGAAGCTTTGTTTAAGAGACCATAGGTTTTAGGGTAGTATGTTTCTAGTTCTAGACTGTTCGCAATTGGCAACGTCGCAACAATAAACATTTTTAATGAGTAGCATGATTTTTTTTAATTTTTTTTTATTGCTTAGATTAGTGGACGAGCTCACAGCCCACCTGTTGTTAAGTGGTTACTGGAGCCCATATACATCCACAACGTAAATGCGCCACTCACCTTGAGATATAAGTTCTAAGGTCTCAAGTATAGTTACAACGGCTGCCCCACCCTTCAAACCGAAACGCATTACTGCTTCACGGCAGAAATAGGCAGGACGGTGGTACCCACCCGCGCGGAGTCACAAGAGGTCCTACCACCAGTAAAATGATTGATGGGTTCGTATTATTGTTTAATTGGAAAAACTAGCTCACCTCGAAACATAAGATCGAATTCACGACTGAGCAGCTGTCCCACCAAACAAAATCAGAACACAGAACTGTTCGTAGCGGAAAAGTCAAGATGGTGGTACCTACCTACCCTTGCGGGCTTACAACATAAGTTCGATTGCTAGAGCATAAAGGCGTAAAAGACATTTATACGGAAAGGGGTCGATTCCGCCAACATTTATGACTCAAAATCAAATGAAAACTGAATAAATATTTAGTAAAAGACGTAACGTTTTAGTAACACTGAATTCTTAGAATTAGTTATAGTGTTATACATATATGAATACCAAAGAGGGAGTTAGGTAAGTCGAAAACACAACGCGCCCTCTATCAGTGCGTTCATAGTTAATGGGGAATTAAATAAATACGTGCTCAGTACATTGATATAGGGCCAGTGACGGATTTAGGCTTGATACCGATCTAGGCCCTGTTTATTCCGCCGCCCTTAAATCTACACAAATAAATAAAATTGGAGTGTCTTTTTGTAATAATAAAATAACTACTTTTTATAATACTAAGGTGGATTCGACCAAACTTCAATTTATACTCGAGTAACTATACGAGGAATAACCTATTCCATGATTTTAATCTCGAGTAAATCCATAGTCGTTTTTCCACGTATACTTGCGCTAGGAATAACAATACGCGAATAGCAGAGTGAATGGTGAACAAAAATAAAATCCGGCAAATAAATGTTGTTGTTCAACGGCATAGTGTAAGAGCATACAAATCGTCAACTCGATTTTGCCGTATTTTAGTGTGAAAAAGTAGCTGTTGTGAAAGATATCCAGCTGTCAAACGTATTATTTTTATTTGTTGTTTGTTTGAGGGAATTGTCAAGTTTTGTCGTGTGGTTTTATCTTTTTTCGTTTAAACGTTGCATTCAGACTATTAATAATCATTTAGTGCATTGCGTTGACTTGAAATTAAAACAGAATAAATATTTATGAAATGACAGAAATCAGATGTTGGACTGACAGACGCCATTACTTTATTCTAGGAATAGCTCCGTTATTCCGTGCGAAACGGCGGTATAGTAACAATTCCCGAATAGGCCCACTATTCTTAGAATTGTAGTTGGTAAAACGTAAAATTGATTTACTCTCGATTAACTGACGAGTTATTCTAAGAATAAGATTTACTCTTGTTTGGTAGAATCGACCCTTAATGCGTAAGTATGTCAGTACAGTACAGTACATATACCAAAAGAACATTTATTTTTATTTTTGTCTGTCTGTCTGTTTGTTCCGGCTAATCTCTGGAACGGTTGGACTGATTTTGACGGGACTCTCACTGATTAGTAACTGACGATATAAGGAGTAACTTAGGCTACTTTTTTTAAACTAGCTTCGCCCCGCGGGACTCAGCTAGTGTTAGTATAAAATTTGATCTAATATTTTTATATTTAATTGAAAAGAACTTTACTTTTTACGTCTTTGAAATTTTGGAGCCCCTGAAATCATGCCGCCCGGGCCTCACGGATCTAGAGCGTGAATCCATCACTGTACATGGCTGTTCGTGTCGTGTCCCACAGTACTTTTGCGATCCCCAGACGGGCACGTGTGTAAATGTTTAACATGTTCTTAGTATTGTTCAGTATTTTATATGATCATGTTAGGAAATTCGAAGCTAGCGTTGTATTTTAAACTGGAATTTAATTTTTAAAACGTTTTAAAAGTTATAAGAAAAAATAGTGTGATTACCGGACTAATATTTACTGGTGGTAGGACCTCTTGTGAGTCCGCGCAGGTGGGTACCACCACCCTGCCTATTTCTGCCGTGAAGCAGTAATGCGTTTCGGTTTGAAGGGTGGGGCAGCCGTTGTAACTTACTTGAGACCTTAGAGCTTATATCTCAAGGTGGGTGACGCATTTACGTTGTGGATGTCTATGGGCTCCAGTAACCACTTAACATCAGGTGGGCTGTGAGCTCGTCCACCCATCTAAGCAAAAAAAATAGTTAAAAAATAATATGTGACACACTTACGGCTCGCCTCATGTTAACCGATCTTTTGAGTTTATAGAACTCCAATTCCATCGCCCTACTTGCAAACTTCATCACGTCTTAATCAGTTTTTGTCTTAATGCCAATGGAACATCAACTATCCCGCTATTAGACCGGAAGACATGACTTCTTCGTGGTAGAAACAGGCAAAATAACCTACACCACGCTATTATTACCCTTTAAACAATTTTACTTGCGGTAGGACGTTTTGTGAGACCGTATTGTTATACACCCTACCTGTTTTTACCTAAAGCAGTAATTCATTGTACCATAAAATTGAAACTTAAAACTCATGTCTCAAGATGGGACCTTTACTTTGTTGATGTCTATGTATTCAGGTAACTACTTAACATCGCGTGGGCCGTGAGATCACACACCCATAAAAGCAATTAAAAAATTATAGGATTTTCGTGGAACTCTTTCGTAAATAAATACATAACTGGTACCAGCCCGAGATGCACCACGGCATATTGTGTCTGATGAAATTAAAATCATCCAAAATGCAGCACAACTACTGCGAAGCTACATATATTTTGTGTATTTTACGGTATAGGTGTTTTTTTTAGCGGCACGTGGTCCGTTGTATTTACTCATATTAATCTCGTGCACGCGTGTGCAGTATTTTCAGCACCCATAGCACATAAAAAAGTCCTAGCTGGGGTTTGATTGTGGATTTAGTCGTTTAGTGGGTGGGCCCTAAAATCCTTGGGCCCGCGGTCTGCTCACAACACCATGCAGATCGTTGAGTCTCACATACCCCGCGCGCCCCTTTTGCGCGGTGACCTCGTAGGAGGTTCGGCCCTCTACACGAAAAAAAAAAAAAAGAGGGTTTGATTGTGGATATTTGCTTTAATTAAAAATAAATTATAAAAGCCTGTATTTCCTTCCTATCCTAAACTTTCATTCAAATGTGGTCTTTGTTTGTTAACGTTCAGCTAGTTATTAATGTTTTGTTTATTGTCTAAATGTTTCTCCTTGCCCATGCCGATAGTTTGCCAGTCTTTTCCTATGATTTCGGTTATGTCGTCAGCCCATCGTCTATCCGGTCTCCCTACCCCTCTTTTGCCAATTGGCCCTTTCCACATTGTAGTGTTGACTGTCCACCTGGTGTCTGTGTTTGCTTTAATTATATAATTTAAACTAGCCGCCTACTCCGGTTCCGCTCGGATCTTTAACGAAATTTCAACGATATTTGAGGTTGTTTTATTTTTTTAAATAAAAGAACACTTATTGCGGTATAACTACAATAGCTAGACATATTATTATGCTGTCGCGACACTTTTTTTTAATTAATAATGTTTTCTACAAAGTCGTAGTACATTATTTTATTCTATCATCAATAGTTTTCTCAGGGCACGCGATGTACAGAATATTTTAGGTAATTTTTTTACACCTTGGGTTACATTATTGGAGTTTTAGTGAAGAACCTTAATTTTTTTTAAAAAAGATTATAGCCTATGTCACTCGGGGATAGTGTAGTTTCCAAACAGTGAAAGAATTTTTCAACTCTGATCAGTAGTTTCGGAACCTATTGTTAATACTCCTCCTAATCCTCTTTTTAATATTAGTATAGATTAAACAATGCAATTCTGTGCCGTAACATGCTGAAACACGTTTCATTAACCTCGCGTATTCCCGACAAAACTGGGATTACTGATATCATTTAATCCAGGCCGACAGTGCAAAGCTTAACGTAGCAGAAATCGAAAGCTTTATGTAAACACCACAATGACATGTTTCAGTATAAGTTTAATCCTAGCTTAACTGTATGAGGTTAAGGTTGATAATATTTACGTGTATATTTTATATTTTTGCACACTTGATATTAAATGTTCGCTGTCGCAATGTCAAAGGTAAAGCCAATCGACTTAGCACTTCTTACACCATTGACAATCAAAATATATTGTAACAAAAAAAATAAAAAATTGTAAATCAAATTTTACAATTTTTTTATTCTCTTTTTTTTTATTGCTTTGATTTGTGGTCGAGCTCACAGCCCACCTGGTGTTAAGTGGTTACTGGAGCCCATAGACATCTACAACGTAAATGCGCCACACACCTTGAGATATAGTTCTAAGATCTCAGCATAGTCACAACGGCTGCCCCACCCTTCAAACCGAAACGCATTACTGCTTCACGGCAGAAATAGGCGGGGCGGTGGTACCTACCCGTGCGGACTCACAAGAGGTCCTACCACCAGTAAAATTCTCGTAAGTTTTGATCAATTTGGCTGTACATGGCATGGTACTCTGCCTTCGAAGTCAATAAATAAAAAGCTCCGTTCTCTCATCAATCTTTTATGGTGGATACTTAATCTATAACTTTTGTCCACAAACGCCGCTTGACACAATTTCGACACAGTTGTGGAACACAGAAATCTGTGTTCGTTTAGAATAGCCATTCTTTAAATTGCAGTCACACAGTATGTGATTTTTTGTTTCTTTTGTTCAGTGTGATTTTAATGAAAATCCATTTACATATATCAGAGCAAGCCTCGCTTGTAAAAATTGCTATTAATCCTTAAAGGCGATATTGATTTAAATTACTATTTTGATGCATTAGAGTCATAAAATCATAATCGTTTAGTATAAACTAAACATTTATGATTTTATCATAATAATCGTGGTTTATATAAGGTGTTGTTAAGTTGAATATATTTTTAGCGAATTAATCACAATCAAGAATAGTATTAGATTAGTTTAATAATATAAGTAGGTATGAGAATAATGGCGGTAGGACCTCTTGTGAGTCCACACGGGTAGGTACCACCACCCCGCCTATTTCTGCCGTGAAGCAGTAATGCGTTTCGGTTTGAATAGTGGGGCAGCCGTTGTAACTATACTTGAGTCCTTAGAACTTATATCTCAATGTTGGTGGCGCATTTACGTTGTAGATATATATGGGCTTCAGTAACCACTTAACACCAGGTGGGCTGTGAGCTCGTCCACCTATCTAAGAAATTAAAAAAAATAATAAAAAAAATATAATATAAGATTAACACTAATAGTATCAGCCATCCTCCAAAGGTAACAAAGAATTTAAGACCGGTACCAGGAAAACACTAATTTACTAAAAGAAAACTTAAGCATTCAAAGTCCAGTTTGACTCAAAACTTGACTAGCAGACAAGGTACTTTTTGTTTATTCGCGTAAATGGAAAAAAAGAGCTTACATCTCGTCTGGTGTTCAGCACTAATAATTATTTATGATGAAATTTGTTCACGGATAATTGTGTCTCCTACATTCTAATAATTTTAGTTCATTTTTGGTATATATTATTTCAAATTGTGTATCGATTTAAAATGTGATGCTTAGAAAAATCAATTTTTTTTTTCATTTCTACAAATAATATCTATTTCCTATTACTTAAGGATGAGTTATAAATAAATAAAATCATTATTATTTTTTTAGTATCAGATAACCGCTATTTGATTTCTTAAAAATAATATCTTATGATTCGCATTAACTTCATAATTTGAGGTGATTGAGTTAATTACATAATTAAATACATTTTTTTTTATTTTTTTTATAATGTATATTTAACTAACGATCACGCCACGTTAACTGGTCCCGTGCTAAGTTCGTAAAGAACTTGTGTTACAGGTACCAGATAACGGAAACAAATGTAAGATTTTTATTATACACATACATGTATATAATATACATCCAGAGCCCTGGAAAAGACATTTTTTATATTTAACATACAAATATCTTCCCTTGGCGGGATTCGAACCCGCGACCCTCTTGTGTGGTGACCATGTCACTTACCACTACACCAGACGGCCGTTAATCACATTTAAAATCGATTTTTTTAGACACGAAACTAAAAAAATACCATTTCAATTCCAGCTGCGACCTCGGCTGAAATGTACAATCGTGGTAGTCGCAACACTGTTGGGGCAATGGATGGTCGTGGACTAGTGGCAGTGATCAAGAGGCAGGTACCGCTGGCGGGCCAGCTGGACCACCAACTAGCATGGGGACAGGGCTGGGGCTGGGTGACATTACCCAACGGAGTATGGAGTGGACGTTAGTATTTTTCTGATTTTATATAAATTAAGTTACTTATTAATAATTCAATCTATACTATAATATTATAAAGCTGAAGAGTTTCTTTGTTTGAACGCGCTAATCTCTGAAACAAATGGTCCGATTTGAAAAATTCTTTCAGTGTTAGATAACCCATTTATTGAGGAAGGCTATAGGGTATATACCATCACGCTAAGACCAATGCAAGTGGAGCGCCAATAAACAATATTTCGAAATAGGGGTATAAATAGCTCCTTTACATTATATAATTCAAAAATATTTTCACTTTGTACGTAAATGAAGTGGGGGTAAAATTTAGCGTTATGCCAAAGTAACTATTTGACGCGGACGGAGTCGCGGCCAAAAGCTAGTTTATTTATAAAATAAATGTGGAATATAAATAATAATTATGCAATAATCTTTCATATAATGCTTTTAAATTACGAATACTAATCTAATTTAAAGTCCCAGTTTAAAGGAGTTTGTTATGCACTAAAATTAAAATTCCGACCATTTGACATTGGCATAAACGTTCTGTAACTTTTGATAACCAATTAAGGTGAGCCGTAAACTTATTCACCCATCTAACGCAATGCTGGTCTGTGAACGAACGATTCGAAGCTTATTGATAAAAAATGGTGAATAATAAATTGTCCAAGCTACCGGGTTTTATTCAAGTCTTTTAAAATTATCAGGTCTCACTTGGTCCCAAGACGGCGAAGACTTTGCGCTGCACGCCATGCCGATAATGCACCACACCAATGTGTCCCAAGCCTGCTCCATGCTGGACGGCGTCACCGCCTACGAAGCATCAGCTTACGAACAAGCCTTAGCAGAGTATGATGATACCGGAACATCCGATGACTGGGACTTCGGTATCGACTGTGGTGATTTCATGATGTAAACGAGAACATTATTCACGGTGTGGTCTTAATTGATTTATGATTGACACTGCCAAACTACTTACAGTAAATCAAAATCATACAGAGCACATACATGATGTTGTGATAGAAAGATTGACGATTAAATATCAAATGCCTAACTGAAGTTCTGAAATGTATTATGGTCTATAATACTGGAACTTGTTTGATCACTGAGCAAAAAAGATGAAAACATACAAACCCAACTGCAAACACAAGGATTCCTTATCGGGCACGCAAAATCGTAATATTAAGAGTCAGTACAGTATATTTTTTGTTCTATTTAGCACTTACACAGATTGCCATTGCATTTTAAAAGTCAAATATTGTGACGCCTTTGTGAATATAATTACCGATGTAACAGCACATACAAGATAAATAAGAAAATCAGTGCTTGCATATCATAATGGTATTTAAGTTTCTTATAGCCATATCTAGAATAAAACGAAATAGAAAAAGAAAACGAACGCTAAAACATTATAAGGAATCCTCAAGTTTGCAGTCGTCCAAAGTGTATGTGTTACTGTATCGGTCAAATACAGAAATCATAAATTTATAGACGAAAATCGTTTTAATAATGACCATTCCGTGAATAATATCGTAAAAGATCTATAATCCAAAAAGGTTCATAGATTAAAAATCACTACCGACAAGTCAAATTACCACGTGTTCTTAGTTATAGTAACTTTTAACATAATTTGCGTGTATTTTGTAATTTTTCAAGCGATTTAATTTACTAAATCATGATTAATGATATGAAACAGGAAATCAAAAGATTAACTTGTCATATTGTTCTCCAGACGATCCTACGTTGAGCAGTGCCAAATGTTTCTTGTAAAGATAAACTGTTGGAATTTGTTTTTAAAGTGCCGGTCACGATAAAATATTTACATATATTATGTGTATGTGCCAAATGTCGATTGAAATTGCTCGTATTTATGTAAAAAACATTGATTTTTTTTTTCGTTTTGCGTAACTATAAGCACGTGTGACATAGACGATGCAGTTCATTCCTGAGAAGAAGTTGTAGGGTATAGTAATAGGCCAAGGCCGGATAGTTCACGGTGAAATGAGAATGGCCACAGTCAATCCGACGTTAATTGTGATGTTCTATGATCATTGTAGAAATATTAATAAAGGCCTACCTGACTAGATGGTTCTTTGGAAGTGATTTGAGCAGAATATAGATAATTTCAAGTAGACGTTGTTGAGACTTGCTAAATTTTGTCTCCTGATTGAAATACAGACAGTAACTTTGACAGTGTTTGGCTTTGCAATCCCTCGGGAAGCAAACGGCCCGTGCGCAATTTTCAGTTTCAAAGTCAGTCGGAAGGCAAAAACAAATTGACTTTTAAAATGTCTGGAGTTTTGAACAGGGTAAACGAGTACTTTACGGCTCTCGAATATGAAATACAGATTCGGCCCCATGTGTACTGCTCCTAAATTTAAATACCTTCAATTTGACTACCTATCGAAAAAACATGAGTAGATAATTTGTTTTTGCCGTATGCCCCTCGGAGTGTTCTGAGCAATGTCTGGGAGGATCACGTCATCTTCTTTTTACTATTATACTCCACAACACAGAAGCAGAAATCGTTCATACCACCTGAAACCGCTGCGCTCGTTCACAGTAAGTCTTCATCCAGGTCTGAACTAAACACTCCTCTACGGTGTTTTCTGAATAAAATTGGAAATGTCCGATCTTCCATGAAATTGTCACCCGTGCTCTGTTAGGCTATCGTTACCACTATACGAGGCTACCATAAACTCTATTTCTAACTTTATACTTTAAAGTGAAATTATAAGTTCTCGTGTTGCATAAAAATCTCAACAGACATAAAAACAGTTTTTGCCCCTTTTATACCGCCGTCACAGTTCTAGCAACCCTATTCTTGATCTAGAGCATGATACTGTTCTCATTAAAGTTAACTACGTGGACCGTTTGACCTGCATCGTCTAGGTTTCACCGTTTTGTGTACTAATTGAAATTCGCTGATCAAATTTTTTTTAGGCATTTTCAAAATTTCGAAAAGTAAAAGAATGTGAAGTACCTACTAATTGCATGCTATCTAGTTGTGTGTCATAGAAAAATATGTGTGTAGCCATAAATAATAGAACTAGTAAACTATGGTGGTGGCCTACAATAATAATTTTCTTCGCACTTTAGGACAGACGAGAGTTTACGAAAATTACCCTAATAATTATGTCGTATTATTTTGTTCATTTTAAATTTTATAAATCTATTTCATTCATTTGGAAATCTTTTGACGGTTAATGTAAATCCGAAACTATAAAATTTTGTAAGACATTTTTTGAATGTTCTACGCCAAATTAACCAGGGTAAGATCAAATTATGATTGACATATTTTGTCTTCAAATAAAAAAAACCTCGATTTTTATTTATTACATCATTGTTATTGAGTATAAATATGTTAAAACGACAGCAAAATAGGATTAGTACAAACCCGCTTAACCCTAATGACACCAATTATGAATATATGTACTCATGGGCTACATGGGTCCGTAATTAACTTAGATGTAAGTTGATGTTAGTACGTAGTGAATTTGGTCGGTAGAGGCAGATTCAACTAACCGAATGTGATATCCAAAATTAGACCTTTTAAGAACTATGCGTAGATTTCTAAATTGACAAACGCACCCAATAGCACAGCGTCTAATGAAAAATAATCAATGCTAAATAATATAACAACGGGAGTTACTTCAAGTGAGTTTACAAAACCTACAAGCAAATTTTTAAAAGGCCTAAAATCACCCATGATAATTAATACAAATGTTTGGCATAGTGTCGGTATAGTTAAATACTTAGTGATTTAGTAAAATTATTGAGAGTTCTAGTCGCTAAAACCTCCCGACCTACCCAAAGACTGCCTATCGTTATATTACCTGATACCTGTGTTGTGTGTACCCTAGACATGGTAATCGCGAATATGACCCAGGCTCTGCGAATTGAGACACATTGCATGGTCTTGATTTAAAAAAAAAACACATTCATTCGCTGAACAACTAAATAAATAGGCTAAAGAATAAAATGAAAAACAAAAACTACTTTGGTTATTTAGCTGATGTTTACAACAAAACGATATACTTGCATCGTGTTCCCTAGTGCTGAGGGTCGTGACCTTTACGGAACACTGCTTGGACTATGTTCCTCAATTATTTCCAGTCCTCTGCGCAGTGAATAACGACATTAATGCTTGAGTCTAAAGCGATATAATATTACCTTTTATAAGATACCCGGATTGTTACTATATTGATATTCCTTCCAAAAATATATGGATGAAATTTATCGAACTTTTTTTTCTACTACAACAAAAGTTGCTTAACTTGTTTAAGTCCATGAATACATTTAGACTACAGTATGCCAAATACATGGTCTAATCTTACTTGTTCTTAATCTGGCTACATATAAAAATTGGTTTGTAAAATTTACTGTGATTTTAGGAGCCCACGGCAAGAAATTGCTATTTAACGGTAAACGTTATATGTTTGGTTCGTGATTTATTAATAAGCAAGATGAGACAGTAAAAGATTCATTGAAAATCCTCTTCTCTTTCACTTTCTCGAGCTTTATTTCAACGAAAATTTCAAGTTCGTGGATGAAAGTGACGAAACACAAAACATTAAGAACTTCTTGCTAACATTCCTCACTAAAATGTAGTTTATTTAGGTACTTGGGTATTCAATTAGTGCTGACGGTATTACATAAAAACTGAGTTTAAAAAACCCGTAAGATCAACAATTAAATTAATGTTTTATTTTCATACGTCATCATCATCATCATCATCAGCCTTTATCTGCCCACTGCTGGACATAGGCCTTCCCCAATGCCTTCCACATAATGCGGTCCTCCGCCTTCCGCATCCAACGACTTCCCGCCGTTATATTTTCATAATTAAATGTATACAATTTGTTGTTACATACCCTACCAAACACAAGCATAGTGCTTACTCTAATGAGAATCTTTTAAATTACGGAGATCATGCAATGTGACTGATAGATGTTGTAGCAAAAAGTATATTAAATATTATTGTGTATGTACTTAAATGTAATATTATATGTAGTGGATATGTGATGTATGGTTATCGCAATGTTTACTTGATAAATTTCATATTCCAAAATTTTCTAAACGGCAAACCTTTATTGATACCTGTTCGTGATTTTATTAGCAAAAAGTATTTTCTTTCGATTTAAAGATTCGAATATTGAAAATGACATTCGGTATTGCGCGGGAAATATAAGGATCATGAATACAGATAATACAAGCTGCTCGCAATTTTGAAAAGTTTAAAGAGAATGGACGTAGACATTGTCGTTAAAATTCAATTATACTTTTTTTAAGGAATAAAAATATTTCTTTCATCACTCCCCTGACAACGAAATTTAAAGAACGATTTGTCTATTGCAAATATGAATCTTAGAAACTACAATTCTTAATTAAGTCCTAATATTCTCGTTGTGTCAATCTCACTGTCAAATTTATTTTTCACGTTAGGTACAGGTAAAGTGTACCGTTTTGATGTTTTTGATAAAGTATGTCTAAGCACAAATATATAGTATTATTATACAGCGATAAATCGGCGCTGGCTTCGTCGAAAAATCCATATTTTTATAAGAAACAATTACTCCATTATATTTAATTTTTTTTAAATTTCAAAGTGCTATTTGTTTGAAACTGCTTATCGTGAATCCTGTGTGATTAGCAAAATATAAAGAAAGAATGTCTAATAATGCTTCTAAGGATCGGAAAGATATATTTTCATTTTAAATTATTTTAAATTCATTTATTGAATTCTCTGGTGTTATTACAGCAGAAATTAAAAACCCAATTGGTAAATAGTGTAATCTATATACATTAAAATCATAATCTATTCCATAGACTTGTTATTACAACATAGAATTGTCAAAACAATAAAAAAAAAAACCGGAACAGTTATTTACTAGGGATACAAATAATGATATTCATAAAATTCCAAAGAATGACTTATATTGTGGAGAATGTTTGCTATTTAAATTTTCGATTCCTGACGATTGTGATTGACATAATAAATACACTATTGATCTGTTCGTATAATGTAATAGCACCATTGAATTTGTTTAACACGTTCGCTGCGGCAAGTAAAATCTTAAACCTTTGTCTGGTGCGGCGGCGGGCCAAATTGTGCCCCCAATGATTTTTCCGCCAGTGCGTAGTAGGTCTTTTTCGACACGTCAGCACAAGGTTAGATTAAATTGCTATAACTTTGCGAAAACATAATGTAGGTGAACAGTTTTTGGACTGTTGGAAAAACCTTGAACCCAACTTCTTTAGATTTGATTCGCCCCGGGATCTGCTGAACAGAAAATGAGAAATAAACCAGGGAAAGTGGCGGGTCGATATCGACCAGAACCGCACTAGAAAGTATTTTTAGTAGTGATGGGAAAGACAAAAATAAGGGGATATCGAAAATAAAACAGAATTAAAGTAAAGAAATAAAAATTGTTTATTTAATTATTTATTAATGGCTGTCTTTAAAACATTTCGCACAAAGATTTTGCTTGCACATTCTGCAGTATGTTTTAATTTTTTTTACTTTCCTTTTCACCTCGGAACTCTTCATGGTTTCCCGCAGTTTTTCATTTTCTTGAAGGAAAATATCTCCTGACTGCTGTCACTATCACTATCTGCACCGCAAATTGATTTATTTTCCAAAATATTTATCATTCTTTTGTTGCCTGACATCGTGCCTTTAATTTTAAGGAATAAAAAAAAACGTGACGTACGTCAGTTCCGATAGCTTGCCCAACACTAACTGGCGAGGCGGGCGCTCTGTGCGGTATCGGGCCGCCAACAGCCTGTTGGGACGGCGGGCCACAATAGGCCTCCTCCCGCACCGAGTTGGTATTTTTTACCGTCAGTGCGTGATAGGCCGATAAAGGCCTGCCGTGATGTTTTTATAGGGAACACCTATACTTTTGACCACAATCTGAAATATATATTTGTCTTTGTTGTACCTTTACAAACACCTGAGATAATCGTTCCGCACCAGCGAGAGGGACATAGTTTTCTTCGTCCGCACCAGGTGAAATTCCGCGGCAGGCTGATTTGGGCCTGTTCCGCAGTGAACGTGTTAATAAGTAACATTCGACAAATAAAACTATATTTATCAGAACTTTAGCTAGTTCGTGATCGTGTGTAACTCGTGTGAGATGATAGTGGTTCACGTAAAATGAATGTTTGTATGTAAATTTTATAAATAAAAACGCCGTTAGGTGGTTCTTTTTTTTGTTTTATTTACTCTCCTAATTTATTTAGACACACATATAATATATGTTTGTATGTGTGTGTATTATATTCACATTTATTTATAATTATACGTTCTATTTATAAAAGCTCTAAAGCAGAATATTGATGATCTATGTACGAAAGCGAATTATTGACTTGTAATAAAAATCAAGTAGGTACCGCACACAATATTATTTGTGTTATTATTAGTGATGGGATGTCTTGTGATCCCGCTCGGGTAGGTATCATCACTTTATTTCTACCGTGAATCAGTAATTCATTGCAGTTTGAAGGGTAGTAGGTATACGATACGGTTGATACCTCATCTGTGAAGGTCGGTGACGTCATGCACGTTCTTATATTATGGGCTCCTGGTAACCACATTAGGTGAATCATAAGCTCAGTCAGTATCATGGGTCAAACAATTTGTAGAAAGGGTTGGGTGGCTTTTCTATTTTGCCCAATACATACCTGCTTATGTTAGGTCTCCTACTGCTCCTTGCGTCGATAATCCTCAATGCTGGTCGTGGCCTCCTCTAATAACTTTCTCCCGGATTATCCTGCGCCATTCCTGCCTATCCCCAGCTGTATGGATAGCAACGTTATGTTAAGTTTCCTAAATCCTGTAAAAACTTCTCAAAACTGATTGTCGCCGGAAAACAAGAAACCGAAGGAAGAAGTTCATCACGCTCGACGGACCAAGTACTATTGTAGATATCGTTGTCGATGAGATGATATCTATTGCTAAACTCTGGGATAGATGAAACATGCTATGGGATATGCTCTTCAGTTGGGTCCTAGCTTCCCTCACTCTCTCAAACACAATAAAAACAATGAAATACAAACGAAACCGCCTCATAGATTTTCAAACTGCATTTGTATATGAAAAAAATAACTTAAAAGGGCGATCGCATTGGAACTATGAATAAACAAGGAGTAAAACAAACTTGGATATCTTAAACGTGAAGCTTACTGGACGCTTTGCTCGCTTAGAAAGTTTTTGTTTTTGCATTTTAAGGTTGATGCTTTACAATTATTTGTACATTTTTTATTTTTTATTTATGCTCTTTACTCGATTCGCGCAGCATGTAAGTATAGGGCCTTTTTCACGGTATTCCAGGTTGGCACTTAAGGCGAATTCAGCCTATAGCAGGTCATCCCGTTCGCCAATCTGGTGATAAGTCATCTTATTAAAAAATTATGAGCATTCTCCAAAAAATTTGACTTTTTTTCTATTACTGTTTTAGGAAGACGACTGTACGCCCCACCTTATAGTAAGTAGGCATGTCGCTTGTAGACATCGGCAATGTCAGGAGCATAGAGAAGCTGCTGCCTGAAAATTAAAAAGGTCACCAATATCGGTAGGTAGCCGTTTGGCTCTGCTTTTGCTCTGCTCTCTGCTGAAGTCCATGGGTGACGGTAACCACTCACCATCAGGTGGGCCGTACGCTCGTCTGCCTACAAGGGCAATAAAAAAAGAGAAAAAAACTGATGGAACTTTTGCCTAATTTCGTAAATAATAAACTATGAACGGTATAAAGAGTGAATTTCAAATTATTTTCCAAAAGAGTTGCAAAGTGTGTTTTGACCAAAATTACCCAGCATATTGATTCAGTCTGCTGTTTTCATTCTAATCTATTTGTATAGTATTGAAGTCCCTTGTCGACTAACCGTGTTAACGATTTGTTCTTGACGTAAATCTTGGATAGAACTTATTAAAATAGGCACTCCCTCTTACAAATCTTTTTAATTTCTTTTAAAGAAATGAATCTACTACATAAATAAATATACATTAAATATACCAGTTACAGTTTGAAATTAATATTCAACGCATCGCTAACAGTAAGATATCACTTAAATATCCTACCTAGTATAAGTTATATCTTACCTTCTTATCTCATTATTTATATCTCTACTTTCTTATTAAGGCTTCAATAAAAAACAATATACCAAAGTATGTATATATTTTTGGTCGTTGCACTGATAAAATACATACATACAGCTTTCACTGTACTTTAATAATATTTACATAACGATCTTCGCGAAAAATTTCTATAGGTGAACTTTAAGCCTAACAATGTAAGGCATAATATCCTTTGAATCATCAGCAATTTCACGTTATCGTCAAGCTTTTATATGCAAAGTTTTTTGCTTTTAATGTAACGTATCCAAACAATTTTGTCTCTTAAGTACAGTGTACACGATCGCTTTTTTCGTCGGAGGCTTTATCGAGCGGCATTCAGGTTTGTCGAGGTGTTCAGGGCGTGTAGGTGCAGCTAGTCGATTACTCAGCGCGTAGTCATGCAGGCTGTCTGTTCCCCCGCCGCGCCATCTCGCGTTGTTTCGCCACAGAATCAACACAGCTGAGTCCCAGAGTCCCAGTTGCTTGGCTACGGCAGGCGCGTTTGATCGGTATCGCAACGTTTTATATGAACATAAACGATTTTAATTTGTGTAAAGATTTTAAAAAAAAACATAGATAATATAACAAACGTTTGAAAACTACGCGGTTTCCGAAAAAGTTTATAGTATCGACTTAAGTCTGTCGTTCGTGTCAAACTTTGTGATTGTGTTTCAATGATATGTTTACAAATCGCGTATTGCAATTTTAATGTTTTTTCATCGTAAATTTATTATACAATTTTGTAAAGACGTTTGAATTTTATTTTTTTTATTGGTTTCATCATTTTTGCGTGTTTCGTGTGTCATTTCTACCAGAATGGAAAAGGGCGGAGGCTCCAGACTGCTTCAAATGCAGGTAACCTGAAGCATAATTACATTTAACAACAAATTCTGCAGGTACTTTTTTCTGATCGCGTTATGCAAAACAGAACCTCAGTCCATGCTACGTCAGTTTCGCTCTTATTTTGTAGTAATGATTTTAGTTAGTAGCAAAAGAAGCAGTAATGTTTTGCTTTAAGGGCTGGTGATAAATAAACGCACTCCTCCAAAAAGCAGTAATTAAATGAAGTCAAAACATCTAGAATCAAAGCAACAATGACCTGGTTATCGAAAAACGAACAAAAAATACATTTTTAAAGCTAAAATTAATGACAATCAAAGCAGATATTATAATGATTTAGACATTACAGTTTCCTTGTGAATACAAAAAAAAAACGTTACACGAAAACAAATATTTCTGAACAAATTAAATGTATGTCACCCCTCCCCGCGTGCTTTATCACTATAATAGTTTTTGGTTCTCGTAACCACACAATCAATATAATCGTAAAAAATTAATAAAAGAATTCCCGGTTCAAGACCGTCGTGTGAATTGTGAGGTTTTTATTTTTCGAACCAGTCGCGCTCCGCCGCCGACGCCGCCGCCGCGTCGCCCGAGACGCGAACCTTGAACTCAGCTGGGTCAATTATTATTATTGTATAATCACTTACTGGAACTAAAGACCGTTATATTTTGAAACATAGATAATACATGTTTTGAAATTCTAAGCATCCATAAACAGGACAGAAACGTAATAAATGCGTAAAATTATTCCACATAAACTGAGTAGAGTGTTGTACCGCTATATTTATATAACTATAGTTATTACGCTTAAAGCTAGCCGCACACACCCAATAATATTGACAATGTAATATTGACAAAAACACTGATCAATATTCGGTACCGCATACTGTGCAATATTATTGTCAACTTTTCGAGGTAAAATCTGACTCAGTCGCTCAGTAGCTTGATTTGTATACGTAGGTACGTTTGGTAAAATGGAAAAAAAGAAAAAGAAATGTATTGACGGTTGCATTACTTTTATCTGCTAAAAAAACAATTAAGAAAAAAAAGATGAATAAAAGCTTGGATGAGAAAAAAAGCCGAATTAACTCATTTTAATCTAATAAAAGGACTGCGGGCGGGATACAGAGGAAGATGATTTTAATTACATGAGAATGAGAGACAGCAGCTTTCAAAAACTAATATTGTACATTTTGAACAAGTACGTCCACCTTCCTGTAAATTTAATTCTCGACTAAAATATTGTAGCGAACCCGCACACGACAATATTATTGGCAATATCCCTGCCTCACCCCGATATTGTTGCAAGAAAATCAAAGTTTCTAGAAATCCACAATAATATTGAACAAATACAGGTCGCACACATACAACAATACTGACAATATGAACTTCATTGAAAATATTATAGTGTGTGTATGTAGCGGCTAGCTTTATATTTAAGTGTCTAACTTAGCAGATGACACAAAAATAATAACTACAAATGTAATACGAATAGCTGACGTGCGGTTTCTGGACTTTGATGTGCCGTATATGGGGACATGGAGTATTCACAATATAATAATTAAAAAAAAAAGGTTTAGTCTTTTTATCTGTACGCAATGTAAGACAATTCAAAACAGATGACGCGCGAATTCCCAACGGAACGCGGGGCGCGTTAAAATCTACCTACCTACCTATTAGGCTTTTTATTATAACTAGTGGTCCCCCGGTAGTCGAAATTCGACTATAACTAATTGAAATTATAAGTTTGTACACTATTATGATTCTATTTTCAAAGACTTATTATACTTCTATAATCATAGATTTCGTCAAAAATACACTTTAGACAAATATTAATAACAAACAATATTTAATCTATACTCAATTTGACCACAGACTATAAGCAATAAGAAAAGTTTGACAATAAACAAATAGTATGCATGCGTGTGTGTGTCAAATACATGGTAGGTGTGTAATGTTTTTATTTATTGATTTAATGTATTTTTTATGCATAATTTAGAAAGCTATTATCATTGTGCACTCCTTCTCTTTATTCTCTATAAGTGTGGGAAATTTCATACTCCTCCGTCCGCGCAATTTTCGGAAGAAGGATTAGAAAGTTTTTGCTTCGCGTATTAATATATAGATGAGTTGCGATTTAGTAATATTAACCTGACTCTATTTATTGATGTTAAGGCTCGCATGGAAACGTCACTATTTCTACCAAAAAGTGTCAGAGGGCCGCGTTTATAATACAATTCAAACATGCACATCTTGTCACATGGTGTCATTAATTTTGTAATGACTGTGGGCTCCGTTGAAGACATAGCATCAGCTGAACTGTCGAAGTGGGAATGCGTTCCGAAAGGGTGGAGCAGCCTTTGTGCAATAGAACTGAGGCGTCTCATGTCTCAAGGTAGGTGCCGGCATTTACGCAGTTAATTACGCTGTTGGACCCCGGAAACCACATAACACCAAGTGGTCCGTAAGCTCGTCCACCCGTCTAAGTATACAAAAATGTGACTTGTCTACATATATACTAAAAAAAAAGTCCACACATTAGTTCCATCATTGCCTACGAAACTCGATGAATAAGCACACACTTGTCCCGTATAAGTATTTGTATTGTGACGTCATTGTCACGCACGGCATCGACGAATAAGAACTGGCTTGTTTCCTATAACATTAGTATTATGCATTTTTTTGTCACGAGAATTTTCCTGGTACCAAATATTTTGTTTAATGTTATTGCAGCACCAATTATGATCGTGCTTCAGCATATTTTCTGAAACAAACATAATTTTCATTATTGCATTCGTATTTTAGATAATCAGTCAAATAGCCACATGTTATTGCTTGCAATAGTGTTCATTATAAAGTGCATGTGCATTTTGGCTATACAAGAGAGATCGCTCTAAAATTTCAATATAAAAATTCAGAGCCCTTAAGATGATTACAGTGAATTCTATCGGTTTCACCGTTTATGTTTTGTAACAAACAAACAAACAAATTTACAAAATGTAATCTGGTGTTTTGCTCACAATTTGATGTAGGTACCTAAAAGTAGGTATCCGTATAGGTATATCTTGGTATATTTGTCTTAACTCTGCATCTGGCATTGCTGACGTCATCACCATCATTACCATAAGGGTCCACCTTATGGTATGCTCGTCTGCCTACAAAGAGAATTAAAAAATCTATAATGTATGGTATAAATATCCCAATAAAATATCTATGTGTTTTATTTTACAGACATGAAACACATAAATATTCATATAAATATGTACATACACTGTAGTCGTCGCTTGGAGTCGTCGTGGCCTAAAGGATAAGACGTCCGGTGCATTCGTAGCGATGCACCGGTGTTCGAATCCCGCAGGCGGGTACCAATTTTTCTAATGAAATACGTACTTAACAATTGTTCACGATTGACTTCCACGATGAAGGAATAACATCGTGTAATAAAAATCAAACCCGCAAAATTATAATTTGCGTAATTACTGGTGGTAGGACCTCTTGTGAGTCCGCACGGGTAGGTACCACCGCCCCGCCTATTTCTGCCGTGAAGCAGTAATGCGTTTCGGTTGGAAGGATGGGGCAGCCGTTGTAACTATACTGAGACCTTAGAACTTCTATCTCAAGGTGTGTGGCGCATTTACGTTGTAGATGTCTATGGGTTCCAGTAACCACTTAACACCAGGTGGGCTGTGAGCTCGTCCACACATCTAGGCAATAAAAAATAAAAAAAACCTATGCACATAAACTACGTAAGTTTAGCAATTTAAATAAATAAATATATACAGACAACACGTGATAGTCCTCATTTAGTTCACCCCAATGACGTAATAGCGGCACGTGAGGCTTTGACACGATTCGTACAAATGGTGTCCCAACCCCTCCTATGTTCCATTTAAAAGCATTGAAAGGAATACTTATAGTACATTGTATGTACGTCCTATTAATTAATTAGTATCTTTCACTGAAATACTTTTTACAAACTGTGAATTTACTGCTGTTGTGTTGTGTTTTTCGTGGTAAGTCTCCTAATTAATTCGATACGAAATATGACGGGACGATTTGTGACTTTGATAGGCGTTGGAAGATTAAAATCTAATAATAAGCTTATTAAAATTTTCCATTAAACTTAGCACTTTGAAATTTCTAGATTTAATCCATTCAACGTTTCCCATTTTTATTTTATTTGATAATGTCTTTTAAATCAATGTGTGTGTGTTTGTGTGTGTGTGTGTGTGTGTGTGTCAGTTTTTTTTCCTACCTATGCTGGTAAGCTCGAAGGGTTATGCCAGCTTAACCGAGCGAGTAGGTGAGCTCACGGGGCTGTAACCTGAGGTTGTTGTTAACACTGGGTCTAGCAGTGCTTCGCAGAATCTACCAACGAATCGGAAACGTGATCCACTAAGAAGATCCAGTGAGAAGCTCAGTGGACTGTGTCTGAGGGTTAATTTGCTCGCCGAGCCTTTCGTCGCAAGCGACAGGTTCGACAAAAACTACGACCCGTGCTTGAGGTACCTAAAAGCACCGAATGTTAGTTAATTTTACCTACCCGCAACCATACGTAAATAGTAACGCGAAGTTTATTACAAATGGCGTTGACACTAGTCGTAATATAAAACAGTTAACAGATACTGCGCGACCTAAATCCCATATCGCGCAAATACCGTTATTTACCCGTGAGTAAAAATATATTGCAAGCGCTAAATTGATTAACGAACGCAATTAAAACAGGTATCCGTTGTAAATGGACATTCGTCGTAGTCCATTTAATATTATTAACTTCGAATACATCGATGAGCATAAAGAAGTTGCAGTTCTGAGGTACTCCGCTGGTATATAAGGCCCGCACAAGTTGCCTCCGCCTCTTCCTGTCTTGACCTTGCTCCTTAACATCGCGCTAGGTTAGGCCGGCAGTCCTCATCTCGTTCTAGACGATGCGTCGCCAAGTGTGTACAGGTCTTTTCCTGCCACTAAAAGCGATCAATGCTGAGTGGACTGCGCCGTAGTGTGTCCTATCTAGCGCTATTTCCGGTCGGCAGTGTCTTGCGCGATTGGGGTATGATTACATTTAGTTACATTAGTAAATTATTATGCCCGATATAAAATGAATTATTCTTTTTTTATGATTTTTTTAACTTTAATCCTTCTAATTTATTGCATATGGTAGCGTGCATTACATATCCAAAATCGTGTAAAGAATTTCACGAATTTTAAGCCGCATGATGTTAAAGACATGGTCTCATGGTATTTACTTTGATATTTCATGAATCGTAGACATAATTATTAGTACTTTTACGATTTATTGTCGCATTTATAATTTCCGACTTCTCGAATATTTTAAAGTTTTTGTGACCACTGACGTCTGAGTTCGGAAATAATAATCACGAAATTAAATCGCAAAAGGACTGTTAGTTACACAGTTAACATACTTATGTATATTATTATCAACGTACTTTTTCTTCGTCAAATTATTCTAAATAATTTATCTGTCATAACTAGAGCATCAAATAGTCAACCACTGCGACACGATTACCAGAAACCGTAGTGATTATGAAGACAATAGTTTCTATGAATAAAAATTCACTGTGACCCAATAACTCGCTGACTGAATTATTAATTTTGGTTACGTGATATTATAGCCGTGGAAGGGGTGTGGCAATCGGCAGGTTAAATTGCTAAAATCTAATTTCTGTGCGCATACATCAAACCCAAATATATAGATAGTACTTCATCATCAACATCATACTAGGTGTAAAACGGAAACTGACGTATAGTTAGCATCACTTCTTTTTTTGCAATTGCGAATCATTAATATGTTTCGACATATCATTCGTAATGAAATCTCATTGGAACGTTCAGTGGTTCAAGGAAGAGTAGACGGTCAACGCTCTCGCGGCCGATCACCCAAAAGGTGGACAGGCTTGATTAAGTCATCTACTAAGTGTTCCTTACTGAATGTACACGTACCGCCACAAATAGAGAGAGATGGAGAAGTCTCAAAAGCCGCAACCCAGCAATAAGACATACATAACCACGACCACTCCATGAGTGTACGACTGAGAAGAAGAATGCATTTAATACCTCTCCATGGACACTATTAAATTCAGTATAAAAAGCACTAGGTTTTACTTGGCCGTTGTCGTGGTGTGGGCGCGAACGTTACACCTTATCGATTGTTTGTTGAGGCATTAATTTATTAATTGAAATCGATAGTGGTGCGTCAACTGTAGCTACGGGTATCGGTATAAAGTTTGCAAATAACAATACTCTAACTCAAATGATTTAGTATAATATAACACTCAAACGGTTTATTTAAAAACCACGAAGCCCAGTGATATACTTTTTATATTATAATTTTTTGTCTTCGATGATAAACGAGCATTTTAGGCAGGCCCAGCTGAAGGTGAGCGGTTAACGTGGTTCATGAATAACAGAAAGCCAGGAGCACAAATTGGTGGCCAACACTGAGAACTATTTAAATTTTAATGACAATACTTATTATTAAATGTTCCTATTTTAGATTTATTGTATCGCAGTTCACTGGGCTAAATTTAATTTTGTTGTTGCATATTTAAATGCAATTATGTAGACAATATGTATATACACAACTTCAGTGTCACATACGTCACGTGTCAAAAAAATGTATAAGCCACTCATTGGAATATGTTTTGTGCAAATGCAAAATTGAGAAAATTCAATATCTATTAACTTTTTTCCCTACCTATTCACTGTTATCTTAAGAGGCTATTCTAGCTACTCTCTGACCAGTAGGTGAGCGCAGGATCTCAACCTAAAATAGTTTGCTAATGCTGGCTCTAGCACACGGTGAACAGTGGCTTACAGAATCTACCTCCAGACCGGCATCACGAGTTTAATTCAGAGGGCAGAGTATAATTCACAATACCATTTAATCCCAGGTGAACCATGTTTTTTTTGTTTTAAGCATCCATTAGTAGTCTTCATTATAATCAATTAAATTTCACTACAATTATGTCGACATAAATTTCTCTTTTTGTTATTTAGTTAAATCTCTAGACGTATAAGTTTTTGCGCAAATCCATTTCATATCTTTAACGTTTTATACCTCGTCACCGTTTCCATATAGGTTAGACCAGCAGGCGTCTATTCCAATAAACTTGTATTTTCGAGACGACACCACGTATAGATTACTCCAAAACGGACAGCCATGACCTAAAATGACAACGAAGCCTTCTATAAAATGACATAATTTGTGGGCGGTATTTAATAATGCAAGATCTGCGATACCCGATTTGCAAAATAGACCCACACGTGGGCCGCTAACAAGGATTTCTTGTTTTTTTAATGTTCCGTATAATAAACAAGTATTTTCCTTTTACACTCTCCAGAAGATAATAACGATTGAATTATAAGAAAAACAAGTAAATAAAATTTTTAAATGAGGAAAAGACGTTTCACAAATAATAATAATCTATCTTCTATCTCTATATATAAAAATGAATTGCTGTTCGTTAGTCTCGCTAAAACACGAGAACGGCTGGACCGATTTGGCTAATTTTGGTCTTGAATTATTTGTGGGAGTCCAGAGAAGGTTTAAAAGGTAGATAAATATGAAAATGCTCGGAATTAAATAAAAATAAAAAATTTGTTTTTCCTATGATGTGTCCCCCGTCGGACGGATTCCTTAGATCTTTTAACTATCGATTGAGGCACTATGAAGTCTGCCGGGTCAAATAGGCCCTAATAAAAATTAGATCGAGTTTTTTATAGACAACAATAACATTATTATAATGTCATCGGACTTTCATATGTATACAAATTTTCAAAGTAAGCTTGAAATTGGTGAAAATTATTTTATTATACGTTGAAAGAATACGTTACGTAGATAGAGATACAGAAAAGCTAATACTTAAAAGTGCGTTAAAGAATTTAAGCACATATCATCAGCATTATAAACACGTGACTAGAATTAACTTCCTTTAAAAGTATTAATAAACAAGTGAATAATATGTAAACATTACAACGAACACATACTAGCATTGTATAAAAGTTACAAATAAATTTAATATGTATATGTTTATATTTCTTTTTTTTATTGCCCTTGTAAGCAGACGGAGCGCACGGCCCACCTGATGGTGAGTGGTTACCGTCGCCCATGGACTTCAGCAATGCCAATTCTGAGTCATTAATGACACAGTCTACCGTGGCTCGCATCTGAATAATAAGGAATGTTGAAATTGTAATTTTTCCTGTCAACTCTCCTCTATCTACAGTGTAGATTCTACACATTAATCTTACCATTTAAATGTATTAATTTTTATTTATTACACAACTTCATTGCACAGATTATCCTGTATTAATCAATCAATCAAGCCTATAAAGTTTGTATTACATCTTAAGAGCTCATCCTATTAGTACTCCTTCTTGAATCTTACGTCTCATTGATAAAGTTCTCCACCTCTATGGACCAACTTTCTGTGAACTATTACCGAAACATGGGTAGCCTCTAAAACCCAGGTCGTTTATAGATTGGATCTGATCTTACCGGATCAACGCATCAGGCTTCGTCTTCTTGATCTAAGAAAATAGTTGTGTCTCGTAGTTGAACGTTTAGATGTCGAAGAACTGGTCCAGGAAATGCGTAGCCAACACAACATCTTAGCGTCAAACTAGCGAACAGTCATCAGATTTTTTATTTATTGCTTAGATGGGTGGAGCTCTCAGCCCACCTGGTGTTAAGTGATTACTGGAGCCCATAGACATCTACAACGTAAATGCGCCACCCACCTTGAGATAAGTTCTAAGGTCTCAGTATAGTTATAACGGCTGTCCAACCCTTCAAACCGAAACGCATTACTGCTTCACGGCAGAAATAGGCAGGGCGGTGGTACCTACCCGTGCGGACTCACAAGAGGTCCTACCACCAATAATTACGCAAATTATAAATTTGCGGTTTTGATTTTTATTACACGATGTTATTCCTTTACTGTGGAAATCAATCGTGAACATTTGTTAAGTACGTATTTAATTAGAAAAATTGGTACCCGCCTGTAGGATTCGAACATCGGTGCATCGCTAGATACGAATGCACCGGACGTCTTCTCCTTTGGGCCACGACGACTTATGATACAATACCATATTTATATGTATATACCGCATACCATCTGAAAAGAAAGTGAAAGAGCGTCATGACGCGTCTCTTAGTAATATATTTAATAGCTTTTGTGTTGTGTAAACGTTACAAGCTAATTGAGGAATGTATCCTAATTGACTCTCGACTCGGTAACAATTATAATGGAATCGGCATTGTTTTTTTATTTATTTAATTTGTTTGAAGGATATTAAAAATACTGCTCGTGAAAACTGTAATGTGTATATTTATTATAAAGATTACCAGTAACCATTTGATAAAGTGTAGGTATATTACCTTATAGATATAATATATTACAAACACAAAATAAGGTAGGATAGCTTGCTAGGTAGGAACCTAATCATCGGTAGCCTCAAGGAGCTATTTTCGCCTCACCTAACTGTAATGTTTGGATTCCTTTATAAATGACAAACGTTACGATCGGGTTTACATTTTTATTTCGTTAATCACAATTCACAGTTTTTACTTCCGTCTAAGATGTACCTACGTCGTAGACAATATGGCGGGTCAGTCATAGAGTGTATTTCGTAGAGTGGTCAGCAAAGATTAGTGTTATGAGAATCGACATTAGGTCGCAAAGAGGTTACACTAACTGGTAGGCGAGCTCTAACAAAAGCAGTACTTCGCTGAGTCTACCACGCGATCGAAATCGCGACCCATTCAGAAGATCCGGCGAGAAACTCAGTGGGCCGTGTCTATGGGTTTAGTTGCACGTCGAACTCATTCGACGAGTTCGCTGAGAGCGGTGACCCGTGGTCGGAATGTCCGGATCGGTAGGATCCGAAATTACATGCTTAGAGTGACAGCGGCTGTGTGTTGTGCCGTCGTCTAGGTCGGGTATGAAAATAGAGGCAGCCCCGATAAGAGATATCGTGTGGCGCCGCTTTTTCGAAAACGGTAAATGGTCACTAATTATCGGTCATATCACCAGAGATATATCAAGCCACTGCAAATGACTCTTCTCAAATCTCGGTCGAAGAAGGACATTTTTTTTTAATGCCCTTGTAGGCAGACGAGCATACGGCCCACCTGATGGTGAGTGGTTACCGTCGCCCATGGACTTCAGCAATGCCAGGGGCAGAGCCAAGCCGCTGCCTACCGCTTAATACTCTCCACAAGCCTTATATGTCATTATTCAAGAAATATCGTAAACGGTAGTTCGTTCCAGATCCAGGTGACACACGGCAGAAAACATATCTGGAACGGCTCTGAGGTTTCAGATATAATATGACGTAGAGTGCGATGATAAAAATTATATTCAATAGAAACCTATGAGAAATTGAAACAGGATTCGATTGTAAATGTACGCTGTATGGATAGATTGAATGTGCTCTTTGAATATGCTATTCTTTGCTCTTCTGATAGCTCCTCTCTGTATTACATCATAAACTTACATTTACGTTAGGTCTGCAAAATATAAAGTTTTATATTTTGAAGATTTTTACGAGACTTGTATCGGCAAGTTCTAATAAATGCACTTATAAGAATTTATAACTTCACGAGCGACAAACAAAATCAACAATGTTAAGTTAAATCATTTATCGAAATCATTATTCATTAATGTAATTGGAATGGAAAAAAAATGTACCATTTCAAATTTAATTAATGTGGTGAGCGCCTCATCGGTAAATCGACGGTAGCTTTATTTATAAAACTAACCTAATTAGACTTTAGCACGATCGTTTTCCTTGTATAGAAAAAAAAAAACAAATCGAACTGAACTATGTCACGCCTGACACATTCCAAATTCGGACTAAATTCAATTTCAAATAATACCTCTTATTCTAGACCATTGTTGGAAGAGCTGTTCGAGCTAGTCCCAATGATGATTTCAAATTACCGATAATTAGTCTTCTACAGTCGGTACACGATTATTGCAAATTTTGTCTGTTACTTAGTCGTTATGGAAGTAATTGCAGCTAGAAAACAAGTTTGTTAACTTAACGCCGTTTATACACGATATTCGCAACGAATTTTTTCTGTTACTTGTTATGGAAGTAATTACAGCTAGAAAAAGTTTGTTAACTTGACGCCTTTTATTATTATAGGGTAAGGGAATATTAATTAACGTAATTTGAATCTCCTTTAAGATGTCCGGTGAACTTTAAACATGATAGGCTACCGAGAAAACTGTGTAAAATTAAATCTCAGATCTTACTATAGAAAACCGCATAAAACCAATTAAAGTCCCAATATGCGCTTAATCCAGTTGTTTTTTTTTTTTGTAAAAATAATAGTGACTCTTTCTCTATTACATCAAGTCGTAAACGATCCAATATTTTAATAACACGAATTTTTACCAAGTTTTCTTTTCTTTTCATTTTTTTTCCGAGGTTTTTTTGACACCAATCATACAAAAAGACTCCACAAACAAGCAACAAAATTGATAACGTATCAATTCTACTTGTAATAAATAAACTCACAGTCGTACAAAAAAATATGGGCTTGCGTAAATATATATTAAGATTACATATTTTCACAATACCGGAATTCCTACGATGTTTCCACCGGTTTTTCCGGACGAATAAGACCCAAAAATACTTAAAGCACAAAAAAATATTCGAATATGTAATTCGCGTTTTTATGAAATTTCAAACTACGTGAATTTATAAATCGTGTACTAATAATCAAATTGTGTAAAATAGGTGCTGTGTAAATATAGGGATACGTGTAATTTGTAACTGACCAGGATAAAAAAACATATTTATTTAGATTTTAAGCTTCTATCAAATGGAATTTCTCATTATATACCTACATTATAAATTCTGTTCCACCTTAGGTCACCCGCTGCCAAATACAGGTCTTTCTTTGTTCATATCCACCTTTGAACTTCGACTTTGCGTATCCGAGAGCAACTTATCCCAATGAAACTAAAAGTGTATTTATTATACATAGCCAATCTGACGGCAATATGTACAAGTACAAATGCAGTAACACCGTGGGCGACTCAAGCGGAGGCGAACTCAGACAGCTATGCACCGCTTTTGTTCAATTGCAGCAAATTGTGTTGTGTATTATAAAATGTCTTAATTGTTTGTTTGTATTCTTGTAATGGGCTTTTGAATGTAACAGATTATAGCACTTGAACAAGATATGTTTTTGTCAAGTGGATCAATTTGTGGGTAATAAGTATTTATTAAATGATTTCGGATACAAATATAATTTCATGACTGTAGCTTGTTAAATATGAATTTGATTTGTGTGACAGTTAGGCAGAGGTTTATTTTTTTTTTCATCAAACTATAATTCGCGACATTAAGGCGTATAAATAGATTATTCATGAGTCCATATTAGATTGTAAGGTATTATAGATGTCAATGTTGTCTGAATCGGTAGATCTCGTTTTTTTTTTATTGCCCTTGTAGGCAGACGAGCACACGGCCCACCTGAGGGTGAGTGGTTACCGCTGCACATGGACTTCAGCAATGCCAGGGGCAGAGCCAAGCCGCTGCCTACCGCAAAAAAAAACCCAAAAAACTTATTGTACCAAGAACTAACGCTGTTTATTCGACTAAATACTGAATATTGTTTATTCCTAACAATATGAAGGGTATAATAGAAACTTTTATGTAGCAGCGTAACAAAAACGTAGTATTTGAAAATAGTCTTTGTTGTACACTTGTTACTGAAATCAGTTTTCATGTTAAAGCCAAGTAAATGCAATTGGCGAAATCTAATATATTTTATTAAATACATCGTAAACGCACCTTGCGATAATTCATAAATAGTTTGTTAACATAAATATCGCGAATAAGTTCAATCATGTGTGATTACATAAAATGAATTACGTTCATTTGGAATTATGTAGTCACTTTATTTGGATAACATTAATACCATGGTAGCGTTTTTATGTAACTAGTCACAAGTTTCCTTATAAGTAATTAATGTAGCAACCAAGGCAAAATTGTAATCTAATTAATGCTAACATTAATTCGTATTATAAAATAGGAAATAAGTTTTAGGAAATGCGTGTAGCAATGGTAATATCACTATAAAAGTTGTGTCAGTTTTTGGCTGTATTAACTATTATATATTCAAAGGCAAAGTACAAATTAATTTGACGCCTTCAGCTCTAGCACTAGGAGCAGGCTTAGGGACCCCGGTAACCGTATTATTTATGCATAATTTAAAAAAAATATTAGCATTCTGCACTCCTTCTCTATATTCTCTATAAGCGTGGGAAATTTTATACTCCTCTGTCCGCGCAATTTTCGTAAAAATGGGTACAAAGTTTTTGCTTCACGTATTAATGTATAGATTCTCGTTACTATTCGATCTCTCACTTTCTCATTGCAAACTCTGTTATTGTCAAATAAACATTGAAAATCCCACACCGTAAAATGATCTTAGTTTTGTAAAGTTTAAGGTTGAACCTCGAACGCCCACACGAGATCAGCCGGCACTTTTATGGGCAGGACAATTCAAAAGGCCGATGATTCAGAAGTTTCCTTGCAAGGTAGCAACGCTAGATTTAGTTACTCGGTCACTTTCAATTTTATAATCGAACAGTTAAGCTTTTTGTCGTTTGATTGATCGTAATAAGGAGTGTGGGCGTTTGAATGACATATGTTTCTATGCAACATGAAAAATGAGAAGTTTGTTTATAAGAGTTTTTACCACTTATTCTTCTTGCGTTTTGTAAAATAAGTAATTTCAGCAAATTAAAATTAAAAAGTTTTTAGTAGAATGCTTTTAGTGATATTTTTTTCCACTGCTAACTCAGAATGCAGGTTGCCAGTTGTAGCAAAAAAATTGTTTAATCTTTATACGATGGGTAATGTTTATTTTTATTAGAATCTGTTCGTATTCTAACTTGTTTTTTATTTTACTTTAATTTTTATTTTAAATATATATAAAAATGAATTACTGTTCGTTAGTCTCGCTAAAACTCGAGAACGGCTGGACTGATTTGGCTAATTTTGGTCTTGAATTATTTGTGGAAGTCCAGAGAAGGTTTAAAAGGTAAATATTATATGAAAATGCTCGGAATTAAATAAAAATAACATTTTTTATTTCGTTTGATATGTCCCCCGTCGGTGTTTCAAGTTTATTTTATACAAAAGCTTAGGTCTTTTATTTATCAATTGAAGCACTACGAAGTCTGCCGGGTCAGCTAGTTTTAAATAAAATCATCTAATCTTAAAAGGTAATCTAATCCTAATCTGATGCTAGCAAAAACATTAAGTTGATCTGATCACGTAATATACGAAATGAAATTGTAATATTATTATAAAGTTTTAGACTATGATTATATACACGTTTGATTATATACGTGTATACTATAATCAAAGGTTTTACAATATTTTTTTATTTAAAAACATATTTACACTAGATTAAGTTCTATTAAACTTCGAACACCATCTAAAGAAAGTAATCAGTTTTATGAATTTTGATTTTTCGTGATTTTCTTGATGGCGATTTTTTTATGTTCTCGATTGTAAAATCATTCGAATAACAATTGAATAGACAGCGCGACTATGTACCTACATAACAAGTGACAATCGATACCGTCGCAAGAAACACGAGAACATCCCGCAAACAATGTTCTATTTACACTGAAACCAATTTGCCCTTGTCGTCTTAATGTCATAAGAGACTAATAACGCCTTTACTTTCTACGTACGAGTAGTAAAGTATTTTATAAATGATTCATTATGTGTCTTCAACAGCTGTTCTTGCTGTATTCAGTCTGAGTTATGTAAACTTTGTGCTCTTTTTTTCCACATAATGTACAATTTGGAGTGGCTCGGTAACGTTTAGCAGGCAACTCTACAATATAAAGCCGTTTATCTTAAGAGCTGTCCTAGTTCGACAAAGCGGTGCGATAAACCTCTTATCGTGGTCACCACTAATTACATATCCGACCCAGCCGACGGGGCAACGCAAAGCCGCTATCGCCCGCAACATGTCTTGTCAGATCCCCCGGATCCAATCTCGGGCTTTAGACCCTTCAAGTACCGGTCACCAACTTAATCGAACTCTTCCATTACGACGAAGAGTTCGACGAGCGAACTATTACGATACTGATGGTACGGCCTTTTGTGAGTCCGCACGGGTAGGTACTTCCCCGCCTATTTCTGCCGTGAAGCAGTAATGCGTTTCGGTTTGAAGGGTTGGGCAGCCGTTGTAACTATACTTGAGACCTTAGAACTTATCTCAAGGTGGGTGACGCATTTACGTTGTAGATGTCTATGGGCTCCAGTAACCACTTAACACCAGGTGGGCTGTGAGCTCGTCCACTCATATAAGCAATAAAAAAAACTCTCTGGTTGCTTTGCTTTCATCATCACTTTTCCCGAATAGCATCAGCACTTGTGATCCTTTACTATAGAGCAATCCCCTCCTGTCCAGTCAGTCCTATTCTTAATTCCAGGCGGCACGGTTGCCATCATTGTCGTTGTATCATTAAATCTTCTCTCAATTCCATATAACAGAACTAACCCCACAGACACAGCCCACTGAGTTTCTCGCCGGATATTCTCAGTGGATCGCGATTGGGATTCGGTGATAGATTCTAGGAAGCACTGCCCTTGCTAGGGCTAGTGTTAGCAAATTCTCTCAGGTTGAACCCGTGAGCTCACCTATCAGTCCGCGAAAAGCTGGAATAGCCCCTTAAGCTACCACCGAATAGGTAGCGAAAAGATCGGTACCAGACCAAATACACCAGTGTGCTTAGTGCGAGTTTTTTAACGTCCTCGATAACGTAAAAGTTAACTTAAATTTGTATGCAGTTCGAACAGCGCTCTTAGCGGCAAACGTAGGCAAACGTTTTAACTCCATACAAATTCGAGTTAACGTTTACGCCATCGAGAACGTTAAAAACTCGGACTAAGCACACAGACCAAATACACTAACTAACACTCACTCAAATCAAATCAAATCAAATCAAAAAAAAATTATTCAACCTAAACGAAAATACATACTTGTTGAACGTCAAAAGAACTACTGCCAATTCACAAGAACTAACCTCCGTCCTGAGAAGAATTGGCAAGAAACTCAGCGGGCATGTTTTTTTTTTAAATATTAGATTATTTTTTTAATATTAGATTTTTTTAAATATTCATTTTTACATGAGTATAATAACATAACAATTATTACAATATTGAAATGCCCGGAGCGAGCAACTCATTCCCACTTTGTGCAATCTTCCCACTTTGTGCACTCACTTATAAAGTATTATAACTTGATTTAACATAAACCATAAAATCTTCCGACACGAAACACTCCAATAGATACCTGAGAGAGCGTTCGCTAGTGCATTTGTTCCGCTAAACAGGTCAACTTGATCAGCCGTGAAGGTCACCACTTGTTCACGCCACCGTGACATTGAAGTCCACGTGGGCCGTCGCCTAGCAACTGCACAAACATACAAATATTCACCCCCTCAAGTTCCAACCCCAGGATTCATTCAACTCTAAGAAGACAAGGTTGAAGCACGTAAACATCATATTCTCGTATTCATAGTACTGTTATTGTTTGATAAAAATACAACACTTTTATTACAACTGATTCTCGAAATTTCTGTAGATCGTTGAGTAATATTAATATATGTGATTTAATAAGTGAATTTAATGAGATATGTCTGAAACGTATTTGAAGAATGTTTTTAATTTAATTATGATACATTTTAAGTAGAAATGGCCGAAATATTCTTTAATAATTTATAATAACCTTAACTAGTAAAGATTAGAACAATTAAACATTCGTGATTCTAAATTCGTGTGAAAGTTTGAAAGAACAATAATGGACGCGCGTAACAAGTCTCGTTCGTTAGACCACGTTAACTGGTGGGATCCGGTGCATTGGAAGGGCAAAGCCCCCAGAAGTGTTTCGTCTATGTCATTAGAAGAAGCTGACCCCGCTGAGATCCGAAACGGCTGGCTCACACTACCAGAAACTAACAATAAGGTATTTCTTTTTATAAAACTGCCAAGCCATTGCGTATTTTGAAACACTTTAAAAACAACAATAAATTCATAGTTGTGTGTTTTAAACATTTTAATTTTATGAGACAGTTTACTAAAATTTCCAATGTTTCCTAACTAATTCGTGTAATTAAGTATTGAACAGATTATTTAAAACTAATGAGCGATCTCCTATTTGAAAAGAAGTTATACGTTTTATAGAGAAAAAAAGGAAAGAGAGAGAGAGAGAGAGAGAGAGAGAGAGAACAAGCATAAAGATGAAACTACATCTACGAATACAGCAAAATTGCTGCTAGATTTTTTTTAAATCAAATTTACGTTCTACAGTTTAGAGATCAAAACAGTTTTTTCTTTTGTTTTGTTTTAAATGGATGTGTAGATTTCGATATGCCATGATCTAATTTGATATTTTTTACGTAACTACTTACAACAATAAATTGCGTATATCTCATACTATAAGTATTCTTTTTTGAAAAATCACTCAGTGAATGAATAAATTAAAATACAGCGGTCACGTTTCCCATACGACAAAACTTATTTATTTGCTTTCAATTAGTCCTGGTTCCATGTAATGGGATCTTTCTATGTAATTTTTATCATCTTCAAGACTTTCTATCAACTTGCAAATTTGGTCACGTATCAAGGACCGACGACAATACAATTATTTTATTGCTTTGACCTAATAAGACCTCACCTGACTTGTAAATCCTGGCTAAATAATATGATCATGTTAATTTTTAATACGGCTTGCCATTGAATCGTATTCTTTTGGGAAAAAAATTACCCTAAAACGTGTCGTAATTTAAAGCATATACTAATCTGTTAGTAATTTGACACTAACGATGCTTTTAGTTAGCTCGAGCACTGGTCACCGTCCCCGTTGAACCCGTCGCTTGTGACAAAGTAGTTCAGCGAGTAAAATAACCCATAGACACAGCTCACTGAGTTTCTCGCTGGATCTTCTCAGTGGGTGCGTTTCCGATCCGGTGGTAGATTCTGCGAAGCACTGCTCTTGCTAGAGCCAGTGTTAGCAACGTCCTCAGGTTAGAGCCCCGTGAGCTCACCTACCCGCTCGGTTACGCCGGCATAGCCACTAAAGGCTACCAGATTTTCCTACCAGCTTAGGAAGGTAAAAAGAAAATTCCTTACTTTCTTTGTTCATGGCAAAAACGGAATAATCCGTGGAATATGTAATTCAATTATTATTTTTTTGCTTATTTTGGGTGGACGAATTCGTTAGAATTTATAAACACCTAAGTAAGACGAGTTAAAATCTAAAGCCGTAAACCAACATCATTATGGGAACGGCGATTACGTCATCTGTTTAACGTACAACCTCGAATGACTAATAATTGTTTACCGAATTTTATGGTGCGCAAAACTTCATCGAAATGTACCTATATTTTTTTGATAAATCACAGTATATATATCGTAGAGAAGTATTAATTTTATAACGTGAGATAGCTGTTATGAGTACCATGTAAAACGTCGAATCAAAATATATAAATAAATATAATTATCAGAAAATATCCCGAAATAAAATTCTCGATCGTTGTTCATTGATTTGTCGTTGTTGTTCGATGCATTCCAGACCGAAGACTCGAAATGAGACGCATATCTAGCATACCTAAAAAAGTGTATGCCAAATTTCACGATTTTCGGTTGAGTAATTAAAACTTGAAAGCGTAACAAACAAACTAACTTTTTCATTTATAATATTAGTATTAATAATAATGTAAATAAAATTTGAACTAAACAGTAACTAAGCTAGTTATTAGACGAGATAAGCTCGAGTGATATTACAAGGCTTAATTCATCATTATCATCAGCCTATGACAGTCTACTGCTGGACATAGGCCTCTCCAATTGCATGCCACTGAGCTCAATCCTCGGCTTCTCTTATCCGGCTTTTGCCAGGTACCCTGCATAGATCACTCTCCGATTTTTTTTGTTCCTACCTATGCTGATAGCCTTGGGGCTATATCAGCTTCTCCTTGACGTGTAGTTGAGCTCACGGGGCTCAAACCGGGTGTGTTGCTAACACTGGCCCTAGCAAGAGCCGTGCTTCGCAGAATCTATCACCGGATCGAAAACGCGACCCATTGAGAAGATCCGACGAGAAACTCAGTGGGCTAAGCACTCTCCGAACCTGAGGAGCCCCGCACTTCATTAGCCAAATAAATGATTTTATTGTAAAAAAAAGGCGTGGGGTGCTTTTTAGGATATTATCAAAATAACCCTTCTACTCGTATCTGTTTCATAAAATATTTATAACTACTGATACCAAGTTTTTTGAACATTTATTTATTTTTAAATTTTTTGTTGAATTTCAATTTTTTTAATTTTTTATTTAATATTGAATTGTCATCGGCCCTTAATAAGTATAACAAATTTCGAGTTAATCCGATGTTTTGAAGGGGGGTCAAAACAATGGTCAAAGATTCCGTTACATACTAACATACATACGTCTGAAGCTAATAAAAGCGTATTTAAAAAAAATTAATGATTTCAATGCGCTCTTTTCCTCGATATTGATTTAAAAACTCGAGCGTACACTATACTTAATTGAAAGGCAATTAAACGTGGGCGAACGATCGATTTGGCCCATCCATATTGAATTAGTTGGATGTACAATTACGTTACGTGCGTATCCGAAGACAATACGCGGAAGCTTCATACTACTCGTAATATCGATGTGAGCAAACAATGTATTGAGGATTACATGACCTTAGTTAGTGCGTGAAGATAAATGTTTTGTATATAAAACTTCGGAGAAAGAGAATGTTGATATAAATACATATAATACATAAAAATAAACAACCAAAGGTTTATTTAACTCGCGCCCGGGGCAAAACACCTTTTTAGGTAAAATACTTTTTTGCGTTAAAATATATTTTCCAGAAATCAATTATGATAAAAATTATCTAGCAATTTCTCGTTTGCGGGCCATTTGACGCCCCTTTGTAAGTAGCACCCAGAGCATGATGACCTCAAACTATACCACTGTGTTTACGTTCGCACAATATAACAGGACTTTTGGCGGGAACGCCACGAGTGAAGTTGTGTGATTTGTTTTATTTTATTATTTCATTTCATTTTATAACATGTTTCATATTAATCAACTTCATTTTATTTCTTTATAATTTTATACAAAAAAAGTTTACATTAATATTAAAATAAGACTTGACCTAAAGATCTTAGTTACCAGGTCATAAAATCCCTTAAAAAATATATAACAATTTTTAATGTCAAATTAAAATCGAATTTTAACGACTAGTTAGTAGTAATAGTATTAATCTCTTAAGCAATAATATGCTTACGAATGAAAATTTTAAGTCGCCCCTACAATATAATGGTCATATCGATAAGCTGCAGCATAGCTAAGCGCAGCATAGCTAATGCAATAAAATAAAACTAGTTTGACTAGGTTCGTTTAGAGCTCGGCTATTAACCTGGTGGAATCTCTCTTGGTACACACCTGCCGGCTTGTTCTACAGGATCTATTTAACAATACAGCTTATAATGAAACATTAGGTTTGATCTGAGGGCTGTCAGTGCTCAATCAATTAATCTTATACCAATAAAACTAGTTAGGGTCTAGTTCCAAAAAACGGTTTTTTTTTTGAGCCGTAAGTTAGAAAACAAGGCGACGGCACTCTCGATTATTAAGTGGTTACGTGACAATTAAGAACTTTGAAAATCAGAGAAAAACGTTAACAAATCTTCTTTTCACCAAACGTTACTAAAATTATTCTTCACATAATCGATAACTTATTCACCACGTCATTTACGCTAAAAATATTGTAAATTTTATTTTTTATTTTTGTTATTATCAGAATGAAATAAATTTTGTAGCTCGTTGTTGTGCCAGCCCTGTGAGGGTCCCACAAGATTTCGTTCCACAATCCCGGTCACGGATATCAAGTCACGACGTGTATTTGAACGAAATGCTGGAAAACGAATTATTTTATTGCTATCGGCAACAGAATTTCCTGTTTTAATAAGTTTTAATGAGCAAATGTTTGAACGGTTTGTCTGTCGCACAGATAACCCTCCAAGTGTACTTACCGATGAAATGTTGTGCCATATTTTTGATAACCAGATGTCTTAGATGAATTGCCACACAATTTTATTGCATAGAAAGCCATTTATAATATTATTTGAATTTTAAAGATTGGCACTCGGAATACCTACAGGTCATAAGCTTGGTCGACACTAATGTGTGGTTCTTAGCGTCAATTAATCAACAGCTTCTCGCGGACTGGTATGTAGTAAGCTCTCGGGCTCAACCTGAGAATTTGTTAACACTAACCCTGGTAAGAGCAGCGCTTCGCAGAATCTACCACCGGATCGGAAACGCAACCCACTGAGAAATCTTTTCATAGTTCATGCCTATACCTACCTACAAACCATACTGCTGTTAAATTAAATTTCTTGTTTTATTATCGCCCCATAATCGAAATTCGTAATCATCATAATCTTTGAATAGAGCTCGTAAGCAAATAAGTGTTTGAAAAATAGAGGAGGAAATGGCACTTGATTGTGTGTGTGTTTTTCTTATTACTTAGGCGGGTGGACGATCTCACGGCCCACCTAATGTTAAGTGGTTACCGGAGCGCATAGACATCTACAACGTAAATGCCGCCACCTACCTGTGTTTGTCTAGTTACGTATTAATTTTATTGTTTAATAAACTGTTTATTATCGAATCAACGTAGGTAGGTACGTATCATTTAAGGAATAGATTAATATTATAAAGCGCATGCGCAACCAACTCAGTGACTGTCCACTCTGACTCATCCGTTGGCCAGTACGATGACCTTACCAATTTGATTGAAATAATAATTCTTGTAAAATGTTAATTGTGTTTTTTTTTCATTTAGATTTATTTGAATTTAAACGTCCAAACGCCATAAAGTAAATCCCATGTAATGTTAATTAAATTAACAAAATCGGAATGATTTTTAATAAAGATACCTACTCGAATTCGTGTTTTTTTTTTTTTTTTTATTGCCCTTGTAGGCAGACGAGCATACGGCCCACCTGATGGTGAGTGGTTACCGTCGCCCATGGACTTCAGCAATGCCAGGGGCAGAGCCAAGCCGCTGCCTATCATATTTGAGTCTCACAATGGCTAATAGAAAATAATTACGATTACTCGCGAAGGATTTATTAAATACGAGCAAGCGTTTTTTTAAATATTAGTATGGTATGCGAACGATTGCTTCCGATAATGAAAACTCGCATTCGTGCAATTTATTAAGAAAATACTTATCGTTGATTAAAGAAAATCGTATAGTTTATTTACTAACTAGACAAGACTAATAATATATTCGCCTGCTCGAGTGGTTATCCTTGTCCAAATCAACCTTAACAAGGTGACCTTCGTTGATTTACCTAAATAATGTTTAAAGTTTATGCAATCAGTTTCTGATTGCACATAGAATAATGACTGCGAAACGACTAAATATCATTTCCCCTAGCTGTCAATCCGTTTTGATTCATTTCGTTTTAATATTTGAGGCCCTGTGTGATCAGCACATACCGCGCCTAATATAGGCAACGCTTGTTTTATATAGTCGGCAAGCAACCTGCGACCATTTCTCATGTGATTCGTTACGCTTTGAGGAACAGAACTACCTGTGGCTTTTATACAAGACTTGATTTAACGTTTTCTTTAGCTAGACTCTTTGTGTGAGATTGATCGCTTTTAAAATCACTAGATGATCATCGTCGCTTTTTTTTTTGATAACGCCATCTTGGTTAGTTGCCCTCAATTAAGAAAAAATAGTATTATTATTCGCCAATAGATGTCGGGAAAAGTTGATTATTGAAAATACGAATAAAACAACATTTTCTGAAAATAAATCGTAGTTAGATTGATTTATCGCCCCCGAAATCCCCTGTATACTAAATTTTATGAAAATCGTTGAAGCCGTTTCCGAGATTCAGATTATATATAAACAAGAATTGCTCGTTTAAAGGTATAAGATAAGATAAGATAAGATAGCGGACTATATTTCGAACCATGGATTAACGCATTCATGACCGAAAGCCGATGCAACATTGAAGTTGTATTGAATGTATCATTTTTAATTGTTTATTCGCGCTACTAACGAATACTTATCATTGACTTTAAATAGATCTTATAAATTCGCGTTAATTTTCAGTTTAATCTAGACAATAGCGTGCAGCTTTGTACAAGCGCCGCCGGCGATAAAGGTACGCTTTAAACTTTCCCTGTACTTCTCCCATATGCTCGCCAAGCTTCTCCGCTGTGCTTAGAAAAACTTCGTCTCCGCTTGAGACATGTCCATCCAAGCTACACGGAAAAGACATGTGATTACTGATGTGATGTGATTAATGAAATACGTACTTAATAAATGATCACGATTGACTTCCACGATGAAGGAATAGCATCGTGTAATAAAAATCAAACCCGCAAAATTATAATTTGCGTAATTACGCAAATGGTGGTAGGACCTCTTGTGAGTCCGCACGGGTAGGTACCACCACCCTGCCTATTTCGAATGTGAAGCTGTAAAGCGTTTCGGTTTGAAGGGTGGGGCAGCCGTTGTAACTATACTGAGACCTTAGAACCTATATATCTCAGGGTGGGCGGCGCATTTACGTTGTAGATGTCAATGGGCTCCAGTAACCACTTAACACCAGGCGGGGCTGTGAGCTCGTCCACCCATCTAAGCAATAAAAAAAGAATGTATTTTTACAAAAAAAGAAAATCTCTCTTCTCTGGTCATCACCGCTTTAATAAAAACCGAGCCTTAGAATTCCGATCGATAAACAGGTTCGGCTGAGTTCGCGTTAAACAACACAACAACACAGAACAGTGTCCCTCTGTTTTACATGCAATTGTGCCACGCACGATCTATTGCAACATAATTTGCAAAGTCGTGTGGGCTCAACGACGTTTAATATTCAGTAATTGGCCGCCAATCATGTCCTGTTGACTTATCCTAAGTCCTACTAAGAACAGTACAATGCGTTACATAAAGATCCACCGGCAAGTAGATCAAAAAAATAATTGAAACGAACCAATAACGAGTCGTCCTTCAAATAGTAAGCAGCGTCGCGGCTATGCTCCTAACCACTCTGAAATTTTCCACTGGTGACAAATTCTTTAGAGGAACCACCGGTCGACTGCTCCACTGTACTGAGACGATTGAATGCCTTAATTAAGGCTGGTTGCAAGGCAACGTGTAAAGATTCAAAGCACCATCGTGGATAAATCTGCCGTGAAGCAGCCACGCGTTCTGTTTCGAAAGATAACACAGTCGTTAATAAATGAATCTACAGCACACACTCACTCATTAAAATATTTACGGGCTCTTTAACGCCAGGTCGATCTTGAGCTAGTTCACTCAATAAATAAAATAGAATGTAAGTACATATGCCTTATTTAGATTAATTTATCTAGACAAAAAAACAAACGTCCTAAAGTTGTTATACTGAAAACAATTTAAAATAGTGATGAAAAGGTTCTAACGGTAAAAGTGTTTGTTTAATTTTCTGAAGTTAATCACGCTCGGGTAACCATAATTTCGATTTCATTGCTTAAAAACTATTTTGACCGCAGTTTTGATAATGTGCGCACTGATTTTATTGTCACATCGATAAAACAAGAAACGCCGAATTTCTTAGCGTGCCCTAAACACGTCATTAAGGATCCTCCCGAACCATTAACGGTGCTTTTAGGTACCTCAAGCACTGGTCACAGTCTTCGGCGAACCCGTCGCTTGCGACGAAGGAATCTAAGAGTAAATTAACCCATAGACACAGCCCACTGAGTTTCTCGCCGAATCTTCACAGTGGGTCGCGTTACCGATCCGGTGGTAGATTCCGCGAAGCACTGCTCTTGCTAGGGCCAGTGTTAGCAACAGACCCGATTTGAGCCCATTAGCTACACGTCAAGGAGAAGCTGAAATAGCCTCTCAAGACTATCAGCATAGGTTAAAAAAAATATCTTAGCGATTATTTTTAGTGATGAAACTGCTTTCTGGATTGCCAATAAAGTAATTACTAATTCAAAGCGCCTATTTGAATAAAAAATCTTTTCGATTGAATACAGTTCTTTGTTCGGGGACGCTTAAAGTTTGTCTTCCTAGTCGAGGGTAGTGCGCGGAAGTACGGTCACGATGAATTGTCAATTGTCAGCTTGTTGTGTACAGTGAAGCGTGGGCGGCGACCGACGACCTCACGCTCTCCTTGAAACCGTTAACCAGATACCGTACTTTCAACTAATTACTTTTCCAGTCATTATTTCCGTAAATTTTCTGAAATAAGAACGGTTAACGTTCTAATTATTTTTAATCACATAGATTAGTGGTAATTACTGGTGGTCGAATTTTAAGTAGATAAGTACTATCCTCCTGTTAATGTCTACTGGGAAGCAATCGTTCATTTCGGTTTGGAATGACGGGAAGGCCGATACGTAATCTTCTTCTCCTTCTTGACTTTCGCTGTAACATAATGCGTCATCTTTATTATCATCTATTATTGCGACAACTCTCTTGTTTTCTCTTTTTCTCTCTCCTCTTCTCTTTTATCTTCTTTCTCTCTTCTCTCTTCTCTTCTTTCTCTCTTCTCTTCTCTTTTTCCTTAATCGCTATCACAATTAACTATTGTATTGTGCTATACATGAATTTGGCATTAATTTTACGACCGATTACCTGTTTGACATCAATTCGCTTTGGGCCTACATCTCCCTACTGGAGATATACCCATTTTATCTGAACTGAAAACAAATAAACAAATAATCGAACAATTTAAAAATTTATTAAACTACATAATTTTATTTATATTTTGGCAAAATTTTAGATTTATTCATTTTTTTTATTTCCAGGCCAGATTTCAACAGAAACAACTACAAGAAAGAGAATTGAAAATAGCATCGCTTTACGAAGCACAACAGGCGCGTGCCTTGGACCGGGTGAGGCAATCTCCCAGCAATGGCGTTAGTACAGCCTCATCGCAGCAGCCGACGCCTGTACCTCATCAGCCAGGAAAGGTAAGTCTCTAGTAAAAACATTCATCATTGGTTGAAATGAGCAATAAGCTGATAATTAAGCTGACGGAAGGAACCTAAGATTTAAAGTCGGAATTTTCTTAATGATTAGATTAGAGAACTCACGGTCCGTTAAATGATTATCAGAACCCATAGAAATATGTAGCATTTTAAATGCCTTGTATTGCATACGGCCGTTGACCCGAAATGCATGATGGCTTCGCATCAGAAATAGCCAGACTAGCGGTACTTACTAACTCGGCCTCATAATACACCCTACGACCTAAACGAGTAAATACACAAATTTGTAAATGTTACCGGTTTGCGATCTCCACTCCAAAATCTGGCAATCTCAATGGTTATCAGCTCTGCGACAGATATGACCGGTACATTGTCACTTCAGACCACGGACCGGAAAACGTAGTCTAGGGCGTTCAGTAAACAAAGCTGAGAGACGATACAGGATAGCAGGCAGCGAAAAAGTTGAGAGACGATAAAGAATAGCATAGATAAGCAGCAGTTTTTTTTTATTGCTTAGATGGGTTGACGAGCTCACAGCCCACCTGGTGTCAAATGGTTACTGGAGCCCATAAATGCGCCACCCACCTTGAGATATAAGTTCTAAGGTCTCAAGTATAGTTACAGCGGCTGCCCCACCCTTCAAACCGAAACGCATTACTGCTTCACGGCAGAAATAGGCAGGGCGGTGGTACCTACCTGCGCGAACTCTCAAGAGGTCCTACCACCAGTAAAAAGATTGAGACAAAAGATTGAGTAAAAAGAAGCCCAGAATCGGGTCGCGTGGCGTAGCTTGGGAGATGCCCGACAGTGGACTATAATAGACAATTAACGATAATGATAATGACAAATTTTACCGCAAGAAAACTGTTAAACCTCACTGGACTATTTTTTTTATTTCTTCACAAACCTGATGATTAGAAACTGACAAACAAATTCTGGCTATAATGACGAGATACGTAACACCTAAACGTTTTCCCACAACAATTTCACTGGTGGTAGGACCCTTTGTGAGTCCGCACGGGTAGGTACCACCACCCTGCCCATTTTTACCGAGAAGTAATGCGTTTCGGTTTGAAGGGTGGGGCAGCCGTTGTAAATATACTTGAGACCTTAGTTGTAAATATACTTGAGACCTTAGAACATATATCTCGAGGTGGGTGGCGCATTTATGTTATAGATGTCTATGGGCTCCAGTAACCACTTAACATCAGGTGGTCTGTGAGCTCGTCCACCCATCTAAGCAATAAAATAAAAAGTTTACTGCCAACGCAAGCTGCTATTTGCGATTCATATTAAGCAGTAAATAGAGTACTCATTAGAGTATTAAGCGGCAGGCAGCGGCTTGGCTCTGCCCCTGGCATTGCTGAAGTCCATGGGCAACGGTAGCCACTCACCATCAGGCGGGCCATATGGTCGTCTGCCTACAACGGCAATAAAAAATAATAATGATAACATCCTTTAATCGCCCAGGTTCGTCAAATGTTCGAAGAGAGACGCACAAAAGCAGGCATTGACAAGAGCTACCCGCTACAGCCGATACACAACACCGAAAGAACGAACCGGAAGACATTACCGAACGGATACGCGAAGGTTTCGAATTCCACCACCAGCACGAGGGTCATAGTCGAGAAGCGATCGCAGAAGACACATACAACAGTCAGCTCTCATAGCGTTAAGAAACAGCAAGTAAATACATTTCGTTTAATACGTAAAATTTATCTATGTAAATAAATATGCGTTTATAATTGGTATTAGCATCAACAGTTCATGTTTTTAATTATGCTTCAATTAAGTTTACTTCATTTAAATAGCTGAAAAAGTTTTTATTTGTTACTAGCTGACCCGGCAGACTTCTTAGTGCCTCAATCGATAAATAAAAGATCTAAGCTTTTGTATAAAATAAACTTAAAACAGACAAAAGGAATCCGTCCGACGGGGGACATATCAAAGGGAAAACAAAATTGTTTTTTTTATTTAATTCGTAGCATTTTCATATTTTAACCTTCTCTGGACTTCCACAAATAATTCAAGACCAAAATTAGCCAAATCGGTCCGGCCGTTCTCGAGTTTTAGCGAGACTAACGAACAGAAATTCATTTTTATATATATAGATGATATTTTTTCCAGATTTTAAACTTTAAATGGCTCTCCTGTAAAATTGCAAAAATGTCGTTCAAACCAAATAAGCCTTTCACCCCGCAATATAATGAATAAAATAAATAATATATTCACAAACATAAAATTATATGGGTTTCTTCGTGAAATTCATATTTTTGACGTTACTTTTAACGTGAAACAGTAACGACACGTCTGCTTTAGTATTATTGAGCTCGCACAGGTCTTATTTATTTTCGTCTTTATTTTGTTATGACATAGACGTAAGTCGTAGTAAAGTATTTAAAACGACGCAAATTATACAACGCCAATAATAAACGCGATATTAAAACCATAAAAGTGGCTTAAGTTATATCCTACGACTAGCGAAAACCGAAGAAAATATTACATCGCATATACATACATGCGTTTCGGTTCGAAGGGTGGGGTAGCCGTTGTAACTATACTGAGATCTTAGAACTTATATCTCGAGATGGGTGGCGCACTTACGTTGTAGATGTCTATGGGCTCCAGTAACCACTTAACACCAGGTGGGCTGTGAGCTCGTCCATCCATCTAAGCAATAAATAAAAAATAAATAAAAAAACATTGCGGGAATTGTGTTACAGAAAATAGACAATTTGGTGAACGGCTCCGGTGATCTCAACCACAATCACGAAGATGACATTAGCGCTGTTAAACATTCGGTGAGTTTTTTAATGACATATTACATTTCATGTATTTTTTTGTATGGGGCGTGAGAGAACTCCAGGAAACTAAGGCAAATGTGTGAAATTTGTACCTAGGAAGACGATAAACAACTCTGTTGAACGGGAACTTGCACGGTTAGGTACCTGCCTATTTCTGCCATGAAGCAGTAATGCGTTTCGGTTTGAAGGGTGGGGCAACCGTTGTAAGTATATTTGAGACCTTTCAACTTATATCTCAAGGTAGGTGACGCATTTACATCGTAGACGTCTATAGGCTTCAGTAACCACTTAACACCAGGTGGGCTGTGAGCTCTACCACCCACTTTTTTTTTTATTGCTAGATGAGTGGACGATCTCACAGCCCACCTGATGTTAAGTGGTTACGGGAGCCCATAGACAAGCAATAAAAAAAAATACAACTGGGACTTAGATATCGTGTATCAAGAGAATACTAGAGGTCCCGCAGTAGTCGAAATTCGACTATAATTAATTGGAGTTGTAAGTTTGTACACTATTATAATTGTATTTTATACTTCTATAATCACAAATTTCGCCAAAACTACACTATAAAAAAATATTAATAAAGACAAACAATATTTAATCTATTCTCAATTTGACCACAGACGTCAATAAAAGTTTGACAATAAATAGTATGCATGCATGTGTGCGTCAAATACATGGTATGTAGTGTGTGTAATGTTTTCTTTATTGATTTAATGTATCTTTTATGCATTATTTTTAAAAAATATTAATATTGTGCATTTCTTCTCTGTATTCTCTATAAGTGTGGAAAATTTCATACTCCTCCGACCGCGCAATTTTCGTAAAAAGGGATACAAAGTTTTTGCTTCACGTATTAATCAAGAGAATATACGCGCTCCAGTGAGAAGCACAACTAGTGAGAAGCCAGTTCGTTTTCCCAACTCGCGATTTAAAACTAGAAAATTTGCTATCGTTCAATATAATGGACGCAATGGAAATGTAAATAAACGAATACGAAAAAAAAAAGTTCACATTTAGTGAGCTGTGTACAAATTTAGTTTCACTAAATTACTTAATACAAATAAATTAATGTGTTCGATTGATGTTGAGATAAGAAGTTTGCAGTTTACACCGTTGCGTAATTTAATATTAACTATCTTTTTTTTTCCCTACTTATGCTGATAGCCTTGAGAGGCTATTTCAGCTTCACCCTAACGTGTGTAGGTGAGCTCACGGGGCTCAAACCGGAGTGTTGCTAACACTGACCCTAGCAAGAGCAGTGCTTCGCAGAATCTACCACCGGATCCGAAACGCGACCCACTGAGAAGATCCGGCGAGAAACTCAGTGGACTGTGTCTACGGGGGACTCTATAAAGACACTACAAAACTTAACTTACAATACTTAACTTATTTTATTTGAATTCACAGCTTCCACAAAGCAACGGCGAAATCGGTACAGACAAAGATGAACCGGACAAGGTGGAAAACAATAATGATTTACTAGAAAATGAAACGTTTCCGGAAATGTTGGCGCCCATACCCACGCCCCGGACACCGGAACCGATTCCCGAAACAAAGAAGACTACTGTTACTAAGTATGCTCCTAAATCGATTAAACCACAATTCTTGTTACGAAAAGTTTCAAAAATGTGTTTAAAAACCAATATTAATTTCACTAGATTACATTTTTAACCGACTTCAAAAAAGGACGATCAATTCGACTGTATGTTTTTTTTATGTTTGTTACCTGATAACTTTTAACTGGGTGAATCGATATTGATGCTTCTTTTTTTATTAGAAAGCTGACGCTTCCCGTGTGGTCCCATTTCAATTTAGTCCAGTTCTGATAATGGTATCCGTGAAAAAACTATATATAAGTCTTAAATTTGCATTAAGTACGTGCGCGACAAATAGATGAATAACTCAATATCACGCCAACCGATTTCGATGATTATTGTTTTTAGTGTATATTAATTTGATTTGGAATATCTTTTTTTTTTCTATTTGAAGTCGCTTTTTGTTCAAGCATGTCTATTTACAATTATTATTTGAATAGATTTAGAATACGATTTGAAATATAACCGACTTGCAACCAACGAAACAAAACGCAGAAACGACATTTTTGGAATGATTTAAATACGATATTGAAAAGTAAATAAAGTAATTAAAATAATGGCAACTCGAAGCTGTTACACTCACGTGAATAAATAGGATCAATATCCTAAACATTGTGACCACTGACAACGGCGATATATAAAAAACTACGTGAGGAAATCTTTTTTTTAGGAATTTGATATGCCATGAGTTTGGTACGAAGAGCATAGAAAATACGGTTCACCAAACAGAAATTGTATATTTAAATGGCAAATACGAGTTTGATTGACTAGTCGTTTAATCAAAACAGACGTAAACCAAAGCTAACCCGTTGGGATGAGGTCACTGACCGCAGCGCTTTGTTTTTCTACAGTGGACTCAAAAAATCCACTTATACCTACCACATAAAATTTAGACTGTTTCGATTTTCAGAGTGGATTCTTTTGTATGCTTTTAGGACTGCACCAGCCAAAACGAGCCCTGTAAAATCGAAACCACAGACACCCGTAACGGCTTCACCTCGTAGAATTACCAGTGATAGAAGCGTAAGTATTCTGTATGCTATATTAGGTAGGTAAGTCATAAGATCGAGAGATTTTGAGGAGTGAGATTACGAGAGTTCGTAGATCCGAAGACAATTATTAAAACACGATACCGTTAGAAGAACCGTGGTCGAAAAATATATGTATATATGAAACCTTTTTTTTTTAATACGTTTTCTGACGAATCATCTGTACGTTCGTCAGTCATTTTCACGTCATTTCGGATTCTCCCGAAACGGTGCTCCTAGGTACCCCAAGCACCGGTCATCGTTATCGTCGAATCCGCTTGCGAAGAAGGGCTCGGCGAGTAAATTAACCCACAGACACAGCCCACTGAGTTTCTCGCCGGATCTTCTCAGTGGGTCGCGTTTCCGATCCGGTGGTAGATTCTGCGAAGCATAGCTCTTGCCAGGGTTCGTTATATCAACAACGTCAGGTTTGAGCCCCATGAGCTCACCTACTCGCCCGGTCACGCTAATATGGTCTCTCAAGACCATCAGGGAAAAAAAGCCATCTTTGTTTCACATTGCCCACGAAATCTTATACACTAACAACGTATTTATAATCAGTACATACAACAAATGAATATTGTTTTGTATTTATGAGAAACTCAACTCTTCTCTGATAGCCGTGCATCCGCCACGTGAACTATATTCATTAGGACTTACATCGACAACTTATATTAGTTGAAATTATTAATATGAAAAATCACTGAAATGTTTATTTTTAAAATATGTTGTATAAGTTAAACCTAAATAACCTTTTTAATTGACAAAGAGCTGGCCTACGTTCATAATTAAAAATAAAAACAATTCGTCATTGACAATTGACAGTAAAAATGTAAAAAATTTCGTTTAGGACAAAGATTATGAATATAAAATTATTATTGAGTAAATTAAATATGTTGGACTTAGAAATATAGCGGTCATAGAATACTATGTTTAACTTAGGTATCGGAGACGAATAAGACACGGGGTGCTATGCAACGACCAGCCAACACAGTAAGTTTACATCCAAAAATCTTAAAATCCAATAGATTATTGTATTGCGCCAATTTAAAAAAAAATTGAACTCAAATGAAAAGCAATTAATTAAATTTTTAAGCTGTGAATGCTAAAAAATGCCATATTCAATTTGTACAATACAATAGAAAAATAACCGCATTCCGAATCGGTGGTATAGATGTAAAGATTTAAAAGTGCCTGTAAAGCCTACTTCAATAGAAAATAATTTGAATTTGATTTAATTTTGTGTTACTGATATTATTTTTCATACGTAAAATAGTCAATTACTTCAGGCTTTTTTTTTTTTTAATACTTTATTCTACTGTTATCTTTAACGTGTTGTGCTTTTATTTGTTATTTCACGCAACAAATTTTTCTGTACACTTGCTTTTATATTGTTTTTCTTTCCAGACACCCAGAAAACCACCTGTGGTACGCATGTTATGGTATTTCTTAATCATCTAACCCAATAAATGCTCGCAATAGATCGCAATCTTTTTGTAGTAACTCGACACATTAGCATATTCATGTGTAGTTTATTTATTTATTTTATTTATACTTTATTTCATTTTTTTTTAAACCATAACATTTTGTTAGTAAGTATTACTTATAATCTATGTTAGTAACTTAAAAATCTAACACATAACCTATCAGCCATATCATTACTTTTTTTTTCCTTCCAAATGCCAGCTGCAAAGGCAAATCAGCAGTCCCTCGATCTTGCTCGATATGATGTTCTACTATTGCCACTGTCACGAACTCTACGCAATAACGATGCACTTCTCTTCCGCATTATTGCAAAGAAGTCATCTGTGTAAGATGTCGCAAACATTGTGGATGCACTACAAAAGCGCACCAGTGACAACATCATCTTAAGCGGATTATTGAACACGTAGGGCATTGTAAGCCCTTACCGTAGTAAAATAGATAATACGCTAATAGTCTTCGCACTTAAATTGCTATTGCTACAAATCTAGTCATTAAAATATTAGCTTCCTCGCTTCCTTGTTAATTAATTTTAATGTTATTGGACACGCTTAACAGAATATGGTTCATGAACTCGCGATCTCTACTAATGGAAATAAATAATATATTTTAAGTTACTAAGAGTTTTTCTTAGAATTCATACGTTGATTTGAAATTGTTTTGTTTGTGTGAAATTGTTTTGTGAAATCGTCGTGACCTAAAAAATAAGACGTCCGGTGCATTCGTGTTAAGCGATGCACCGGTGTTCGAATCCCAGGCAGGCGGGTACCAATTTTTCTAATGAAATACGTAGTACTCAACAAATGTTCACGATTGACTTCCGCGCTGAAGGAATAACATCGTGTATATAAAAATCAAACCCGCAAAATGATAATTTGCGTACTTACTGGTGGTAGGACCTCTTGTGACTCCGCACGGGTAGGTACCATCACCTTGTCTATTTTTACCGAAAAGTAATGCGCTTCGGTTTGAAGGGTGGGGCAGCCGATGTAACTATACTTGAGAATTTAGAACTTATATCTCAAGGAGGGCGACGCGTTTACGTTATAGATAGATGTCTATGGGCCCCAGTAACCGCTTAACACCAGGTGGGCTGTGAGTTCGTCCACCCATCTAAGCAATAAAAAAAAGGAACTCGCTACCTCTACTAATGGAAATAAATAATATCTTTTTTAAGTTACTAACACTCTATTAGAATTCATACGTTGATTTGAAATGGTTTTGTGTAGATATTTGAGACGACAATGTATTAATTGGTCTGCAGAAGGCGAACAGTGCGGGTTCTGGTACTCCTAAGGGTCGATCCACGACGGCGACAGCTCCGACCAGCGCGGCCGCGTCGGGTGACGCGTGCGGCGTCTGCGGTCGACACTTCGCCTCCGATCGCATCGCTAAACACCAGGAGATCTGCAAAAAGGCCCACAGCAAGAAGAGGAAACCCTTTGATGTACTCAAACATCGTTTGGCTGTAAGTTTATAACGTTCAATTGATTTATTTACTGGTGGTAGGACCACTTGTGAGTCCGCGCGGGTAGGTACCGCCGCCCCGCCTATTTCTGCCGTGAAGCAGTAATGCGTTTCGGTTTGAAGGGTGGGGCAGCCGTTGTAACTATACTGAGACTTTAGAACTTGTATCTCAAGGTGGGTGGCGCATTTACGTCGTAGATGTCTATGGGCTTCAGTAACTTAACACCAGGTGGGCTGTGAGCTCGTCCACCCATCTAAGCCATAAAAAAAATAAAAAAATTATCGAATATAAATAAATGATGCTGTTTCAAATTAATTAAGAACAGAGTTTTTATCAAACTTTTATATAAGGTATAACTGCATGTCAATGGTGATGTCACATTATCACATTGGGTTGATTTGAGAATGTACTCAGGGCTACTTACATATTATATTCTTCTAAATAACTTATATGTTTGATTTGATTAAATTTAAGCTTCCTTGGTTTAAGAAAGGCAAGGATTTTTTTGAAAATTAACAGCAAATATTTGAAATATAAATTACTAACGAAACCTTTTTTTCCTTAAAACTCAGGGTACCGAAGTTGAAAGTTATGTGTGTAAAATTGATGTGCATGTATTGTTTCGTCGTCAAAATCCTATTTTTTTTGGGTTTCCCTTACGACTCATTCTATTAATAATATTCTAATTAATGGCGTTACACTTTTGTTACACAAATTTCTGTTAAACAGTTTTCGTATTTTACAAAAGTTACACTTTTTTTTTTAAATCATTTAAATTATTAATCATTTTACTTTACATACTATTTTGGTTTGATTCGTGCTTGTATCACTTAGTTCTTTTTTTTTACAAAACTGACATAGTTTATCAAATTTTAGGGAACGGAAGCAGAACCCTTTATCAATAAATTGCGCAAAACCACCGCTACTCCGTCAACTACTAAAGTGAACAAAGGCAAGCAATTGAACAGCAACTGGCGACAAAAACACGAAGAGTTCATCCAGGCAATACGAGCGGCGAAACAAGTGCAGGCACATTTGAATGCTGGAGGTATATGATTTTGTACTTGGCTTGAAATACATTTGTTGGAAACCCAACAAAATTGGTATAAAACCTTTTTTATTGTTGTGGTTGTGGTTTCTGACATTACATTTGAATTTTGAATTATGGAATGTCAGAGTTTTGTCAATTCTCTTTTCATCCGTGCTATATTGTACGCGATTTATAAAATTTCTAAAATATACAAATTTTATACGTGCAATCCTCGCGAGTTTATTTATCAAGTTCCTTGCCCATCCTAATCATACAGTCCACTACAACATTAATTGCATTTCGCGAAGTAATAGGGAGCTGATTTATGAGCTTAGGCTGAATTTCGGGGACTAGCTAAATTTTTTTTACAATTCTGAATTTTTAGAAAGCATACACTTTTGAAGATAAATATCTCGCAGTGAGAAATAAGGACTTTGTCTCAGTCGCTGTCGTTCATATCGACGCTTGAAAGGCAAACGTGCCTAAGCGACAATGCGTGAACTTTACAGTAGACTAATTTAAAGTTGAAATACCTGAAAAAAATTATATTTTAACGAATCTAGCTGTAGGATTGAAATGATTTTAATAGACCTAGAAATATATATTTTTTGCGCATCGAATATGGTTATTGCCTATCGTTTATGTACAAATATGTGTTCGTCTATCAAAAGTAACTAAATAAACGACTATAAAAGATGCGGTACAATAATATCTATTATTTTCAGGTAAGCTGAGCGATCTGCCGCCCCCTCCGCCGTCGGAGAATCCGGACTACGTGCAGTGTCCTCATTGCAATCGCAGGTTCAACCAGGGCGCTGCCGAGCGACACATTCCGAAGTGCGCAAACTTTCAGTTCAACAAACCGAAGCCGGCCGCTAAACGACGATAACCAGGAAATCCTAAAGCGCATTATATCAATATCATTTACGGAGACTTGTTTAGATTTTTTCCGAAACAGCGATCACTGGCTACAAAGCATTTTCTTCATACGGTGATTGCATTAAACAGTATCATACCTTACTGTCTTTGACGTAAAGTAAATCTTTTAAATCGTAATATTTGTTAAATCAACTTGTGATTAGGGAGTCTTAACATCAATTTATAATCTCTGCTGGTAATCTTGCAACGTAACTTTGGCTAAATAGAAATTTGATCTTTATTTTTCCGTTGAATAGTTTTGAGTAGTTCCTAAAGTTGAGATCTCTGAAATGTCGGACCCGTTTGCGTGTAAGGAGTATTATACATCGAATCGAATTATTGACTGTCTGATTCAGATATTGTTCACGTACACGCTTTTCTACTTAGTTAAAATATTTTACGATATTATATCAACGAATTTACCTAATAGTAACAACTAACTAATCGCTAAGTAACCGACCCGATTGCTGATTTACGAATCGTGTCAGAAATGGACGATGCAATCGAATTAGTGAAATTTGAAAGGAATTGTCGTTTGAAACCTAAAGGCGTATTCACGTTGAGCGATTTTTTGTTGCGCGTCTGTTTGGCGACGGTCTTGTATTACACGGTTTGGATAATCATAGCACACGTCCATGATTATACATGCTATTTCCGTCGCCAAAGCAATACGAATATTCCTTTGAGAAGGCGTTAAGTTCGTTTGTATTTAAATATTCGACTTCTATTTTTTTTACATTTATTTGTTATTGTTGTATGTTTCGAAAACAATTTATTTTCTAATGACGCAACGAGCAGCGTATTTGTAGTTTTAAAACTCCATAAGTGATATAACAAATTAAATTTGAATTACGTTGGAAATACAATATATTTCACATTCAATAATAGTTGCTTTATAAACATGTTAACGACTTTCATACGCAAATGTTTAATATCTATTAATAAAATATAGTAAAGATAGATTCGAGGTTTTTTATTTATTTCGCAGACTTACTCGATGTTTTGTTCCGTAATGTAACTCAATAAAGCTCATCAAAATAAAGTCCATCTTGCATGCTTACTTGTCTCTCTGTCAATTTAACAGAAGACACTTGCGATATTATGACACACTAGCGACCCGCCCTCGCTTCGCTTCGGAAACATTAAATTTTATTATTGATAGGCAATAACTGCGGGTGGGCCGCGGGGCGAAGCTGGTCTAAAAAAAGAAGCCTAAGTTACTCCTTATATCATCAGCTACCTATTAGTGAAAGTCTCATCAAAATCGGTCCGACCGTTCCAGAGATTAGCCGGAACAAACAGACAGACAGACAAAAATTTAAAAAATGTTATTTTGGTGTATGTACTGTATATATATTCATATGCATGTAGTAAAAAGCGGTTATTTCAATACTACAAACAGACACTAATTTTATTTATATGTATAGAATTCATCGCCTTAAAAAGCAATGCAGCTAAGTAAATAGTTTGGGAAATGCCAGTTCGACCAGTCACCGTGTTGTGAAAGAACCATTTGCTAAAACTGTGACTCAGTTGCCACTATAGATTTAACACTTAACAATTAGACACATATGACGTCACGCCAATGTCGCTGGTATTTGAAATTGTTCGAATTATTAGATTTTATTTGGTCATTTAAAATCGATTGCATTAATATCGTCACTAGATGGATCTCTGCAACGCAATGCAGTCGTAACAACGTTACACAAAATTACTTGTTGCATTATAGTTTTAATTTAATTAATTTTGGCTGCTTAGTTAACAATTTTTTTTTAGATGGGTGGGCAAGCTCACAGCCCACCTGGTGTTAAGTGGTTACTGGAGCCCATAGACATCTACAACGTAAATGCGCCACTCACCTTCTGATATAAGTTCTAAGGTCTCAAGTATAGTTAAAACGGCTGCCCCACCCTTCAAACCGAAACGCAATAGGCAGGGCGGTGGTACCTACCTGCGCAGACTCATAAGAGATCCTACCACCAGTAATACGACTTTCTTAGAAAAAATTAGAACAAGACTTTCTTAAAATAAAATAAAATATAATAAAATCTTAAAATAAAATAAAATAAAAATAAATAAAATAAGTGGATGAAGGACGTATTGTACAAATTCAACAGCGGCTTCAATTAAACGAGTTAAACTTTGTACTCGTCTGCCAATACACGTTAACCTAATACAATTGTAAATAGACATGCTTTAACAAAAACCGATATCAAATAGAAAAAAAAGAAGATATTCCATAGCAAATTAATATACACTAAAAACGATAATCATCGAAATCGGTTGGCGTGACATTGAGTTATTCGTCTATTTGTCGCGCACGTACTTAATGCAAATTTGAGACTTATATGGTTTTCTCATGGATACCATTATCAGAACTGAACTAAATTGAAATGGGACCACACGGGACGCGTCAGCTTTCCAATAAAAAAAGAATCCTCAAAATCAATTCACCCAGCCAAAAGTTATGAGCTAACAACCATAAAAATAAAAACATAGTCGAATTGAGAACCTATAAAAAACCCATTCGTATCCCCTATCAAAGCACAGAACCCAAGATGAACAAGGCACAAAAATTAAAAAACATTTTTATGCTTCAACTTTTACTTTCGTAAACAACTTTATATGTGATAACGATTAAAAATATTGTATAAAAGCAAAATCATTGTAAAATGCAAACGAATTGTTTTACGCTGACGATTTATTCGTCTTTTTCACGCTTCTCATGTTTTATAGGCACATAAGACACAACGACTGTGGACTTAGCAGGGACCAGCACGTCCTCTGCCGGCTGATAGTTCTTCGTATAGCTGAAATGTAAAAAAATAAACATAAATATACTGACTATACTGAGACCTTAGAACTATATCTCAAGGTGTGTGGCGCATTTACGTTGTAGATGTCTATGGGCTCCAGTAACCACTTAACACCAGGCGGGCTGTGAGCTCGTCGACACATTTAAGTAATAAAAAAAAAAAAAATAAAAAAAAAAAAAAAACCCGCTGGACGTAACTTCTCGGGATCCTCCAAAAAGTCCACTGAAAAAATCTCAGTAAATGACCACCATTTTACTGAGATTATATTTCATCCCATATCATCTCATTTCATTTAATTTCATCCCAGTTGATTAATGTCTCAGATTAATCATCTTCATTTCACTCCATATTATATTTTTTCATAAAAATAAGAATATAAATTAAAATAAGACATTACTTAAAGGTCTTAGTTACCAGGTCATAAAATCCCTTAAAAAAACTCCTTTAGTATACTTTTTAGAAAATAAACACCTGCATAGCCCATGTTCATGAAGGATTTTACGACATATTTATTTATACGATTACCTATTTGGAGTTGGTACAGTTAAATACTAACTGCTACCTATTTCTGACCCGAAGAAGTGGCGTGTTTCAAATCAAGGGTTCACTTACTTGGTGACAAGTTTGACGGCTGGCGAGACGTTTTGAATTGTTATCGTCCCGGGCACGGAGGGTACAGCAGTGAGATTCGCGTGGAGATCCTGCCGGGACGGGTTGTACACCGCCATGTAACCGGTGTGACCCTCTTTCCATCTGAATACAAAAAAATAACACATAGTATAATACTTTAGTAGCCGCCATTCCTTTAAAACTGTTAAGAACATAGACATAGATTTTCAATTTGTCCAAACCTTAAAATCTACATTAAAGTTCAGGCAGTAATCGATGCCTACTCCGGCTTAAGTTACAGGACTAGATACTCTAGAAATGCAGTTTTTGTAGTATACGCAGTGGACAAATTTCTAAACTAAGCTATGAGGAGCCTGTTGTTTAGTGCGAGTTTTTTAACGTACTCAATAGCGTAAAAGTTAACTCTAATTTTTATGTAATTCGAACGTTTGCCTACGTTTGCCGCTAGGGGCGCTGTTCCGACTACATACAAATTTGAGTTAACTTTTACGCTGTCGAGAACGTTAAAAAACTCGCACGAAGCGCAGTGAGACCAGACGAAAAACTGGTTTAAGGTCGTCTCTGAGACATGCATTCGCATCCTTATGTCTACTGGATAAGGTAATAATTACCTTGCACAAACGATGAGTACGTTCTCGCTTGCGTTACGCGCGGGCGCGGCCGCCACGTGGTGCTCGCCGTGCGACAACGACGCGTCGCTGCGGAGGTTCACCAGATCTAAAAGAGACTGTAACACGCACACAACACATTCTTAAGAAAATTACTGTAATTAATTCTATGGTCGGTTAAAAGCAAACAAGTCAGCAGTTGTTCTGTAATCAAACTTTTAATTATAGCATTTTATTGCTTAGATGGGTGGACGAGCTCACAGCTCACCTGGTGTTAAGTGGTTACTGGGGCCCATAGACATCTACAACGCAAATGCGTCACCCACCTTGAGATATAAGTTCTAAGGTCTCAAGTATAGTTACAACGGCTGCTCCACCCTTCAAACCGAAACGCATAGTAATAATGCGTTCTGCCTATTTCAGAAATAGGCAGAGTGGTGGTACCTACCCGCGCTGACTCACAAGAGGTCCTACCACTAGTCTAAAACTAAATTATTTATATAATTGTAATTCCTTGTAGAGCATTACTGCGTTACTCGATAGAATTCAGGCGGTAGTTCTTTATCTTGATGCATACAGCGAAGCGTTCCGCGGTGTCTCCTCAGTAAGATGAGGCCAGTGCAGTATTGGAAAAATCCTTATCGAAGACAAGTCGACACGCAGGCTCGTTCCGAACGTGTAGCGAAAGTTAAATAGTTATTTTTGTTAGTCCGAGATTTGATCCATCTCGTTCTCCATTCCACGTCGCAGTGTCCTCCTCCCGGATGCCGCATTAGAGTTAGGTCTTTCTTTATTACAAACTTAAAATTAAATGCATCTTTCACAAATCAGTTTCCGTCGTGTGATCTATTTGCAACTATACTATTTATTTAAGCACAGTTAAATTAATAAACTCACGGTGTCGTTTTCGTCAGCTGAAAGTTGTTTTATATTCAACAAAGGTGCTGCCGGTAGAAGCATAGCAAACGATGCTAATTCACGATCGTCATTCGTATCCGTCAACTAAAATTACACCATTAAAAATGTACTAAATTAGTAAATCCGTTTCCGGCCAACAGACCGCCCAATGTACTTACTTGTTCTTTTCAAGTAAACGAATTCAATATTCAAAATGCCCGTTTTTTTTTGTATGTACTTAGTGTCAATGTCAATCGAATAATATATAAATATATAAACATTTAAGTGCAATGAGCAAAAGGGTGATTTAGACAAACTCAATTATAAAAAAAAAACATTTCAGAAAATTTAAATTCAGAGGCAAAAAAAAAAAACTAAAAATTTAAAACTAAATTAAACTTTACTAATCTAAGGGCAAATAATCAAACTGAACAATAAAATCAACAAAATAAAAGGCGACTTAGTCTTACCTGAAGAATAGGCCAAGAGCCAAGAGTTTTGTTTATTCTAGAGGCGAGCGCGTCTGCGTCCTCCGTGACGGGCACGGGCGCGGCGGACGGCGGCCGCAGCATCGACACGTTGTGGTTCAGCAGTATCAGGTCCGGCAGGGAGCCATCTTCCTTCAGCGTGAACACCGTCGGCTCTGTTCAAAGTCATTAAACGACTTAAGCAAATCATTTTTAAGTAGTCGTGGCCTAAACGATAAGACGTCCGGTGCATTCGTATCTAGCGATGAAACGGTGTTCGAATCCCGCAGGCGAGTACCAATTTTTCTAATGAAATATGTACTTGACGATTGACTTCCACAGTGAAGGAACAACATCGTGTAATAAAAATCAAACCCGCAAAATTATGATTTGCGTAATTACTGGTGAGGCAGCCGTTGTCTATGGGCTCCAGTAACCACTTAACACCAGGTGGGCTGTGAGCTCGTCCATCCATCAAAGCAATAAAAAAAACCTTTTTCAGGCAATATTGAACTGACTGTTATTAAACTGACGTCACAAGACACGAAAGAAAGCTCGGGGCCGGCAGTGATGACGTCACATACCTGATTCTTTGGTGACGATCTTCGACCAGCGAGCCAAGAGCTCCTTGAGCTTCGGCAGGTCGGTGGTGTGCTTGTGCTCCCAGAAGTCGTACCGCATGTGATCCGCGTCCACGCTACTGCCGCGACCGACGCGCGTCTTCTCCTCAAGCAATTCGACGAGCAAGTGACGCGCGTTATTCAATCTGTTTTTGGGAACAAACGTTTTAGTTTCGACATTTTGGAGCTCGGAGCTCATAGATATCTACAACGTAAAGGCGCCACACACATTGAGATATAAGTTCTAAGGTCTCAAGTATAGTTACAACGGCTGCCGTACCTTTCGAACCGAAACGCATTACTGCTTCACGGCGGAAATAGGCAGGGCGGTGGTACCTACCCGTGCGGACTCACAAGAGGTCCTCCCACCAGTGATAAATTAGAATTGAAGATATGAGCCCGCATAGGTTCGTATCACCATTCTGCTAGAGTCTAACGCGAGGCAGCTATATCTTACGGTTTGAAAGGTGGTACGGCCCTTGTAGGCATACGAGCAAATGGCCCGCTTGATAGTGAGTGGTTACCATTGTCCATGGGCTTCAGCAATGCCAGGGGCAGAGCCAAACCGCTGCCTACCGCTTAATACTCTCCACAAGCCTCGTTTGAAGAAGGACACGTCATAGCGCTCGGGAAACACCGTGGAGGGGAGCTCATTCCACAGCCGGATGGTACGTGGCAAAAAAGACCTCTGGAAACGCACTGTGGATAACCGCAGTGGCTCCAGGTAGTATGGATGAGCTCTAATCCGGTGGCGGGCGGTGCGATGGTAAAGACGAGATGATGATATCACCTCAAACAATTCCTCAGAGCTCTACCCATGGAACATACGGTACAAAATGCAGAAAGAAGCGAAGTCCCTCCGCAGACCCAGAGGTTCCAAACGATCCGTGACAATGGGATTATCGACAATCCGAACGGCTCTCTTCTGTATGGAGTCAAATGGAAGAAGCTGGTATTTGGGAGCCCCGGCCCTGAGATGGGAGCAGTACTCCACGCGTACTGTGTTGCGGTCGTCGGTAACACCCAGTCGTCCACCAATAAAACATTATAACGGACATCACTAATGCTCAATAACATCAGTAAAAACTCATTATTTATAAAAAATTAATAGAACGAATTACCTGACTCCACTAGCGCCGGCACCCATCCAGGCCTTCAGGACCATGTCGAACTTCTCAACAACTTTAGGATTATCGAAATTAAGATCAGCGCAGTTGTCACAGAACTGATGCAGGTAGAACATCTGACGTTTCTCGCTTCGTGTAAACGCTGGCATGTTGATTTTTGAAACCTAAATATTAGAAAATGTCCTTAGAAAAATATGACATGTTTAATTACTAACCAAATGTACAAAATATACATAAGTGCGTTTCAAAGACTTTTTTATTCTTATTAGTAAGATGGGTAGACGAACTGACGGTCCACCTGATGTTAAGTGGTAACCGGAGCCCATAGAGATTTATAACGTAAATGCCGTCACCCACCTTGAGACATGATTTCTAAGGTCTCAGTTTTAACAGTACAACGGCTGCCTCACCCTTCAAACCAAAACGCATCCTTCTTCACTACAGAAATAAGCAGGGTGGTGGTATTCCTCCACAAGACGTCCTAACAGTTTGTTTGACAGTATTGTTTGAATTTATAAAGAATTCGTTAACAAAGGTCACCCACCATCCTGCTTATCTTTGCCATGAAGCAGTGGTGCTTTCAGGTTTGAAGACTGGGGCAGTCGACGTTAATCATTAAAGAATACAATTGAGAACTTATATCTCTAGGTGGGTAAAGGCATTTAGGAGGTGATTATTTCTGGTAAATATTTAGCACCAAATCGACCCAGAGGACTCATTATTTCAAATGAAACCATAACTTCATTAATTGTGGATTACATGCAAAAACACCATTCTATATTACGAGGAGTTCTCGCTACCCTAGTGGGAAGATGCATCCTCAAGGGATGGTTCAGCTAGACCATAGAGATCACAGCATAAATGCCTTCCAGCCACATCGAGACAGGATGATTTTCTCTATTCCTCTCTCACTAGTTATGTGTGTAGACAAAACAAACCTATCGGACAACGGTAGACTGTGACCATGATTGAATAGAAAAAACAACTCACCCAATTAGCAGGTTGTTCCTTGGTCCAGATGAAATAATCAGTATAGGGCTCAGTGCTGTTCTCACTCTGTACGAACCAGGTATGGTTGGTGAACACGTAGTTCGGTATCAAATCAACAATCACTCTGTTGACAAAACATGACAGGCATTAGAATAAAGTTATGATTTCTATCAAGATCTTCTTTTATTGCTGGTGGTAGGACCTCTTGTGAGTCCGCGCGGGTAGGTACCACCACCCCGCCTATTTCTGCCGTAAATCAGTAATGCGTTTCGGTTTGAAGGGTGGGACAGCCGTTGTAACTATACTTGAGACCTTAGAACTTATATCTCAAGGTGGCTGGCGCATTTACGACGTAGATGTCTATGGGCTCCAGTAACCACTTAACACCAGGTGGGCTGTGAGCTCGTCCACCCATATAAGCTATAAAAAAAAATCACAGCATGTGGTATAACACCAATATTTTCTGAACTGTTTTCCTATCTAATTCAATAGTAGCTTAAGTGGCTATTTGAGCAGCTTTCAGAGCGTTAGGTGAGCGTACGGGCTCAACCTGAGAGAATTGTTAGAACTAGCCCTAACAAGAGCAGTGCTTCGTTGAATCTACCACCAAATCGAAATTGAGACCCACTGAAAATATCCGGCAAATAACTCATTGGTCTGTGTCTATGGTTTAACCTAACAGTTGCAATAATGCAGCTCTGTAAACCATGAAAACTATTATGTCTTTTTGGTGCACTGAGATCACAATGGCTCAATTTAGCCCGCGTACCTTTATTACCGAGGTTGATAATTAATTACCTTATTCCGATCTTCTTAATTTTGTTAAACAGAATTTTGAATTCGTCCAGTGTGTCACGTTTGTCGAGCACTTCGTAAGTCGGCACTTGGACGAACACGCCCTGAACTTTGAATGTCTTCAGCAGTTCCAAATCCTGTTGTAAATCTTGTGGTTCGACGGCATCGACCAAGTCCAGTCCGACCAGGGGACCGAGTTCGTACCTGTAGTTACGAATTTGACAGTTAACGGAATTTTTCAATAACGCTTATATATCGACACTTGAAAGGCAAACATGACTAAGCGACAATGCGTGAACTTTACAGTAGACTAATTTAAAGTTGAAATATGTACCTGAAAAAAAATCTATTTTAACGAATCTAACTGTAGGATTGAATTATTTTAATAGACCTAGAAATATATTCTTTTTGCGCATCGAATATGGTTATTGCCTATCATTTATGTACAAAGTAGTTATTGTCGCTTAGTCACGTTTGCTTTTCAAGCGTCGATATGTATACAAATTCAAAAATTAACACTATGGCAATACAATAGATGACAATTAAAATTCAAAAAAATATGTATCTTAAAAATCTTCATGTGAATTAGTTTATTTGGTGTAGTTTGGTTTACTTAAGCGGGCAGAAACACAACCAAATCGCGAGGCATTGCAATTCTGGTTCTACATAAAAGTACATTAAAGTTCAAATTTCTGCTAATTTAAGTGAGAAATTTATTGCATACAGCGAAAGGTCGAGTAACCAATGGCCGTAGACAAATCGTTTAACGTAACATTGAATCTATAAACATTCTAGAGTTGACGTATAAAGTTAATTACTGACCATGTCCTGGGTTCGGGCGGGCCGCACTTGGGTGCGCGTACAATGACTGCAATAGCCCCGGCGAGCATGCACAGCCAGGCCACCCAGAACAACACGAACAGCGACCAACGCAAGTTCACCCAGAAGGGATCGTCAGCATACTTCAGTACCTCCTCTCTCGTCATCCCAGTGAATTGCTACGAAAATCGCATTAATAAATAACTACTATCAATGAAGGAAGAACGTTATGAGCCATGCGAAAAAAATCAATGGCATATTTTGGAGGCTTATGCTTCGACCACATCATTTTAAAATTATTATTTTTGTGATCGAGGGATTACTGGTAGCCCGGAGGCCTTTCCAGTTTCACCAGGGCATGTGGGCGAGCAAAGGCTCAGCCAAGAGAACTGACAACTCAAGAGCAGCTGCTTCACGAGTAGATTCACTACCGAATCGGTATCGCGAACTGCTGAGAAGATTCGGCGAGAAACTCAGCGGGCTGATGTTTAGGTTAAGTTGCACGTTGGACTCTTTGCCGAGTTCGACGAGTACGGTTACCGGAGTCCCTAAGCCTGCTCCTAGTGTTAGAGCTAAGGTGTTTAATGCAAGTGTTATTGGATCTGATGCGATCCGTAAGGACGTGTCTAGGGCGTCGACGGTGACTGGCCCCCTGCGTGAACAGGATTCGGTTGATTCAAGTACGGAAAGATGAGTGATCCGGTTTAACGCTTTTTACGAGCCACTTAAAGTCCAAGAGTGGCGTCCACATTTTCCGTGAGGCTTCACTGAGAGCACGTATATAATGACGATAATTTTCTTATCCTTGGCCACAGATTTCATCATCTTTTTTTATTGCAGTAACTGGCGAATCCACCGCTGAATGTACATATTTCAAGAAAACGGGCCCTATAGCTAGATCACTGTGATTTATTTAAATCGGCCGCATTTGTGCAAATTTAGAAATTATGAACGCACTTTCCTTGAAGGCCCAGGTTCTGATGCCAAAGCTAAAATCTTAATAAATCAATGAAAATTGTACGATATTTATTATTATTTTTAAACACGACATCCATTTCCATGTTGTCATCTGTCATTTAGTGAATTGTATTTTTTTTAATTTGATTAATATATTACGCATAGGAAGTAAGAATGCGTCAAGACGATGTGAGATCGTACTATTTTATCTATAGAGCCGAAATATATCTAAAACTAATTCTATTTAAGACTTATAGAACAGACATATAGTATTCTTGGTAAATGACGACTAAAGGCTGTTTTGAAGTAAGAAACGACATCGGATTCCAATAAAATAAACACGATATATTAAACTATAAATCTTTTTTCAAATCTATTTGCACGTGGTTCAAATTTGATTGTCCGCACGCAGCTATCGATTAAAGCATTCGGCATTCAGAGTCTAAGAGTACTTGAAGTGGTTTAAGATCAAATTTTTTTTTTCTTTCCATTGTAGGCATACGGCCCTCCTGAATGGTTACCGTCACTCATGGCGGTCAGCAATGCCAAGGGCAGAGCCAAGCCGCTGCCTACCACTAAACACATTACATTTTCCGCTAATCTTTGAAGAAGGAGTTGTTAAGTGTGTGTTTTTTGTTTCTATATATATTTGAAATATAATTTAATTAAGGTCATAATCCTATTATTAACCGTCTACATAATGGTGTAAATTCAAGTACCCGTTTATTAGCATCGAGTTCAATCTTCGCGTCACCATTCCTGTGGTCCCCGACGACATATTTCGCATCGGACATGTCCACCCGGGTTATGATTTTGGCCTCGTCTTCCTTCTTCAATAGTTTCTCTTCGGCGCCGTCGGCAGATATCTTCTCCTTCGATTTGCCGAGGTTCGTTTTGGACGACCGGAATTCTGCAATAAAACCACGTGCTCCATCTATTAATATCGCTTCGATTTATTCTGGAATACTTTAGTTTTTTTTAATATATAGCGTTATGAGAACAGTTATATGAACAAGAAAGTTCATGCGATCAATAATCAGAAAGAGACGTAACTACGAACACTCCTGATTAGAGGAGCAGCATCTCCTAGTTTTACAATCTCAATGACAATGCCGCTTTGAATATCAAAGGAAGCATTGTATTCTCTTTAAGAAAATTGCGTCAGTCATCCATTAGCGCAGTAAATCCTTTGAATTTCGAATGGATTATACATATTTTATGATTACAGCTTGTAATTGATTGAGATCAGAAAGCAGCTGAAGAAATTCAACGATACATACCAGAAATCAACTAGTAAACGACTAATAATACTAAACGAGATTCACGCAATGTTATTTTCGGCCGAGAGCAAGGAGACGACTGAAAGCGTTCGCCGAAAAGCTTACATGTATATATACTCCTATATCTACAGGGGCGTTACGCAAAAACCACAAGTAATAACCCGTTTCGTTCCCCAAAACTCGACAGGGGATCCATCAAACCCGTTTTAGTTTTGTCAGTTAATTTTTGAGGTACAAGAACGGGAATTCCTTTTAAAGTTTCTTGGAAGAAATTCTTCATCGAACAGCTCCTGTGTTGCTTTTATTTCTCGTCAAGTGCCGTCGTTGTCATGGGATATATATGATAAGTTAATAGCTACGAGGTGCGTTCTTTTTTTCGCACCTATTCGCTGGTAACCTAAGTGGCTATTCCAGATACTCACGGTCGGGTTGTAAACCTCAGGGATACAACCAGAGAGAATTTGCCAACAGTAACCTTAGCAAGAGCAGTAGTTTGCAGAATCTACCACCAGATCAGAATCGCGATCCACTGAGAAGATCCGGAGAGAAAGTCAATGGGTTGTTTTTCCATAGACCTTAATGTGATTTAAATATTTACGTATAGTAATCTCACAATGTTCAAGATCGGATGCTTAGACTGAACAGCAATCGCCAAAATCGAATAATTAAGAATGTAATAATAAATTTCAAAAATCATACGTACATAAAACTTGTAACTTTAAATTTACTCTATACTTTTTAGTGTCGTTTTCGGTGACAATTCTGATTCATTCGATACTATGTTCACTTTGCCCGCCATTACGGTCATTCTCCTTCAAGCGGACTGATGGGTTAATAACAAAATAAATGGAGCATCAAACCGATTAGGTCATGAATTGAATGTCCAATTTAGATAAGGATTTGTAACAAGATCGTTCGATGAGGTCAGAGGGGTAAACTGTCGGTTTTATATACCAACATATATATTACTCGTTTTACTTAAAATGTAAGGATATAAGGAGGGTACGAAGATGCCCTCATTAAATACTAAACGCTTTTCGGAATGGTTGCCCGTAGGGTTATTTTAGTAGACCACAAAATTAGGATAAAAATTCGCCCATGTAGCTGCCGCAGAGAAATTAATTTCTTTAATTGCCTCATTTCCAAACATGAAGCAAGACAAAAACTTAATCAGACATGCCTATGTGCTGGTGTATGTATGGTATGTATTTTTTATTTTTTTGCGTAATGGGTCAACGTGACCTTTAAGTTGTTAGGTACCAGAGTTCAGATCACAAAACAGAAATGACACGACCCAACATATACATCCACATATTATTATGCTGTCCGCATTAGCCACAATCTCTACGACACTTAAGACTGTTTTACTCGGTAACTAATAGGCACCAAACTGATATTAGTTAAACAACCAGTCTGGTAGACCGTACGCTCGTCTGTCTACGAAGGCATTAAAGACATTCATGAAATCTTATCTTACACATGTCAAAGAAAAAGTAAGAAAATTATAATTTAGGTCTTTGACACATAAAAAAATCGGACAAGCGCAAATCGTGCCTTTAGGGCAGGGGTTCCCAAACTTATTTTGTCTACTGCCCACTTTGAGAATATCTAATTTTTAGCGCCTCCATTTTTTCACCTACATCAAAATCACTATAGCGAGAGCTCAGTCGGTGTCTAAGAGTCCTCCAAGATGAAATTACAAATCGCCTCCGAAGCCTCTACACAACGCCCCATTTTTTTTCCGGGTCTCTTACCGCCCCCCTATAGGCCTGCAGCGCCCACAAGGGGGCGTTATCGCCCACTTTGGGAAAAGCTGCTTTAGGGTTTCGGATGCATAAGGCTCTCCATACACAGCTCTGCAGTAATATCTTTGTTCACGTTAATACATGTATCAACAAAATATACATAACACACAAATGCTTCAACAGAAATAATTTAAATAGACACATTAGACATATTTTGATTAAAAAGAAATACAAATTGCATTAAACTAGATTGCATCAGCTAGAGCTTAAACAGAAAAAAAACTTCAATCATGAAATCACTGATGTTATTGATAGTACTTTCTTGGGCGTTTCTAAATCATAGATTTAACAAATACTTCTTTTACTAAGGTTTACTTCATTCGCTTATATTATTTTCATTTCCATTTTATAATTTCCGACATTTCAATTATGTTACTTTCCTTATTACAGAAGACCAGTGTCGTTTGACCATGCACAACTACTGTCTAATTATTATTTTTACTTGGACTGCGTATTTTAATGGTTTAATCTCGCGTTTATTACCGTCATTATATGATTTCCAACGTTCCAAATACTTTAAAACGTTTTTTACCAAGGACGACTAATGGTTTTTGTCGATATTTAAATATTGTGCTATCAATTTCTAATTATTTTCTTTACTTTTCGCGAGTCGTAAACATAATTAAAAGTACTTTTACGAATTAATCCCACGCTTATTATTTTTATCATATAATAATAATATTATATGAGACGTTTCGAGTATGTTACAGTTGTTAAACCTCATGATATTTTCAGTTATTTCTGTGTGAAAAGAAACGTAAATATCTATTAGGATTATTTTTTTAATTAGACGGTAGTCTCAACAATTTCGCCGTTGCCGGTCCCAAGCCAGGATGAGAAAAGAGGAGAGTGGTTTGTACGTGTTCTTCCCAACTGTAAAAAGTTAACACCCAGCATCAAGCGACAGTGAAAGATCTTGATTTCTTCAAAGAATGCAGAGCAAGAATCAAGGGCTACTACAAGCCCAAAGGATTTTTAATACCCTTGAAATAAGTGGACTCGCAAACCCGCAATGGCCAGCGTTTTAGGGTCAAAAATCTTCATGCACAGACTTTTAGGAGAGCAATTGAAAAGACCTACGCTCAGAATTGGGTGGACACGGGTTGAAGAAGTTATCGGCAAAATATTGATATTGCAACGAATAACACCTTAGCGGTCTCCGTGACCACAGGAAATGTAAAGTATTTGAAATGTAAGAAATAATTACAGTGAGAATAAACAAACTCGAGATTAAACTGTAAAAGTAGTTTTAATTATACTGTCTAATTAATGTTATTTTTTATTGTTACAATATTAAAATTTATAGTCAGACAGAAATTCTCAGTGACGAAATCTGTACAAGACCCAATGCAGGCTAGAATTAATTAATGACATTTTTCAACAGAGTTAGCTTAACAATTAGGTTTTAGGAATGTAAAGAAATACACAGGATTCAAACCTTTAAAAATATATTTGTCAGATTGTAATAACCTGTGTTAATGTCTTAAAAAGTCAAATACTTTATAATAATTCTTCTTAAATTTGGTCAATATTTTAATTATTTTAATGTATCAAGTTTGATTTAAACTATTCAAAAATTGTTGAAACAATATATTCCGTTCTCTTTGTATGTTATTTGATTCTTGTACTATATTTATTAATTTATCTAACTTCTCTTCGACTGTCCTCTGCCTGTTTCTCATTTCTAGTGCTACCTTACGGAAATCAGTATATCTTCGCCTATTTAATTTCCTTTTAGACTCCTCGCTTTGACCATTTGAATTTTCACCCATATCGGGTTCCTGTTCAAATTTCGATGGTTCAGCCATAGACAATATAGCCTTAGTGACAGTTTCAGTTGCATTGTCCTGAATTTTTACTTGTATATCTGGTCTATACTCCCCATTCTCACTGTAGATTTGTTCAAATATTTCAAAATAAGGCCATTTTATCATAACAATCTCATTTCTATTTCGTCTCTTCAAAAGTCTTACATATGTTTGTTTTAAATTTCGGAACTTTTTATCACAGCTCTCGGGGCTATTTCCTACCGCATGTGCTATTTCTGCCCAGACAGTCTTCTTCTTTACTTTTGAACTGCGAAATTTGTCCAAATTTTGTAAATATAAATCTAAAAGTGTTTTGGTACTATTATTGTCCCAGTGGTCATCTTGATCATCACCAACATCTGTTCCTGTAACTTCGGACTGATTGAGTTGCATATACACCTCCTCTGTTTCAAGATACTCGACATCTTGAGCTAAAAATTCAACACAATTGTCATTCTATCCTCTTATTAACTCTTAGCAATATTTAGCAATTGAATAATTTAAGGCACAATTATACGCTGCCGACGTGTTATCGTCGATTGTCTTTTATCTCGTGCTAAATAAGTACAGTTTATTGCTATTGTAAACATCGGACCAGATAACAGCTTGCGGCAGCGCTTCATTGGATGAATTTATCCAAAACTGTACAAAATTAAAGCTGTTTAAAAATTAATGAAATAAACGTGAATATATTTACCACTCATTTGTAGTACCTATTTTTCTGTGTAGAAATCAATGAATATTTACTCAATTAATAATTTATGGACACGTTATCTAATGCAAACACCAGCGATTCTTGCATCACTCAGCGGCCTTAACAAAATGGCGCTGACCGAACGTAAAGCGCTTTATAACCCGACCAAATGTAAAAATTATTGGATATTTTTAAAAAGTTTATAATAGAAACATATCTATTTTTTTGTAGTTTTAATGAAAAAAAAGGAACATTTATGTAGGTACGGCTTCTCTTTTAGCAATCAGTTTAGCCCTACGAACACGTTGTACAATAATGAAAAATTTGAAAATCAGCAATCTGAGTATGTTTTTTTAATTTCACCGCGTCACAACCTTACCCTTGAACTACTCAGAAAAGTAGTAAGTGAGAGCAGCTGCTACATATTTACTGAATTAATATATATTCATTTTTATTTTAATACTATTTTAAATTATTTTTTTCCAAAATCTTATGTTAACTGTCAAGATTAAGTTAGTTTGCTTTACCATTCTAATTAGAGTAATTTAACATGGAATATTTGCATTTCAATTTGATTCATTGAACTTTAACATTTTTTTTTTTGAAATCATCTAGTAGTTTTTTTGCCAAATTTCACCTGTATCAGATTCTGGTATAGCCTTGTAGGTTGCAACGTGTTCATCCTCTTTCACTTGCCCTCCATCAATCGAGAGACGGTTTTTCCGTGGCTCCGACATCGTTAATTGTGTACTACACTCTTAAAACCAGTTTTTCACTTCGAGAAAGTAGCCCTTTCACTATAAATCACGACTTGCAAATTGCTGTGCAAGGTACCAATGTACTAGGCCTCTGTCTTTCTTTTCCTAAACTACTCCATAGATTAAACAAAGCTAACACCCAACAGAATATGTTCCATCCATAGATCATACACAATCGTGTGTATATAATTTTAATTTTAAAAATTTTAATTATGCAGGATTACTAAACCATCGAATAATGACTATCACTTTTTGGGAAAGACCAGTGGCCCCGAAACAGGATTTGGACAAAATGCTGGGCGTTAATAATTGTTAAAAGTAATCCTTTTTTAAATTTAATGTGGCTCAAAATCTCATCGTTATTGTCCCTGTTGGGCAACAAAGGCTTACGGCTGCGAAAGCTTCTGGTACTCCTGAACAAATAGAGCTAATTGTTAGGATAAATAAATAAATATATTTTTATTTCATTCTTAAAACTGTATTTTGACGACATGTCATAACGTTATCTGCTTAAAAAATAAATATAGATTGGTTATAGTTTTATAAGAATAGACATAATAAGTAAGTCTTCGTAAGAGCTTACACTGCAAAAGAGTACAACCTTGTTTAAAATATATTTTTCTTATTCTTATGGTGAAAATTCGAAGAGTGAAGTTGTGTAAAATATTTTATTTTATTAATTCAGTGTTCCTTATGGCTTAACTGTATAATAACGGCGATTTATCAACTGCTTAGGATCTGTGAAAGTACACAAATTTAAGAAAATGAAACAAAGCCGCTGGATGTAGCTTATTCAGTTCTTCTAAAAGAGCCACTGTAAAAGGGTAGGTTAATAAATATCATTTTATAGAGACTTTAATTCATCCCATCTCATCCTCTTCCATTTCATTTCATCCCAATCGATTATATACACAAGATAATTGTCACCTGTAGTAATTGCAGTTGTACAACAAAAATAAGCAGACTTTTGAGACTTAGCCTAAAGATTTCATTGGCAGACCATAAAATATTAAAAAAAACATAGGTCTATGGCGCTGTAGCATGGTCCGGGCATTGAAGTAGGAAACCTATGGAAATGAAACGTCAACAAAAAATTCGTGCCACTGTGACGTCATCTGGCCACAAAACATGGCGGCTTTAGTGCTGCCCAGAAGATTTTAATGTTAGTAGGTTTTATCGATAAACGTTCTTGGCTTATTTTATTTTAAATATTGTTGAGTATGAATGTATTTGTAGAAATTATACTTTAATAGGAATTAAGTTTATTGTTATGTGCAAAGATGATGTGATTTAGATATTATGTGAAATCTAAGACGAGTTCGTGCTTCAAAGGAGAAACCCCATTCTGGGCCTAAGCGTTACACGAATGGGATATGTACCAAAAAAATCGTCTATTTTGCTTGATTAACCTATTGAAATCTTAGCTTCATTGACAATGGCCAAGTGTAGAAAATAAGTTGAATTCAATTTTTTGTTTTTAACAATCTTTGTAAACATCTGCAACACTTATTTCAATATACGTAACTAGCTCCACAAACGTGTGGGTTAGAATTAGAGTATCCCTAAAATAGGATCGATAAAAAAGTTTTCATTAAAATTAAAATAAGACTGACCTAAAGGTCCTAGTTACCAGGTCATAAAATCTCTTAAAAAATCATTTCGTGCGCAGCGCGTTTCGCATTACGTTGTTTTTAATTTTGGCTTTCGTTCGTTTTCGTAAACAACCTAATGCACGATTTCTCGTAACAGGTTCCATTTTTATTTTCAAAGCAACCTGTTGCTGCAACAGGTTTCGTAAAAAATTACTCATCTTTAGTAGGAAAGAGCCTTAAAAATATCGTTTTTTTTTTAAATATCTCGAACAATAAACATAACCTAAAATGTAAACATTGTCTGATTTTACCAATTTGGCCATTGCTGGGAGATCTGAAAATTGGGCTCATGAAACCTTCTTAGGTATTGTAATTTATGTCCAAATTCTAGCACTGTAACGCCAGGCCCAAGTTTGTATGGATTTCGGGTTTCTCCTTTTCCAAGTAAACGATATGACGATTTTTAAAATTTGCTACACTGATTTTATAAAGTTGTCGTTTGCCGCAAAACGTAAAGATATGGCATAGTACAGTGCCATCAGCCCATTTCTAGCATGCTGAATGTTATCGTATTTTGAGTACGTGTTTTTCTTAGACTATTACAATCTATTTTAATTGTTTTGCTGACTCTAAAGTCCGCAACAGACTACCGCAGTGCACCTCAAGGAAGGTGCACCGCACCATTTGAATCACTCTCACTTGAGAGTGATTCAAATTTTAAACTTATCAAGGGACCGCCTGATAACAAAAAACACCTACAGAACATTTATTCGTTAATGAAATTACAAAGTTATTCCTTGTGACTTCCTCTCTAAAATCACTTAATTAATAAATATTTAACGAATTTACAATAGTGTTTTACTCACTGCGGAATAAAACTATTTTATTTAAATAGTTCCGAAGAGATTTTGTCGATAGCCTTTTTCCCGAAATATCTAAACAGAATGTCTAAATATGTTTTGATGACATAATATTTTAAAGAGGTATTTATGATTAGTGTCGTGATGAATAGATTCCGACCGAAAAATGGTATCCGATATTTCGGATTCAAATATATTATTAAGTGTATAATCCATGTTTCGGATGAGGGCTCCATAATGAATTTAAATATATATAGATAATAGTTTTGGGGCATCGACCTTCTTGAGATCCTATAAAATATGTTTTAATTATTATTTATGTACGTTTTAAGCATGATAAAATTAGAAATTTTATATAAGCAATCATATTAAATCGATATGAAAGTCAATAAATAATGTACAACCCAAAACAGACGGCCGAACTGACGTGACAATGACATTTGGCGCGCAAAACATGGCGGATTTTCGGCCTCATTAGACGGAGACGGAGACATTTACGTATATTCATGTTTCATTTTATGTACGCACTGAAATACTGTTATATTGTTTTCTTGCGAGTTAAAGTGCTGAGTAAGAACGAGATAGATATATGTTTATGTGTGTGCCTTCAAAATGGGTGCTATTTATATAAGCAATTGTACGTATAGAACAATATGTCGTGACCCTACTATATAGGTCTATGGGTCCGGGTGACAGTTGCATAAATGACGTTGACATCTGTCTGTACCACATGACTGGGGATGTGAAGTTTAGCAATTCATTTTTATCGCTGACGATACTCTCAGGTGTAGTTCTCTATAGTGTTATGAAAATTTGTTTAAAAAGTAAATTACATATTATTTATTTGATATTTATGACTACGTCATCACGGATATACTAATGCGTAGTTTCTAGGGATTAAACCTTTATCGACTATGGCCTATGCGATATTTGAAAACTACTTATAATATTATGTTTGATAGATAGTATTTAAATTAAATATATAAGTAACCTGTATAATCTTGTTATTAAAAATATTTTCGTTGACCATATATAAAATTATCAAAATTATAGACTTTTTAAAAATTAAATTTGATCTACGCACAATATACGTTTTTTATTATTAAAAATATCGACTATCCGTCGTAGCAGTACATCCCATCACTGTATACGTCTATGGCGTTACGTTATACGCATAGCACTTTGCTTAATTTTTTATTTTAAGATTGAAACGAAACGTTACTGAAACTGTCACCCTCACCCGCACCATGTTACAGCGCATTATTAGGCGCCGATATTGTTAAATTAACATTTTCCTTTATGTTGAATGTATTATCTATGTTTAATAATTAATTCATAGATAATACACTTAATTTATCATTAAACCTGGATAGACATACATAGTAATAAAATAGTATGTATAGATTGGCTCTTATATAATGTAATTTCGAAAGAATTATGCAAAACTAGAGTTCACATAATGTAAGTGAAATAACATACGTTTAATTTATATTTTTATATATTTTTAATTCAAATTCCCAATATTTATAACACATCTTACCTTTGAACGTGATATGGCATTGGAAAAATGTTTAAATCATGTTGACATGTTCTAGTAACAATAGTCAGATAGCCAGACATAGCTATTCAAAATTCCCTTGTTCTGAACATTGGCTCCTTGTATTTACTAACATTAGGAAACAATTTCTTTTACTGTCCAAGCAAACTAGCAGACGACCCACCTGACGGTGAGTGGTTACCATGGCCCATCCACAATTTCAGAGGTACAGTCAAGCCACTACCTACCTGTACTTACACATGAAAATTATAAGTGTCAACTGTTTTCATTTCAGGAACAAGTTACATCTATTTTAAATAAATAAAAAAACAAGTTTCAAAATTTTGCTAGTATCATTTGTAATAATGTCATCTACTACTACAACACCATCTACACATGCACCACCACCACCACCACCACCGCTTCATCCTCAAACTTCCTTAGTTAATGTGAAATCCTCTGATTTAAAAACAGTTTCAACAAATAATGTTTTTGTTCATTTTAATTCCTGCCAATGGGCTGCACACTATCCTGAATTGAGAGAAGCATGTACAAAGAATAACTTATTCTTAGAGAAGGAACCTTTCAAATACAAATATAAATACATTGAATCAGTACTTCAAGTTGGGCCCACATGTGGACTTGTTGCACTGTCAATGTTAGTTGATAGAAAAGTTACTGCCAATGAAATGTTGAATATTGCAAAATTATCAGGCTACACTGGCAATGGTGAAATGTGCAGTTGTAAGAACATGGTCAAATTAGTTAAAGAAGTATTCAATTTAGCTGGAATAAATAATGTGACCTTTGAATTGAAAATTGGTAACTTATTTAGCAGTGAAACAATTGAATTGTTAACGGATGGTGCAATTATATTGGTGCCGTATCCTTTTAAGTGTGTGATATTTTATACCTTAAAGAAAAAGTCGAAATATATTTCATTAATTTGTGAGTCCGCACGGGTAGGTGCCACCGCCCTGCCTATTTCTGCCGTGAAGCAGTAATGCGTTTCGGTTTGACGGGCAGGGCAGCTGTTGTAACTATACTGAGACCTTAGAGCTGATATCTCAAGGTGGTTGGCGCATTTACGTTGTCGATGTCTACGGGCTCCGATAACCAATTAACACCAGGTGGGCTGTGAGCTCATTCACCCATCTAAGCAATAACAAAAAACATGAAATATCCATAAACCTTTTTGTAAATATACATCTCTACTCTTCATGAGCTCATCATTAGCTCACCTTATTTAGACATAAATTGAAAAAACCCTTAATGTGAACATTCAGATATGATGCTGATTGCAATCACTCACCGTGTCTACGTAATGGTCACACGGCACACTGGGCTCTCATCTGTGGAATCCTTATTGATAACCCTACTGAATCTTTTGAATTAGATGCCAACAATATTTATGTATTATGTAAACATGGAAAGTCTAAGTATTTAGCCATTTGGAAATTAGCAGATTTAGACAGCAGTAATAAGAATCTAAAAGAATTTTCTCCAAAGAAGGGAACTGATGGTTCCACATATGTTCTACCTGATGGCGGAATTGGTGGAGAAGACGGTCTCTGTAATCAATATTTAGTGTTTAAAGGATTAAACCCTAATTAGCTGACTAAGACAATTGTGTTGGATCTTGTTCAGGTTCAAGACAACTTTGAACAGGACAGCTTAATATCTCAATGCATTCATATCGTTGTATCTGTGGGTTCCAGTATTAGCTTAATGTTAAATAGGATTTGACGACTCTTTCCCTCATAGTTATAAATATAGTAAGAGAAATTTATTTAATCAACAACTTAGTAGGTATGTCATAAGTAACATTTATAATGGTTTATATTAATTAGGGTATATTGGTACCATAGCTTAAAACATAGACTCAAAGTATACAGCAGTTAATTGTGTAAATGTATAAATAAAAAATGGATTTAACTTTACTCATGTTCTTATAATGTAACTAAAATAATAGAAAATATGCTGAAAGCTAACAGGCTGAATCTATGGGCCAGAGGGAATGTCAGGGTTAAGAAAATTGTTAAAGAAATCAATATGATCTATTATAAAATTATGAATAAGTCCAAATGAAATGAGTTTGTTTTACAAAAGATGTTGAAATTAAATAATGTTATTTAATGCAATTTTTTATTTGTACAATAAATACAAATCATACTTGCAAACCAGAATAAAATTTAATCTCATCACATCACTCAAAGAGAAGAAAAGAAATATAATTCATAGACAGACAAGTGAGCTCTGTAATGAATTTAAACATTGCCAAAAATTTACAAAATATTGCAGTCTTTTTTGCATTGCTTTTAAAATGATTACACATTATAATTATTTTAGATACTTTGTACTAATTTTATAACTTAATACATTTAAAGGAATTAAAATAATTAGCCATCATAGTGGGCGATTTGTGATGATTTCATTAATACAAGTTAAATTAATAAAACCAAGACTTTTAGAGAACGAAATAAAAGCTGTCTTAGTATTCGGCAGCATTGAGATCACTCCTGGGAACGTTAATTTTTGATCAAACCAAAAACACATTCTTATACTCTCAATAAATTATAGCATTTTAGAAATTAAATCAAGTTATCGATTCCCTTTTATGAAACGAGGTTTGTTTAATTAAATCAATAACTTCCCCATTTTAAATAAACAGAAAAAAATTAATAACGTTTTCTGGCATGCTATTATTAATTATTAATACATTGGTTATGACACGGTAATAGGTATAAAGTAGGCAAATGCCTACATAAGATACAACGGATATATTTCATGCATTAATTTTCCAACTGATTTTTTTCGATACGACAGAAAACAAAAACAATAATTAATGTCGGTAGACAGTAGATGTCACTAGACGATAGAAAGTTTTAAAGAAAAAATTACAAATTTGAAAGAGCTTAGTTTATGAATAATTTTCCACGGCGGAAACAGGCGGGGTGGTGGTACCTACCCGTGCGGACTCCCAAGAGGTCCTACCGCCAGTGATTACGCAAATTATAATTTTGCTGGTTTGATTTTTATTACACGATGTTATTCCTTCACTGTGGAAGTCAATCGTGAACATTTGTTGAGTATGTATTTCATTAGAAAAATTGGTACCCGCCTGCGGGATTCGAACACCGGTGCATCGCTTCATACGAATGCACCGGACGTGTTCTGAATTGATAAAATTCGCACATAGTTTTTTACACTTAATCATTGGGAGAGAAAGAGATAGCAGATTACATCAGTTTCATTTTTGATATGGGGGTGTTTTAAGTGAGCCTGCACAGGTCGACACCACCAACCTGCTATTTCTATTCCGGTCGCGAAACCTATGGTGCGCTGTGAAAGACGGGAAAATGGTTATTACAATGTAAAGGATCCTGCATCGACAATAATCATGTTCTAATCATCTATGAGCTTCCATAACAGCTGACCGTCTTACCTAACAAATAAAAAATACTAATTGGCATTCCAAATGACTGTGTCGTATCGATAAATTCAGACGGCATCTAAAATTGTGAAAAGACTTACACTAAAATCTTATTCTACCAGCGTAATCAATTATTACATTTAAGCTTTTCACACCGAAGCTTAAATTATTTATTGCCCAAAGCGTATTAAAACTTCTGTCTTATCTGTTGGTTATCAAGCTCTATCCTTCTCTCACACAGATAAGTGCTTTTTTGTTTTGTTGCTTGAACTACACATTTTTATAATCGACAAACATTCGATGTAGAAATAATAATAGAAAATTACATGTAAAAAGCATAAATTAATTAACTCAAACAAGAACTTGAGTTTAAGTAACTTATCTTTTTTTACGTTGATTTGACATCGGTGAATGAAATAGAGATACAATTTACATCGAATGTTGAGCGATCATATCGATATCATAGAACATGAATAATACTGACGAACAGCACTAATTTAGGTACTAACACATACTCGATATGTCTACATATCATTCTTATTCAATATTCACCTAACTTGTCTACAGCAATATTATTGATTCAGAACAGTCTGTTTATTCATTACGGTATGTTCAAGAAAGTAACTAGTCTTTATTTAACACTCATGTTTATTTAGTGTAAGTGAATTGGTGTTATGTATACAGTTCAATTCTTTATCAATATATGTTGTATGACTCTATTTTTAGTAATCCAAAGTATCAAAGTAAAATAGTGATTTTTTATTTAGTTTTTTCTCTAAGCCTACGGAGATTGTTGTATTTATTCCAAATGGTATTTGTACTTTATTCTTAGTACATACATGAGCTACATTAGAAATCGAATAATTAAAAGTTAATCTACATTGCTGGATATTATTTTTAGAAATAGTAACACGGTAGCTAATCGAATGTATATAAATTCACGAAATGGCTCGGAATTTTTAAAGTATGTAATATCTAAAAAATTCTAAGCGATAAAAAAAAAACAATTAGGAAGATATTGTATAATCTCAACAATGCAAAATCTAGAGTTGACGTATAAAATTAAAAACGCCCTACCTTAGCTGCTATGTAAAATAAAAACATGAATGCACCACGACGTCTCTCTTCCGTTATAAAAGAATTAAAACACATTCATGAATCACAGACAATACAAAAAAAAATACATTTTCCTCCGCTCTTTTACACACTTGATATGTGTCGAAACTTATCGAAACAATACGTTTCTCCATGCGCCGATACTATACTATACTACATAATATATTGTTGGAAATGTCACGAACCATTATTCATCGATATACACCGAGTACACAAACATCTACGATTACATTAAAATTTAATACTAACATTTAATGACTATAACGAAATAGTTATTGTGGTTATTGAGCCTTTATTATGTAACTTGAATAATATATAGCGTATAAAAACTGCGTAGCATGCGTTTACACAGTCGATAATAATTACATATTACCATATTGATATAAAATTTATTAAACATCACACATAACTGCAACTCATTGTTATGACAGTTAATGTAAATAATATTATTTGATAAAATAACAAATTTAATTTTCAAATAAATGTTTCAACATTTAATAGTAGCCCCGCGACGTTGTCGATATAACCCAAGCTACACAACAAAAGCTACACCACTACGCTCCTACAATACAATGGCAGCTCGACAATTTAATAAATATCGATATTGAAATGATAATACAATTATGTAGCAAGTCATTGTAATGATAAATATCGACAAGCCTAATACAGTTCGACTTTATTTAGAGCCCTGATTCGACCGGAATGCATCCGGAGGTGGACCGTTGCGAGACTACGTACCGTCAAACCTGCCAACCAACGTTTGACGATCGAGCGACATCGGCCCCTTTGAAGCAAAAGCGAGAAATACCGATAAAAGATCAACGCGCCCTTAGGTCTCTGGAGGGGCGAGGGGAGCTCCGCAGGTCGCCACGGGGAAGGTCTTGACGTGCGTCTGCCACTGTGTCGACAGTTGGAAAAATTTAACCCCATTCCACTCTGTTCCGTCGATAAATACTGAAACCAAAATGATTAATAATATAAAAAAATTGACTGCTGTCAAGTTAGGTGAATGTTGAATAAGAACGATACGTAAACATATCGAGTATGTGTTAGTACCTAAATTAGTGCTGTTCATCAGTATTATTCATGTTCTATGATATCGATATGATCGCTCAACATTCGATGTAAATGGTATCTCTATTTCATTCACCGATGTCAAACGAAACAAAAGATAAGTTTTTTAAACTCAAGTTCTTGCTTGACTTAATTCATTTATACTTTTTAAATGTAATTTTCTACTATTATTACTTCTCGAACGTTTGTCGATTTTAAAAATGTATAGTTCAAGCAAGTTAAATGATATTATAATGAAATAAAATTATATCCTTGTAATAGTACTCGGTGTCTCCGCTATACAATGAAATGAGCAGATTTTTTTAGAAAGAAAAAAACACGCAACTTATTTTTACGCAACGATAATGTCATTTCCTTTTCTTTTTTTTTTGAAAAACGTAGGTAGGTAGGTACGTACCTTTGAGTGGTTGATTGTGCGAGCTCTTTGCGGAGCAGATGAGTCTGGCCACACCGTCCACTGTCTGGGTGCGTCCCACTTCTTGTTCGCCCCCTTTCTCTTTTTTCTTGCCAAGTCGCATTACTATAATAGTTTATTTATATATCAGTGTTACAAACAATTAAGAACTACATAGTAAAGAAAACGAAAACGTTATTAATGTTTTTAAATTAGAATAATGAGGGTCTTACTTTTCTGTTTCTTCTCCTTAGTAAGGTAGGTGATGCAGAGGTGTGCATTTTGACGAGTTACGTGAAGGGCTCTGAACGACGCCTTCACTGTCACCTTACTGTCTGTTCCTTCTTGCTGCCGACCTGGTACCTGGTCAAATTGAAATCGGAACAGAAGTCAATGGATTTTGTCCTGGTGGACAAAATGTAACTAAGGATCTACTAATTGGCTCGTTGTTTACTTATTTATTACAAAGGTGAGTGAACCAACAGCTAAAGACCCAGCTAAAGTTACGTGGTTACCGCAGCCCATGTGCATCACACGTGTCAGTGTCAGTTCCACTATTCGATCGGACTGTTTTTCGGCATAAATAACAAAATTAATAACACCCATCAGAGCGAAGTAACAGTACACTCTACAACTGGGATATCTTTGGCAGTTCTTTATTGTAATTTATGTAATTTTCTTCGCTCAGTACTTAATATTAAAATTATTACTACAAAAGTACGCAATTTTATCTATACTAATATATAAATCTACAGTGGTTTTTACGGATGTTCCGTTATAACTACTGAACCATGCATCCGATTGACTTGAAACTTGGTATCCATGAAGAAAATATATGTACCTACTTAATGGATAGGCTAATATTTATATGAGTGCTGGACTTCTTACACCAGTTGCAGGGGGGTTCATGATGAGAATATTTGTGGGGGTAGGAAATAATAATGTTAATTTTAAATGCCCAGCGAAGCGGACGGGTACCGCTAGTGTCATTATAAGAGTGCACAACGTAGCCTTCAATGTCGAACCGCATGAGCTAATGTTCTCAGAACTTGGGCAATTCAATTTGATAGATTTTATACCACATATGATGAGATGGAAACAGCTCACGAGACAGGCCACGGTCAAGTTTCAGGGACACGATTTTCAGCAATGAAGAAAGCAACGAAGAAGAAGATAATGAACGAACCACTGGTTTGCTACATGTAGGTTGTAATTGAAATATTAAGCTTTTGAATTTGAGTGAAATGAATATTTACCAGCCAGTAGTCGAGCTGTATGTCGAGCGGCTCGGCGCGGTGCAGGGCGGGAGCGAGGTCGACGTGCGGGGCGGGCGTGCCGGGGGGCGAGGGCCGAGCGGGGGGAGACCCGCCCTCCTCCAGCTCCAGGGACGACACGCCACCCTCGCTGCAACCTATTCGCACCTCCTGACGAAATACACATATTTTTTTAAAGCGATTTTATGACCTGGTAACTAAGACCTTTAGGTCATGTCTTATTTAAATTTATTTCCTTATTTTTTATGAAAAATGATAATATGGAGTAAAATGAAATGAAGATGACTAGGTAATTTTAATCATATTTGTGCACTTTCACAGATATTAAACAGTTAATACACCGTTATTACACATTTAAACCTGAAGAAAAACTAAATAGACAAAATAAAACAAATCACACAACTTTACACCTCGCGTTCCCGCCAAAATGTCTGAAATACACACATCCTTGTACTTAAGGTTGCCAGCCCTTTATTTAAATTTATTTCTCGTTGAGACTAGATATACTTAAATAGTTTTTTAAAGATGGTAAAGTAGCTAGCGGTAGTAACCTAATAGTTTATAATAAACAAGTACAGTAGAGAAGATGTATAACTTACTGCTATGAACGGAACGAACGTTTGACTAGCGTCCTCGTCTCCTGATTTATCTCTGTAGGCAACCATAGCCTCACCTATGGGTATATTAACGACTGGACCGATGCTGTTTAGATACCTGTCAAATTAAATTTTTAGAAGTCTTCGAAATAAATTACAAGAAAATTAATAATATACATAAAATATGTTTTCCAATTGTTTCACATTTATTTTCAATTAGCTTATAATTTACTGAAGTAGTGGTATATTATTTTTTTACAAAAATTCCCAGTGTTGTATGCCCGAATGGCTCAATATTAAGCCACGGAGTTTCTTAATGGGTCGCGATTCCGATAAGTGAGATTCAGTGTTGGCAAACACTATTTGGTTGAGCCCCGTGAGCTCACCTACCAGCTACAGCGTACCTGGAATAGACCCTTAGGCTTCTAGCGAATAGGTAGGGTAAAAAACTCAATGTCATTTTTCTGAGCGCGACGCCATCAAATCTTCCGGCTATGAGGTTAATTGTAATTGGTATAGTGAACTTTAGTGCAATCGAAATTTCAGCCTATGTCAACTATGAACCTAAATTTTAAATAATCGAATCACATAATTACTAATTAAATTACTTAGTACTTAGTAATTAAATTACTGTAATAACCGACAAAGTTTTTCAGTTAGTGCGACATCTCAAACGTCATTTCGTTGTGTACCTGGCGATCCTGGAAGACATCTCGGTGATGTCCGGGGGCGACATCTCGGCGGCGCGCTCGCACAGCGCCGGCCACGAGTCGCTCGAGAACAGCGCCGCGTATCCGGAATCGTTCGCAGACAGATAACGTGACACCGTGTTTGCACCTGAATGTGTTATTCCAACAGTTCAATAAGATAAATTCATTTAAAAAAAAAATGGTTGTCTATAGAGTCGGTTTACAGACGAGGGTTTAACACGATAAAGTCAGTAGGAGAACTATTTGAACTGCTAGCTATGACGTCACGAGAAAAGGGTGATAAATGTGTCACAAGCCAACGCTTGGGCCGTTCGTGCCTCTCCATGCTTGTTCCGCGCTCTCGCTCGCACGCTCAAGCTCAGGCGGAACGTGACACTTTTTCGTGCGTGCAGCCGGTGTTCATCGATTTATAAGACATTATCACTACTAAAAAACTAGTCTTTATCTCGCACGAGCCCTCTGTTTCACATTTCAAATGTACATACCATTACTATGAATTTTATCACTATAGATTATACAGTATTTTGTGATAATATTCATGACGCTTCTGTCGATTCTTAAAAAGACTTTGTTTGAGGTTCTCACAATATAATTAGTTTAATGGTTTGTGACATCGTTTTGTTCGCTGACCGACTGGGTGATCAGGCAATTAAGGCTTATATATGTATCTATTTAAACGTATATAAGTATTTATATCAGTATCTGGTTCCCATGCTACCGGGAATCCTACATATTTTGAGGTCGGATGACTGTACTGACGTGTCCCCAGTTATTATAGTTATTTTTATATTCCTCAAGTAATTTTAAAATTCTGCGACCAGGCAGGCTTCCTTTATTACTGCTAAACAAAACTGGATGAAGTTAAAAATAATCTCCGTTTAGTTCCACTTACTATTTGCTTATCGGATACAAACTTACAAAGATGCACATTCTCAAAAAGTCAACATCAATAACAATTTTTTTGTTTGTATTATATAATAGAAGGAAATGCGCTCTTGCTAGGGCCTGTGTTAGCAACACTCCGGTTTGAGCCCCGTAAACTCTACTACACGTAAAGGAGAAGCTGAAATAGCCTCTCAAGGCTATCAGCAGAGCTAGGAAAAACAAAAGGTAATGTTAACAATTTTTTCGTGAGAGGCTAATGGCGTCGCCCCCGACAGTGCGCACACGCACAGTACCCCCGGTCATCGTTCTCATTGAACCCGTCGCTTGTGACGAAGACCTCGACGAGTAAATTAACCCACAGACACAGCCCACTGATTTTCTCGCCGGATCTTCTCAGTGGGTCGCGTTTCCGATCCGCTGGTAGACTCTGCGAAGCACTGCTCTCGCTAGGGTCAGTGTTAGCAACACTCCGGCTTGTGCCCCGTGAGCTCACCTACTAGTTAAGGTTACGCTGAAATAGCCTCTCAAGGCTATCAGGTTAGGTAGGAAAAAAAAAGCGCACAGTACGGACCTGTGGGTATGATGTAGAAGCGCACGGGCGGCGCGTCGTGCGGGCGCCGCGCCGCCAGCTCGCAGTGCGCCCGCAGCGCGCTCGCGCACGCCGCGTCGCCGCCGCACACCGCCACGCGCATCCACGAGCGACGCGAGCTCCTGACACACACACCGGTCAACTAAAGATGTGTGCGAGCACAGAGCGAGGGTGGCAGTACTTGTTTATAATGATAAGTCTGGATTTTACTAATTCACTTTAATACACACAATTCTAAGCTATAAATATTTATGTTGTAATTTAATAAATGTCAATGTTAACATGTATTTACGCATGGAGAATGTCGAATGACATCGTGGCCTAAAGAATAAGACGCCCGGTGTACGTATTGAACGAAGCAACTGTACCGGTGTTCAAATCCCGCAAACAGGTACCATTTTTATTTTTTTTATTAAGATTTAACACCCTAGCTCTAGAAATCTGAATCCTAACTGAAGATTATTTCAACATTTAAATGAAGATAAAGTGTTGACTTTGATGTTGCGTAAAAAGTTTTAATAAGTTTTATTAGATTATGGAAGAGGTGCCATCAGCAAAAAATACATACTGTTTGACGGGTCTGGAATACAAAGCTTGCAGCAGCGGCCTGACGTCGGGCGCATGCGGCCACGGCACCACCACGGTGGGCACGGCCAGCGCGTGCAGTGCGGTGGCCACGCCGCCCGCCCCCACCACCGCCACGCACTCCGGGGCCGGACCGTCCTCCGCCAGGAGCCGGGAGATCTGCTCCATCATCGTCCGACGTGGCTGAATGTAAACGAAAATGTTGTCATTACCATAAAATTCAAGTATTTAATTATAACAGAGTCGAAGAATACCTAATTATTTTCTTCCTTCTACACTGGCAAGTACAATCACGTTCGAAAAGGACAAATTACGATGTGAAATAAAATTGTTTCCTGCTTTTATTAATTAAAAATTTACTTGCATTTGTATCGGTTAAACTATACGTTTGACCGATATAAATGATAAAACACATAACAATATCTTAAAAATTAGATTTATTATTTTTGTTTGATTACGATTTGCAAAGATAAACGTACCGAATGAAAATTATCTTCAAGCGTCTTAACTCGCCCGGTATGCTTTGATTGGATAATAATTGTTTAGTAATTGATAATTGTTCATTTCACGATGAAGTTTTCTTCGTGTAATGAATATTAAAAAACCTAAAGAATTAATGATCCACACCTCGAGTGTAGTTGGGCTGTGTACCGGCAACTCGTGTGCGGACAGAGGTCGGTCCATTCCACTGACGAGGGAGTTCTTCTTGCGCCCCGCTGTGGCCGGGGTCAGGTTGCTACCGCTGGTCGCACTCCGGAACAACCTAGATCTCTTATCCTCCTGCGGGCACAAATTAACTTATCATTTTCCAGGCGAGTCTGGATACGATGTAGGTATAACGATGGATGGAAAATCTTCCACCGAGCTGGTGGTATTGTTCGGTAGACCGACGGTCAGTGGTGGATTTACATTAGGGGCAGTCTGGGCAAGTGCCCAGGGCGGCAAAGTTTTTAGGGCGGCAAAATTTTGATATTGAAATTTTATTTTTTTAGTCTTATCAAAATTGCTCAATATAATTAATTAATTGGAACGAAGTTCCTTACGGCAGGCTTGGAGGGGATAGGGATTTTGCTGCGCGACCGAACTGAAAAAAATGTGATAGTAAAACCGTAAGAAAAAATCCGTGGAAAAAAGTGCGTGGAATAAAACCGTTAAATGAGACGTGCGCAGGCGCGACAGTCGTATACACAAGCGAGTAGTGTATAATACCTTTCTCTTTCTCCCTCTTTCTTTTCGTTCTCTCATCCCTTCTCTCTCTATTTTGTAATTATTTCTATTTCTATGTAATTTTATGTTGTCAAACAAAAATAAAGAGACATATTTTGTTATTTTAATTGATAATTTGAATTACGATTTTATTTTTATTTTACGTAATTTATTATTTCCTAAAATACTGAATTTCCTAAATACTTTCCTGTACTTAAATAAAAACTAATCAGCAAAATTTAAGAAAAAAATCAAGAAAACCAACATAAAATTGAGCACGATTTTTTTTTTGCAAATTGTGTCGATTCTACATTAGCCGAAGGAACTTCGTTCCTACCTGGTGTCCCACGACACCACATTTGCTTTTCTATTAATTAATAATTCTGTTTAATTGATAATTCAACAAATTCAATTCATCCATTATTTGTGAATTATAATTTTGGTACTTTTCATCTGTCAAATATCTTGCGTTGTATGAAGGCTATAACGACATTGTAGCTTTGATGTCGTCATTAATACCTTAGTCTCGTTGGGCGGCGAGCTGGACACGCTAGCCCCGGAGACTGGGGCTTCGACAGTGACGTCACCGTCGCTGTTGCCGTCGCTGGCGCGCTCGTCGCCCGCGGAGCTGCGGATCGCCTCCGATTCTGTCGCACGCAAAAACACCCGTCAACACACATAAGCCAATCGGAGACTATATCGAATAGTAATTGACATTCAAAATTGACTTTTGACAACAAGATTTATAGATAGACAATCTAAAACTAAAGAGTAGAGTTTTAGTTTCTGAGAGAAGATAAAGTAGTGTTCAGATTAGCTTTCGAAAAAAAAAAAAACAATTTTAGAAAAAACAAACTAACACACATGCCATAAATCATACGGTTATGAGACTACATGCTGATTCTACATAGGAACAGAAGCTTCGAAGTATAAAGAAACAAAAGAGACTCACATAGCTTAATAACTCTGAGATTAACAATGAACTACACACTACCTCCTTCGAATAATTATTAACGACTTTCATTTTCTAGTAATTTTGCTTAAATTAAGACGTTTTGCTTTCAATCATAAATTTAAAAAAAGTTTTTGACAAATATCATGACTGTTTCAATGTTTCGAATCATTCGCCGGTAGCCTAGGAGGCTATTTCAGCTTCGCCCGGGCAACCTGAGAGAATTAGTTAAGACTAGCCCTAGCAAGAGCAGTGCTTCGCAGAATTTACAACCGGATCGGAATCGCGTCCCACTGAGAAGATCCGGCGTATTGAAAAACTAGCTTGTTTTTTAACTGTTTTTTTTTATTGCTTAGATGGGTGAACGAGCTGACAGCCCACCTGGTTGTTAAGTGGTTACTGGAGCCCATAGACATCTACAACGCAAATGCGCCACCCACCTTGAGATATAAGTTCTAAGGTCTCAAGTATAGTTACAACGGCTGCCCCGCCCTTCAAACCGAAACGCATTACTGCTTCAAGGCAGAAAACGGTAACTACCCGCGCGGACTCTCAAGACGTCCTACCACCAGTAAATTCGTTATATTATTCGGGTATTCGTTAGGTGTCAATAGTGAATTGTTCATTGTTTAATCTCGCGAGTTTCAATTAATGTAAGGACGTATTCACAGTAAGCGTGCTCATTACCTGCGAACGGGACGGTAGCGACGTTCCGTTCTCGCACTGCGCTCAGCTCGGCGGCGGACGCGAGGCTCGCGTGTCGCGTCACTGCGCATGCGTACGTACGTACCTTTATAACGTGCGTGCACCGTGTGGAACGTGCACTTCATAATACCAATCAATTCATTATTAAATTCACTCATGAAATTTTGGTGATCGAGTGCGAATTAAAAAATGTAACTCCCATTAAAATATTTATTCATTTATATTAAATTTGTTGTTTTTATGAATATTTTATTGCCTGCTTTGCATTGAGCCTCGAGTGGAAATCAATTTTAATAAATTTTTTACGTGACAACGCCTTATAATTCGATGGAGCCGGCTGCACGCCCGAAAAAACATGACTCATGTGGCGTTACCTCGCTCCTACTTGAGTGAGCGATGCATCCGCGTGGACAGCTGCTATACAATAATACATTTACATGTTTTCGTCAAGTATGAAGTTCAGTGAAAAGTGAATGTGGTGTCAATTGTTTATAGCAACGATAATTGCGATAATTGAAAAATGAAACCATTCCATCGCAGTATTTTCTTATGACGTTGTCACGTTCAACTATCGTCAGTAAACCGACTTTACAGACAACCGATTTTTTACTGGAAAACTTAAATATTTTATTTCCAGTAAGCATTATTATTATATGTTCTGGAACTGTTAAGTCGTTTGATTTGATTTCAATGAGTCATTTATATATTTTATTCAAAAAATATCTGGTTCCACACAACACACGCAAAGCACTAAACTATGCACACAGCTTTAAACAAAACACAAATACACAATATCGTCTATTCGTATACAATCATTTGTATGTATAAATACAAACAAAAGCGAAAATAAAACTAAAGCGCTCTCAATATTACAGTTCAGGCATTTCGGCGATTACTGACTTATGACGTCACAACTTATAAAAATATAATTTTACTATGGTATGCCACGGTATTTAAAAAAATCATGTTCATATATTTTAACATTTAGTTTTTTACTAACATCTTGTTCATTTGACATGTTTTTTTTATTTAATGTTCCTAATCTATTTTAGCTTTAGAATGTAGATATATATAGTCGAATCATTGATTTTGAGCCTTCTGGAAGAGACGTTAGGATCATTCAAGTGAACCCACATTCAATGTTACATAAAACGAGTGCTATTATGGAAAACATTACGGTTTTGATTAGAACAAGACTTGTTAATGCAAACGTGTTGAATATTTTTAATGATTAATTATTTTTTAATGTTTGTGCGATGAATTTCTTTAGACCATGGAACGTGTATCGGATGAGAACGGATGGGGGGTCGTGTCGTTACCATTGGAATGCCTGTGGTGTTCCGGGTTGGCGAGGCTCCGGGAGCTGCTGAAGAACGGCCGAAGAGACGGCTTGGGCGTCGAACCGATGCTGATAGTGTCCATCTGATCAGGTCCGGAATCTTCACCCTCACCGCACGAGAGTGATTCTAGTTCCTAAATAAACAAATTGTTTCAGTTATGTATGTAATTATAACTTTATTACTAGTGGCACGGGTAGGTACCACCGCCCTGCCTATTTCTGCTGTGAAGAAGTAATGCGTTTCGGTTTGAAGGGCGGGGCAGCCGTTGTAACGATACGGAGACCTTAGAACTTATATCTCAAGGTGGGTGGCGGCATTTGCGTTGTAGATGTCTATGGGCTCCAGTAACCACTGAACCCCAGGTGGGCTGTGAGCTCGTCCACCCATCTAAGCAATAAACCTACCACCAGTTTTTTTTATGTCGGTTGAAAAATAGCTTACTTGGAATAGCTCGTCGATGTCGCGCTGGGCATTGTGTGTGTCGCGCGCCGCCCCACGCTCCGATAATTCCTCCGGTACACGGAAGCGACGCAGCAACGCAGCGAACTTCTGCTTCAAGTTACGTTGCTGCAATCGAACGATACTTTTAATACGAATCATCGATATCACTACATAGTATAAAACAAAATCGCTTTCTCTGTCCCTATATCCATATGTATGCTTAAATCTTTAAAACTACGCAACGGATTTAGATGCGGTTTTTTTTTAATAGATAGAGTAATTGAAGAGGTAGGTTTATATGTATAATAACATCCATTAAATAGTAGAGAAATCAATAATAAATTACAGTTTCCGAAGCGAAGCGAGGGCGGGTCGCTAGTACGATATATATCGTATCTTATAGTGTCCCATAAGTAAAGGGAACAACTAGAAGTTTTAATTTTATTTTAATCGTAGCACCCTTTTATTTTTTGTTGACAATGGCATTGCGAGCTTACCACTCGAAATCTAGATTACAATTTAGATAACACCACTCAAGATGAGACATTGTATAGCATTATAGGCTGCTTCGTTCTTCAAACACAATTACGGTTTAGCGATAGAAATAGGCAAGTTCGAGGCTCACAATACGCTCTACCACCAGCATCAAGGATTCACTTCGATAATATTATGTTTAACCCTTATTCTGGGGTTGTCAAATACGAATTGTATACTATACGGAAATACCTGCGAGAATTTACAGAAAGAATAATCTTGTCTAGTCCTTAACATACATACAGCCACATAAAATAATCTAGTGGCCGTATTCGTGAGACACTTTGTAGAAATTAGCCAATAATGACAATTAATGGCATCGTTTTTTCTATACGTTCCAATAGATTACTTTTATTTAAAAAAAGAGTTGCCTTATTCCTAGATCCTTTTGCCAATTAATGCAAAAAACAACTCAGGATATGAAATTTAAACGTCCAATGTCAAATGTCAAATTCACTTGTACGAATGTCAAACACGAACACAGACACACACAACCACACACAGGTGACGATTAAACATTCAGCAAAATAAACAGCATCTCAATTCATAACGTTAACAAACATTGTAAACGAAAAAAAAAAGCGAATAAAAACAATCAGTAAAAATTGAAACCAACAAACACAAGAGACCGTACCTCCATGAAGACGCAACGAACACTACTACATACTACAGGACAAAAATGTACACAAATTTAATCTAATCAAAAGATGAAAATAAAAACGATAAGCTACTAAATATGTAACGAATGAGTTGCGTAATTTATTATACATGTGTACATATTATTATATACATTGTACTAGGAACGTACCGTATCAGTTTATATGTAAACTAAGTCTCCGTGAGTCACGACACGCGCGTAATGAATATTCATATTATATATCTTTATCATCATCATATTATACACATATACGTAATAATACTAGTCATGGGACTTTGAAATACCTCGCTTCTATATTTAGACGGAATTTAAAACTGTTAATCGGAAAACAAAAGTAATAAAACTCACGGTTTCAACTATACGAGGCGTCTGCAATATGATTCAAGTTCGAAGTATGGATGAAGTGTTTTATTTCTTTTCGTTTATAGACGCTTAACGTCAAACAAAGCTTGTAGAACAAGTCAATGCCTTCAAAGTGGTCATAAGACATCGAAGTCTCAAATACTCTCAAATAGTCTCAAATTCATAAAATCAAAATACGCGATTATTTGGAATAAAAAAAGAAATAGGTAGAACAGCGATTAATAGTTCAAATCGTGTCCAATTTTTTTTCATCAAGTAAACTTACAATAGAATACAAATTTACTTCTCAAAGCGTCGTCCCTTAGGCACTAGATAATAAGTTTTTTTTTTTTAAAAGCACGAATTCAGGATTTTGGATTTTTCGTTTTCTTTGATGGCATGAAAAATTAAACATGACCACTGTAGACAACCGATTGTTCAATGAAACTGGTATATTTCATCTCCAATAACCGATCCAAATAAATCTATTTCGGGTATACGGGTAAATAAAAGTTGCTTTTTTTGTATGCGAACAATCCGTTAGTGGAACACGCGCGTCATACCAAAACGTTATCCGTAATTCTTATCAATTTAATGTAACTATAATAATTTTAAAAGAGAAACAAAACAAACAAACTTGAACACTAAATGACGTAAATTTAAAATCAGTGAGAATAGAGATAGGACGCCTTTTATTTGATTGTTGAATTTTTTTCAAAAAATAAGATTCAATTCAACAAAGCCATTACGTTCTACGAATTTTTAATATCAGATTATTTATCAATACGTTTTCTATAAAACGATTCTCGATATAGAGCAAATCCGATGCCGACTAATCGAAGTCGGATTAATGAAATCTATCAAATAGCGATGAGCCCTGTGGCTTAACAAACGAAATAACATTTAAATTTATAAAGTTTCAAAAAGCTTGCCCTCCACTAAAACCCAGGCCATAAGATGAATTGAGAAATAAACAAAAGGAACAGTCTTTCCGGTTTATTTGAAAAAAAAAAAAACAATAATCTCTATTCTCACGCAATGCAAGCTAGGTGCGGACGCGTGCGGGCTCACCGCGAGCTTCCCGCGGCTGCCCTTGCGCTTGGCTGACGCGTGCTCGAGCTCACTATCGCTGTCCCTCTCGTGCGCCTTTGAACTTATATAGCTTTGCCTTTTCCTTTCTCGCTCCATGAAGCTTATGTCGCGGGAACGCGACAACTGCGTGCAATGCATATTATGCCTATTTGAAAACGCTGTAAGCAACTAAATAGCCTAACTTCATTTCATTATTTATTACACTATCATACACTTGTCTACAAGATAAATAATTGTCTTCGTCATCTTCCTTTTCAAATACTAATGTGGATACAAAGCATCTTTAAGCGAATGACCTTTTGCATCAATAATGATTTTCTTTGCAGGGACAATATCTTGTATTTAAATCTAAATAACTTTTTACACTAAACAACTTCATGTTAGTGAAAACTTGTATGTATACCTTTGTATAAGAAAGGTCCGCCTTGTTAAAAGCTAGTTGCCGATGTGTGCGTCGTCGGGCTGGTGCTCCATACGTCATGTCATCTGCTTCTTCTACTGAACTGAATTCGCCCTCTTCTTCCTCGTCAGAGTAGCCTCGCTCTGAAAGGAATAGTAGGAATAGTATGATATCAAATTACTTTACGGGCAGTAGAGCGTCTTGTGAGCCTGCATGGGTAGATACCACCACCCTGCCTATTTCTGCCGTGAAGCAGTAATACGTTTCATGTTAAAACGTGGGGCAGCCGTACTATAAAACTAAGGCTTAAAACTTACGTCTCAAGGTAGGTGACGGCATTTACGTTGTTGATGTCTATAAGCTCCGGTTACCACTTAGCACAAGGTGGGCCGTGTGATCGTTCAGGAAAAAACGAACAATTTCATAGGCTTAACTTGAAAAAAGGTAAATTTTCGTGTAAGTTAAGAAAGGTGATTCTTATGACATATTTAGACCTGGACCCTTAAGAAAGCCGATCGCGACGGAATTAATGCATTTGAGATGTGGTGCTGGTGAAAGATGCTAGGAATTACCTGGACAGCACGTCGCACCAACGTGTCGATCCTCCAAGAGCTCCAGATAAAGACGAAGCTTTCTACCATCTATCTACGTAGAGTTCTGGAATACTTTGGCCACATTGCAAGAAAGGATAACGGCAGCTTGGAGAAGCCAATGGTGACTGGCAAGGTAAACGAAAAAAGAGCACGAGGTAGAGGCCCGACACATTAGACTGACTAGATCCGCACTATCCTCGACACCATAGTTCACGATGCTCTACATTTGTGCCAAGTGTAGAGCATTGCTCCTGCAAATGGTGTGGAATGGCCCGCAATAAGCTCTTGTTGCGAGGAGGTGGTCTCGACCCTCAGTATTGAAGAAACCGAAGCGAGAAGAAAAATATGGGAAGGACAAGATCATACACCATATTACAAAATTATCATCGCAATAAAATCACAAGAATAATTCGTATTACATTCCTTTATGATAATTGATATTATTAATGAAAGTACGCTCACCGGTTATAAGCAGTGTATTGTTGTTCTTCGTGTCGTGATCGACTGGCGTCGAAGCCAAGCCGGTGATCGACAGCTTCGCTACCGGCTGCCCTGCGGCTGCACCCACTTTCCCACCTACCCCGATCAGTTCTAATTCCATATCCATCGAACGTTGGAGAACCTTGGAACACAAACGTCAAAGTAGTTTTTCACAATTGATCTACTTATTCTTTTTATGAAAATTTAATTTTATTAATCATCGAATTTCGATGACAATCTCTAAAATTTAAAATTAAATTTATTTTCTATGTAGGTATGTATAACATTTTTCCTATGCTCTATTAATTTTTAAGAAGAAAAAACTGATTATTTTCGGACACATTTTATTGATGACACTAAAGCTCGTAGACAGTTAATAAAATAAAGAAATAAAAAAAAACAGTTGACAAATCGAATAGAAAATATTACTCAACTGATTGTACTTAGAATAAATAATATATATCTTTGCTTATTTTCTACAGCCGAGACATAACATTTTCATAACAAAAACATAACCAAACAAACCAATTGACCGCTAGTTAGTGCAAACATGCATCAAACATGAAGACTTCGGGCTTTTTTAAAGTCAAAATCAGAATATATTTCTCGATCGATAAACGGCTGGGTTAGCAACGATATAGTCGTATCAGCGCGTCTACCTAATGTCTACCATGAACATATCTATTTAATTATTTAAGGCCAAACAACATTTAATTGCATAGACTGCAGCTAGTTTACCTAAAGGAACATGAAACATTTTTAATACTTTCCAATGTATTCCAAAACTCAATTTGCAAAAGTTACCTATTTCATTACTATGAATTACTGTGAGAGATGTTCATTATAATTAGAGATAATTACTATACACAATGATTACCACAGTCTAAAATAGCTAGAGTATGTAGATTTTTATTTTCGTAACACACGACCTCTATTTGATATCAGCGCTGTATGGAAACCATCATTAACGATTGTCAGTGTTGAAATTTATATCTAAATAATCAACATTAAACTCTGCTAAGTACCGACATCTGTTGTCACTAATGTGAAACTAACCTATATTGGTATTTGTGTGTTTTATCTGTGTATATTTTTTGAATGAATAAAAACCAGTTCTCATTTGAATCTCAACGTGCTAGTTTCATTAGAGGTTATGGGCCCAGAATTACGTGTTTTTTCCGTCAAGAACTTGCAAGTTAATGCTGTATAAGTTTGTGTGGACTGAGAATACACTGTGCCGGTGAAAATGAGTTCGAATTACGTTGTAAGCGTGCCAAAATTAAAAGGTCGCGAGAACTACCAGGAGTGGGCTTTCGCCGCGGAGAATTTTCTGATACTGGAAGGTACTTCGGACTGTATCAAAGTCACGAATCCAGATGAAGCCGCAGCCGATGCGAAAACCAAGGCAAAATTGATTCTAACGATTGACTCGTCGCTATATGTACATATCAAGGATGTCGAAAATACGAAGAAACTATGGGAAAAATTAAAGCATTTATTCGATGATTCAGGATTTACTAGAAGGATCAGCTTGTTGAGAACTTTGATATCAATTCGTCTTGAAAATTGTACATCTATGACGTCTTATGTTACTCAAATCATAGAAACGAGCCAAAAATTGAGTGGATCGGGATTTCATATTAATGATGAGTGGGTAGGATCATTGCTTTTAGCTGGATTATCTGAAAAATATTCGCCAATGATAATGGCGATTGAACATTCGGGCATTAATATAACGGCCGACGCCATTAAAACAAAATTGATGGACTTGGAGGAAGACAGTGGCGACGTTAGCGGAGCATTTGCGAGTTATCGAAAAAAGTATGGCGCCAATACCGGAAGAACTCGGACGTCAACATCAATGTCAAAACAAAAAGTAATCAAATGTTACAAATGTAAACAAACGGGACACTATCGTAATCAATGTCCTAATGATGTAAAAGATTCATCAAATAACAAATTCAGTGAACGTAAACAAACAAATGCGTTCAGTGCCGTGTTCCTAAATGGTTGTTTTTCGAAGAATGATTGGTACATTGATTCAGGTGCTAGTGGCCATTTGACAGCGAATGAACATTGGATTACAAATGTGTCGAACAATCATACAGTCCAAGAAATTGTTGTTGCGAATAAAGAAAAAGTGTCTGTCAAGTGCTCTGGTGATGTGAGATTAACAACATTGACAGATAACTGTGAGTATGATGTGGTTGTTGAAGGAGTATTATGTGTACCTAGTTTGACCACGAATCTCATCTCCGTAAGTCAATTGATTGCAAAAGGCAACAAGGTCCTGTTTAAAGATGATGGCTGTCAAATATTTAATAAGTGTAATGAGCTAGTTGCTACAGCTTGCTTATTAAATGGAGTTTATAAGTTGAGAATACCTGAAAGGCTGGCTGCAATGGTGACCTCGAGTGAAATTTGGCATCGTCGGCTTGGTCATGTCAACAGTAACTATTTAAGTAAAATGCAGAAAGCTGTGGAAGGTCTTACACTTGATAGAAAGGCAGAAATATCAAAGTCATCATGTATAGTGTGTTGCGAAGGGAAACAAAATCGTTTACCCTTTCCACATAATGGAAATAGAAGTGATGATCTCCTGCAGATAATACATACGGATGTATGTGGGTCATTCAAGAATGTGTCGCTTGGTGGTTCCAGATATTTTATTTTATTCATTGATGACTATAGTCGCTACATCTAAATTTATTTTTTGAAAAACAAAAGTGAAGCTTTTGAATGTTTTCAAAGATACAAAGCTGAGGTGGAGAATAAATTAAACAGAAAAATTAAGATTCTTAGAAGCGACAATGGGAAAGAATTTGTGAATAAAGAGTTTGATAATTATTTAAGTAAAGCAGGAATAGTTCATCAGAAAAGCAATCCATACACACCAGAACAGAATGGCTTGGCAGAGAGATTTAATCGTACTGTGGTGGAAAAGGCAAGGTGTCTGCTCTTTGATGCTAAAATGGACGAAAGCTTTTGGGCTGAAGCAGCCAATACTGCTGTATACTTACAAAATAGGATAGTGGTGGAAAATTTGAATGAAACACCTTTTGAGATGTGGAATGGAGTAAAGCCAGATATTAGCCACTTAAGGGTATTTGGAAGTATAGTGATGATGCACATTCCAAAAGAGAAGCGCCTCAAATGGAATAAAAAGGCTGTAAAAGGGATTCTAGTTGGTTTCCCAGAGGATGTAAAAGGTTATCGGGTCTACAATCCAAGCACTAAGGATATCACAACAAGCCGTGATGTGATCATCATAGAAAATGCCAAACAAACAGAAAGTGTAGTCCAGATTGAGGAAACTGAACAATCACAATCCAGTGAGGATTCAGTGGGAGACACATCGTATGAATCAGGAAGTGAAATTTTTCATGATAATAATGATGAGACTTATGTACCAGATGATTCTTCTGATGACAGTGTGGAAAGTGTTGTGAGTGTTAAAAGAAGTTATTCCTCTAGGCAAAGAAAGAAGCCGGACAGGTATGGTTATTCTAATATGTGTTTAGAAAGTAGTGTTATTCAAAATGTTTGTGAACTTTCACTTGATGAGGCTCTAAAAGGACCAGATAGGGAACAGTGGTTAGAGGCAATAAGGGACGAATTACAGTGTTTTGAAGATAATGATGCTTGGGAACTTACTGATGCACCTAAAGACAGTACTATAGTTAAATGTAGATGGGTTTTGTGTAAGAAATATGATAGTGAAAGTAAGGTTAGGTTCCGTGCTAGACTTGTAGCTAAAGGTTTTTCCCAGAAACAAGGAGTAGATTATAAGGAAACCTTCTCGCCTGTTGTTAGACATACAACATTACGACTTTTGTTTTCACTATCAGTCCAATTAGATCTTGATGTTACACATTTAGACGTAAAAACTGCTTTTTTAAATGGTAACTTAGAGGAGACTATATACATGCAAAAACCTGAATGTTTTAATTCCCAAGATAACTCTAAGAAAGTGTTAAAACTTAATAAAGCCATCTATGGCTTAAAACAGGCGTCCAGGGCCTGGAACAAAAAGGTAGATAGTTGTTTAATTGAAAATGGTTATAAGAAATCTAAATTAGAACATTGTATGTATACAAAGAAAATTGAAAATATGGTAACTATAGTGGCCCTTTATGTCGATGATTTTTTTATTTTTTCCAATAATAAAAAGGAAACTAATAGACTGAAGGAAATATTGTCAAATAAATTTAAAATTAAGGATTTAGGGCAAGTAAAACAGTGTCTTGGGATGAATGTTAAATTTGATAAAAAGGAAGGGTCTGTTACTTTAAATCAAGAAAGTTATATTGAGAGTTTATTAGAAAAATTTCAAATGGCAGACTGTAAGACTGTTGAAACTCCAATGGAGACTAAGTTAAATGTAAACACTGGTCAAAATGTAACTAAACAAGTGCCCTATCAGCAGCTTATAGGTAGCCTAATGTACCTGTCGGTCTTAACCAGACCAGATATAACTTACTCTGTAAGCTATTTAAGCCAGTTTAATATTAATCATACTGATGAGCATTGGCATTATGCTAAGAGGATTTTAAAATATTTAAAAAGGACTAAATCATTTGGTATTAAATATTGTAAGAATGGAAATAAAGAAATTAAAGGTTTTGCTGATGCTGATTGGGCAAACAATACATATGATAGACGGTCATATACTGGTTATTGTTTTTTGTTATCCAATGGAGTAATATCCTGGGAGTGTAAGAAACAAAAAACAGTAGCTCTTTCAAGCTGTGAAGCTGAATACATGAGTATTTCAGAAGCATGTAAAGAAGCCATATATTTAAGAACTTTGCAGTTTGAAATCACAAATAAAATGTATACTTTAAGTTTGTTTAATGACAATCAGAGTGCACAGAAGTTGTCGATGAATCCAGTATTTCACAAACAATCTAAGCACATAGATGTGAAATATCATTTTGCCAGAGAGTGTGTTTCAAATAATATAATAAAATTATACTATTTGTCGACTGCTGACATGCCCGCTGACTTGTTTACTAAAAGTTTGTGTGCTAAGAAACATTATGCCTTTATGGAGTTGTTAGGATTGGTGATTGTGTAAAATGTTACCTAATTTTTTTTTTATAAATGCTTATGGTTATGATTATTAGATATAGTGGGAGTGTTGAAATTTATATCTAAATAATCAACATTAAACTCTGCTAAGTACCGACATCTGTTGTCACTAATGTGAAACTAACCTATATTGGTATTTGTGTGTTTTATCTGTGTATATTTTTTGAATGAATAAAAACCAGTTCTCATTTGAATCTCAACGTGCTAGTTTCATTAGAGTCAGACATTTCAGATTCGTTAATGCCTATCAAAAATGTTTTATAATTTTCGACGAGATGTTTTCAGACTGCTTTTTAAAAAACATTCCGTCTGACATTTTGTTTGGACAGACTTCACGTAGGAAATGATCGAAAGTGAGCAATTTACATTCGTTTAAAAACGGTTACCGAGTATTTAAAGAGTTGAGTGTTCGAAATCTATACATTAATACGTGAAGCAAAAACTTTGTATCCCTTTTTACAAAAATTGCGCGGACGGAAGAGTATGAAATTTCCCACACACATAGAGAATATAGAGAAGGAGTGCAAAATGCTAATGTTTTTTTTAAATAATGCTTAAAAAATACATTAAACCAATAAAGAAAACATTACATACACTAACATGTATTTGACACACACACACCCATCTATACTATTTTGTTTATTGTTAGTCTGTAGTCAAGTTGAGACTAGATTAATATTGAGAGTAAAGAAGTAAAGTCTGATAATGGAACCATAATAATGTTCAAACTTATAATTGAAATTAATAATTATAATCGAATTTCGACTACCGCGGGACCACTAGTACAATTTATTAGAGATTATACAGAATATTAATGATCACATTCAAGGCTTACTCTTGTTTACGCACGTATGACGTATACACAATGCGATCGTCGTCAAGTTAAAATAACTAGCAACAAGCGGTAATTGGAGGAAATTATAAATTCAACCTCCGCAGAGCCAAGAGCACGCTGTTAGTCACTAATTGTAGATCCGAATGTCCCGGGCGCTTCCTAACGTGGTTCGTTTGGATTAATTTAACGTCCAATTCATTCTACGTTTTAATTGTCTTTTCAATTTGTTTCAGGGCTGTTTTTAGATCATACATAATGAGGTTCAAACACTAACTAAATCTGACAATGGATATATATAACAGCAGTACAGTGACGATCTAGTACGCGTATAATTAATTCTAATAATTCGAAAAATTTCATGGTTATCACGAAGGCCTAGTTTTGTTAGTAATTTTATAAGAAATCTTTAAATGAGGCTACCAGCATTGAATGGTGTAGTTAATGCTCACACTTAACACATTAATACAAATTGCGCGCTAACAGAATCGACGCTTTCATAGATAAAATTGAACAATAGAAAAAATATGGATTGCGATTCCTTTTATTCGCGCGATGATGTTCCGATTTTAGCAATATGTATGTACTATGGATGGGTATATTCAGCTGTTTCACTACAGTTACGTTCGAATAGTGAGATTTAGGAAATAAAATTTATTTTAATTTTATTTATTAGTATCTGGTATTTATTATTTGGTCTCTTACTTGATCCATTCGGATGACACCTTCAGCCAGAGTTTTATATCCAAGGATAGTACGGTTTTTGTATTTCTTACGCCTCTGTAGCATGATTTGCAATCTGCAATACAAAATTTTGTTTAAATTTTTTTTTATTTACAAATTCCATGTCCTCCTAAAATCGGCGAGTGCCAATTTAAAATGTGCATAGTTTTGTATTAGTTAACATCAGATTTACACGGGTCCAGTGCCACTATGTCAGAGCTGACTTGGCAATGACACAATGTTATAGGTTTTTTTTTTGTAACGACCAAATCGATTAAAACATGTTTCTCCTTATTGTACTACGTTGATATAGCCTACATTCTCCGCCGTTTAAACGGATAAGTCCAGTCAAAATGTGCTACAAATTTGATTGGTGCATTTTATTATCTCAGACTTTTCGACTACTTAAAAGTTTTCGTCGTCATGGGTGGGTCACGACTAAGTTGTTATGCGTCCACTGGAGAATTGGTTCATGCGGCTAGCCGCTCCTTCGGCTGGCCTGCGGACCGCGGTGGCCGTTCGCTTGGTACTCGGAGAGGGAGATGCTCAATTTCTACGAATGGCTCATATAGCAGAAGCAGGTGGTGGAGAGTAGGAGAGAGCATTCTTCTCTCTCCGCACAAACCCATCACCGCACGGGTAGGTACCATCATCTTACCCATTTAGGCCGTGAAGCTATCATGCGTTCCGGTTTGATGAATTGACCAGACATTTTAAATTAGTCTCAGACTTCATGTCTCAAGTTGAGGATGCAGATAGAAATTACAACATACACGTTGTAATATCTTTGTTCTCTGGTGCCGACCAAGCAACAAAATGACCATGAAGTCGTCTGCCAGACTACAACAATAAAAAAGTCCTCTAAAACACGTCACACACTGGAAGCTTTCAATCATAAAAGCCAAGTTCAAACTTTATACACATCTCGTGATCGGTCCAAAATCAATAAATTTTATAAAGGGTTTTTTTATGAATATGAATAGAAATGGCAAAACAATGATGGTTTCGCTATTACTATTTTATTACAGCCACTAAAAATTTTAGTATCGAGTTTTATGATGTTTACAAAATCCGCGTATCCATCTTAAAAAAATGTGCTTTACGTGTGTGTTGTGTAATGTAATTATGCGGATTTAATAGCGAGAAACATTGTTTTTATCACAAAAAAAAATATTTATGAAATGTTGCTTTGATTTTTAATAATAATTATATTGCTTGAGTGAAACTTCAGTTGTTAGTCAAACAGGACTGGACATGTCGCTGGATTACAACAATGGACAGCATTTCCAACCATAAATTTACATTTCCAACCATAAGTAATCTTGTGAGTCCGCACGGGTAAGTACTACCGCCCTGCCTATTTCTGCCGTGAAGCAGTAATGCGTTTCGGTTTGAAGGGTGGGGCAGCCGTTGTAACTATACTGAGACCTTAAATCTTATATCTCAAGGTGGGTGGCGCATTTATGTTGTAGATGTCTATGGGCTCCAGTAACCACTTAACGCCAGGTGGGCTGTGAGCTCGTCCACCCATCTAAGCAATAAAAAAATAAAATTAATAAATTGAACGCACCTGTTACCGTCCCGTTTCACGAAATGTGGGTACTGAAGCGAAAAGCAGAGGTCCAGTTCGACGTCCATCGGCGGTATGGTGATGTCGTTGGAACGCAACGTGCGCTTGCTGCTGTGCATGCGTGCCGCGAGGATGACGGCGCCCGCACCAGCCCCGCCAGCGGCGCCGCCGCCGGCATCGCCAAGCGCTCCACAGACGCGCAGCCGCGTTACCCGAAGCGTACATAACCTGGAATCATATATCGCTGTTAGATTTGTTTTTTTATTGCTTAGATGTGTGGACGAGCTCACAGCCCACCTGGTGTTAAGCGGTTACTGGAGCCCATAGACATCTACAACGTAAATGCGCCACCCACCTGAGTTTTTCTTTTATTGTCCTTGTAAGCCGACGAGCGCACGGCCCACCTGATGGTGAGTGGTTACCGTCGCCCCTGGGCTTCAGCAATGCCAGGGGCAGAGCCAAGCCGCTGCCTACCAAAAGTTCTAAAGTCTGAGTGTAGTTACAACGGCTGCCCCACCCTTCAAACCGAAACGCATTACTGCTTCACGGCAGAAATAGGCGGGGTGGTGGTTCTTACCCGCGCGGACTCACAAGAGGTCCTACCACTAGTAATCACGCAAATTATAATTTTGCGGGTTTGATTTTTATTACACGATGTTATTTCTTCACCGTGGAAGTCAATCGTGAACATTTGATCAAAATCGTTTTATCGGAACAAAATAATGTGAAAAACATCCGATAATCGACAAGAGTTCCAGCTTGGTAAAACTATTTATAGTTTGAGTAATGTATCTAATCGATTAAAGAGAAACAACGCATTACAATAATATTCATGTTAATTTTTTTCCCACATGAACGAAAAAAGAATTTCGTAATAATATCAAGCTGACGAGGTTAACCGCGTCGCATGAATAAAGGAGAATAATACACTTTTCCCAGTACGTCAACAGTCATAATGTCTTTAGAGGAAAATGCATTATCAAGAAACCTCTAGAACATTTTGAATAGTGTTTATTGTTCCTTAATTCTTCCGGTTTTTCCTCGCCCATTTACAATTCAACAATTGTAATTAGAGTCCGCAGGCGCCACAACTTGAGTGCCCACTTCGAAAGAACCCTCATAGTTCTTAACTATATTTTGATTACGTTTGTTATGCCCTTTAAATCGAAGCTTAATACTTCGTTGCAGGAATATGGATAGGTTTACGAAACATTCTTGTGCGAGTACACAATGAGCCTCGTTTTTTTTCTTTTTTTCTCCTACTCAATCGCTGATAGCCTACAGAAGTATTTCAGCTACGCACGGTTTGGTGAGTGAGCTAAAAGGACTCGATCTGGAAGGACTTGCTAACACTAGTCCTAGCAAGAACAGTGCTTCGCTAAATCTACCACCGTATTACAATGACTGCGACAACCAGCAGTTATACTAATTAAAACGTTTGTTGAGTTAAACTTGATGATTCTTGCTGTCGAAGACAAACATAAAAGCAACCTATTTGATGTTAAGGGGACACTAGCACTGCCAGGGACAGAATCAGACAACTGCTTATTAAAAAGTGCTTTCCTTAAACATAATTTGAAGAGAAACATGTTAAGATATTTGTCTTCCGCCGTGATTGTCATATTGTACATTTAGTATGGTTTCTATGATTCTATTTAAGACTGCAGTAAATGAAGCATGGATATATATGAAGTATACAATATACACGCTGTGGAATCTACGGGTTTCGGTAACCACTTAAAAGCAAGTGCACCGTGAGCTCGTTTTCACTAATAAATGTAAGATCCTTGTTATAATTTTTCCGTTCGTTTGTGATGTGAAATTATTTCGAAGTATCTTTGAAAGATATTATCATGTTTCGTGTGATTTAAATGACATTAATTGCGTTTTATATAGAGGCAACGACCTCTTTGGCGCCAGTACAATATTCTCTTGTCAAATAATACCGAGTAGGTATGTAATAAAATTATTGTGATCCTTTGTTTCCGAAACAGGTGACGGAACGATTTCACTGCCCGATTTTTATCATTTTGTTGCATTAAATGAGCAGAAGAGCTGAAGGTCTACCTGGAGTCAAAGCCCGAAGATTTCAACCTTATTTCTATAGACGTAAGGCTCTACTTTTAGAACCAAACGTTTAACTGAATTGTAATACATTCATAACAAATTGATTAGAGCTTTTAGTTGCGAATAAAAACGATAAAAACATCACTGTGTTCCGTACGCTGCGCACAGATTAGCTTCCGTTGGAAAATGTTAACACTAGTTGCCTGGGACCCGGTAGATAAAAGATTACGTACGTGCTGTTAAGCCCCTACCATTTCTATACGATTGAATTTGCTTACTTTCTTTTCTTCCCACGATCCTTTTTTCCGGCAAATTTTAAATATTATTGTAGTAATTTTATTTTAGCATCATTTAATTTTTTTAATCTCAAAAGCAAAAAAGGCTTAAAAAATTACAAATCTAAAAATTACCAGACTAATAAAATAAATGAAGAACTCTCAAAGCTAAGTTGTCTAGTTGGGTCGTTTTAAAACCAAGGTAAGTTCTATAAAGCGACCGACATAATAGTCACGACCGGCTTTCTCCAATCCCCAAGCACATTATCGCCTAAGGTACATACTATATAAGGTATATATGTATGTATTTCTTAATACATATTTACAACAGAACTTGGTTGACGAGAATGCTTTTTTTCAACCACGATGCATAATATGTGGTGCGTTAAATATTATAAACCAATAATAAATATAAAATATTGATATTTTAAAATCGCGATTATTTGGAATTGTTACACAAAATACGTTCAGAGAAGGTGCTATTGAGAATACCGACTCAACTAAAACTAGACCTTTTGAACAAAAAACCTTTTACCAGTTTTACTATTTCCATTGTAAATAACACAAACAAATTTTCTCAACGATTAAAACCACAATCAAACCAGTGAAATTCAAAAATCAGACAATCGTACAATCTACTCAACAATTCGTATCAATAGTGCTACGTTTGAATGAAACAAAAATCGTTACGAAAATACAATCAGACACTAGCTGTGAAACTATAGGAAGCGACGCGACAGTACCATTATGTCTGATTCCCACGGTGCAGACGTAATTCCGTTGTACATATAAAGCTGTCTGCACTCAGACACGATGCGAAAATACGAACAGACAGATAAAAGGACAATTTCGTTTCATGTTTAAAATTGGTAGATTATAGGAGGTTATTTTCTTTTTGGGCAACGAACGTTGGAAATTTGGGATTTACGAGGATAAGCGTTATTAAAGTTTTTTTAAAAAGATTAATTAAATCAGTCCATTATCTCTCATAAAGAGGCTTTTCGTGAGATATTAAGTGTTCTCATAAAACGACGCGCTGAGGTTCTTAACCAAAAAAGACAATGATCGGTTTTGTAAAGTATCTTCGCGATAAGAATAAAAAGAGCATTGAAATTTTTAAGATGCTTTCAACCTTTTAGTTTACCTTCTTCTTTTCGTCAAAGTTCGTTTAAAGGTTTAATAATAATAAAAAAGCTACATAACTACGCATAGTTAAGTAGACTTCATCGTATGATTTGTACAATTGTATTTTTTTTTGTGTTTTAAATTCTCGCCGCTCAATTTAAAAGCATTTGACGTCCCCGTAGGCACACACGCACACAAGTCACTTTTTAGATAACATTAACAACGTCCGGATGCCCGAGTAAGTGGTTTCACATACAGAAACCTAATATAATCAACATACCTTTTGGTAATACATACATAGTTTGCTTCAGATATTCGTCAAATAAAATCCGCCTCAGAATAAGATAGAAGATAGTATTCAAACACATTTTAATTGCTATGAACAAGAAAACTAGGCTACGTTGAAAATAATTTCTCACATTCTTAGGTGCACCGTAAGCTAATAATATGCCTGTCTGTGGCAAAACAACATATTTCCTAGAGCAAAAAAGTTAATATAAAAAATTATGGATTTTCATGCAGAAATTGACAGTTTCATTACACAAAGAAGAAATGAGGTAGTAAAAAAATCGTTGCCGGGGAGGGAGACAGACACAATACCCAAAATTTTAATAAAACAAGTTTCACGTTTTTTTTTTTTTTTTTTTTTTTATTGCTTAGATGTGTGGACGAGCTCACAGCCCACCTGGTGTTAAGTGGTTACTGGAACCCATAGACATCTACAACGTAAATGCGCCACTCAGCTTGAGATATAAGTTGTAAGGTCTCAGTATAGTTACAGCGGCTGCCCCACCCTTCAAACCGAAACGCATTACTGCTTCACGGCAGAAATAGGCAGGGCGGTGGTACCTACCCGCGCGGACTCACAACAGGTCCTACCACCAGTAATTACGCAAATTAAAATTTTGCGGGTTTCACTTTTATTACACGATGTTATTCCTTCACCGTGGAAGTCAATCGTAAACATTTGTTGAGTACGTATTTCATTAGAAAAATTGGTACCCGCCTGTGGGATTCGAACACCGGTGCATCGCTTCAACACGAATGCACCGGACGTCTTATCTTTTAGGCCACGACGACTTCAAGACGACGTCCGAAATATGTGATTTTTTTTCATCGAGCCCAACATTATGAACGGTTCCCGGACGTGTTCTGAGTACCGAACGAGCATTCATTCAACGAACGAACGAAATTCATTACGATAAAAAAAAGCCTTTAGCGAAAACATGTTTATATTTTAAAATATGTAAAAGCCGACTTTTTGGCGGGAATGCGAGGAGTGAAGTTGTGTGATTTGTTTTATTTTGTCTATTTAGTGTTTCTTCATCTGTATGGATCTGAGTGTTGGGCGACGAAAGTTAAGCATGAAAGAGGAGTGCATGCGGCAGAAATGCGAATGTTGAGATGGATGTGTGGAGTGACAAGAATGGATAAGATAAAGAATGAGTATATCAGAGGAAGTGTGAAAGTGGCCCCGGTAAACAACAAATTAAGGAGCGGACGGTTAGCGTGGTATGGACATGTGATGCGTAGAGAGAAGATGCATGTGACTAGGAGATGTATGGAAATGGTAGTGCAAGGTAGAGGGGGAAGAGGTCGACCGAAGAAGACATGGATGGAGTGTGTGAATGACGATATGAGAGAGAGAGGAGTGAGTGTTGAGATGACGGCTGATAGAAGAGAATGGAAGAGAAAAATTAGCTGTGCCGACCCCACCTAGTGGGATAAGGTGGAGAAAAAGAAAAGTGTTTCTTCAGGTTTAAATGTGTAACAACAGTGGGATAAGGTGGAGAAAAAGAAAAGTGTTTCTTCAGGTTTAAATGTGTAACAACAGTGGTTTATTAACTGTTTAATATCTGTGAAAGTGCACAAATGTGGGAAAATGAAACAAATTCGCTGGACGTAACTTCTCGGGACCCTCCAAAAAGTCCACTGAAAAAATCTCAGTAAATGACCACCATTTTACTGTGATTATATTTCATTCCATATCATTTCATCTCATTTAATTTAATTGCATCCTAGTTGATTAATGTCTCAAATTAATCATTTTCATTTCATTTCACTTCACTCCATGTTATAATTTTTCATAAAAATATGAATATAACTCAAAATAAGACAGGACCTAAAGGTCTTAGTTACCAGGTCATAAAATCCCTTAACAAAAAATATGCAAAAGCCAACATAAAAACGTGTGTTTGGTTAGAATAAGGAAAAAAAATCCTCAACACAATATCTTATTCTATTATGCATGAATGAATCTAAAACGCATCAGCTGTGAACGAACCTCCATTGATATAGCAAACGAGCTAGCTAATAGTAGACTGCACGTTTTTAATGGTCCAATTAGTTTTCCACGCGTGTCTACCCTATTTTCTAGACGGCCACGTCATGGGAAAACCCCTACAAGTGAACTACAGTTACGTGCATTTGAACGCTGTAATTTGAGGTCTACTTTCACACCAGATTGTAATTATATGTTATATTTTTTTTTAATTTACTACTTATACGAGAATATTGTCTGTATAATTTGTTATGTTTGCGTGAATAATTAATAACGTAAGTGAATCGATAGGAGACACGCCGATTCAGACAAATTCGCGATTGATAACTTTGGAATTATAACGGGGGTACCCCATCTTGTGCTTTCGCACGAGTCGATACCGCCCGCCCTGCCTATTTCTATCGCGATCAGGATGAGGCAACCGTTATACAAGACCGTTAAAATTTACCTCATGGTTCATGGTGAATAGCGGTATTCATAGGCTCCAGTAATCACTCAAAATTATCCGGATAAGCGGTTTGCTTATCCATTAATTATACGACACCATAAAAATACATAATTACAATATCTTGTGACCACTTACAAGAATAAAAATTAATTAAAATTGTGAGTTTTTAAAAGCGTAATTTTCGCCCGTTTTCTAATCAACAGAACACTTGCCAAGTATATATTTAGTCGTATTTGTTTCAAGTGCTCATTTAGCTACTAACGTATCTTATAATTATTTATAAAACGTATCTTCAGCAATGTTATTTATATTAATTTTGGGCAAAATGGCTTCATGTTCTTGTTTAATAAATTTCACGTCTAATTGGTTGTACTATTAAACTAGTTACTAAATCTCTTTTGTGTTCAAAACTTCGGCTCTCTGTTGGCAATGCGCGTTTGTATTCTCTTTGGTATGTATGTCAAACTATCAAAATACTCGTAGTGGCGACAACATCGTAAAGATTTTCAATTGCCCTTTGTTCAAAAATAAACTGAATTTTAATTTAGCGATAAACTGATCAAATATTTGTTGTGCAATGTTAAGTAGATTATTTTGCAGGTATAGTCAGTTCAACGACGCGTTTAATGTTTTGTTTCAAGTATACATCTATTATTTACATTTTTTGTTTATCTACTTATAATTTAGAAAACTAAAGTTTCGAAAATTTACTTTACTATAATTGAAGGCATAATAATGTACTTATACGAGACAGACAAGCATCCGGCTCGCCCGATGGCAAGTGTAGCCGTGGCTCGTGTAAATCAGGAACGTTAGGGGCCTCGTTTGAAGAAGAACACGTAACAATCGAAAAAATCGCAAATTCTATAAGTCAGTTTTTTATTTATTTAATTTTATTTTATTTTATATATTTTATACACACAGTTGTTAGAAGAAACACGACAATAAGGATACAGAGTACAAGGGAACTACTTATTTCATGTTGAAATCTCTTCCAGTAGGCCCGCAAAAGGAAAGAAGAATTAGGAACATAAACCTAGTGCATACAGTAAACTTTATATATAATAATATATATATATATTGCAAGATACAAAACAATATATATACATACATACATACATACATACAAAAACACACAATTTTTTCAACATTCTACAATGATAACCAAGGCTTTTCTCAATCTCAGCCACAAATACTCTTTTATACGGTACGCCCACACGAAAACAACCAAATCAATGTCACTTAGTTGTATAGTTAGTTACTTTACCCTCATTCGTAGAATCCAACCAAGAAAACTTCAGTACATTGCGGTACTCAACAGAGATGTGTGGAATAGGGATGTGGCAGTGTTTCTGAAGAATTATGGCAGAGTTAACAGTATTAGGAACGGAAGCAGCAGTAGCAGAAAGAAACCCGTGGTGCCGCCTCATGGTAACAAAGCTCCCAAGTTGGGCGAGAACAGGGAGTATTCACCGTTCCATGAACCAGGACAGGTATATATTAGATTTAGAGATTCAATTCTTTATTATTATTATTATTATGTAAAACGGAAATTTCAAACGATAGCAACAATATGTCGAGTTAAATTTTATTGTCAAATGTTTGTTACCAAACGAACTCTTTCGGACTGAATTTGTTTTGAACAAAATTTATAAATGACTAGCTTTTGCCCGCGACTCCGTCCGCGTGAAATACGAGTAGTTACTTTGCGCAACGCAAAATTTTACTGTTTTCGAATCGGAGCAGTAGTTCCTGAGATTAGCGCGTTCAAACAAACAAACTCTTCAGCTTTATATTATTATATAGTATAGATTTGAAATACTTTTATACACTTATGTGAGTGATTTAGTTATCTTAGAATAATGTAATATCGTATGTATGCTGGTGAGCATAATAACAACACATTGTTATTGCTCCATAATTGTAGTACAGCTTAATAATTATTGCTTATTATTCTTCGTTAGAATGTTATTTTCCCGCAACCTTCTAATTTATTGAAAAGAAAGAATAACGTCGGTTGTTCATTCCGTTCTCGTATTAATGCAAGCACAGAATTACCTTCCAGGAAAACGGAACAAATAAAAACTGAAAATGTAAAAATTCATTTCCATTTTGATTACAAAACACTTTGACGCTGCGGAGGGGTCCAAAAAAAATGTTTTTCTTTTCATTTTTATTTTTGTTCGTTGTAACAATTTGTTATGTTCAACAAACCATAACATTTCGTTACGTAATACGTTTATTTACTTATTACAAACAACAACAAAAAACAATCCGGAGATTTTCAGAAAAACGTTTCGTCCTATTCTCCGATAACAGCCTCAAACAGATTAAATCGGTACCTACACAATAGAATTATTTTATTTACCGAAGTTATTACACACTAGTCCGACAGGCAAATGTAAACATTCCGAAAAACGTGCTCCCGACCGACAGCGAGTAATTTCCGCTGTCCCAGAAACAGAAAGCAATCTCGGGAGAGAACAGCTCCGGTCGAAAACAGGAATTAAACGACTATCCCCCGGGATCCATCCGGTCGGCAATGAGTTTCTGAATCACGGCTATATTGATTTCGGGACAGGCTTAATTTCTAAAAGGGAAATATAATATGAAAAAAGCGAGCCTTTTACGTTCTTCTTTTTTCCGTTTTATATTTCGATATTTATATCTGAACGACTCGGTGTTTTACTTCGTATATACTTTTCCTCAGATATAATATTTCTAAGAAGAATTATATTTCAAACAACATCTTTATAACCTAAAGCGACCAGCTCCGGCTTCGCTCGGGTCTAACAAAAATTTCAGAATAAACAATTACAATAAGTAGTTTGATAATAATTATTATTTTAATGAACTTTTATTTTCATTTAAATATTTGTTTTTATCTATTTTTTTATTATTTTTATATTATTATTTTTCTAATTTTCGTAACATAAATGGAGTTTTAGTAAGGATCCCTAATATTTTTAAAAAAGAACTTAGCTTATGTCACTCGGGGATAGTGTAGTTTCCAAACAGTGAAAGAATTTTTCAAATCGGTTCAATAGTTTCGGTGCCTATTCAATACAAACAAACAAACAAATCTTTCCTCTTTATAATATTAGTATAGATAGTATAGAAGTATAGATTTAATACGTCCTTCTAAAGCTTTTCATTTTAATCGTTGTCACCCATGGTATAGTTTTCAAATAAATGTTCAAAATTCGATTTAACAATGGGCTAGGTTTTGAGATTTTTTTTTGGATATATCTATAAAATGCATTGTTTTAAGGGTTTTTTTTATCACCATTTTTAATTAGAATGAGTTTCCAATACCTGTCACATGCCCTACTGCCACGCATATGAGTGTCATAGGGCTGGCAGTAGGGCGTCTTGCGGGCCATTTGTGGGCTCACACGGAGGTATTATCACCCCGCTAATTTCTAGGCCCAAACAGTTTTTTTTTAATCAATGCTTTTGTAAAACTGAACGATGCGGTTTGTTTATTATCTCAGTGGACCCGATTTCAGAGTTTTTCGGCACCGCATTATCAAATAGTGCTCCTGAAAAATTCAGCCTGTATTAAACAACGCTTTCCCATTAGCCGTAAATTCCGAATCCAATTACGCCGGCAAAATAGAGATTTATCTGGGAACCTTTTTTTCGTACGCCTTCTGGGCATGTCCTTATCGATCCCCAGCATCGCAACCCGTCGGTCTTACATCCAAATAACCATTTGTTTGCACGAGACTGTGATTCAAGGTTCAGGCTTTCAGGATACAGTGGCGATATTTATTAGGCATTTCTTATTATTGTTTTTCGATTGCTTGGATTGGTGAATGAGCTCAAGGTCTACTCGGTGTTAAAGCTTCTTAAGTTTCACAGACGTTACAATGTGAATATACTCATTTTAAAGACATAGTGCCGAAGTCCCAAGACTTATTATTATATAATTGGTGATATCATACAATTATTACAATAAATATAATATAATTGGTTATATTATATTCACTACCAGTATTTACGCAAATTATAAAGTATGCACCTTTCCTTAAAAAAATAAATTGTTATTGCTTGTGGGATTTGAATATCGCTTCAAGGATTAAGTAATGAAGACTTAATTTCACAAATTTGCTGAGTACGAGTATTAAACCGACCACGGACTTAATCGCAATTGTAGTGTTGCTATATTTCAATCAGAATCCACAGAACATAGCTCAAATAAAACACACTTGTGACGTAATCTATAGTTTTAGAATTATAACCTATTAATAATGATAAATCTCTGTTCAGGCCTGAGAATCATACTCCAAACTGTTGAGGCATAAACTTTACAACTATTCGACTTATTTTAATGCATGATCGTTTCAGTAATCAATTTAAATTTAATATATCTTTTAAAATAGAATATGAATTCGCTTCGAATGTTCCATTCGTTCTTTTTGATTTATCCAGAACGGGGCAGCCTCATCCGTCAGCCGTCGATATTATTTATTACACGATTTGAATTGACTTACAAATTAATACATTATTCATATTTTATGAATACAAATTACATTAGAGGGTTGACGTATGTACGTTTTTGGATTACGTGATGATATAAATTTGAGTTTATTTTCTTATAACACTGTCTACTAAGCCAACAACAAACTAAGCTACTGAAGGTAAAATGAACACATTTATTAATAGAGTTCCGAAACTCTGAGAGATAGAACTCGTAGGGGAACAAAACACTCTTAAAGATTTATAAACTTCTACTCCTAGGTCCCCTGTATAAGTTGTTCTCATGGGTCATCACAAATCGTCTAGCAAAAAGGCTCCACGGATTTCAATCCCCTGAATTAACACACGTAGACGTATCTAGAAGCGCGCTACGGGAAAAGTTATGGTCAGAGCTACTCTCAAAGATAAAGTTAGGTTATTCAACAGGGGACTAAAAATCATCGACATAGTTCATACAATACGCGTGCTCTCCGGCCGGCAGGACATGGGTGAGCAGAGTCGAAAACGCCAAATTGGGAGAAGCTATTGCCTACCAATGGAGTTATGTTTCTGTAAATAAAGTGAAACTTTTGTCTGATTTCAGTCAACAGCAGAATGGGTCGTAGCTAGGGCGGACGACATCCTTAATTGGGGCCGTAGGAATTCTGTATGGCCCCTCACATTCGGCTTGGCTTGTTGCGCTCTAGAAATGATGCACTATGCTGGACCAAGGTAAACTTCATCACATTATTATATTATAATACATATAACGGCCGTCTGGTGTAGTAGTAAGTGACATGGTCACTACACAAGGGGGTCACGGGTTCGAATCCCGCCATGGGAAGATATTTGTATGATAAATATAAAATGTATTTTCCAGGGTTATGGATGTATATTAAATATATGTATGTCTATAATAAAAATCTTACATTTATTTTGGTTATCATGTACCTGTAACACAATTTAATTATTAAATAAATCACGCTACGTTAACTGGTATTATTATTATTTGATATTTATTTAATATCAGAAAAGTTTCAAATTTTCAAAAGGAAATGCGTGACGTGATGCGCGATAAAGTAGTAATAAATGTTGAACCCGTAAAATTTTAAGCACTATCTATAGCAGCTTGTGCACATGTTAAACTCGGTCGGGTAGGCACTAGAATCATGCGCATACGACCACATCTTTCGCAAGTTGGGCGACCGCACTCATGTTACTATGTCGGTGGCTCTGTTGACTGCTTAATACCAGACAGACTGAAGTATTTCTATCCTGCAATATGTAAAAAAAAAAGATCTCGAAACAGAAACTTGCAAATGCTTCATTTACATCTTTTATTTTACATTTGCGTCGGTTTTGCGACAGCCTATCCACCTCGGTTGGATTATATCACGACGTGATACATTATTTATTTCTTTCGGAATATCTAATAATCTAATAAACAAACGTTGATGTACATTCATACCCGTAGTGTATTCGATAATCCAATTGGGAATGGCAGAGATTTTTCTCAGTATGAATTGAAAAGTATTTTCAAGAATATTTCAAAATAAAGCAGTTACAATAGTGATCTCGATTATGTCATTGACTATTTTAGTTAGGTACAATCATTAATATGTAAGATTGGCAAATTATAGTGTTTTGGAAGTAGCTTTTGCTATTGCATAGATGGGTGGTCGAGATCACGGCCCATCTGGTTTTATGTGGTTACCGGAACCCATAGACATCTACAAAGTAAATGCTGCCATTCACCCTCAAGACATGAGTTCTAAGGTCTCAGTTTTTACAGTACAACTGGCTGCCCCACCTTTGCCAAACCGAAACGCATTACTGCTTCACGGCAGAAATAGGCAGGATGTTAGTAACTACCCGTGTAGCCTCACAAGACGTACTACCACCAATAACACTCAGATACTTTAACGAACCAGTACTTTAATGCATTCGTAGAACTTTTACAATGGGTCGGGGTTAACAATGGGATAATGACACAATGTCGATACATTGCTAACAAGTTGCTAATCGTGATTACTCGTAAACACATCTCACGTTACGAGCATGTATTGTTTTCAGAAAAACTGGAAACGTTAAACGAACCATGATACCGAAGACACACGACCCAATTTCTGTAGACAATATTAGACCCTACACGTAATAACATACGATCGAATCAGTGAAAGAAAACATATATTCTAATAAAACTAGGGCATGTTGCGAGCATACCTTGACGGTACCGCCATCGGAGCATTCGTTTCATTCATCATTACTCCGAGGCAATTAGGACTTCGAAGGTGACGAGTACGATATTGACGCTAATAAAAATAATCCGAGTTTGTCAAGTGCATGAAGTAATATTATTGTTGAAATAGTACGATTCTTTGTTTTCTCTATTTTACAACCAGACATAAAAACTGAATCAAAACAAACACAAAAGAAAACAATAAAATTTTATCAGTTCAACAAGATAACATGCTCCAATGTTACCTTTGTTCAAGAGTCACTCCATTCAAAGTTTATACGACTAAAGACTCCAAAGCTTAATCATTGATATTTTGGCTAACACCACCTCAGAATGACAGTATCTTTAGGAACCAGTAGTGAAATGTTAAAAAATATAAATCACCCCCCAAAGGGGACCTTAAGTGACAATATTTAACAATGGGATTCATTTACACTCAGATCCTACGCTCTTAATCAAATTTTATAAGAAATTAATGTTAAATTCAAGAAATCAATCAAACAGTAAAATAGAACAGACTTACAAATAAAACCGACAGAGCTTCCGTATGGAACCGCGTCACAAAATGTAAGAGGGCCACGATCCTTTTCCATACTCCCTTTTTTATAGGCAACGGCAACCCAGCGCCCATAAAAAAATCAAAAAGGTTAAATACATATATCCCAAAAATATATCAAGGGGTGAAAGTCTATTTGGTGTAAGCGAAATTTTTGCAACTTTACAGCAGATTCATTTAAAGTTTAAAGTTTGAAACTCCACCCCTCAATATGGACATGAGACATATTCTTGGTTGGTTGGTTTTTACATCCAAATACCTATATGAACTGTCCGATATTGTCTTACAGATATGACATGGACCGCTTTGGCATGGTTTTCCGGGGGACACCTCGTCAGACGGACGTGATCATTGTGGCCGGTACTGTGACTAATAAGATGGCTCCAGCGTTACGGAAGACTTATGACTTGATGCCCGAACCACGGTGGGTCGTTTCGATGGGCAGCTGCGCTAATGGTGGTGGATATTACCATTACACATATTCTACCGTTCGGGGTTGCGATAGAATCGTACCGGTAAATTATTTGCAATTATTTTTTTCCAGTTTCTGGCGTTTGGAATACTTTGGTAGCGGTTGTAACTGTTCTAACCGGGTAGTGAATGCGAGATTAAGCCAAAGTTATTTTGAATGTCCAATTAGTGTTATGGCCAGAAATAGGATTATAGAAATCAATTATTTTGAAGTTTGTTTTAATAGTTTTGAAGAGTGCAATACCTTCGGAGTTGTAGCCTTTCATACCAAAATTGGTTCACAAGTGACGGAGAAATCGTCAAATGTATTTACATAATAAAAAAATCAAGTCTGTTAAAACATTTTTATTATTCTTTTAGGTGGATATCTATGTCCCAGGCTGTCCTCCAACAGCTGAAGCACTGCTATACGGTATGCTACAGTTACAGAAAAAGATAAAACGTATGAGAGTAGTACAAGTGTGGTATCGGAACTAAATACATTTTAATGTTACTTGTTATTTATTTTGGGTCGTAAATATTTTGGTAGGCAATGTACACTGTAATTAATGAAATTATATTTGAAGAACAACTTTAGGCATAGACTCTTATGACTAATGTTACGTTTACTAATAAATTTCGATTTCCTTTAAATTGTGTTATTATAAAGTGCTATCTCATTTGATTGATTTTAATATAAAACAGAGCGGATAATGTCACACCATGCTTTAAGTCCGGATCACGTAGGTACCGTTTGTCTTTGGTATAGAAATTCTAATGGAGTTTTAAGTAATTTAATCCAGAAAGTTTAGGACCGGTCACGGACAGTATGTTTGTTATTGAAAGCCTTTTTAAGCACTTACAAATTGTTCATTCTAAAAGCTTGTAAATCTTCCATTCGTGACTCTCTCTCTATATAGAATGGGTAAGAGGAATTCTCATTTTCGCATAAAAACCTATTCCATTTTAAATTGAATTTGGCCTCCAACCATTCCTTTTCGCTACACTTGTATACCGCATAATTGTAAAGGGGATCGCACGCCTTTGAAAATATCTCGTGAATTCCTCGAGAATCCATTCTGGCGCGTGTGAACGTATTTACCGAGGAATCCACCGAAAATGTATAGAACGTTGTCAAAGTGGTGGCTGAAATTCTAAACATACCTTCTCAGATTGATCGTTTGACGAACGCTAATGGTGATGTTGTGTTCTACAATTTCAACTTTATTATAATAGAAGATATTTTGCTATTCAGAGTCATATGTATAAGCCTGTTTTGAACGTAAATTATAGGTTATATTGATATTATTCATTTTTAAACCCATATCGAAGGTGTATACAAATATCAGCGAAAAAGCCATTTAGACTTTAGAACGTTTATAATGGGGTTGTTATAACTTGATCAGAGTGTTAATGTGCATTTAAACTCTATAGAAACGTTATGAATAAAATTTTTTAGACTTCTTATAACAATCTAATACAGTTTCGAAAACTCATAGTGAATAAGAACATTTATGTTTTATATCCGCTATTTTTGAAAACAAGGAAATAGAAACGTTGTTGTTTTCTCGTACTATAGTGTAAATATATAAATGTATGGTAATTTCGTTTAGGTAGGCACTAGTACATTATTCTTTCAACAGAACCGGAAAAATTTATCTGTCGGTCACATATTTTTATTGTGTCGTCTATCTAGAATACTATAACCATATAATATTTTCCTGTGGGTATCACAAATCGCCGTTAAGAGATTCACCAAGTGGCACCGTTCTCCGAGAATTATCTCTACTAATATATAAATATACAGTGGTTTTTATGGATGTTCCGTTATAACTACTGAACCATGCATCTGATTGACTTGAAACTTGGTATCCATGTTGAAAATACATGTACTTAATGGATAGGCGAATATTTACATGAGTGTTGGACTTCCTAAATCAGTTGCGGGGGCGTTAATGATGAGAATTTTTGTGGGGGTGAGAAATAATCATGTTAATTTTAAATGCCCAGCGAAGCGGACGGGTTCAGCTAGTAATATTATAAGAGCGATCCCCAGCCGGCGGAAAGTGGAACAGCTGTTGTGCTCTGCAACTGAAACTTCAACGTCATATCATGGCGTTGTTTGTGGAACATGAGTTCAATACCAAATTAATACAAGGTTTTTTTTTATTGAAGGATTACTGGCAGCCCGTAGGCCTTTCCAGTTTCACAAGGACAGGTGGGCGAGCACTCAGCCAGAGGGGGTAATACAAGGTCTACCCTGCTACAAGAGTTAAAACAAATTCTTGACAATAAAAGTCGTAAACGTAAAATCTTGCAATAAAAATATTTTTATTTGCATTAAGAATCGCTCAGACAGAAAATCAATATTAAACAGGACGAAGAGTGCGTTTCATGACGTTTTCCGACCCGACCATAAACGAGACAATAAAACCCTAGTCACCCAATTGCTTAGCTTTCTTTAGCCCATCAGGATCGCAAATATAAGGAACGATTGGTATATAAGGATTAAGAGGATCACGCGGCGACTTATCGTCCTCAAAAATAGTTTCTTAATGAAATTAATATGATTATTAAAGAAAGTGTCTCCAGCAGTTGTCAGCATGTTAAATGCTTATTCAGAGTCAAAATAAACTCTTCTTGTATTTAAGTACGCTTCTTTAGTTAATTACCCCATTCTACTACATATTAAAATTTTATTACTTTTCTTTAATATGCAGGCACACCGGATTCTACTGTTTCATTACAGGTATTGACGTATTACCTATCGTTCTGGCAAGTTGTATAATGGATTATCCGGTTTCTGTGAACTGAACGTACGTGGTAAACTGCGTAAACTCGTATTCGATACGACGTTACGTTAAAATCGATTATCGTGAACAATGGTTCATCGTTGTTCACACGACAAACGCTATTGTTTTAATCGTTTACATCATTCACCGGGTTGACATCATATACTCTTTGCGTCTGTTGTTATGTGAACTTTGTTTTAAAATTGGAATTGAAAAAAATCTGAACTTTTGGAATTCCAAATGGAATTTCAACTCGACGAATAACGAATAGTCTTTCAAAATGGGTGAATATTCCGTGTATTTTTATGACTTTATGGTCCATCTCATCACTTTCGCTCATGGACACGGGAAATGGGAGTACCCTTTATTTTTTTAAATTACTTTAAAATCAGACATGTTTTGGTTTAGACTGTTCAACATATCGCAAATACGGTGCGATAAGGTCACTTATGCAAATTATGTAATTTTTCAGGAGAAACATTGGAAAATTCAACATCTTATTATATACTAGCTGACTCGGCAGACTTCGTATTGCCTCAATCGATAAATAAAAGACCTAAACTTTTCTATAAAATAAACTTAAAACAAACAAAAGGGGGACATATCAAAGGAAAAACAAAATTGTTATTTTTATTTAATTCCGAGCATTTTCATATTTTTCTATTTTTTAAACCTTTAGCCAAATCGGTCCAACCGTTCTCGAGACTAACGAACAGCAATTCATTTTTATATATATAGATAGTTCTTACATAGTTCTGCTAGACTAAATAAATAAAAACGATAATATTTAAACTACAACTTTAAACTTCATCAGTAAAAGCAAACATCTTGCTGATAACTATTAAAAAATGTATTTTCTCATGCTCAGTTCAGTTTTAGCATAAATAAGTGACTTTATAGCACCGCATGTGCCATATTAGGAACGGGAATCGAACCCCTCATAAATTAAGCCATAGCACGATTGATTGATTGGTTGATCTATTTTCAGGGAATACAGAAATCAGGTTAGTTTAGCGCAGCTTTGGAACAAAGATCGGTTACCAATACGAAGTAGACAAGTACAAAAATAAAATTATACATTCCAAATATTGGACCCACTGAGTTTCTCGTGAGATCTTCTCAATTGGCTGTGATCCCGATTCTGTGATTTGTGTGATCCGTAGATTTCGCGAAGCACTGCTCTTGCTAGGGCCAGTGTTAGCAAATTCTCTCAGGTTGAGCCTGTGAGTTCACCTACCGGTCCGGGCGTAACTAGAATAGCCTCCTAGGCTACCAGCGTTCTGAATTCGTTAGATGCTCCGTATAAAAGCTATGTTATAACAAAATAACAAATGATATCTTCAAATACGCTTTAAGTTTCAACGAGTTTTTAATAATAAAAGCCATTTATAAATAAACTTTGATGAAAGCGTACGTGATGTGAAACGAAACGAACGTAATATTAAAGCGCCACATGCGATAATGTTTATAGTTTTAAAATGTTTATTGTGTTTTTTTTTTACAAATTAATAGATCGTAAAAAAATTGTAGCAAACTTATGGTAAGCGTGAATTAATTTATTGAAACGCCTTTTTTTTCTTTTACGCTCACGTCATACGAATCTTGCGTGATCTGAAGTAAAATTCAAGATATTTCATTCTGTAGGGATATAATTTAATATTATCCGTCAGTGCCAGTACAAATTTTTGTTTTTTCACGCTACGTATAACCTTTATAAAGTGATAGGCATGTCTTATTTTAGTTTCAGGGTTCTAGTACATATTTTAAGCCCTTATTTTTTTACCAGAGGCATGAACGTGCAATAACCAATCAAAATGAAAACAAAATATTTTTGTCGTGGAAATGACAGAAAGTAGCATCCCACCTTTGCATGGGCTATCTCGCTCTCTTTCAGTTTTTTTTTATATAATAAAATAGCACCATAGAATTTAAATAGTACGATTCTCGCAGTAGTTGCGCCATCTCCTCGTCACTGCCTCTAAGTCTTGCAAGGCGTACCATCTTCATCTTCTACCAGCCATGATCTAGGTTTGAACTGTTTTGTCAGCAGCTTTAACTTCTTGAAGAGGTCCGACCTTTGCGATCTGAACGCATGCTCCTCTACTTCTTCACAGATGCGCTCGACAAAGTTGTTTTTATCGTGCCGACATTGTCTTTGGATCATTCTAGAAAGCTCCGAGTACTTTACTCTGTCTGCTGGATCTGATAACCCACGGCTTCTAAGCTAACCTACGATGCCTATTTAAGTAGAAGAAACCGAGAATGTAACAACGAGAGTTGGCTTCGATTCAAAGCTGATCTTCAACTAGAACCAGTTTATATCCGGACGTTATCAGAGTACAAATGTTTGGACGAAAGCAAATGTTTGTTTTTATATTGTTTACACGTAAAATAACAATACCGCAATGTGTTCGATTTCGTTTTTAAATATCACAACAGCTTTGTTTATATTGTAAACAGCGATTAATATAATTTAAATAACAAATTTGAAAATATTACACGTAACAAAAACGAAAATGTGTTTTGCAGAATCAACAAACTCAAATTTGCTTACAGTTAGCAATTTAACATAAACCAACAATATTTAAACCATATTGTTTGTTAAAACGTAATGAAACTTATTCCTGTCCTGCACATCCCGAGCGCTTTTAAATCATTCAAACGAGGTTTGCATAGTAATATATATCCTTGGTTGATGCTCATGTATGACAGTAATCATTTACAATAGGGACGCCTACGTCTTCTGCCTTCGATAAAGAACGAGCAAGTATACTGTTGGTTACTAGTGGTAGGACCTCTTGTGAGTCCGCACGGGTAGGTACCACCACCCTACCTATTTCTGTCGTGAAGCAGTAACGCGTTTCGGTTTGAAGGGTGGGGCAGGCGTTTTTAACTATACCTAAGACCTTAGAACTTATATCTCAAGGTGGGTGGCGAATTTACGTTGTAAATGTCTATGGGATCCAGTAACCACGTGGGCTGTGAGCTCGTCTACCCATCTTAGAAAAAAAAACCTAAATATAAACAACGAAACGTCCACAATTTATATAATAATAATAACAATAATAATACGGGTACTGAACGCTTTGGGCGACCGTTGAAAGTGTTGAAACCGCCTTCGACTAATTAACGAAGTTTCTGAATTCATCATGGACGCTATCTGCTCGTGGAGGGTCACAGCTGTATTTAACTTGAAATAATTTCGCGATAATAACGATAAAATACGAGTTTAGTACGTTTTATGGTTTTAGGACGCGAATTACTGGAGTGTCTAAGTGATGCTTCTAGAAACTGGGTATTTGGTGAGTACTTTTGCTATGGTTAATGAGGACATTAAGAAATCTCCTTTGTTAGTAGAACGAGAAGACGGTCTCATGGTGTTGTGAACTGGTTGATGGAACGGGAAAAATACCGGCCATTCACATGATAAGAGATAGAATGATTTCAGCTTCATAAGAATAATGGCGAACCTATGCATTCCACTGCGTTCTCTGTCTTGCTGACGCATCATACATGCCATTAAAACATCGAACCATCAAACCTGTCGATGTATTTGGCCGCCATTGATTTACGAAACGAGCATAACTTTACGTAAATGTTTTAAATATTGTTTACCTAAATCCGAATTAAAACTACTTTGACAGTTTTTAGTCTCGCGTTATTTTTTAAACTGTTATTTCATTGTTTCCGCCATTTCAATTACTATACTGTTTTCTTCGCAGACAGGCTAATCACGAAAATAATATAATGATAATAAAAAACGCGAGATTAACACGTAAAAGTGGTTTTAATTATGTCTACACCTCGCGACCCTTTTAACCTTAGAGACTTTTGCAGAGGTGGATTCGTCGAAACAAGAGTTAATAATGTACGACACCTATCTCTGACTTTGTACACCGGAGCTGCGACGCCGGAAGATGAAAAAGAGATCCAAGCAATCTCCTGCTGGAAGGTGAAAAAGAGCAATCTCTCTTAATTTTTAATTTAATTTTTTAAAATTTTAAAAGGGGATCACGCTTCGGGGAGCGAAGGCGGTTGTATAAATCGCCAATGCGTCCGCGTCATACCATGTCGCTTCGACTGTCTGTTAACTATTTCACTGTCATCTCGAGCACGTGTGCCAAAAAAACAAATGCCTAAATTGTCACTAATAAATCTTATTGAAGGAAATATCATATACGCGCTTATCACTATAGTCATGAAAACAATACACAAGCAAAAGTAAAGTATGGAATTGTAATTGATTTTGTGATAAGACCGAAGACGTGGACGAGTACCTCTTCTTCCTATGTGTTCCTACATAACGTAAAATGCTTCTAAAAACTATTACTTTTATTTATTACTAGCGACCTGCCCTCGCTTCACTTCGGAAACATTAAATTTTATTATTGATAGTTGAGTCCCGCGGCGTCACTCGCGGTACGAAGTTAGTCTAAAAAAAGCCTAAGTTACTCCTTATATCATCAGCTACCTGTCAGTGAAAGTCCCGTCAAAATCGGTCCAGCCGTTCCAGAGATTAGCCGGAACAAACAGACAGACAGACAATAATTGTAAAAAAATTTATTTTGGTGTATGTACCGTATATATATTCATATGCATGTAGTAAAAAGCGGTTATTTCAATATTACAAACAGACACTCCAATTTTATTTATATGTATAGATTTCTTCGATGCGTTAACAAACTTACGGTCCTCCTGGTGTTGAGTGGATACCAGAACCCATAGACGTCAACAGCGTGAATGCGACCACACAACTTGAGACATGAGTCTCAGTTCTACAGAACAACGGCTGACCCATTCTTTAAGCCGGACCGCACTACTGCTTCGCAGCAGAAATACATAAGTATAACAACGAAATAGACGACGTTTTTCACACCACCATTAAAATTTTTACATAGTACAATTATTTTTAAACATTAAAATCCCATACTATTTAATATCATAAACGTGAAAGTGTATTTGTTTGTCCTTTTATCATATCAAAAGGAAGCAACATTGTTGACATGTTTTTTTAAAAAGTGATAGTATTAGGTCAGAATAAGGAAAAAAACAGTTTTTTCCAGATCAAAATCCGAAACTTTGTTACGACAGAAATAAATAAAAAATACTTTTAACGTAGAAGACATTACAAAGATTTTTTTGCAGCAGTCAGTCAATTTTAACTCACTCATTAGTTTCCAAATAAGATGCGGTAAGATGGCTTCCACGAATTTTAAATCGACAAAAACAAAAAGTGATGTTTGGATATTTAGAAAAACAGACTCGAAATATTACGGGGGGTCCGGATCAATTTATTCATCGGTTTTTCAACATTATAATTCGAGGGGTGAAAGGTTTTTAGGTTTAAGCCACATTTCGCTTAATACAATTGAGACTTAGACCTTATGTCTCAAAGTGAAGGCAGCATTCACTTTGATGTTCATGGGTTCCGGTAGACACCAGATACGCCGTGAACTCATTTACTCGTCTAACAAATAAAGAAAAATCCTAAGTCCATAAAGAGATTTCGAGTTGTCGCTACCGCCGATTAAATTATAGCCTCAGTATTCTGGGAGAGAGAATGAGAAAGTCCTATTATTGATTAAACGCCGAAAGGACAGACAATTGCTGAACCCAATTATGCTGATTTATTCGCTAAAGTACGTGAAACATCGTAAAGATCTGCAGTTTCGATTTTTTTTTTGTAGCCCACCTGGTGTTAAGTGGTTACTGGAGCCCATAGACATCTACAGCGTAAATGCGCCACCCACCTTGAGATATAATTAATTATAAATATATTCTAAGGTCTCAGTATGGTTACAGCGGCTGCCCCACCCTTCAAACCGAAACGAATTACGACTTCACGGCAGAAATAGGTGGTGGTACCTACCCATGCGGACTCACAAGAGGTCCTACCACAAGTCATTACGCAAATTATAAGTTTGCGGGTTTTATTTTTATTACACGATGTTGTTCCTTCACCGTGGAAGTCAATCGCGAACATTTGTTAAGTACGTATTTCATTAGAAGAATTAACGTATATCAAAAGTATAACAGTCTTGCTCGTTCGTCGATCTACCTTTAAAGAACGCCTAGTACATTGACTATTAATCATCTTCTATACTTTGCCGGCTATTTTCCTTAACCACTAATTTCCCTCAAATCAATTTGTGGATGACAACGCAGTCTTAGCTGTCGTAGACGAGTATTTTCAGAGGTGATACTTATTCTGAGTGTATTATATGAGATTTATTTGAAAAAATATAAACCTTCGAACTCTCGAGACAGGAATTTACACGAAAAGGCACTTGAAAAAGGTCGATAGCTCAAGTTTGTACGATCTAGATCTTGGATTTAGGGTAAGAGGATACGCATGTGTAAGGTTTGTTGTAATATAATAAAAATAAAATTTATCATGTTAAAGTTGAGGCAATTTTCGGATTGCCAAATAGCAACACTGTTGGGAGCAATGGCAGTAGTGGGGACGTGACATAATAAAAAAGGCGGTAGTCTGAAAAAACGGGCCAGAAAGCAGTGTATTCCGTAGTGAGCAGTGTGCTTAGTGTGAGTTTTTTAACGTTCTCGATAGCGTAAAAGTTAGCTCATATTTGTATGGAATGGGATTGTTTGCCTACGTTTGCCGCTAGGGGCGCTGCTCCAACTGCATACAAAATTAGGCTAACTTTTACGCTGTCGAGAACGTTAAAAAACTCGCACTAAGCACACTGATACCTAAAGATTGTACAAGTGGAGTTACAAATAAAGCAATACAGAATTACGTGAACTATTGCAATCTGTGTATTTATTTCCTCGGTTTGGAAGTTAAGTCTACACATATTTCTTAATAACGCTCTAAGTTTTCATAAATTCTTTTACTAAAATCATAACGGACAAAACTAGAAAGCATGCCCTACACAGGTATCATTGTCTGGCAAGTTTAAATATAACGTGTGGCCGGGCAACGCCCGACTGAGACACTAGTCTATTTATATTTACGGTATATCATCACGTGAAGGACACGGTCTAGGTCGGATGGCATCGGTGGTCTAGGCCAAGGTCACAGTTTCACTGGTTACCAGTTCGTTTCGTTGACCGTAAATTTTAATTTGGGTTTTACTAGTGTAAAATTTTAAATATTTTTACACGATCAATTGATATAAATAATAATTGATATAATTTAAAACAATTATCGTATCAACAATATTAAAATTTATAATTCTAAACATCCTCTTTGTATACAATGTTTTAGTTTACATATTTTCTTAACCTATATAGAACGTGAGACAAGCTCCCTGAACTCTCTGATGTTTAGTTATTATTTATAGCCAAGCGCAGTGGGACCGGAATATACCAGTCACAGTACAATCCACGTAGGCCTAGTATTGGGGGTTATCTGTGACCTAGTACGAGTATAAGTACCCAAATATTATATACCTTTCTGCATGCGTAGATCCAGCATGAATGGACTACAGATTCGTGGGACAGATATTCTTAGCCTTCATGAGCAGAAAATGTGTATAGGTAAATGGTATTTTTTGTTTAAATATCAACAATCAAACACAGTGCGTGAAGATTACCTATCTATCTTTTATTTATCTTTTTGTCTGTATCGGTCGTCTAAAATTTAAATTTATTATACTATATATTAAACATTTTCCCTGGTGTCTGTCTACCTATTGTTTATTGTCTGGTCATGTCGTTTCTATGCAACTAACAATTACCCGCAAAAATCAATATAAAAAAACAAAATGTGTGCAATTCACACGTGGTAGAAGTGAAACCTTCCAAAATTAAAATACAATTATCCTAAACGTCTTAAGTATATGTAAAATTTTGTCATTAGTAAATAATTGTAAGGTAGCGCCCTCTGTGAATTGATATTTTAATTTCACGTATAATCCTAAATTAAAATTCACTACAAGAGCTTTCATACACACGTTAGTATTAAAAAATCTCACAGATGGCGCTGTATTAAATAGTATGTATATTTCTGTCTCATTCTTTGCTGGCTTCATCCTACACATTTTTGTATTTGTGTCTCTTACCTGTCGTTTTTTCCGTTGCATCCGGTTTGAAATCACAACGAATCTAAAGAAGTTTTCACTTCAAAAAAAAACGTTACGTGGCTGTCAACAATGAGCACTTGTTGACACATTTTATAACTAGATGACTGAAAACATCCTAGTCAGGGATCTCTTAAAAGAAGCGATTTTGATACAACGACTGTTGCATAATCTTATTTTTTTATATCTTCAACGGTTACACGCGAATCGTAGATATAAATTATAATTAATTTTACAGTTTAATCTCGCATCTTTTAATGTCATTACATTATTTTCGAAAATTTTACAACTGTCGTAGTCACATGGGAGATGTAGGTTCGGAGGTTGTTGAATAATGTGCTAACTTGTGCTAACTTGAATAATGTGCTAATTTTGAAGTCCGGTGCATTCGTGTTGAGCGATGCACCCGGTGTTCGAATCTCAGGCGGGTACCAATTTTTGTAATGAAATACGTACTCAACAAATGTTCACGATTGATTTCCACGGTGAAGGAATAACATCGTGTAATAAAAATCAAACCCGCAAAAATTATAATTTGCGTAATTACTGGTGGTGGGACCTCTTGTGAGTCCGCGCGGGTGGGTACCACCACCCTGCCTATTTCTGCCGTGAAGCAGTAATGCGTTTCGGTTTGAAGGGTGGGGCAGCCGTTCGTTGTATTTTACTTGAGACCTTAGAACTTATATATCTCAAGGTGGGTGGCGCATTTACGTTGTGGATGTCTATGGGCTCCAGTAACCACTTAACACCAGGTGGGATGTGAGCTCGTCCACCCATCTAAGCAATAAAAAAAAAATAAAAAAAAACTTTTGTTTTTCTATAAAAAAAATATATTTCTTGTCTTTCACGTTTCATTTCACACAAAACGATAAACTTTAAAAAAAAAAAGTAGATATGTATGTAGATAACGCATAATGATAGATTTCCAACTAAAGATAAAAATGTCAATCATAAAAATACTATCAATGAGATAATTTTTACAATGACTAACAACGAAATATTATTGTAACTCCTCATACAAATGTCCCTTCAATTGCTCATTTTACTGTTCAAGCGCTAAAACGTGACGCGTTCAAGAGCTTTATATAAAACATCAAAATTAAATATTCAAACCGTAACATGAACAAAAACACAACATCTGTTTTTTGCCACCCATTAAACAATCGCGTATTTATTTACAACATACCGCTGCTTGATATACCCTATATATATCATTATTACATTATTCATGATCGATTAAGTAAATTATATTATTAACAACTAGCGGCCCGTTCCGGCTCCGTTCGGGTCTTTAACAAAAATTTCAAAGATATTTGAAGTTGTTTTATTTTTTTAAATAAAAAAACACTTATTGCGGCGTAACTATAATAGTTAGACATACGCTGTCACGATACTTTTTCTAAATAATAATGTGTTCTACAAAGTCGCAGCACATTATTTTATTCTATCATCAATAGTTTTCGCAGGTCACGCGATGTAAAGAATATTTTAGGTAATTTTTTCTACATTATTGGAGTTTTACTAAGGATCCCTAATTTTTTTTCAAAAAAGATTATAGCCTATGTCACTCGGGAATAGTGTAGCTTCCAAACAGTGAAAGAAATTTTCAAATCGGTTCAGTAGTTTCGGAGGCTATTCAATACAAACAAACAAACAAATATTTCCTCTTTATAATGTTAGTATAGAATTATAGATGAAAAACAATTAACATTTGAGATGCCGAATTTTTTATTGTATGTATAAATAAACGTATAACTTCTCCACCTAGTATTTGTACCGGTCACATGATTCCAGAAAAAGTTGGACATAAGAATGAGAATGCCTTCGTCACAGACTGAAACCGCAGACTTAAATTCGAATTTTTTTTTGGCATAGGACTCTAACATTCCAACGCGTAAGTTTCTTCACGGAGAAAATGCGATAACATGACGAATATGCAAGCTTCTTTTTTTATCCTTTCTGATACTCATAGACGAACACATACATTAGTAATCATAAGTATGTAAGTTAAAACTACGAAATCGTACTTCCGAAAATGTGTTTATATTAAACAACTAGCGGACCCGGCGAACTTTGTTCCGCCACACTGTTTTAAACACGTCAACTTCAAAATTCTACGATAATTAACCATAGAATATATCACGTTTAGCTGTCAGTTGCGTTTTTTTATTCTATATCAGTTGCGTTTTGTTATACCACGTTTTATGTCACGTCCAACGGGAACGTGATAAAAAGTATCCTATGTCCTTCTCCTGGTTCTAAGCTACCTCCTCACCAATTTTCAGCCAAATCAGTTCAACCATTCTTGAGTTATAAATAGTGTAACTAACACGACTTTCTTTTATATATGAGTCGTCTATTATCAAAGGTGGCAATCTGTGCATTTGGACAAAAAAAATTTATTGATATGTCAATACAGATTGATTTGAATATAATCGTCTCCTTCAAAGAATACGGTTCAAAACCTGCATTAAATAAAGGTTAATAGTTAACCTGTTATTTATCTAAGATGTCGTTCCGAAGAGTTTTGTGACTGCCAATGGAATACAAAGTCAATAATTCGTTTTTCTGATTTACCAATCATTGTCCAAAAGTCAGATTGCCGGCTTTGATAATAGTCGACTCATATATAGATTGTATTTGAAAAGAAAATTTAACTCTGTATAGATAGACACTTGGTGGCAGCACTTTATGGATTGTAATTGAGTGTTCTTGCCGTGTAATAGAAGAGAATAAATAAGATTGTACTGTTTCTAATTAAATTGTTTTTCAACCAAAAACCATTTACCCAATAAATTGTATTGTTAAGTGGAAGTAAGTGGAGCGACCAAAGAGGTATCTTAATTTGATTTCAAACCTTTTTGTTAAGGACGTAAAACAAGATGAACATGATTTATTTATAAACTTTTTAAATCGATACAGAGGAATCGAAATAACTCGCAATAAGTCGCGTTATGTTCTTTTGTGGAATTACATAACATTTTCCTAGCAACGTACTTGTAAATTTATAACATCCAACGTTAACTTAGTAAAGAAAAATGAGGTAAATTTATGAAAGTCACTTAGAAACCAGCACGAGTTTTCCCTTTTTATTACCGAGAAGGAAGCCACACAATAAATCATCTTAAAGCGCTCTTCGAGTAAGCTTTTCCATTTTCATCAATCAATGGAATCAAGTAGCGGTACTTGCCTTGACGTTGTCCATGGACTCCGGTCATTCCGTGCCGTGTGCACGTTTGGAAATAAAAAATCCACGAATCGGTGAAGTTATACAATATTTCAATGTGCTCAGTCGAATTAATTTTTTTTTATAAAACAAGTCAAGTACATAGGTACAGTTTGTTATCATTTTCATTCGCGCATACAATCAATTTTATGTACCAAACATACCATAACGATACCCATTGTTGATTGTTTTCAATCTTAATAGCTTCACGAAGACTAAACTTATATCAATAGTATTAACTGCCATAAAATACAGAAAGTGGATAGATGTACTTATAATAGATATCGGATTAAGATTTTGGTGGAGGGCTGGGTTTAAAAAAAAAATTGCCACTAAACTTAATTCACTAACTTCACTTTGAGGCGTAGAGTATACGCCTCAAAGTGTATACATAATTATATAGGTTATACATAAATATACATTATATAAATGGCTCAGTGGTGTGGATTGGGGAGGCCTATGTCCAGTAGTGGACAACTGCGGGCTGTTGATGAGTATATAAATGATGTAAACAATAGAATCGCAAATAGATTTATTTTCTGTGTGCGCGTTGTTCTACACGATATCTGAACAATTTTAGATATAGTATTTTATTCGGTTTTCGCGTGTCGCGCTTTCAGTTTTCGTAGTCAGTGACGATACAGTTTTCATAGTCACTGACCATACAGTTTTCATAGTCACTGACGATACAGTGTTCATAGTCACTGACGATGACAACTGCAACGTATTCCAATCGTTGAAAATAATAATATGACAATAAAAGCACGCCAGCTCAACCCGTAAAAGTTGTTTCAGATTTCAATATCTTTTTATTGACGAGATTGAAGGTACTTATTTATTCCAGTTGATAACTTGGAAGTGACTTTGAAGTCCCATGAAGTGGTTATTGCTGGCACTTTAAGGAAGGCATCTGGAATACTACACAACTTACGACATGTGGTATTCAATGTAATTTTACGTTATACCAGTTCTTACCCTCGGCTTCGCCCACGTGCTCTAGGAGAAGTGACAATGTGGTTTCTCGTGAGAATGACCTTTTTTTTTCGGGATAAAAGGTTGTCTATATTACTCGCCTGATCTATATACAAATGCTTTCAAAAAATAAAGTCAATCCGTTGCTTCTTTCGACGTAAAAAAAGGACAAACACTCACTTTCACATTTTATAATATTAATATTGAATTACGGAGTATCAATGTCGCGATAGCCTGGAGCACATTAAACTGACATCAACTAAATTGACAAAATAATAAGATGACACGAAACGTTACACGCGAATCGACTTAGGCGGAAGACCATCAAATACTTGGATCCAATCCAGACATTTTATAACTAAGCACGGATGGATAGGGTTTTGGCACGAATGCTCACACACATACATCGGGTAACCAATATTTGAACAGAAGAAACACGTGCGACTTAGACAGAGGCAGAGACATATCGTTCTTGCTGTTAAAAGCTTAAAGTTGAATATCGTATGAAGACAACAATCGGGACATGTGTACATATATGAATGTGTGCCAAGCTCTTTGAGCATTTATTGTATTGATGACAGCTACGGTTTGATAATATGCATGTAACAATTACACTTATATTAGTCGTTTCGAACAATATGAATGATATATCTTTTACTGAAACATAAATTTTATGAAATATATATATATTATGGAACTTAGTTTTTCGTACAAAAAGATACTACAATAACTTACAAAAGTTATTTTAAACCTTGTGTATAATAAAAAAATATATGTTTGCTATGACGAAAGTTAATCACCAAATAAATTTACGTAATTCGCTTTGAAGGACAAAATAACCATTATTCCAAAGCAATAGAGTCCATGAAAAAATGTTTCACAGACTGCCGCGTTCACATTATATCTCTACGGGCCCCAGGAAACTGTTTAAACTCAGACGAGCTGTGAGATTTTGTACTGTTTCAATGAAAGTAAAAATTATATTAAAATTTCGTGTTGACAAAACACAATAACATAAACTGGTAGGTACCACCATCCTACCTGTAGCTACCGCGCAGTAATTATACGCCTCAACCACTCAAGAGAAGGTAGACTGCAACAGAATGCAGGCAACTCAACTACACAAGAGAAGGTAGACTACAACAGACTGCAAAGGTAGACAATTTAGACTAGCAGTAACAACAGTAGCTCACGATAATGCAAAACAGAAAAAATTTAAAATGATCGATCATAATTTATTATTACCTACCATCATTCATTTAATTTCGATATGGTAATGTTATGCAAAAATGTATATTTCTTTCTTTATTTCTAACATGTCCGTGCATAAAATTTTTTTTTTTTGAGACGATATTATTATTATTAGCCCGAAGGACTGTCCATTAACCAGGATGGATGGGCAAACTCGCGGACTCTACCGGGATGGGAGTCAATTATTATGACCCACAGTACCTCACCGTCATACCTGAAAATAAATAAAAAAATATGTTAAAAGAATGAAACAATAAGATCTAATAGTCCCACACTATGGTTACCCTAGAAAGAAAAAACGTATTTTTCAAATCATATTTCATAAATATCATTTCATCTGTACTCATGATTTTTAAAGTGTAGGTACCATTAATAAAGGAAGAGGTTGTCACTTAAAAAAATAAGATTTTTATTGTCATAAACAAAATTCACACCGGTCCCTGAAACTTTATTAAAAATGATATTCAAATTATTGAATCCCTTGAAAACTGCTTCAAAGGGCAAGAATAATTGATGATTATTGGTAGTAGAGTTGTTTCTTTTCCAACTTTGTACAATCATTATTCATTTATTATGGTACCGGACCGGCGCAAATACCATTACAATAAAGCAGTTTCTGCAAAATGTTTCCAAAATGTAGTGCAATCAATAATCAGAAGTGTGTAACCGTCTGAAGAACTCTCTATCCCTCTCACACATCCAGCCTAGCCGTAACGTCATACATATGCTTTGTCTATATTATTGTGTTTGTTAATCACTCAAGATCGGAAATTTTTCTAAATTATTTATAGACATGAATTTATTTTTTCTAAATTTCATACAATAACCTTTTTTTAAGTCAACTAATTTGAGACAATAGTCCTTAATAAACAATAATCTGTAATTGGAATACCAATATTTATAGTAGAGATCTTCCATTCATATATTGAATTACTAGATTGCGAAACATTAAATATCGATATAAAAATCACAAGTGTTTATCACAAAACCCAAAGCCTACGCATCAAGTAGCTAAACATATTAATCTCGGTGAGTGGTGCCCTTTTTCACCCTCACGGGCCAGTCAACTCGAAACAGTGCTTCGCGATGTGTGAAATAATATACAAGAACAGACTCGACTTTTGTTTTGAATTTATATATCTATATATTATTACGTGAAGCAAAAACTTTGTATCCCTTTTTAAGAAAATTGCGCGGACGGAGGAGTGTGAAATTTTCCACATTTATAGAGAATACAGAGAAGAAGTGCACAATGCTAATATTTTTTAAAATAATGCATAAAAGATACATTAAATCAATAAAGAAAACATTACACACACTACATACCATGTATTTGACGCACACACGCATGCATACTATTTATTGTCAAACTATTGTTCTTGACGTCTGTGGTCAAACTGAGAATAGATTAAATATTGTTTGTCTTAATTAATATTTTTTAATAGTGTAGCCTTGGCGAAATTTGTGATTATAGAAGTATAAAATACAACCATAACAGTGTACAAACTTACAATTCCAATTAATTATAGTCGAATTTCGACTACTGTGGGACCTCTAGTTATATAAAATGTATACAAGTAACACGACATTCTTAATATTGTTTCTACTCGTATATTACTCGTAACTACAGATATGTTACATAAACAGCCTTTGTTGGTATGATAAGCCATGCCATGACAACCATGCCTATTTGTGACGCGAACCAGTCGCTCGTTCTGGTCTCAAGTGTGGGATAGTCGCAATGATATATACCACGGAATGATTATTTATCTATTCCGTGATATATACATATATATTATGTATGTTCATTAGATGTTCATACATTACAGGCTATGATCTCATCTACAATGATGGGCAGTATTCGCGTTATCATATCTATGAGCTTCGGTAACCACGTAATAGCAGTGGGCTGTCATTTTGTCTACTCTTCTATGCTAAAAACATGAATAATATGGCCGCAATGAAAGTGAAAGATTTTTTTCTTCATAAAATAATATTTCAATATAATTTTCGTTTTGACTGTACCTTACCTGTCACGTGCGGCTTTTCATTTTCATTTTATTTTAATACATAATTACCGAGGTCTTTTTTTCCTTGAAATTCCTTTTGTAAGCACTTACTGCTTAAATTACTCGAACATCGCTGCTCGTTTAAGAAGAAAAATAACTTGGGAAACATTTTTTATTCGCTGTCAAATAAAATATTTTGGATGAGTTCTGAAGAAAATATAAATTCAATTTCCGTGCAATTTATTTTGAAGATATTTTTATTACGGTCATAACATTAATAGAAGATGTTCTTTGATGTTCATGGATTACAGTCGTTGGCAAAGGTATGTCTAACATAAGATTAGATTTCAAATGGTGGTCTGGTTTAGTATTAGTAACTTCTTCTGATCAACACGATTTATCAGTTGAGTGAGGATTACACTTTTTTTAGATTGTCCATAGTATACCTATCAGAGGAAGGCGATCATCACCCTCTTCTTTTTCAAGAGTTCATTTAGCATGAGTTTTACGACGGCCGCCTGTTTGACATCAACCTTCCTTGAGTTATATCTCCAGTGATATATTCATTGCAATGTGCCAAATGGGACTTACCCATTTTCTTTATTTGGTTTTTCTTTTACTTCATCCGTTTTAGTTCTATGATTTTCATTTTACTTTACATTAATAATTAATTAATACATTACATTAACACATTTAGATTTTCAAATACTAAAAAGATAAAATTTCACATTTCGTTCACGTTTCGTTTTACTGAATTCCGGTCCCCACCATCCATAGACATTGACCATACGCTACTAATCTTAAAATATTCTCCTCGCTTGGTGACTTATATCCCCTAGGCCATTTAAGAATCGGCATACTGTTTTGTTTTTTTTTAAATTCGGTTCAGAAATTTTTTTTTTTTTTAATTGCATAGATGGATGGTCGAGCTCATAGCCCACTTTGTGTTTTTTTTTATTGCTTAGATGGCTGAACGAGCTCACAGCCCACCTGGTGTTAAGTGGTTATACGTAGGTTTAGTGGTAATAGGCAGGGTGGTTGCACCCACCCGCGCGGACTCACAAGAGGTCCTACCACCAGTAATTATTCTTAAACAATAGCTTTAAATAGACATTAGCGATACCCAGACCCAAACAAATACATTTGAAATAGGCTTTAATGTTTAGGTTAATTTTCACGCAACCTAAGCCCCGAGTGCTTCAAACGATTCGATCCGACTGAAGCTCGAATAACCTTAGGCTAAATAACTTTGAATTTGACTTGGAAATCTGAGCAAGTTAAATTAATTTGTTCTCGAAACCGAAAGGAGTTCTATTTGTGGTAAGGCTCTGATTACATTTTAGATTATTGGTGATTGTAAATTTTGAATAGCTATTTAAATAAGCTTTAATAAATATATTGAGTTAAATTACTGTATTAAATTTAAAATTATGTTTTACAATAAAGGCAATGTTGACATTAAAGGTTTTTGGTTGTTTTATTTAAAATAACAGATTTATTTATTTATTTGTAGTATTGGTAAACACAACCGTTCTGGTATTAAGCGGCTAGAACGGTCTAAAAATACTACAATGAAAGTTCTCTATCTTGGACACATGAAGAATACGACGTTCATTGTTTTAGAAATAAAGGTAAGAAATTTTATTAATGAGATTTGTGATATGAAATTTATATCGTTTTCTATTTTTAAAAAAAACTATGTACAATACCATACCATACCCAATACCAAATAAAGAAAATAATGTAAGTTTATGGCCAAAAATGGCCTAAATTTGTTAGTCTCTTACGATACATGTATTTCATGCACCTTGAACTAAAACGAATGATTACCGCGCGGCTGAAAAAAGCAGAACTATGTGACTACCGGATGCCAACACACAACACTATACCAGTGGCGTACTAGTATAGGACGAGGAAGGAAAATCAAATGAGGCAGAGTATGACAAGTTTTGGAAAAATTATGTACCACATGTTATGTACTTTGTGAGCGTCATGCCCTAGTAAGGACAAAGGTGAATAACTTTGACAATGGTTACCCGATTTAAGATGTCTATAGGCTCTTACATAATATGGAGAAGTAGAGGACAGGAAATTGTTAAAAAACGATCCCAAGGTATGTAGCGTCAAGCAATAATTTTTCTAGACCTTTAGCTCTTATTTTTCTAGCTTGTAGCAATGGCTATTAATGGAATAATAAAATGAATATTGGTCAGATAACATTATCTTAATGACAAAATCATTAAAAAACTAATCACGGTGTGTATATTTGCACATCTCTGAACATGTCTGATTCAATTCAAAATAAATATTAAATAGACGCATGCCATTCCGATCACGCTTTAGTACATGCGTGACCTTCGCTAGGGTATCGGGTAGGGCTGACTGACACTACGTAACATCAGTACCTACCTTTATATGCAATCTATCAAAACTTGAAATGTATTGCGAGAATCGATAGCCTTTTTATTTGGAACGACATTTGTGAAAATTTAACTAAAATTGATGATCTGCAGCGTATGATTTGTGTGTGATGTGTCTAAATCTTGTGTTATGTCCTCTCTTTACAAAGTCAAAAGTTATAACCCTATAAATTATCGGGCAAGCTTGGTTTCTGTAAAAGGATTTCTTTTGTCTTCACGCTCAATAACGTTTTCTGATTAAACTTTGTGAGTAACAACAGCTTCAGCATTTCGATAAGTCGGGGTTAACGTAACTACTTACGTTCGTAATTCACGAGTTCGTACGATTTCTTTAACGAATTTTCAAGTTAAAAAAGATTTATTGACTCTTCGGACATGATCTTTTGGTTGAATTGCAGCTTCAAATAATTTCAACACGTTCAATTCCCTTCACGACGTAGATATTTGTTAAATAGCGTTTTTTATAATCCATTTGGATTATATAGCTCCATTTTTCTTTAAATTAATTCAAAAATCCTGTTGTTTTTTTTTTGGCAATCAATTTTAGGCAGTTACCAAAATCCGAGCTATTGTGGTAAAATGCGTAAAGAAAAAAGATTTGTAATGTTTTATAACCTATTTATGCCCATACAAAGCGAATAACAAAACTCTAGCAATTTATTTCCCAATCAAAATAACAGTATCATTTTATTCTTCGGACGTTTATCCATTAAATACGTGTGCGTGCTTATTTTGTACACAACCACAACGGTGGCGATATTCACTGGCCGTAACTAATGAGAGACAAAACCCCTCCCAATGTCAACCTCAAGTAAATGCGTAGAAACACATAACGAATGAATAGTTGGCGGGCCACAGCCCACTTAGCAAATTAGTTTGACAAAAGATAAATTTCAAGCGGCTCTGTCGTATCGGCTTCATTCACATTTTTACTCTTGTATTTACACTTACTTGCACTATGTAGTACATACCATGTTGTAATTTCATGAGGCTTGCAAATCGGTCAACTGTATCGTCCACCCTAGAAATGTATTAAAACCTCTTTATACAGTATACACAATGGAACATCGAACTCCCGGCATCGACTTGTAATTTATGAAGCCATGTTTTCTATTTCCGTCGCCGGTACATCGGCCCTAGGTTCGAGTCGTGAATATTTAACGATCATGGCGTTTCATACAAATCATCTGAACGCTTCCTAGGAACTGAAATAGACGTTTCGTTCGTATTGTGACGTCCTGTTTATTTATTAGTCACAAGACTCAAGAGGTCGGTACAACCAATATATTTTATAAACGGCTTTTTCTTCAGGATTTATCTCCATTTTAACATTCGTGGGCTACGTTTACTCAATAAACAAAAACCCCGGTTGCCCTGAGTGAGACTATAGTAAATATTTTTACAGTTGACTTATCACTGTACTTTTTTATAACGTTCTCACCCCATTTCGTTCAGGAACGAGTTTGTTCAAACTAACTAATTTTTAGAGCTAGACCGCGATGTAGTTTAGCAAATTACCTAGACAGGAGGATCGCCTGGCTTCAATCTGTAGTAGTAGTGGTTTGTCATATTTTAGCTACGAGAGCTCCACATCACGTAAAAAGGCACTTACTTTCTGAAGCCTATCGGATGTCGGCACGCTAGCATTTACTCTATCGGATACCGATTACTTAACCCTACAGAGATTTGTGATCGAGGCCCCATCTAGAGGAATAAAAAGACCTATCACTTAAAGATTTTTTATTTTAGCTATCACTTTTATATTCGTAATCTATGCGAACTTCCGCTATATTTTTTTTATAAAATTTTAATTCTATTTAAATCTAACTTACCTTCACTATGTGTTATAGTGGTCTACGCGGAACAGGTATAACTTCAAGTCAAATACCATACCAAGATAATCACAAGTCAATGACCAATCCAATCCTCAAAGGTACGTAGTTCAACAAACACATGGACCGAGAAAAGTTATATCCAAAAATACGGTCGAGTTGTTTGTCGTAAGCCTTACCGGCATTGTAAACAACGCCAACACACGGCAGTGAATTGTAAACATTAAGAATCTAGTGTGTAAGTAACCGTGTTTGGAGTGGTGTTACGTTTTTAGATTTAACTAGAGGTCCCGCAGTAGTCGAAATTCGACTATAATTGGAATTGTGAGTTTGTACACTATTATGATTGTATTTCATACTTCTATAATCACAAATTTCGCCAAGACTACACTATAAACAATATTAATAAAGACAAACAATATTTAATCTATTCTCAATTTGACCACAGACGTCAAGAACAAAAGTTTGACAATAAATAGTATGCATGCGTGTGTGCGTCAAATACATGATATGTAGTGTGTGTAATGTTTTCTTTATTGATTTAATGTATCTTTTATGCATTATTTTAAAAAAAATATTAGCATTGTGCACTTCTTCTTTATATTCTCTATAAGTGTGGAAAATTTCATACTCCTCCGTCCGCGCAATTTTCGTAAAAAGGGATACAAAGTTTTAGCTTCACGTATTAATTAGATTTAATTACAGCTTTCGTTTACGCCTTTTGGTTGAAACGCTACAGACTGTATTAGTACAGGCGGCTTCTGTAATAGTTAGGGTTATGTAAATACTATTTATGACCTTTAACGTGTACGACTTTCAATAAACAGACGAACGGCTTCGGAGTTTTTTCACCTCTAAAATTTAGTAGACAAAGTCATTCGTCTTGCGTCTCATGTTTCAAATCCAAGAGTCTTGTAATTACTGTTTTATGTTTTAGCTTGAGCCGACGTAGACTTGACATATGCTTCCACTGATCCTAATCAGTGGTAATCTTAGCTTAACATGAGGATACGATGAATACCAAAAGGTAATAGGATGGTATTAGCTATACTCCAAGGCAACCTGACGCCGGTCGCCTTGGATAAACACAAATCTTCAGAATTTCCTCAACTTCCTCATTAATAATCGGACATCTTACCGTAAATCTGTCAATAAAAAACAATCATTGAAGCACTCTACGTTAAAGCAATACTGTTTATTGATATATATAAGAAATGTGGAAAATACCTGAACCCCGCTAACAATGATTTCATAAAATCACCTCAGCTCAGTCTACCGAGCAATACCAAGATCTGTAGGAAATATCGGGCTTTTCGAACGCATTTAATAATCATCGGTAGACTTTCGAGACTATTATTTCATCAGCGGCGAAGTAAAACTGCCAAAATGACGCACGACTTTCATAAATTTTCTATGGAACCTTCATAACTGGTGTACCAGAAATAAAAACGATCAATCGATATCTACCTCAATTACAGTTACAAATGTTGGAACACAGATCCCATTGATAGATTAACATGTCCATTTCCGTGGTGCTTTGTTATTATGGTTTTAATAATAAGCAGCCTATACTTAGTCGCTGTTTTTAAAGAAGAAGCGAAAGAAATGCAATAAAAATATCCGACTCTCCCATTAATCCCATTCTTACGGATCGTTTGGAACCTCTAGGTCTGCGGAGGGACTTCGGTTCCCTCTGTATTCTGTACCGTATGTTCCATGGGAAGTGCTCTGAGGAATTGTTTGAGATGATACCGACATCTCGCTTTTACCATCGCACCGCCCGCCACCGAAGTAGAGTTCATCCATACTACCTGGAGCCACTACGTTCATCCACAGTGCGTTTCTAGAGATCTTTTTTGCCACGCACCATCCGGCTATGGAATGAGCTCCCCTCCACGGTGTTTCCCGAGTGCTATGACATGTCCTTCTTCAAACGAGGCTTGTGGAGAGTATTAAACGGTAGGCAGCGGCTTGGCTCTGCCCCTGGCATTGCTGACGTCCATGAGCGACGGTAACCACTCACCATCAAGTGGGCCGTATCATCGTCTGCCTATACGGCAATAAAAAAAAACCATATAATTTAGTATTGCATGTTGAAGCTGATAAGATCTTGCCGAAAAATAATACTTTATACCTAAATCTTGTCCTTTTCGAAAACAACCTTAAAACGTAGTAAGTACATCAAACGTTGATGACATTTCTGAACTTTCTTAAGGTCAATGAAGTCCCACACAATGGGAATTCGCTGTGAGCTGAAAAAATATTTTTTTGATTTTTGCAAAATTTGAGGTGAAACTGTTATTTACTTAGACAAAATTAGTCATGCAAATAAAAATGAAAGTAAATATACAATCAGTAAAGTAACGTAAGCAGATACAGAAGTTATTGTATTTCATTACCAAGAGAAACAAGATTCAAAAGGCCAGATGACCTCGTCAAATCGATCTTATAGTAAAAGATTTCAAGGAAGACCGGATATAAAACGGGAACAAGATCGATCCGTGACATCCCTGGGACATACGAGTCTTGACAATGAAGTTAATAAGATCCCTTTTAAAAATTTGTGAAACTGTGTGAAAATTAAAGAGTTTTCATAAATTTTATAAAGATGATATCAAAATTTTCGGCCATATAGCTAATAATCGGACTAGATGAAATATGAAAGTTTAGCCACGGCTCAACCTGTCTAAAGTGGCGATGCATCGTAAGCGCAGAGACAGATACCGAAAACCAAAATATGATGAAACAGCACACCGCTCTGAAGAAAAAAACAGTTCAAAAAACCTCGAAACTAGTTCCTGTGCGTATTACGTATGAACAGCCTTCATTGAATTAGTTAGAAGTAGCTCCCAATCTTCATTTACTTTTCATTAACTATCGTATCGTAAATAATCGAATTCAATCCTTAGAACTGAAAGCATACGCCGTACGTTCAGAATAAAGATCAGCATATAAATCCCATACAATCTGAAATTTATTGACCAAACGGTAAATACTATCATAATAGATCCTATTTCTTTATTCTTTATTATGTTTATTTTAAACGTCTATGTGTGTGAAGCGAAAGCAAAATATTGATGTTTGACTATAGAAGTTTCACTATCCAAGTAGTCTAGACAAGTATATTAAGGAATGTATTCAATAGCATTTCTATTTACTGTTATTTAGTATAGATACAAGAACTATATTTAAAAATAAGTACAATGAATGTTGTCTTTGAAAATAATCAAAGCAGGTCACCCTATAAGTTTTAGTGTCGTAATAATGCTTGTACACAGGAATTATATTCCGTAAAGCTTTCAGACCTCCGATTAGAGTACCTACTGGAGAAAAAGCTTCGCCTTTAACACAAAGAGCCAATAAAAGCTAACGAGCTTGAACTTGACATACACGTAAGGGCGAGGTAACAGCGAGTGCTAATATCGAATAGCCACGCCATGCGATAAAGCTTCGAAGTACGCCATGCAATTGCGATAAAGCTTCGAAGTATATACAACATTAAAACGCAACACGTTATCGAAAAGTTTAAAGTTCTCGGCCTTTACGAGATTAAACATGCGGTTTTATATTTATAAACTTAAATGTCAAGGACAAGTCTATAGAAATTCCAGTTATCCATAGTGCACACCGTAACCTCGCACACTTTTGAATGCGACGTGAAGATCAATTGAAAGCAATTCTAAATCTAATCTTGAAGTGACATTGGAACTTATATCTCAAGGTGGTTGGCGCATTTACGTTGTAGATGTATATGGGTTCCAGTAACTACTTAACACTTGGCCTGTGAGCTCGTCCACCGATATAAGAAAAAAAAAAGAAAAAAAATCGGATTGAAGTGATTCTGTAAGTTGCTAAGAAAGATAGCCATTTCTAATCATGAAGCACGGGATGATCCGTGTAACTTTAGCTTGCAGAGCAGTTCTATAGCCATTAAGGAAATGTTTTTGTCTACAAAAATAAACAAATGCTGAAGGAGGCAATCGGGAATGTATTTTATTCGACGGAAAGAAACACAAGGCAGTTATTTTCGTAAGGGAATTACGTTCAGTCGTTCCAATACGCAAGGTAATTTTCTCGAAAGGTTTCTGAGTAAATATGGGGTGCGTCATGTAATGCCCTAAGTCACAGTAAATCATAAAATAAATACGTATGACGAAATTTTCAAATAACAAATCTACCAGATTTATTTGAATATCGTCATCACGTGTAATTTCATCATCCTCTTTTACTGCGTATATGGTTTTTAAATTGTTCATTTTTAGAATATTATTTGTAAGATTTTCATAAGATTTTATGAAAAATAATCGAATTTTCTTAATGCACTCTGTGGTCGGTCTCCATCAAGATGACTTGACAATACTATGCCTGTAACACATTGTAGTCCTTAACACTGAATTCCTCCAATTCAACCTATAAACGAATGGTCCGAGAAAGTCAGTCGATAAAGGCGGTAATTTAAAAAAAAAAAAAACAAAAAAAAAAGACACGTCCCCGTATAGTAGACTTATTTATCTATCTACTAGGTATAAAAATAGTCAAATGAAAATGCGAGCAGCAAATAAACCGATAGTTGGATGAGAACGAGGGCTGCACAATTACGCGGTCAAGTGCACTCAGCCACACTGCATTAGTACAAACATAAATGTTAGGAATTTTAATGAACTGAAACCCGAGAGAATCCAGGTCACACGATCAGTTTTATTACGAGCCGTAAATATTCGAGTATACATGTAATAGCAACAGAAAGGATATAGTAGCATTAGATAGCTTTTGGTCACAACGTGTGCCCAACTTTTACAATATTTTTTACCATATCCGGCTTGAACAGTCAAGAGCTGGATTAGCGAAGCCGAGGATCGCACTTAGAGGTTATGCCTATCATTGGATTGCTATAGGCTGTTGATGATGATGATAATGACTTGAGCTGACGTACAGATTATAGTTCTGTTGCTCGCACACAATTCTTATAGATCTACAACGGCAAATACAATTACGGCACTCCTGTAAGTGGTTAACGAAGCTCCTTACGTCACAACGTGAAAGCCTCCACCCACCTTGAGATATGACTCCGACCATTCAAACTGCGAAACACGACTGCTTCGCGTGTGACAGATAGATAATGGTAGATTTTTTTAAATTATATAATGAAATTCATACTATCGGTGATCAAGAACGACATGCTCAGAAAAAAAAAGTTGATATTCTTTGTATACTTGTTACATTCCATATCAAAACCGCAAAAAAAACGTATGCTTAAATTTTTATTAAATTTCAACAGATTTATCTCAATAATTGAATAAAAACCTCGAGAAGACAACGCGTTTCAGTTAAAAGAACGAGGGAGGTAGAGAAATCGTATAACGTGCCCCTAACAAGATGAGCCTCAAAAAATTATTCAGGAGCTTACAACAAACTCAAATATATTCAGACTAAATCGAATCAGGCTTCGTCAACATTTTTTTCGCGCGTCAAAAGTGATTTTCGCCCTACCATTAACGAGATTCCGAACGCAGACACCTAAATTGTCATGAATTGTCTTTTATCCGTTAAAGGGACGGAACGAAACGGGAAAGATTTACAAAGCCAGTAATTAATTAAATGTACATTACAATTATTAGGTTTTTTTGGTTACATGGGTGGACAAACTCACGAAACACCCGGTGTTAAGTAGTTACCGGAGCTCATAGACATCAACAATGAAAATGCCGCTACCCACTTTATGCTACCTTTTATGGTACAATGCCTTTCAAACTGAAACGAATTACTGCTCCATGGCAAAAATGGCTAGGGTGGTGGTACCTACCAGTGTTCGCCGATAAGACTGGTGGTAGGACCTCTTGTGAGTCCGCGCGGGTAGGTACCACCACCCTGCCTATTTCTGTCGTGAAGTAGTAATGCGTTTCGGTTTGAAGGGTAGGGCAGCCGTTGTAACTATACTGAGACCTTAGAACTTATATCTCAAGGTGGGTGGCGCATTTACGTTGTAGATGTCTATGGGCTCCAGTAACCCTTAACACAAGGTGGGCTGTGAGCTCGTCCACCCATCTAAGCGCCTTGCCACCAATAATTACGCAATTCTATTTTTACCGTGTTTGATTATTATTATACGATGTTATTATTTCACCGTGGAGGTAATTCGCGAACACGTGTTAAGTACGTATTTAATTAGAAGAAATGTTCATTTAACAAGCTTAGGGCTCGATCGAGGGCTCGGCTATAAAATAGCACTTTATAGCTACTAACTAATATACATTCACCCGCAAAGCTGCATGTTAACTATTATAAATGATTATTTACAACGCCACCTGCACTTTATTAATACAAAACAAACCAATAAAGTATTACAGGCAGGTGTGCTGCCGTTAAATTAATTCACCGAAAACATGTAACTCAAACTTATTTCTCTTATCCATGTTATCCCGTTTTTAAATTTGGCTGGGTCCAATTAACCTGGTTTACAGCGTTTTTCTCTCTTTTTTTTAAAAAATCGATTAAGGTGAATACAGAGAAGACGTGCGGTAAATAGGGCCAAATTTGTTTTCGCAACGTAAAGGTTTCGCCAAACTTTTAAAGGTTATAGTAGACCCGCGTTAACATTTTTAGTAACGCAATAATGATGCTCCAAAACAGTTTAAGGCCGACGTGGTGTGTTTTTTTAAAGATTATTCTTAACTTATTAATGGCATTTGATAATATAAGCTATTAACGTTTTAATTAAAACTATTTTCGCGGTTTAATCTCAGCGTTAATTATTTCCATTTTATTACATCCGATGTTTTGAACACTTTTTAGTTCTCTTGAATGACGAAGGTGGTATTCGTCGATAATTTAATGTTGTACTAACTACCCTCAAATTGGTAATAAAATATTTAAATATTACTGATATCAGTTACGTAATCATTTTTAATTTAATGTTCCTTATTTTTTTTGTGGGTCTTATTATAATGGTGTAAGTTTGTTTTGATTTGTTTTACCTATATCTATAGTATCGTTTGAATATGTCTTACTGTTTATTGCTCAAGTAAAGAAATTTAAAGCTGTATAGATTAATCATGCGAAATTCTTTTGCCCATATATTAATATTAATTTCACGCATATGTAATTAAGATTGGCGCGAAATTAGAAATAGTCAAAATGATGCGAGAAGGAATACAAGGCCAACCAATAAACTAGCATTGATTTTATATAAAACTAGTGAAATCGGCAGGCAAGCATCGATAGACTGAATATACAAAGCACAACCATTTGTTAAACCTCGCGCTGCCTGTGGCTCGTCAATGGTACTATGATTTACTTTTTTTTACCTATGCTGATAGCCTTGAGAGGCTATTTCAGCTTCACCCTAATGTGTAGGCGAGCTCACGGGGCTCAAACCGGAGTGGTGCTAACACTGGCCCTAGCAAGAGCAGTGCTAGGCAGAATCTACCACCGGATCGGAAACGCGAACCACTGAGAAGATCCGGCGAGAAATTCAGTGGGCTAATGATTTACTAAGAAACACCTTAACTAAAAGCTCAACCTAACAACAACTATACAAACCGATAATCGAATAATAAAACACGCATTTGTCACAAACATTGGCCGAAGTTTAAACAATATAAGGTAGCATTATCAATACCTGATATTTACTCATCGACATCGATTGACAAGGTCCTCTAACACAGTGAACCGAATCATAACTTATTCATGTACATAATATTATTATGTCCTTTGTGGCTGCACATTGGATCTTCTTTGTGCGATCGGTGGTGCCGCAGCTGTCTGGTATGCGCACACCACTGACTCACGAAACGCAAACAGAATGCTAAACGGACGGAAACTTTTACTTATTGGAGAATCGCTAGTAATTTCTACACGGAAGCGAGACAGCGGAGGAACATGTAGGTATTGCTGATTCGTCAGGGGTTTTACGGAGGTTCCTTATTGTTCATTCGACGTGCTATATAGAATGAGTAACAAAACGATTATCCTTATTTTAGAACAGAATTCAAATTATATTTCGATTTACATATTAATAAATATATAATAAAGGGAAAATCATACCGATCATTTGGTCCCGAACTAGAATTCCTTTGGATGCCAGAGACCGACATAAATACGTACGTATATGCGTTTAAATATCTATATTGCAAATATTAAAGACCCGGACAATGAGCATACAAACAAACATGTTTGCCCGATTTAATCCACGATCTTCTATGACTGTCATGGATCTTAATGCGCGTCCGTTTTTTTTAATATTTTTAAAGTCCCTCATTGGTATTTAAGAATATAGTTTTATATAAAAAAAAAATGCAGCATATCCTTCGTATCCACTGCTATAATTAATTATGAAACAGCTTTTATTAAAATCCATTTAAATTAAATACTCTAGCTCGTTTAACTTCGCTTTCAATTTGTGAATTCGGTTGAGAATAATAATATGATCTTGAAACGTTCTCGAGAATAAGTATTAAAACTTTTTTACTTTCGTCCATTGTCAGAATTTTGGGCGTCCATTGAAAAACGTAAGAACGGTCAATTAGGATTAGGTATTGTCCCGCAAAAGGTCATGGGAATCAATACAGGCGTTATTGAAGATGACCATCGAGCGATTATACCATTTTACTGTGCAGTAAGTTAATAATATTATTGTAATGTAATAATTTAACTTACACTAAATTATCTGATCATGTTGAAAGAACTCTTGATTTTCCAGAACATTCTATGGAACGTCCAACTCGCGTCACGCTTCAGCACCGAAATCGGTTAATATGTAGCCGATATTGTCGATAATACTATACTCGTACTACACAACTATTAACACATCATTACGGATCCTCCCGATCCATTAACGGCGCTTTTAGGTACCACAAGCACAAGTCATCGTCCTCGTTGAACCCGTCGCTTGCGACGAAGGGCTCGACGAGCGAATTAACTCAGACACAGCCCACTGAGTTTCTCGCCGGATCTTCTCAGTGTGTCGCGTTTCCGATCCGGTGGTAGATTCTGCGAAGCACTGCTCTTGCTAGGGCCAGTGCTAGCAACACTCCGGTTTGAGCTCCGTGAGCTCACCTACATGTTAGGGCAAAGCTGAAATACCCTCTCAATGCCATCAGTATAGGCAGGATAAAAAAAAACGACTGTTTAAATAAGTAAAATTGAAGTGTCTGTTTGCAATGTCAAAGTGTCAACTTTGCCTATTCATCTGTTTGTAACGATTGTGACAGAATTTCCCGGGCAGACAATTGATCTCAATGAATAACCAAATAAAAAAAATAAAAACCGCTTCCGCCGCTAAAAAAAAAAAAAAATAATTACTCTTAAACTCCGATTAAAACGGCAAATATTTTTTTTAAAACCAAAGGGAGGCACAGTTTAGATAGCATTGATTAGAGTATGGAGCCGTGCTTCGCAGAATCTACCACCAGATCGGAACGCGACCCACTGAGAAGACCCGGCGAGAAACTCAGTGGGCTGTGTCTGTGGGTTAAAGACTTCATCTAGTGTTTAGAGACTGTTATAAGTTTGAAGGTATGGTGGAAGGTTGAAGGTACTGTCGAGATCCACAGTAACATACAATTCGATTTATTTTGGAAGCCATAAATAACAAAAGCAAGTGCTAAAACAAAAACAAAACACTATTAGAAATTGCGCATTTACCCTAGTACTTACCCCCACGTGCTTTATACCCACGTAAACCTAAACACGTTGAAATACAACTAACTATAACACAAAATTCGATACTTAAAACCAATATCCATTCTAATCAAAACACACGACGCGCACACATCCAGCGTCTACGTGTACATGTGATCTAATTCTCACGCTCCTCGTGCACAAATTGACCTATCCAGTACGTGAAACGAACTGTTATATAATCTAGCTTAAGACTATTCAAATGGTTTTGCATCCTTTCGTATAATTCTTAGATACATTGGCGCTGCTCAGTTCATTGAAAGACTGTGAATAAATTTATCTCTTGATATCTCAGCCAAGACTTACTTTTGTAAATAATTCAATCAATCATTTTTTGCAACATAGACAGCATAACGGTCCCGTTTTAGTTTTGGATAGCAAACACCACGTCTCGCATAATATTCACGAATGATCAGCTTTGTTCATGAATATCACTAATAGTAGCTGTGTACTACTTATCAATGTTTTCTAGAATATTAAATTATTTTGCAATATATCGTAAAATTTTAACTTTAAAATTTAAATTTCATCCGATAGAACAACCGTTATTATAACACAATAAAATTTTAGTCTCGGGTCTCAGAGTCGGTGGCATTTTATAACTATGGGCTGCGGTAACCGCAGTATACAACTGTAGGTGAGCTGTGAACTCAATTGCGACCTACACTAAAAAAAAAAATACTTAAGAAAATTTGTGTTTTCCTGTGACTTGCCTACGTTCGTTAAAATTGCATAAAAATAAATAATGGCCCCGCTACACACGAATTAATTGGGAAATTGTCCTGAAATTACCTTACAATCATTATATTACTTGTAATTTATTTTTTATAAAAAATAATTTATATCATGCTTCTCACTCTCACAAGGATAAAAATAATGCCAATTTACACATACATTTATTTCTAACCATAAACAGATACATGAAATTTCGTGACTGTTACTTTGAAAAAGACTTAAACAAGATAATAATATGATCCCTGTGTTAAGGGTTCAATTTCCAATAATTCTTCTGACATTAAATTGTCTGATACTGACATTAAATTACTGCCAAAATAAGTATAAAGTTCATAAACACAGCGCGGTTTGGGCTCTGCATTGATGAATTAGTTATTCAGTCAGAACAATAGCTTACTTACAATAACATTACTTTAATAAAATTATAAAACCTATTGGAACTACCAACAGTTGTACCTAGCGCGAGACGGTCCTAGCTTTTCTTTAAATAAATACGTACTTAACATCAAATATTCACGAACGGCTTCCACGTAAAAATAATAACAATCATTTATTAAATAATTAAAACCGTAAACATTATATATTTGCGTAATTGCTGGTAATAGGGCATATAGCAAGCAATCACTTGAGCCGTTCTACGACACAATTGAGTCTCCGACCTCATGTCTATAGGTGATGGTGATGAGTGGTGATGTCTATGACCTCCGATAGCCACAAACAACAAGGGTACTCGTTCTAAAAAAAACGATATATCGGAAACTCACGTTTAAAACTATAAAGGTCAAAGAAACAATACGACGACCTCTCCACCTCTTCAATTGGTTACCTCAAAACACACTAACTATTTTCAACGATCGGGTTAGTCATACGAACGGTTTTAACTATTCGAATATTTCAGTCGATTCAAATAAAAATGTTAACAGGCTAGTTACCGAATGCCAAGTCTGTTATTCACATCTCTGTAAAATGCAATTGAGAAGCTATTCCGAGTTCACGCGTGACTCACGATGTAATTTTGAGCACATCCATCCTTATTATATATAGGATAATTAGTTCGGGTCAATTTGTTGGTGAATACCAATATTTATTTAGTCTTATAAATTGGAATTTTATCTCTGAAAGATAAAATCCGGAATGAGATTATTCGACAGAGAACTAAAGTCATCGACATAGCTCAAAGAGTCAGCAAGCTGAAGTGGCAGTGGGCTGGCCATATATGCCGTTAGAGTGACGATCGCTGGAGCAGACGGGTTCTCGAGCGGAGACCGCGCAGCGGAAGACTTAACGTGGGACGCCCCCTGGCTAGATGGTGCGATGACCACCGCACGGTGGCCGGCAAGAAGTGGATGAGGAGAGCCGCAGACCGGGCTCAGTGGTGTAGATTGGGAGAGGCCTATGTGCAGCAGTGGACGACTGTGGGCTGTTGAAGATGATGATGATGATGATGATGATACATTGTTGTAATGAGGAATCGATAATGCATGACAGAACCTCAATAGGTCGTCTGTCCTCCTTGCGGGAGGCCTACCCACGCTACGTCTTTCGGTTTAATACAATAACACCACAAAATTTATCACGTAAACACCTTCAACAAAACACCACAACAAGCAGACCCGTTAAATCAAAACCAATATTAGTCGGGAAAGACAAACAAAAATAAACCGAAAACTAATTAATTCCGATCGCAATCAAAACGCCCACAGCAATTAACCGAGCACCGATCATCGGTAAATCTTATTGACGGTCTTGGCACGGTATCGAAATAAATTTCTTATCACATTAGACGAAACGGAAGTTAAAACTACACTGTGTGCTTTTCATTTGTTTGTTTCAAGATTTTCAACGACTCGAAACCGTATAAGATAAAATTAAAACTTAATAAATCTACCTAACCCTTCGTAATATAAATCATCCAATCACCATGTTACCGAAATACCGTTTTTCATTCTCACGAACGAGTCTGTGCGATGTTTTACGAGGCATAAAAGCAGTCTTCACTCCGACATTGTTTAAAATATTTAAATGACTTTATTGTGTGCTAAATGTCAATCCGAATTGAGGGTTTACAGTAGACTTTTATCTGATTGTATTATAAATAAATTCATATGACGACGGGAGGCAACGAAGAAAGAAGAATGGTTTCAAACGTTTGGAATTAGGAATTGTAATATGTTTTTTTTTGGCGTATCTATGCTAGTAACCTCGACGGATTATACAAGTTTCAACAAACATGTAGGCAAGCTGAAAGGGCCCAGACTGCCGAATTTGTTAACACTAGCCCTAGGAAGGGTAGTTCTTCGCTGAATCTACGACCGAATCGGAATCGCGACCCAAAGAGAAGATTCGGTGAGAAATTCACTGGGCTACAAATTTGGGACGTATCTACTGCATTTTTTTGTAATACTCACTTGTCAAGTGTTTCTATGTTAGCACGCATATCATTTTAAAGCTGGGTCAAGGAATAGGTTTTTTTTGTGGTAAGTTTAATAGTTTTTATTTTATTTTGGTACGCATGTTTTAGACTCATGACATCCTTGATGTTCAGCGGCTATCAGTATAGCGGGATAAGCTCATAAGCAATGCTTGCATAACTGAGGAACTGGGGAAGCAAAACTGAAGTAAGGTAAGTATAAAATATAACGAGGATATTAATAGTCTTTTTTTTTTGCTGATTGTCGTCATCCATGGACATCGGCACCTTCAAACTGAGTCTGAGCTCGTCGACGGGTTCTTGTGACGCCGGAAAGACTTCAAACAACAGCTTACTCCAATAAAAAGACTTGAGGAAGAACAAGAAGCATAGCTAAGTTACGGTTTTCGTTATTATGTAAAACTGTGGGTAGCTTTTAACAATGGCCTGACGAGACTGGCGTAAAATGTTGCATAAGTGTTTCGACAAACACTAAATTGCCAAGCTTTTGGCATTTGTCGTGTATGATATGAAACTTGATTTGAAATCGCCATCCACGGTTTCTCATAAAACCCATTGAGACCAGTAACAGCTGTGTAAGTCGGAGGCACGTGGTATTGGTTTACATCTATTACTGGTGGTAGGACCTCTTGTGAGTTCGCGCGGGTAGGTACCACCACCCTGCCTATTTCTACCGTGAAACAGTAATGCGTTTCGGTTTGAAGGGTGAGGCAGCCGTTGTAACTATACTGAGACCTTAGAACTTAAATCTCAAGGTGGGTGGCGCATTTACGTTGTAGATGTCTATGGGCTCCAGTAACCGCTTAACACCAGATGGGCTGTGAGGTCGTCCACCCACCCACATAAGCAATAAAAAATAAACATTTATAAAAGCATAAATCACACTGCCAACAATCATAGACGTAAAATAAGACAGGTGTTAATTAAGGAACACTTCACGGCGATACGCGGTACCGCTCTGTTAATCCCCTAATAGCCAAGATCGGCGTTTCAAGGGCGTTACACAAAGGAACTCGTAAATAATTTGCATAATAAATAAAATTACGACCACAAAATACGTAAGCAGCATCTGCTTATTATAATTATTACTGAATTTATTAATTTTATATTCAGATAACGTATTGTTATTGTTTACATTGTTTTAGAATAATAACGACATTAAAATTGTATTTTCTGCGGTTACCGCGAATCTTTTTTTTTTATTGGTTAGATGGGTGGACGAGCTCACAGCCCACCCGATGTTAAGTGGTTACTGGAGCCCATGGACATCTACAACGTAAATGCGCCACCCACCTTGAGATATAAGTTCTAACATCTCAGTATAGTTACAACGGCTGCCCTACCCTTCAAACCGAAACGCATTACTACTTCACGGCAGAAATAGGCAGGGCGGTGGTACCTACCCGCGCGGACTCACAAGAGGTCCTACCACCAGTAAGAACTACGCCAGGTGAGTATTGTGTGAGTAATCTAGAACATAATCAAAAATACTTTGCGTCAAAAAATAGACGGTAGTTAGCATAATATTCAAATGTCGTCGAAACAACACCTTGGTCGTCCGTGACCACGAAAACTGTGGAGTATTCGAAACACCGGAAACAATATAATGACAATAAAAAACGCGAGATTAAACCGTAAAAATAGTTTTAATAAAAGGTAATATGTCAAGGATTATTTGTTGTAAGGTCGAGTTTATACGATCGAGGCACGCTAACCCTCTTGACCTAAAGTGTATTAACATTTTTTTAAGAAATGAACTGATAAACTATCACACATACATAAATATATTTTGACGATTGAACGAGCTCACCACCAACTTGGTGTTCGGTGGATGCCGGAGCCCGAATAAGCTATCATAATGGGAAAATACCGCCACCCATCTTGAGACATGAGGTTTAAGTCTCAATAATACTATTACGGCTACCTCAACATTTCCAACCGCGATGTCTACCTGTGTAGGCTCAGAAGACACCACCAAGATGCATTCACGAAACAGCTGCCCTTGAGTGTTTAGATCTTCTGCAGAGGCTCTCGGGCAGCTGTTACCAAATACCCATCCCTCCTGACAGAGCCCGTGCTCAACAACGTGTTCTGGTGAAACGAGAAAGGCCTCCGGACCACGAGTACTTTAAAAAAAATACGTAGTCATATATGTGTTATATAGTTGCTGATAGTAGTGCGCATGTATGGACCAGGATGAGGTTATTCAATCCCGATTTTGCAGGATAGCCATCGGAGCACCATGGTTCTTCAGGAACGTGGATCTCCATGATGACCTGGAACTGGACTCAGTCAGTAAGTATCTACAGTCGGCATTATTGCGCCACTTTGAGAAGGCGGCACGACGTGAGAATCCTCTTGTCGTGGCCGCTGGAAAGTAACTAGTCAGGTCATAAGTATTGTCACACAGTAAAAACTTTTCTTTTAGAATGCTGGCCACAAAAAAGTTTATTGAATTCGAATTTCAAATTGTTCATGAAAATAAAAATGTATACTTTTAGAATTTTACTCATTTTTAAATATGGAGTGGACGCTTAAAGAAGACCGTGTTGCAGTTATTGCGTTGCATCGTTGCGGTTACGCGCCACTTCAAATTTTTAACATACTGAAAAATTTGAATATAACCAAAAGATTCGTTTATCGTACCATCAAACGATACAATGAAGACTCTAGTGTAGATGACAGGTCAAGAAGTGGTCGCCCTCGGTCTGTTAGGACTCCAGCAGTGATAAAAACTGTGAAGGCGCGAATTCAAAGAAATCCCAAACGTAAGCAGAAACTGTTGGCCCTTCAGGTGGGGTTAAGCAGAACCACGGTAAAAAGGGTGTTAAATGAAGACATAGGTCTTCGGGCATATCGAAGAAAAACAGGACATCGTTTGAATGCTCGTCTAATGGACCTGAGACTGAAGAGATGCCGCGCTTTGTTGAAGCGGTACGCGGGAAAAAAATATCGGGAAATTCTTTTTTCGGATGAAAAATTTTTTACCGTAGAAGAGAGCTACAACAAACAAAATTATAAGGTGTACGCACACAGTAGTGAAGAAGCGAGCAACCGTATTCCGCGTGTCCAACGAGGTCATTTTCCATCCTCGCTCATGGTATGGTTGGGAGTTTCTTATTGGGGCTTAACAGAGGTACATTTTTGTGAGAAAGGTGTAAAAACGAATGCAGTTGTGTATCAAAATACAGTCCTGACGAACCTTGTGGAACCTGTTTCTCATACCATGTTCAATAACAGGCACTGGGTATTCCAACAAGATTCGGCGCCAGCTCATAGAGCGAAGAGCACACAAGACTGGCTGGCGGCGCGTGAAATCGACTTCATCCGGCACGAAGACTGGCCCTCCTCCAGTCCAGATTTGAATCCGTTAGATTACAAGATATGGCAACACTTGGAGGAAAAGGCGTGCTCAAAGCCTCATCCCAATTTGGAGTCACTCAAGACATCCTTGATTAAGGCAGCCGCCGATATTGACATGGACCTCGTTCGTGCTGCGGTAGACGACTGGCCACGCAGATTGAAGGCCTGTATTCAAAATCACGGAGGTCATTTTGAATAAACTTCAGTGTCATAAGAATCTATGTTTTGTTAAGTTCATTTTGGTATATGAATGGTTACATAATGAATAAACTTGTTTCAATTATTTTACATTAAACATGTGACAGAATTTATGACCTGACTAGGTACATATCCGATTCTGTAGACCGAATGGTAAATAGTCAACGTCGCCCAAAACACGTCATTACGGACCCTCCCGATCCATTAACTGTGCTTTTAGGTACCACAAGCACCAGTCACCGTCCTCGTCGAACCCGTCGCTGGCGACCAAGGGCTCGACGAGCGAATTAACCTATAGACACAGCCCACAGAGTTTCTCGCCGTATCTTCTCAGTGGGTCGCGTTTCCGATCCGGTGGTAGATTCTGCGAAGCACTGCTCTTGCTAGGGTCAGTGTTAGCGTCACTCCGGTTTGAGCCCCGTGAGCCAGTTAAGATTCCGCTGAAATAGCCTCTCAAGGTTATCAGCTCAGGTAGGAGAAAAAAAAAAGACCACGATATAAGTTTTTTCCAAATACATATTACTAAAATGCAATTGAGATTTCGAACTGGCAACTCAACGCGAACGGCAGCATCCACGATATGTTTACTTATGATTCAATCTGAATCAAATTATAAAACAATTTCAATATAAATGCGAATGTAATTGAAAATTCCAGTTCTACGAAGTCTCAAGTATTTTCCATTAATACGAGTAGTAATGTGTTCTAATGAATTAGTGTGACAAGCTGTAAACTAATTAATATTCGCGTGATTAATAATTGCGTTAAATTAATTGCGTTATCGTGCGACTTAAACGAATGCGTTGTTTTACATACGGCTCGTCTCCTAAAACGTAAGGGCTCGATTTATTTATGTAAAAAAAAATAATATTAATTTATATTAATGAAAAAACACACATTTATCTAACAAGGAACTAGGATTTTCACTGTTCTATAGGAATCTGAGATTAATACATGTACATACCTACGTTAGTATATTTATGTATAGATAGATATTAAAAAGAAAACAAATGAATTCGTCGTCCTAGTTCTGTTTGCTATCATGCGTGTTTTTTTAGTTATTAAACTACATATAACTATTTTACCGGTATGTTGTAATGATCTCGCACAGGTCTACTCGGCTAAATAACAGTCTTAAATTCTGATTTGAAGGATGGGATAGCTGTTGCACATTACAATTTTTAAACATCGACCTTGTTGATTTAAGGCGTCGGCAATCACTTTTTTCTTATCTAAAAGCTCCACAGAGTTTCTCAAGGTAAACCATAGAGCACAATTAAAAAAAAAAAACTACCTCGTTCATATTATTGTGACCATGACCATTCTCCTGTCTTGTCCTATACTACAAAGCGAATTTTTATTTTTAACATCCAGACGCTGACAACGTTATAAAATCTACCGAAAGTCGATTACAAGATGCCGTTTTTACCAGACGTTGGCCACACGAATACATTACAAAGACAAATTTTCAATTCGACGTGCATGTCACAAAAACTTTCCGATCTGTCCGATGTCTAGACATATTTTTGTGCCAATAACATCTGCTTTTTATATTTAAAAATTTGAACGAAATATGTATGACGCGATGGCTGGTCGCTTACAATAACGCTTTTTTTGTAGGCGGGCACTTTATACTATTAAGGCTTTTTCACGCACAAATGTGGGAAAATGAAACAAAGCTGCTGGACGTAACTACTCGGGTTCCTCCAAAAAGTCCACTGAAAAAATCTCAGTAAATGACCACCATTTTACTGCGATTATATTTCATCCCATATCATCTCATTTCATTTCATTTCATCCCAGTTGATTAATGTCTCAAATTAATCATCTTCATTTCATTTCACTCCATTTTGTCATTTTTCATAAAAATAAGAATATAAATTAAAATAAGACATAACTTAAAGGTCTTAGTTACCAGGTCATAAAATCCCTTAAAAAAAAGACTTTTTCCAAATATGTATTGAATTTGGTCGCACCAATCCTATTAATGCATTAATGGTGTTTCATGCGTCCATTGAAGAAATTGAACATGGAACGTTTGCTATTTATCGCTACGTTCAGCGGTGATCGAGGACACGTTGCGGTTCCTCAATTGTTTTATTCGCATAAACAGGACAGGACAGGAGGATAATCGACTTAAATGGAACTTGTCATCTACAGGCACTCGGTGTTGCTGCCCACTAATTTCTCATATCGAAATCTTTATTGCATATAGGGTCTATAGGATTATTTACCACGTTTCTGAGGATAGGGAGATGACTCAATAGATCAGTAATGACGCTCCTACCCGCTTTTCTTCAACTTGTGTCCACCCAGTGCTCCTACTACAGACTAATGATCGGAAAGTGCCATATACTCACTAAAGTTAGTCACGGAGCGCGTACCCTATAAAGCAGCAGCACAGATTGTAAGCCTGTCATGTTACAATATAAGACGGTGATGACATTGCTTTTATTTAACTGCAAAACAAACACTCAAAACAAAGACATTGAGTCATTAAACGTGGAGCGAAGACCGAGAGACCTATAGATCCGCTCGCCTCGAACTGTGTCACAAGTTCAAGGATCAGAGAGTGTGGCGTTCACTTCCTACAGCGACCGGTATTCAGAACCGGCACAAGCGGTAAATGACCGATGATAAACGAACTAAAAGAACTTACAGCACGTCAAGTTTTTACGGACACGCTAATTTTAGATACGGTCGATTGATATGGATTTATGAAAGAAAAAAAAAATGGAACTCGATTTCGTTTCCATGAAGTTATATGTTAGTGTTAACGCTAAATAGTGATAGTTTTCGGTAGGCAGCGGCTTGGCTCTGCCCCCGGCATTGCTGAAGTCCATGGGCGACGGTAACCACTCACCATCAGGTGGGCTGTATGCTCGTCTGCCTACAAGGGCAAAAAGAAGATAAACCACAGTGATAAAAGATTTCGTTTAAAAACGGAAACTTTTGATATTAAAATCTACATATCTGCTGATTTTCTAGACTGTTTGAATCGTTAATAATATGTAAAATTATTTTAATTTATCTTTAAAAATATTTATAAGATTCTTTTTTGTAACATTTGTCGTCTTCGTTGAATTTCAAAGCGCTCTTCTTTTAACAATAAATTTTTTTTGTACAATGTCAAATTCAGCATTGACCTCGTTATTTTCTTTTATTGGCATCCATTTTAACGTGCCGAAGGTTAAACTAGTCTAGACTATTCTAGACAGATAAAAAAATAGCACTTCGTAATGCGGGGCTAACGAAATTTTTGTCTAGGATTAGAAAATGAGGAGTTAAATTCTATTATTGATGAACAAAAATAGATTGTATTAAGCAGTTGTACGATTGAAATCTTCATGCCCTACGACTATTCTATTATTATACTTACTTAAAATAAACGACGCCATTAAAACACGGCTATCCCAAATCAAACCACAACGCATTGTTTATTTCAGTCCGAAATCAAAGTCTGTTAACTGTAAAAAAAAGGAACTATTTCGATAAACTAGATAATTGTTCTTTTTGGTTTGGCTTCTAAAGAACTTATTATCAATCCTTTACTTCCGATAACGTTGGTGAAAATATATGTAACCTGTACTATAACTATCATAGCTAGCTAACATTCAGTCGACGTACTCAGCTAGTTAATGCAAAAACTTACACAAGACTAACCGATACTGCCTCTTTTCATTATGCAGAAAAGAAGCAGCCAATCAGGGAAGGTTTAAGTACAAACAACATCTTTTAGAAATTTATTACAGTACCAAACAGATCAAAGCAATCTAGAAAATTCTTTCGTTTTCTTCAGACATTCAAAGTCAATTTCTTCTTTCAAATTCAAGCATCTGTGGATTTTTCCAAAATTATGTAATATCGACGGGTCCTCTCTAGTATCGACAAAAACCTCGAAGTATATCTATACTGTGGCATCAGAACTCAAAATTTTCATGGACATAATTTCCAGATCAGCAGTGACGTAGGTACAATATGCGCCCGAGAAAAAACAGCGACGATCATCAACCTGTATGTACCCTCATAAATATCTGAAATAACTTCAGAATGTAAAGTCTTTCTTCTCAGAAAGAGATCGATATGAGAAACATAAACACTTACAACATATTACCTTTTGTTATCTACCAGTGAAGAAATAATGTTGAAAGACAGAAACCATTCCCGATGTTCAACATCAAAGAACGGTTTCTATAAACAATACAACACCGATTTGACTTTCATAAGAAACAGACGGCACAATTGAAGATACTTGATATTAAATTATGCTCGCATCTCAGTGTTCGCGATATTTGACCCGATGAAATGTGAGTTTCTTTATATCGAATTCGAAATTAAATTCCAAAAGCCAATCTAATTAACTCCAGGAGTCTAAAGTGTTTTACATTATTGTGTGACCAGGACAAAGACTGTGAGTACTAATTTTTTAAATCAGTAAAATGTATTTTTACTGGTTGTAGGATCACTTGTGAGTCCGCGCGGGTAGGTACCACCGCCTTACCTATTTCTGCCGTGAAGCAGTAATGCGTTTCGGTCTGAAGGGTAGGGCTGCCGTTGTAACTATACTGAGATCTTAGAACTTATATCTCAAGGTGGGTGGCACATTTACGTTGTAGATGTCTATGGGCTCCAGTAACCATTTAACAGCATGTGGGCTGTGAACTCGTTCACCCATCTAAGCAATAAAATAAAAAGTTGTATACATATAAGTTTTAAAAAACATCTTCGCCGTAACTTGAGCTAGGAGTTTCTTATTTCTTAGGGGCACCGAAAACGAAACGAACTATACATATCGAGGGGTGAAAGGCTATTTGGTTTAAGCGAGTTTCGGTAGGCCGCAGCTTGGCTCTGCCCTTGGCATTGCTGAAGTCCATGGGCCACGGTAACCACTCACCATCAGGTGGGCCGTATGCTCGTCTGCCTACAAAGGCAATTTTCGCTTAATACGCGAAATTTATCTTTGTAATTCTTCTTCCTATTCGTACACTCTTGACAGAGTGGTCGTGGTCATGCATCAGTCGGATCCTGCGATACCGATGGCACGATGTTTCGCAGAGTGAGAACAACAATTTATGTAACTGGTAATTTATTTACTGGTGGTAGGACCTCTTGTGAGTCCGGACGGGTAGGTACCACCGCCTTGCCTATTTCTGCCGCGAAGCAGTAATGCGTTTCGGTCTGAAGGGTAGGGCTGCCGTTGTAACTATACTGAGATCTTAGAACTTATATCTCAAGATGGGTGGCGCGTTAAACTTAAGCCTTTGATATTTTATAAACGCGAAAGTTTGTGAGGATGTTTGGATATTTGTTTATCGTTTGCGCAATAACTACAGAACAGATTTTGGTATGAAATATCGCACAAAAATAGATAATAACCTAGATTGACGTAAAGGATACTTTTGATCGTGTTAACTGACATGGCCCAGACAACGCAGGGTTTATATGCTCTAATAAATCCAACAGTACGTTGGCTGGTTCGTGATTTTTACGTATCTAATATAAATCAACTGGTAATTTGTGGACAAGAGAGCGATACAACCAACTATTTATCCCGAAAAATAGCAACGCGTTACGTTCTTTTTGAGTTACATACATATTTAACATAGGTGAAATTGCCGGGGTCACGTCTTATTCTCTTTTAACAAAGACACTGACTCCGGCTGAGAATCGTACTCGAACTCTGCAGAAAAGAAGTTGTTTTGTATGTTTGTTTAAAACTACAAAATACAATTCTTGTTCAGGCGTTTACTTCATCTACATAAAATAAAAAGATAAATACAAAACAGTTAAGTGACTGTTTCTACTCTGTTTGTAAAGAGATTGTCTTATTTTATTTATTTTTATACTTATTGTACACAAAAAGAAAATACAATAAAAACAGATTTAAAGAATGTCTAAATACTATGTACAAAGGCGAGCTTAAGTCATTCATGAGTTTTCTTCCAGCAAACCATTAGCAGAGAGAAATACGATGTATAAGAGGGGAATAGTGTACAATTTAAGAGCTATTAAAGCATGATTTTTAATCTAAGTATTAAAAAAACAAAAATCTAATATTAAATGACAAATACATATAAATAAAAATACATAAAACAATAACTTAAATACGATTAAAGTGACAGGAAATGTTTCTTCATTTGACTCTTAAAAACTTCTAGAGAGGAACTAGCACGAATAGGTTGAGGGAGAGAATTCCATAATCGCACTGCTTGTATTGTGAAAGAGCCACTATAGCGATTAGAGCTGTGTATGGGAGTTTTTAAAAGAAGAGAAGTGGCTTGTCGACTAACTTTGCCGTCAGGAATCAGATAATCAAAGCGTTCACGGAGATAGATAGGGGCATCAGGATTGTGAAGAATAGAATAGAGAAAAGAGAGAATGTGGCAATCTCGACGTCGCCTAATTAGCAGCCACCCCAGCTCAGCCCGGAAATCAGACACATGGTCATACTTCCGGAGACCAAAAATGAAGCGGATGCACAAATTCTGCAGACGTTCTAGTTTATCTAAAAGCAATTCAGAAGCATCTAGAAAACAGATATCAGCATAATCAAGAAGAGGAAGTAGAAGCGTTTGGGCAAGAGAAATTTTAGTGCGAAGAGGCAAGAATTTTTGAAGGCGTTTCAGAGACTGAAAGGAGTAAACTGTTTTTCTGCTTACTTCGGAAACGTGATTGTCTTTGAGAGATTGTCTTTTCTTTTCTAAATTATTATTTCTATATGAACAAGTTATAATATGTGTGTTATCAAAATATATTTCTTTAGAATTAGCTTTGTTTTAATTTCAATTACAAAACAAATTTGAAAAGACTTTTAGAAAAGAAAGGACTTTAAAAAAATATAAAATAATATAAATCTATATGATACATTCACAACCATATTTATTTCGGATCGAACAAGACGAAAAACGTTACAAAAAAAAATGGATTACTTTTTTCTTTTTAATTAAGAGACAATTCATGTTCATGACTTTAAGGCAATGGAAAAGTTTTTTTTGTCATACTTGAATGCACTAAACAAATATTACTGACTTCATTAAAAGGCACTCCAATTGAATACATAGTAATTGTAAGTACGAGAACACCTGTTAATCAATTATCTAATCGATGCGATATTTCCGCGCGTGGGTGTAAATGGAAAATGTTTGCTAATACCTAAATAAGAGCTCAGACAGTCTCGTCCGGCCATTAGCGTTAAAAGCTTTATTGATTTCGCAAACGCACCCAACACGAAGGGGGCCGAATGGACGACGCCGCGACGCTGGGAACGGAAGGTAATTCCGCAGGGTTAGACGAGACGACAGAAACTTCGTTTGTGACATTATTTTATACAACAATCTCTCTTCTTCTTCTTTTACTTCACCTTATCCCACTAGGTGGGGTCGGCACAGCAAATTTTTCTCTTCCATTCTCTTCTATCAGCCGTCATCTCAACACTCACTCCTCTCTCTCTCTCTCATATCGTTATTCACACACTCCATCCATGTCTTCTTCGGTCCACCTCTTCCCTCTCTACCTTGCACTGCCATTTCCATGCATCTTCTCTCTACGGAATCTGTTGTTATGAAATTTTTTAAAATCAAAAACTATTACGCATATATTTTTTTGGTTTTTTTTTTGGCTTAGCTGGGTGGACGAGCTCACAGCCCACCTGATGTTAAGTGGTTACTGGAGCCCATAGACATCTACGACGTAAATGCGCCCGCCAACCACCTTGAGATATAAGTTCTAAGGTCTCAAGTATAGTTTACATTTAATAAGTTAGTATAAGTTGCAGTTTACATTTTGATTACTAGATACATATTTGGTAAAACAATTTAATGATAATAATCTATTACCGTAGACATTGTTACAGTGTGAATTATTAAACGAGGATCTCGGTTAAGTTTACAAACGAAAATATATTTTATTTAACGTTCGTTCAACCCAAGATCGACCAAAAGTTGTTTCTGCAATCAATCATCGACAAAACTAATATCGAAGAAAAACAAAAAGCGCTCATGAACCTAACAAAAGTTTAAAAAAACTCAGACGGTTCAACGACCCATCGTTAAGTTTCGCAATTTAATCTTAAATATCTTTATTAAACAAAGAAAATTCTGACAACGCACATCGTTGTGCACTCTAAAGAAGATTTTTATTAAATATTACATGTAATCTTTGTTAGCGCATCGATGTCAGCCCTTGTTAGAATATCTGATCTACAAGTACCGCTATCACTTCAATGATTAGGTAAATTACCAGACCAACACCATTATAGTTTACACCCGTAAACTATAAAACTGTTCGAATTTAAGCCGTATTGCGATCGCGATAAGGACTTAATACTGTGTTACGTGCCTTTTTTCTGGAAAATATAAAATGGTTTTTAAAGCCGGTAGGACAAACAACCAGGCCAGTAACCTCGCTAAATGCGAAAGTGAAATCCGTCACTTGTTACTAATAAGAATCAAACGGAAACGAATTATGGATGTAGTTTTGAAACGTGCATTCATTTTTGACGACACCGTAATGTACAAGACTTTAATAAGTATGCGGAGACTACGAAACTAAGCTTTGAACTGCGGTGACGCCGGTGAGCTTTCTAAGAATTAAATATTAAGTAATCCGATACATAAATTTTACGTCACGCATCTACTTCTACTCAAAAGAAAAACTATTACTTTGTCCTGTACGCCCGTAGTTGGAATACCCTCTTAGGCGACACAAGATTACGTACGGAAAAAAAATCTACTTAAATGAATAAATCAACATGGTTTCGTATATAGTAATGACATTATCTCAGACTTGTTATGTGTGTGCATACAATATTAGCTTACCTTTACATATTCATATGTATAGTAGTATAGAAGCAGTACTCATGCACACAATTTTTTACGAGGATAGTCTGACTTGGGAATTGTTGGGAGGCGTGATAACCCACACCAAAAAATAAGAAAACAGCAATTCCAAGTATATTCTCCAAGCAACTTACCTGAAACAAAAAAATATATATTTAATTTCACACACAAATTTTTTTAAACCAAGCAATAATCATCTTTACAATAAACATAACGCCAGTAAACGATATGGCGCGTTGTGAGCCGGAACGGATTCATACCATCAACCAGTCTATTTCTGTCGCCAAGCAATCACGCTCCCCGTTTGAAAGATGGTCCAGTCTATTAGACAATACTTTTTAGACTTCCACTCATGCCTTATTATGTCTTAAGATTGGTGACTTTGGAATTGTAATGTTAACGAGTTCCAGTAACTATTTAAGATCGGCTGATTTAGCCCAACAACATAATAATTGGTAATAAGGGCCTGGTTAATCGAAACCTTGTGATTGAATGGAACGATGCCGAGCCTCGAAGTATCTCCAAACTATTTAATTTTTAATCCAAATTTGTACATAGGTAATTTGTGCAAAAATGTGGGTAGAATATCTACGGAGTGTAACAAAACAGCTGACGCGTAAAAACTACGGTCTTGCGGAGAAGGGCACCCGCCAGTTTCTTTCGCTTTGGATTGTGAGTACACGCACTTCCCAAATCTTTAAGTAAGTATGTGTTTAGCTTAGCAAATAGTTATTCGGTTTCCGCTAATGGAAAAGCGTTTTTTTTTTCTTATCCAACCTGAGAACATAATAAATACTAGCGCGACCCGCCCTCGCTTCGCTTCGGAAACTGTAATTTATTATTGATTTCTCCACTATTTAATGGATGTTATTATACATATAAACCTTCCTCTTCAATCGCTCTATCTAATAAAAAAAACCGCATCAAAATCCGTTCCGCAGTTTTAAAGATTTAAGCATACATAGGGACAGAGAAAGCGACTTTGTTTTATACTATTTAGTGATACGTACGTTCATCGTTGTATATACTTTACATATCCATCGCATTTTTTACTTATACTCTTAAAATAAAAAAAAGATATAGAAAAACAGAATAACAATTTTGTAGAAAGCTAACAAAAAACCTATTCTCTATCAATTCATCTATATCTAAATTATTCGAACCTTTGAAATATACCATTAACGTTGTAGACAGAATGCGACACGTTGATAAGAAAGGTCACAACGTCACTGACTGATAACGTGTGTCGCCGGGGGTGGCGTGCGATATCGCGCCAAGATTTATATTCTCCAATAACACTATTATTGGCCTCTATAATAAATAGGTACTTGCGAGGTTAAATTATATAAAGGAAAAAAAAATTTGTTGACTACGTTTTATGTTGATCTAGTTGTTTTTTTTTTAAATTAACCTTCGACCTCGGATATCCGCAGTATCAGAATAGCTAAGTCTTTGTCCGGCCATAAAATACTCTTAAAAGGCTTCACAAAGAAAATGAACATAATGAGATAATTGTGTGCGTAATGGAGTATTATTATAATTTACAACTTAATTAGTGACTCGTGGCATTAATCGACGCAAACAATCAATCAATCAACTTGTACCGCTTCATAATTAAGTATATTAACGATTCTTTAGAGAATTAATAACTTCCATTAAGCTGTAGTGTTTGATCTAGTATCGCAGAAGCCGACAAATACGATAACCTACTTTGACACATGAAGCCGAATTCTCAATACTATTGTAGTGACGGTTGTCTACCCTTCAAACTGCGACGCGTGAGCACTTCCCAGCAGATATAAGTATGACTGGTATCTACCCGAACGGGCTCACAATACTGATTGACATGAGCAAATTCATGTATTCTGAACGGTGCGCAGCGGTTTGGCTCTGCCCCTGCCATTGCTGAAGTCCATAGGCAATAAAGGACGTTCTTCCTTCATGATGAAAGATGATCATGAACAGGCCTTAGGCACGTATTTCTCTAAAATTGCGTAAGGCGATTTAGGACCTCGGCATAATCCTTTCGCTCAAGACCCAAACGCCTTAAGACCACAATCGCTGCTGCTAAAGCTGGGCAATAAAATACAAAATTCGAACTAATTAATAGACGGTAACGCGCAGTTAATAACGGCTATGAGTTCGCCTACCCTTGTAAAGCTAGAAAATACATTAATATGCATTATTTAAAACATGAACGTGAATTTGTTGAACGATATGTCCAAACAAATCACGTTACACAATACGCTCCGTCACGTAAGCCGACACGCAGAACGGTTTACATACGCACAGCACACGTGCACGTACAGAATCGCTAATTGAATAAAACCGACCTAATCTAGTGTGCGTGCTGAACAATATTGCTTCTGTGCAGTCATCTACGAATTCGGGAATGCCCAAAAAATATATAATTAGTGACCTAAGCGTCCGCGGCGTAATGGGCAAGACGCCCGGTGTACTCATATAGAGTGATGTAACTGGGCTTGTCTCATTTAAGAAACAAAGATTTATCTCTCCAGACCTGGCAGGTTTTTTTTATTTTTTATTTATTGCTTAGATAGGTGGACGAGCTCACAGCCCACCTGGTATTAAGCGGTTACTGGAGCCCATAGACATCTACAACGTAAATGCGCCACCCACCTTGAGATATAAGTTCTAAGGTCTCAGTATAGTTACAACGGCTGCCCCACCCTTCAAACCGAAACGCATTACTGCTTCACGGCAGAAATAGGCAGAGCGGCGGTACCTACCCGCGCGGACTCACAAGAGGTCCTACCACCAGTAAATTGTTTTTGAAGTGAGCAAGTTTCTTAATATATCTATGGCTTTTTCCTAGTAATAATGAATAAATACAATGAAAATAAATGAAGTTTCTGATAGTTGTGTCGTTTTATATTTAGCGTGAAATTTAATCGGACCTATATTAACAAAATGTTTGCAAATAAAGATACCGTTAGAAAATTACTTTTCGCTTCTTTTTTTGAACCGAAAAAATTGTTTTGTCTACTTTTTCTTGGACAATCAAAATCAATGCGTCGCGTCGCCATCGTACGTGGCAACGATCCAATTAAACCATCATTCTACGAATGTCGTTTACTAAAATATAACATACATACTTGAAAAGTGTCGAAGAAAAATTTTCACTTTCATTCCAAGATTTAAATTCTCTAATAATATCTTAATATATATAAATTTCGTGTCACGTTGTTTGTCCGCCATGGATACCTAAACTACTGAACCGATTTTTTTTTTAAATATGTGTTTTGACTTTTGTTCCAACTTAGGCCATAGGATGGTTTTTATTTCGATTAATGGTCGCAATATTTATTAATTAACAATAAAATGATTTCTTATGTTGTTTGTTGTCATTAATTGTAAGTTTCATAAGTCTAAAACAGATGGCGCCTTAAATCAGTTTTCACAGACAATTGTAATACTGTCTGACATTAATATCTCATAGATGGCGCTGTGTTAAATATACCAACGTTTCACATAAGCTACAATTTAATAACCCAAACACCACGTGTTGCTGAAGCTAAAGTATAAGTGAAATTAATTTCGTAGTAAACGCAATACAGTGAAATCCAATTGTTCTTACTTTGTTAATTTTTGGTATTAGCATAGCCGGCTACATGTTGTTTAGAAACAAAAACCTTAGCCACAGCAACGTGTGGCCGGATCTGCTAGTAATATTATACGTTTGAAATGTTGTTTTACTGTTGAAAACTTCAATCTTTACGGATTGTTTTCAGAACTTACACGTGTCCACATCGAACAGGAGCTAATTGAAGCCAAGAATTTATCTCATCATTTCCACTCCGTTCCCGTTATACCTAAAGATAAATTTTCGTTTGTCATTTATTCCGTAACGAATTCGCAGTTGTGTATTTAGATCTGATAATACGGTTGTTATGCGCGCGGCGGTGTCTGCATGGTCAATGAAATGTGTCTGTATAGTCTTTGTATGGAAATTTGATTTTTTTTCGGGATATTCAGTGCCCTATGTAACTATCCTGAACTGATACTATAACTTACAAAAAATTATGTCAATCCGAGGTTCGTTGCTTGAAGGAAGGAAAAACCAAAGAACAAACACACATTCACATTTATAGTATCATAAATAAATAAATGACTAGTATGGAAATATGTCAGATCAGATCAGATTCTATTTAACACATACAGTTGGATGACTATGATTCAAACTTTTAAAATTGTATTGCGGGCGTTCTCGTGTTACATAATTACCAGATTCCCTTATACACCGATTCTACCACCACCTCGAGTCCTGAGGATGAAGTTGCAATATTATGATATTACTACTTGGCGGCAGAAATAGGGATGATAGCGGTACCTAGAGGTGTGAGCTTACACTTAATGCGTATTACTAGTAGAAATTTACTTTAATAGAATATAGATTTTATATCTAATTACAGTACAAGATTACCGTGTAATTCAATTAATCTAAAATTTTAAGAAGTAATTCTAAATAAGAACAAAAAAAAACAACACTCAATTTCGTTTGTAATATAAAACAGATATCACAATTTAATTATAATATCGAGAACTGATTTATCATAACAATCGAAGGATTGATCAGACTTTTGTATATTATACGATTATTCAATGTTTTTCGTTATTATTTTTTATTTCATTGATGGGTGAACAAGCTCATGACCGGACTTATTAACCACATAATTTAAATTTACATCACCAGCATTACATACCTAAACTTCCTTCCAAAGTCAGAATGTCATGTTAACACTTTAATGTTAAAATGTAACATACGAGTTATTTACAAATTAGTACGAGTAACCAAACACGCGTGTTCAATGCGACAACAAATATTAAGAGCCACGGTCGTTCGGAGCTGAGAAAGTCTTTCGATGGTAACCAGTGGTAAGTGGGTACCGTATAAGAAATTTCATAGCATAATTAACAGAAATTAGATGATGACCGAGCTATACTCGTTTTTTTTTTTTTTTGATAACGCCATCTTGTTGTTTCTTTAAAGGTTAGGTTAGGTTAGGTTAGGTTGCCCTCAATTAAGAAAAATAGTATTATTATTCGCCAATAGATGTCGGGAAGAGTTGATTATTGAAAACACGAATAAAAAAACATTTTCTAAAAATAAATCGTAGCTAGATCGATTTATCGCCCCCGAAATCCCCTGTATACTAAATTTTATGAAAATCGTTGGGAGCCGTTTCCGAGATCCAGATTATATATATACAAGAATTGGTCGTTTAAAGGTATAAGATAAGATAATAATAAGCATAGCGTTTACTGTTAATGCCAAATAAAATAATCGCCTATACATTTCCTATTGTTTATCAATGTACGACATTTTATTGAAACCTTTCAAATTGAACTTATCTAGTCACTTTTATTTCCGTGACAGTAATTCAGAAAGCTTCGCCGCATAGATGGGTATGTCGTGACTTTAAAATGCACTGCTATGAACAATAGGATCACATTTTGGATGCTTCAGGCACATAGCAAAATAAAAAAAAAATAGTTTTGATTCATGCACACAGAGTTATATTTAAATCAATGCATGCACATAACAAAATCAACGTCCGTACTCCATCCGCTCCTTCTTATGTTATAACAATCTTAAAATTTCGCGATTTCACAACTAAATTCGATATTATTTCCATAAAAGGCTTTCTTTTTTTAATTCGACGACTGACGACCGTTTCTAGAATCTGAAGTGTACAAACATTAACACAGAAAGCTTCCCTGTTGTGTTAAAAACAAATTATTTTCAATTATAAACTGTTGTGGATTAACAACAAAGTAATATATTTGACAATAACATAATTAACTGTTTCTTTGTCAGCGACGTAGCTTGAACAAATGTTTACCGAACCCGACAGACGTAATCATTCTCTTTTGAAACAAAAGATATTCCTGTTTGAATAAAGGCCTTATTAATATTATATTTGATTAAAGCATAATCTGAATGAAGGCATTGTAAATAGGAACGGGGCATTGTGATAATAGGTTTCAAGTAGACAAATGTCTTTTCTACAAGTCTTTGAAGTCGTCGTGGCCTAAAGGATAAGACGTCCGGTGCATTCGTAGCGATGCAACGGTGTTCGAATATCGCAGGCGGGTACCAATTTTTCTAATGAAATACGTACTTAACAATTGTTCACGATTGATTTCCGCGGTGAAGGAATAACATCGTGTAATAAAAATAAAATCCGCAAAATTATAATTTGCGTAATTACTGGTGGTAGGACCTCTTGTGAGTCCGCACGGGTGGGTACCACCGCCCCGCCTATTTCTGCCGTGAAGCAGTAATGCGTTTCGGTTTGAAGGGTGGGGCAGCCGTTGTAACTATACTGAGACCTTAGAACTTCTATCTCAAGGTGTGTGGCGCATTTACGTTATAGATGTCTATGGGTTCCAGTAACCACTTAACACCAGGTGGGCTGTGAGCTCGTCCACACATCTAGTCAATAAAAATAAAAGAAACAAAACCGGTTCGCTTTAAAACCAGACAATAAGTTGAATAGCGGTCGTCCAAATGACCTGAAACGAATCAGGTCCAACTGAAACTGGAATAACGAACGAAGACAAACGAACAATAGAGAAAGTGAAAACTACCGTTGACGGCGTCAATAACAGTATTGAATTAATTAACTTACATCGGATTATAGAAATGAGTTCATGTGTGTTTGAAAATGCTGCTGATTGCGACTTGAAACACCTGTTCAATTGAATATCACGAAGTCCAATATTTTTGAGGAAAATTGTCTTTTTTTTTATTGCTAAGATGTGAGGACGAGCTCACAGCCCACCTGGTGTTAAGTGGTTACTGGAGTCCATAGACATCTACAACGTAAATGCGCCACACACCTTGAGATATAAGTTCTAAGGTCTCAGTATAGTTACAACGGCTGCCCCACCCTTCAAACCGAAACGCATTACTGCTTCACGGCAGAAATAGGCGGGGCGGTGGTACCTACCCGTGCGGACTCACAAGAGGTCCTACCATATATTAGGATTATTTATATTTTTGTAATTTCATCACGTAGAATTACTCAAAAAAACTATGTATTTTTCAAATTGGGCCAGTGTTTTTCCCTACCTAATCGTTGTTAGCTTAAGTCGATAGGGGCTACTCCAATTACGCGCGGACCGGTAGGTGAGGTCACTGACTCAAGCTAAGAGAACTTGCTAACACTAGCCCTAGCAAGAGCAATGCTTCGTTCAGTATACCAACTGATTGGAATCGCGACCCACTGAGAAGATTCGACAGGAAACTCAGTGGATTATGTCTACGGGCTAGTTCGCACGTCAAACTTTTCGTCGTAATCGACGAATTCAATGAAGACGGCGACCAGTGCTTGAAAAGCCTAAAAACACACAACAGACATTTTTTGTGTATACAGCGCCTTAACTTTAGGCTAAGCAACGTTGCAGCAACACCCGTCGAACATGTCATGATGAATGCCAAACTATTCGTTCTAGGTTACCAATTGTGAGCACTGAACCAGAATGTAATTTTGGTTTACATCCTTCTTTTCAGGCTAAAAGGTACCAAACCCCAGTTACCAGAATTATACAACACGCCAGTTCTCTTAAGATAGAAGAACTCTCAGTTGCATTCGAATAACGATTATTCTACCCTTCAAAGTGTGATTTCTGCTTCGCGGTACAAATTTTACGGTATTATTTTAATTTCCTATGTCACACAGTGCGATTACTCGTATCTAACCATCAAGAAACGATATTGCCCATTTTCCGGTAATTCTTTTGGTCGCTTTTACGACACATACGGCAAGAATTAAGGTGAATACCCCAAAAAAGACATTAACTAAACCTACATCGACATCCTGGATACTAATTAATCTGGTTCGTATTGAGGAGTTTAGATACATATATGCTTATTCCGAACAATAATTATATTCCCGTTGTGTACCACACCTTAGTGATTTCATCGGACAGGAATTCTGTGGATATAGATCATCTCAATTTCGAAAGCTAACAACGTCTTGCGGGCCTCTTAATTCTATCCAATTCACGTACAGTAATAAATTAAGCGAAGTCAGTATATCTTTTACGTTCTCGTGTGGATTATTTGAAGAAATTACAAGATGAATACCAATAAATTAGTATGGTTTGGATTTATACAAAAATTTTGCACAAAATGCTTTGAAACATTAAAGATTTTACAACTTTTTTTCCTACCTAATCATTGGTAAACTGAGGGGATATTTGGACTATGCACGGTTTGGTAACCTCGTGGGCTCAACTTTGGAGGACCTGCTAACACTAGCCTTAGCAAGGGTAATGCTTCGCTATCTCTACCACCGAATCGAAATTGCTTTTGCAGCTTTCTTCCTAAAACAAAATATTACAACGCTTCATCAGTAGCGGGACAATTTTCCACAACATTAACTATAACTTTTCTTTGACTTTCCGCAGCTTACATAAAACCTATCTACGAATAAACGTAAGGGAGCGGGTTTGTGATTGGCGTCGATTCCCCGGTCGATTGAGCTCCGTGCTTCGCCAAGCGTATCACAGAGAAAGTGTCGCTATCAATGCACAGTATTATTGCATTTAAACGTTTAAGAGTTCAAGCCTACATTGATGACGTAATAAAACAGATGATACCAGTTTCAAAAAGATCGTATTTTCTTACGTCATTCAAAAAACAAGGGCTTAAATTCGGCAAGCACGACTTATTTATGAATTTCTATATTGTCTATGAAGTTTTTGTAATCGCCTTTTTAGATTTTATCATAGAATAACTTTAATATTTACAATGATAAAATGACAATCTAAAACGTACATATATCTCAAACTTTGTATAAAGTTTGAGATATATGTACCAAGCATTCAAATTATGCAAACATAATACAATGTTCTATATCCATCGACACTAACTGCTTATGAATGATAACAATGATGACAATATTGAAGCTTCATAATTCATAATACTTTGATTGGATAATGAAATCCTTTCAACACGATTTGCATGGTCATTAACCTCTTTCACAATTACGCAAAGCAAAAATAAAGCATGTTGCGTAAAGTTTTACTTTCGATCGTTATTACCCGATGCAGTTCAATAAGTAATATCGATCAGATCGTTCAAGTTTTACATTCCAAATATTAATTTGCATTACTATTTCAGATATCAAGAATTCTCAACATATTTTTAGCAAAAACACCAAATATTTGAGTTCATTTAAAAGCAAACGGACTATAATCTTATTGAATATTTAACGTGAATCTTTCGGAATTGCAATTTGCGATTCGGATTTAATAACTTTAATTGTAAATACAGCAAAAGCAAATAGCACGTAACAGGAAAGAAGTTATCCGGTATTTATAATAATAAAACAATAATTTCAACATAAGTACCCAGTTTAGCCTTTTGATTCTAGTTAGATTTATTGTGAAATAGCTGTATGAGCACAGCTTTGCATTATGCACGAATATACAAATATCCTCAGCGCCAAAGGACCGACTTTTCCTGCTTGATAACTTTTTTTTTTTATTGCCCTTGTAGGCAGACGAGCATACGGCCCACCTGATGGTGAGTGGTTACCGTCGCCCATGGACTTCAGCAATGCCAGGGGCAGAGCCAAGCCGCTGCCTACCGCTTAATACTCTCCACAAGCCTCTTTTAAAGAAGGACATGTCATAGCGCTTGGGAAACACCGTGGAAGGGAGCTCATTCCATAGCCGGATGGTACGTGGCAAAAAAGACCTCTGGAAACGCACTGTCGATGACCGCAGTGGCTCCAGGTAGTATGGATGAACTCTACTCCGGTGGCGGGCGGTGCGATGCTAAAAACTAGATGCCGGTATCATCTCGAACAATTCCTCAGAGCACTCCCCATGGAACATTCGTTACAAAATACAGAGGGAACCGAAGTCCCTCCGCAGACCCAAAGGTTCAAAATTCCAAATTTTATTGCACCCATTGTAAAACATGTAATTGAATAACCTTATTAAATCTATACATAAAAAGGTAAGACAAAACAGTTCATCGCCTTTTCGCTTGTCCGTTTTTCAACTGATCTTTTCGTTTATTAGCTAATACTTTAGCTTTTCAATAAAAAATATGAGGCAGTTTTATTTTCTTTCAATAACAAAATAAAAGAGTAAATGCTGTAGATAAACTGAGTATAAATATAGAGGTGTCAGTGATGTCGACAACACTAGGAAATTTGAACACTGACCAAATCATATCTACATAATGATTTAATTGAAGAATACCCATAATCGTAGGCCAGATTTATCTCAAACATACTCCTCTTTCGATTTGTATTTTTCGTTGAAAGCGATGACGTCATAATAACGATAGATTATACGGCTAAACTATTGTGTTGTCATTCAATTAGCCAACGAATAGAACTTTCGTGCGTTTTTTATTTTACATCACGTCACTGACGCGTCAAGATCGGTGACACCTTTGAGTCACCGATCTCGACAGAGGTGTCACCGATCTCGACAGTGTACTTTCACTACAGTTCGACTCATGTTTAACAATGAAATCCTTTTTAATCGGTGTTTTGTCTAATACTTTCACTGTCTCATAAGCCAAATCACATGTCAACGTGGGAGTGTTATATAAATTTTATTTCCATACTCGCGTTGTGGAAAAGGAACCTGCTTTAATTCCCCCCCTAAATATTTCAGGCCGTTATAGTTTAGAATTTTTTGTAAATTTTCATGTATTATGATTCAGGGTTTTTTTTTGGGTGGTGGCGCGCCACTACTGGTTGCGCGGAGGCCTTTCCAGTTTCACTAGGACAGGCGGGCGAGCAAAGGCTCAGTCAGGCGGGGTGGAACTTCAGAACAGGCGCCCGAGCACCTTCGAAGGAGACCTAGCAACCAAAGAACAGCTGCTTAGCAAATGAATCTACTACCGGATCGGATCCGCGACCCGCTGAGAAAATCCGGCGAGAAACTCAGCGGACTGTGCATGGGTTAGGCTGCACGTCGAACTCTTTGCCGAGTTCGACGAGTACGGTTACCGGGGTCCCTAAGCCTGCGCCTAGTGCTGAAGGCATCTATTGCAAGAGTTATTGGATCTGATAGATCTGTAAGGACGTGGATTCAGGGGTGTTACAGGGGTGTAGCGATGCGTGATCGTTTGAAACAGGTCGTCGTCACCGAAATTGGCATGGAACGCACAATCATCATTTTCATTTTATGTTTAGCTCACTATTTGACCTAAATGAGTAACAAAACCGTAGTAACCCAAAACACAATGAAATTTTGTTCAACAATTAACAATTTTTATGAAATTTGGTAATTTCTAAAATCATTTGTTTTAATCAAAACAATCCATTTGTCAAATATTAAATATGACCTAAATTGGTGAGATAAAAAAACAAAGGACAATATATTTTAATGCTATATAATTAACATGTTTTTGTTTTATATTTCCCCAATGTAAACGTATGGATAGGCTATTTATCGCATAATAGCTTGCAGCACTTGTGTGAGTGAGTATTTGTCACAAATCCAATATCCTTAGAATCGATTTTTGGGCACAAATCAAGGGTTTACGAATATTTTTTTCAAGTTTATGTATGATGAGTGTGCTTGTTTTCAAATTTAGCGGACAATATAAGGTGACACAGTCATGTTTTAGTAAAGTATGTGTTATACCGATAGACCAGGGTCGATAATTTTTAAAACCAAAAAAAATAATAGTAGGATGAAACCCATTAGAAAACGAGAATATTATAAAAACTAAAGGAAAATAATTTACGGGCGATCTGAGGTCGGGAAGGGGATTGGGGGGGGGGTTTAAGGGTAAAAACGGTTTTTCTCGATTTCCGGCAAAACTAAGTCTTATGGAAAAAAGTCAAACGGCAAAGTTGTAGGTAATAAAAAGATCTAAAACTTTTGTATCTTTGTCTACGACGCGTATTCGATATTAGAAACCAATATGCATTTTGGGAATTTTGGTTGATGTAATAAGTGATTAAGTAAACCCATAGCTCATTAGATGTTAAACGGTCACTAGATACAGCCCTTTAGTCAAATGGACTACACTAGGTTGCAATGCTATACGTCAAATATTTTTTACTTCCGAATACTAATGCCGGCCGCTGACATGCGCGCAAATATTCGTACATTGTACGAATGTTTGCGCGCATGTGAAGGGCCGTCAGACATTCATTCGCAAACCTAGCGGCTGTGCAAATGGGTTCGCATACTCAATTTGCGAACCCGTTTGCGCTTCCTCCTACACTTGTTTACGAATGTCTCACGAATTTCTCCTCCTTTTTAATTCGTCAATAGAACATTGAAAAGAAAAAGATTTTTGAATTATTTCCCAGACATCATTAACAGCCATGCTGTTTTTATAGGATTTCTTTTGATGAAGATACGCTACACAGTAGACGTCACGAACTATGAAAATGGCGATACGTCCTTTACCTTCGCAATCGTCGGCGCAACTGGGCAAGCGAATGTGTGGGAGACTACGCGAAGGTTCGAGGTTCGCGCGCTTTGATGTCTGTTAAAAAACTGACACAGCTTGGAAAACCACGAATGCAGCGAAAACTTTGCATAATCATTCGCAAATGTCGTCCTACACTTGCGGGTTTGCGTATTCGTGCGCATGTGAGTGACCGGTGTAAGCTATACATAAACAATAGCGATTTCTTGAAACGATTCCCGGAGTTCGAACAATTGATATCGATAATATATCAGAACGGTATCTATCGATAAATGAAATATGTATAAGCGAACTAATCTATATATTAAAACGTGAAACAAAAACTTTGTATCCCTTTTTACAAAAATTGCGCGGACGGAGGAGTATGAAATTTTCCACACTTATAGAGAATATAGAGAATAAGTGCAAAATGCTAATATTTTTTTAAAATAATGCATAAAAGATACATTAAATCAATAAAGAAAACATTACACACACTACATACCATGTATTTGACGCACACACGCATGCACACTATTTATTGTCAAACTTTTGTTCTTGACGTCTGTTGTCAAATTGAGAATAGAATATGGTTTGTCTTTGTTAATATTTTTTATAGTGTAGTCTTCGCGAAATTTGTGATTATAGAAGTATAAAATAGAATGATAATAGTGTACAAACTTACAATTCCAATTAAATATAGTCGAATTTCGACTACTGCGGGACCTCTAGTTTCTGTAATACGATGACATGAATAAGGTGATATTTTATGATTGCAAACTATACAACGTTACACGTTGTCGGGCGCGCCGGTCGGCTGCGTTTATATTGTTATTTGATTCATTCACTCACAGCAACGAATACAAATAAGAGTTAAAAGTTATTAGAACGAAAATCTGTTTTTTTTTTTCCCTACCTAATCTGGTAGCCTCAAGAGTCGTGCTTCGCAGAATCTACCACCGGATCGGAAACGCGACCCACTCAGAAGATCCGGCGAGAAACTCAGTGGGCCGTGTCTGAGAGTTAATTTACTCGTCGAGCCCTTCGTCGCAGGCGACGGGTTCGACGAGAACGGTGACCGGGCTTAAAGTACCTAGAAGCACCATTAGTGGATCGGGAGGATCCGAGATGACCTGTTTTGGGCGACGTCGACTGCTTTCCATTCTGTCCGCAGGATCGGGAATGTAGTTACCGGCGGCCATGATGAGAGGGTTCTCGTGTCGTGCCGCTTTATCGAAGTGGTGAAAAACTGCGTGACTATCACAAGCTGATTAATGAGATGACAATTAAACAAAAAAAAAGCCCCGCCCCCCAAACCCTTTTTTTTGAGCAGTCGTGTCATGCGAGTCATTGCCCGAATTAAAATCCAACGAACCATCAAACATTTCTGACATTTGACACTATATAAAAAACATACTAATTCATGTCTTTTCAAAAACTGTTACAATCAATTACCTTGGTCATTGTCGTAAACGGAAACGCTATTTACACACCATTTCGGATGGGTCACGTACGTACACGTTGAATTATGTTTAGAGTAAGTGACTGCCATTGTGACATCGAAAGATTGCAGCGACAATACGCAACGTGACGTGACAGTTGCTGGCCGGAATTTTGTGAAAAATGCTCGCAGCACCGACAAACAGTGCCAACTGGTAGAAGTTAGTGGGCGAAACAAAATAATTTCCACGACCTCAATAATAAAGATTATTTTAGATGAATTTTCAACTCATCCGAACACATTGGTAAAAAAGAGGAGCTTAGTGTAGACATTAAATTAATAACCATAAATTTATTTCATGTGTCATTTTTAAGATAACAAATTCATTTAACCGCAATGTTAACTTAAGGCGGATTACTCATCAAGCTTATTTTATGTACATGACGGCGCCAGGAATGGCTGAGCAGCAGTTCCGTCATCATTTGTATTCGGTGGAACTGAGTTTATTGCAATAAAGGTCAATACAGTCTTTTGTATAATAATTACTAAAACTCTCAACAAATAATTTTCACAATGACAGAATAAACCGATAGTTTCGTTCTGACTGATCCGACTCTTTTGTTAGTATTGAGGGATTGCTGGTGGCCCAAAGGCCTTTCCAGTTTCACCAGGACAGGTGGACTAGCAGGGGCTCAGTCAGGATGACCCGACTTTATATACTCTGGCATTACGGCGTCTACCTACCCTACATTTTTTGATATTTATCAAAACAATCTTATCATTTAAAGAACAATCAAAACAATATCTTAATATTACTTAACTGGTCTCCCACGACATAGAAAAATTTACTAATAAAACGATGAAAGTTTAAAAAATTAGATCACAATAATCTATTACGTAGTTTACGTGACTACCGAATACAAATGTTAATTTAAATAAACACATGATATAAAAAAAAAACATATACAAAGATATAACCATAATAAAACAGCGATAGCGTCAAACTAACGCTAATGACGTTAATGAGATGTCCAATAAATCAACCGAAACAGCTGCTAAACAATAACAAACATACAGGTTAGAGAAACATCCAAGGCGTGGATACAACAGAACTTCTTCTATAAATAGTCGGGTCAGTTCAGATGCACTAGTGAATTATGAGAGCGGTTCCCATAAACAACCCGAAATTATTAATAATAATAAGTTATAAATATACGTAACAACATGGATGCCGAAAACATTATAAAAATACGTTTTTCAACGTCTCCTCGCTGAAGCCAGCGGTAACAGAACAGTATAAAAATAATGACTTGCTTGCCTTAAAACTGAACTATTATTCTAATTGAAATAATTTAACTTTGGCTATTATGCAAATAATTGGTTTTAATTATGAAATGCGCTTGTTGGTGGTCAGAAAAAAAAGAATGCATACCTAGGCGATCATTGAAGATTTAAATTACTTATGAAATTTCAAAAAAAAACAGTACATACCGACATAAAACATTACATGTTGAAGTCGTCGTGGCCTAAAGGATAAGACGTCCGGTGCATTCGTATCTAGCGATGCAACTGTGTTCGAGGCACCGCAGGCGGGTACCAATTTTTCCAATGAAATACGTACTTCACAAATGTTCACGATTGACTTCCACGATGAAGGAATAACATCGTGTAATAAAAATCAAACCCGCAAAATTATAATTTGCGTAATTACTGGTGGTAGGACCTCTTGTGAGTCCGCACGTGTAGGTACCAACGCCCTGCTTATTTCTGCCGTGAAACAGTAATCCGTTTCGGTTTGAAGGGTGGGGCAGCCGTTGTAACTATACTGAGACCTTAGAGCTTATATCTCCAGGTGGGTGGCGCATTTACGTTGTAGATTTCTATGGGCCCCAGTAACCACTTAACAACAGGTGGACTGTGAGCTCGTCCACCCTTATATGCAATAAAAAAATCAATAGTGTTCTCATATGAAACAAATGAAACCTTTATTTTCAAAGGAATATATGTACATACTACTTTAGATACTAAATACTACAAATTCTTCATATTAATCAACTCCTCTGACTCATTGCGCATAATGAATAAGAAAAAACGTTATGTAAAAATTCGGTCAGACGTTTGTTCTGATGTAATATGTAAATTAAATTTAAAGAACATTGCTAAGATAAGATAATCATACAACGCATGTTAATTGACTATAAAGTCAAGTTCAAAAATTTCGACGACTCTTATTATAATTTCAAATCAGAAAGACAGCACTTTATTTGTTTACATAAGCTATTAACAATGTATACATAAAAACGCGACTTTCAGAAATACCATTTTTCATTACATGTCTAGTGTGCTTAGTGCGAGTTTCGTAACGTTCTCGATAGCGTACAAGTTAACTTAAAATTGTGTGTAGTTGGAACAGCGCGCCCCCTTTTTTTTTGTCAGGGGGAAATCGCCGGACTTCCGCCCTCCCCTGGGGATGAAGGGCGGGGCATGTCGGAGTCGAACTGACTAAAACCTCCTGTCGCTCAACAACCCGCGTCCGAACATCGCATGAGACAGAACCCATGAAATGGCAAAGGGAGGAAAGTGAAGCGTTTAATGCGGAGCACATCTCTCCCATCACCCTCCCCCTCGGGACGCCGAACCGGCGGTCGTCGGCGCCACGACCACCAGCCCTCTCGATCGGCAGGCTATCCGGAGCCCGCCTAGATGGCGCCGGTTAGAATGGGTTATCCTACGGAATACCCCGCTGGGTCAAAACCAGCGTGGGTCGAGGATAGCCGGCCTTCCATCACCCGAATGCTCTTGCGTAAAACGCGTGCAGAGCAGCTTGCACGTCGTCTTCTTAGGCCCCTTTGCCGGTCCCCAGACCGACATGTGAAGGGGACCCGAAACACTTAGAGGGCCAGGGCTTGGGCGATATCCGCCTCCCTGGCCCCCGCTCGACGGCGGCGGGCTTGCGCGTCTCTCACGCACCCTGCCGCCTCCTGAACAGCGCCCCTAGCGGTAAACGTAGGCAAACGATCCAACTCCATACAAATTTGAGTTAAGTTTTACGCTATAGAGAACGTTAAAAAACTCTCACTAAGCACAAAGTTTCAAACTTATGATACGGTTTAACGAGAAGCATATTTTAAACCGTGCCTACCATGTTCAAAATTTATTTCATTTATGTTAGAAGACTTACGCAGTATGTAACTTGAGCCCGCGTCATCAATCGAGTGATACGAGAAACGACCTCGGTTTATCAATGTCTTTGTACAATGGTTGAGTTATTCCAAACTGTAATGCGACTTCTATCTCTGTCATTGTGTTTACAAATGAGAATATTACGTTAGACTATTAGTAATTTGTTCAATACAAAAAAAAAAAATTCACTATGATACATTTTTGGAAATGTTTTTTTTTTTTTTGTAAACGGATAAGAAATTTCCACACAGAATAACAGTAGCACACAAAGAATTGTGTTTATCAATATTGTATGAACCAATTCCACAGCTTCAAACTCTCATTCTCATATTCCAAAGAAATTTGTTGCGGCCGGCTTCTTCTTAAAACAAGAACATAAGTATAAAAAACCAGATCTTTACTATTGATTTAATATTACTACAATTCTTCTACCCATATTATACACCATTTTAGGTTGTAATTATATATTGGTTAGCGATGGTCAAATCTAGTGTTTGTTATTGTTTATTATTTAAAAGCATAATTGGATAATACCCACACAGAGCAGAGATGTTGGGATTGGCATCCAGATTGAAGTCGTGGTGTGGTAAGATAGGTGTAAATAAAAAAAATCTATAAATTTTTTTGGAAGATTTATGAAAACTATGATTGTTGATCTTGGAACGTGGGGACTTTCTTAAGTCCCAGTACTCTTACTAGGGTTGGTCTTTCAACGACTTTTCCTGGGGATATAGCGAACCAGCTCGTCTTATCTGGGTAGGATCTCCATGCATTACACGTACACGATACTTCAAATGAAATGTAAACTAGTAAACAATTGCGATATAGTGAGTTATTATCTTAGTACAAATAATAATAGGTTTTTCATAAGCTTGTAACAACGTCTATTAAACTCATTTACACTTCTAAACACTTGTATTTGATGAGACTATATTTAAGATAACTTCTATTGGATGAAAATAAATTCCCAACGTATTTTTATTCTAAACTAGCTGACCCGGCAGACTTCGTAGTGCCTCAATCGATAAATAAAAAACCTAAGCTTTTGTATAAAATAAACTTAAAACAAACAAAAGGAATCCGTCCGATGGGGGACACATCAAAGGGAAAACACTATTGTTATTTTTATTTAATTCCGAGCATTTTCATATTTGTCTACATTTTAAACCTTCTCTGAACTTCCACAAATAATTCAAGACCAAAATTAGCCAAATCGGTCCAGCCGTTCTCGAGTTTTAGCAAGACTAACGAACAGCAATTCATTTTTATACATAGAGATTCCAGCAAATTGACTTTATTCATCAATTATAAATATCGGAAACATTAAATCAGGACCTAAACAAAACCGTGGTTCGACCGTCCGCGTTTGTTGTTCTAAAGCCGTTAACGGTACCGAAATATGAGGCCGCAGTGAAATTGCTGTTTCGATACAATGAACTAAATCTACGTGTAAAGTAGGTAATTACCTTTTATTATCATTGTAACTATAAACTGCTACTAGAGTTCTATTTGATACTATAACATTTTTTAAGGGATAAAATGAGAACGAATTTTTATTGCTCGAACATTCTGATTCATTTGTTTTGTGTTTTTATTGCGAATGATATAACGTTTTCTTAGAAATATTCCTTTCATTGCGATGCCATGTAGCCAGACTTGTTTTCCTTACTGTGTAACATTCATGGGTGACTAATACTTTTCAGCTACTCGATGACCAACACTTTGTACATCTCTAGTGAAACTTCAGGTTCAATAATACTTTTGAAAGTCAGATTTCATCGAATAATGTCTAGTTTTCTTGCTTAAGCATTTTCGGCAACGATATTTCTTGTTACAGATAATTTAGTGTTCCAAGGTCACGAACGGCACGGTTGGACTCCTGATATTGCCAATGTCCACGAGCGACTGTGAACTATTTAGCAAGTACGCGACAAGTCATCTACTACCGCTAACAAAAAAAGAAGCACAGTAATACCTACTAAATAAGGCGCGATAAATGAATGAAATTTGAACAGATATTTATAATATTTTTAGAGCATCGAATCATAGAAATACTTCTGGAAACGTTTGCATCAAACGATAATATTTTATGACATGCTAAAGCAAAACAATGCGGTGCGATAGGTTTTACAATGTTCTCCGTAACATCGAACATCTGCCACGCATCTGGAGAACGTCAGCGGCGTGTTAGTAGTACATCACAGAGTTGTTCTCATAGTATCGAATGATACTACAACGTGAATGATTGACGTTTCGCGGCCTCTCCTATCACTGAAAACGGATTCCCTTGACACCAATACGAATTAGCCGGGAAATGAATATAGCATTTATCTATTAGCTTAATTATTATATTTATTGAAGATTAATAAATATCGTATCGATAAACTGAATCATATTATGTCTTTACACGAACAATCATTACTGTACCTCTAGTAACTCTCCAAATTAAACAATCCTAGTATTTCCTTTTTCGATTATTTCGTTTTCCTAAAATACGAAAATATGTATACTGATTACAACAGTACGTCTACTTATCGCCATAGAAGACGACGGATGACGAACGAACGAAGAATTTAGAGCAACTGTTGACCGATACGCTGTCAAATCTTTCTGGACCCGTCGCTAGGTTATATTCAGTTATTATTGGACGTTCCAACGTATTCAAGTTTAAACGTTAATCTCTAGGGTAATAATCATATTTTTGATCAACAAATATTTGGCATTCAGAACATCTTGACGATAGATTATTATTGTACATTTCATTTTTTCAATTCGCATAAACGATCCTATTTTAAATTGTGTAAGCCTATGAATATGTTTACGCATACACTATAGGAAGTCGTCGGATGCGGAAGGCGGAGGACCGCATTATGTGGAAGGCATTGGGGAAGGCCTATGTCCAGCAGTGGGCAGATAAAGGCTGATGATGATGATGATGATACACTATATTATCTGCGAAAGTCTAATCTGGCAATTCTTTATACACATGAGATTTCGAACACATGTTTTATGGTAAGTTATGGGCGGCGGTAGCATTCTTTTTATGATTTATATATTTAAATCAATGAGTGGTCGTCACACTTTTCTGGTCAAGGGCCACATAGGACAATGTGAGGTATCACTGCGGGCCACACATTTTTGAACTGTTTAATTGACTGCCAGTCAATTGACATATTTAATATCAAGTGTCAAGAGGCGATTGTCCCATAGATAAATCAATTAAGGTAAAAGCACTAATGCTAGACACTTTAAGGACAAATCAAACTTCATTCTCAGTTATCAAATGTATTTATCAAAAATTATATTAAATAAATTTTTTTACTGTTAGAGCAACATTTAGAGATCAATTTTTTCATATAAAATATTTCAATACTTTTGTAGTATCTACAAAAAAATACAAACTTGTTAGTTTTGCCATAGACACTAAAAGATGACAGCATCGAAAATCAAATCCACCAAAAATTGACATCAGTTGGCACTAATAATAGACACGACTTTAACGTTAATTTTATTATAAACAATTATAATCAATCTTAAGATCATCAACTATTTTCTTAACGCTATCTTATAAATTATCTTTTCCTATTGGAAACCCTTGTTTGACCATAGCTTTTACCCATGTTACGAGTATTTTTTCTATATCTTCGGTTAAATAACAACTTCTTCCCATTTTACGCATAATAGGTGTCTTTCCCTTGGCTTTATTTAATAAAGTTACTCGTGGAACTCCAAATTTATTTGCCGCAGTAGCTGTCGGAACGCCCCGCCTCATACTCTGGACCAGGAAGGTCAAGTATTTGGGAGTCACCCTGGATGCATCCATGACATTCCGCCCACATATAAAATCAGTCCGCGACCGTGCCGCTTTTATTCTCGGCAGACTTTACCCCATGATCTGTAAGCGGAGTAAAATGTCCCTTCGGAACAAGGTGACTCTTTACAAAGCTTACATAAGGCCGGTCATGACTTACGCGAGTGTGGTGTTTGCTCACGCGGCCCGCACACACATAGACACCCTCCAATCCCTACAATCTCGTTTTTGCAGGTTAGCAGTCGGAGCCCCGTGGTTCGTGAGGAACGTCGACTTACACGACGACTTAGACCTCGAACCGATCAGAAAATACATGAAGTCCGCGTCGGAACGTTACTTCGATAAGGCAATGCGTCATGGTAATCGCCTTATCGTTGCCGCCGCTGACTACTCCCCGAATCCTGACCACGCAGGAGCCAGTCACCGTCGTCGCCCTAGACACCTTACGGATCCATCAGATCCAATAACCCTTGCATTAGACGCCTTCCGCTTTAACACTAGGAGTAGAGATCCCGTAACCGTACTCGTCGAACTCGGCGAAGAGTTCGACGTGCAACCTAACCTAAGCATCAGCCCGTTGAGTTTCTCGCCGGATCTTCTAAGCGGGTCGCGATCCCGATCCGGTAGTAGATTCATTCGCGAAGCAGCTACTCTTGAGTTGTTAGGTCTCCCTTGGAGGCGCTCGGGTAGCTGTTAGCAAATCCCGCCCCTTCTGTCCTTGTGAAACTGGAAAGGCCTCAGGGCCACCAGTAAACCCTCAAACATATACATTCTTTTATGGTTTCTTCAATATTGACTTCAGACTATTGAAACATCTGACCCTTTACTGGCGGCATTGTGCTCGAAACTTAAGCTGAAATTAATTGATACTAATAGTTGACATCTAGTATACCCTAATAGTTGACACTGTCTTCGTTTAGTTAGACTCGTGTAAAATGAACAAAACTCAGATTGAAACTTTTGTTTTACAACATAAAGGCTGAATTTGAAGAAAATTAAGCTAACAAATTCAGTTTGATGTAACCCTAGTAGAAGACACACGTGTCATCTTTTAGGTTTTGATTCATTTTTGGTACTAATAGTAAACACCACTTAAAATTTGTACAAAAACAAACCAAAATAACAAGGAAATGGTCCTAATAAATCAATAATTTCATACATTTATAATATCGAAACCAACAGGAGCCAATAATTATAAATATAAGACAAAATCACACCTGTTAAAAGTCAGATGGCTTAAGGAAAACGCTAAGAATTACGCGCAAAACGTCAACCTGCTCACATTGTTTGTTGTCAACTGATGCCATTTTGAATTTTGCTTCTAACACTGTACGCAAACTTTTGAGAATGTATCATAGATGGTACTAGGTGTCTTTAACATCAATAGCAATGTTATTTAAGAGTTTAGTTTCCTTATTAGAATATATTTTTTTTTAAAGTGTCATCTTTTAGTTCAATGTCCAGCATTAGTGCTTTTACCTTATATTAGGAATAGGCGTGAAAACATATCTGTAATGAAAAAGATGGTAAATATATTATATCAGTATTTTTTATTTCTACTAAAATTGTTTGCTCTGCCGCGGGCCGCAGTTTGACGACCACAGATTTATAGGGTCCTTCCTCGGTAAGCACTTAAAACTCGTGGGAGACGCAACATCCTCATTCTGTTTTTTACTAGATTAAATTATTGTCTGAGCGCAAAAAGGAGGTCGAAATTGTTAATCTTTCCCGAGTCATATCGCTGGCAGACATTATAACGGAATTAAGCTTTTAGTGCATTTGATCACGAATATCGATCCTCTTTTTGGTGCTAACGGCTGTATAGTCTAATATGGCCCAGTTATTACAAAAAGCAACGTGCTTACCACGAGTGATGATGACCTTGTCTACGAAGCGAGTTGCGTTTAACTTTTGTAGTTGCGCTGTTTATTAGCTCAAGCCATTAGTTCTGCTTAATGTCGCAGTTTAATTACTTTTCTTAATTTCTTAATTTTTCTACCAATTCATCCCAACATTGAACATTAGTGACTTTTCTTAATTTCTTAATTTTTCTCCCAATTCATCCCAACATTGAACATTAATGGGTATATTTTTATGGACGTAATCTTTGTATTTTGATTTATAGGTTTAAAATTTAATTAGAATCCATTTAGGATTTATCAAGACTTTCATCTTACGAGTATTCCCATTTATTTTTTTGTTTTGGGCATACAATAACAACGTATTTGTTGTGAAACAGCGTAGGGTTTATACAACCATCGTGCCCATTTCTATCGCGAAACAGCCCCCATTATCAATTTGATGGGTTGCATAGTTGATATGCAATACAATTCAGATTTAGAGGCCATGTTTCTTGATTGGAATTAACATCTGTGGAGATCGGCAACCACAGTAATACCAGGTGGGCAGTGAAGTCGTCTGAGGATTCGAAAGATAAACATAATAATAATAATAATAACAACAGTTAACAATATGTCTCGCACGTATTGTCTCGCATCATTTCAATTTACGGAAACACAACTGGCCTCGTGCTTACTCTTCTAATGCATTCACATTATATATTTAATTTTTGTCTTATTTCGTCACCACTAAGTGTGCTCCTTGAGTTTTTTCGTGCTCTTGCAGGTAGTTTTGCATGTATGTGCTTTTCTTGTAGAGCAACTATGTATAATTCATTATAATTTATTAACCTTCAACTACAGGCAGCCAACGATACAAAGGGCCCAGCTTGAAACGTGATGTCGTAGCATCAGCTATCCGACACGTCAAAATGCATAGCGTGATTTATTCGCAGTTTTTTTTTTTTTGCCTTTGTTGGCAGACGGGCATACGGCCCACCTGATGGTGAGTGGTTACCGTCGCCCATGGACTTCAGCAATGCTAGGGGCAGACCCAAGCCGCTGCCTACCGCAATTTAAATAGGCAAGATGTTGATATCGCAAGTGGATCGACCGATCCGATGAATAACTGATTTTTGGATTATCAGACAAATATTTTAATATCTACAACGCATTGTTTTAACAAAAAACAAATTATAAAAATTAAAGTCACTGTAAAATATTTCAATAATTACCCTTCTGTATTCGGTTTGATTATAAATTTTTATATGTATAACTTTTATCTGACAATTGAGATATCAATGAATTCAAGCTAACTCACGTTTGAACAATGGCAGGAAAAATAGCATCGCACGTTTAAGACCCACTAGTAAATTGTATGTTTGTTTGTTATCGCAACAAATCTTAAGCATTCGTTCGTCATGAAAGTTAACAACACGACGAGATGCATAGAGTACCATACATTAAATAATGAGCAGCTCTATCGCATAGACCGATCTCTAACGGGCAATCTACACGTAATTCTTCGATGTTTTGGTGGTATTTTGCTCTCAAGTCTCAATATCGCCACGCATCTTCCACTACCGCATTCTTGTCTATAGACGCTCTCTATTGTGGACTCGACTGCCGATTGCAAGTCATTAAAAAACTTATCTACTCAGTTTAAAGTGATAAGAGATGATAGAGTGGCAGAATTTACAAGCAAACTACTTAATTTACAATTATTTCGATGCTGCAGATTATGACCTACACGTGGTAGTTAGCATGGTTCGTAGTTTGGTGTGGCAAGTTTACTCGCATTTGCATAATTTGTGTTCGGTACCGTTCTGAGTCATACAACGCCGACATTCGACCTATATATGCGAATACTCTCGGTTCGCTTGTTTTATTACGGGAATGTTATTAAATGTCTCCATCCTCGAAGAGTTGAAGGTCACCAAGCGCCTGCTGACTATGTGCCAGGAAAGGATCCGGAGTTTCTTTGGGCACATAATGCGATCCTCATTGCACAGCCTGGAGAAACTCACAATTCTCGGACAGATGGAGGGGAAGCGCGCTAGAGGAAGAGCGCCAGCTAGATGGGTTGACCAACTCAAGGAGGTGACTGGAGGCCAGATATGGGGAGCGGTACATATGGCGCAGAACCGGACCGAGTGGAGAAGATTGACATACAGTCACGATCCTCAGCATTGAGGGAACGACCAGAAAGAAAGATTAAATGCTAAGTTGATCCATGGAAAATGAAATTTAGGATTACTTTTAAAATTGATATTTTTTGGAAATTATGTATTTAAAAATTCAGTTCACTGGAAATTACGTAAAAAATGTAATAATGCTTTTATGATTTTGACAGTCTATTTGGCTAAGATTGTCTTAAGCAAGAAGAAAGGTAGTTGTACTTTTGTTAGTAGGTATTTTATTGTTATTTTCGAGTTAATACTCCACCAAAAGCTCTATTAAGTAAGTTTTTAGGGAATGGAATATTATTGATGAAGATAAGTTGTTATAAGCTTTCAGAGCAGTCCAACAACGACCACCACATTGCGACGGCAGCATCATATGCTCCATGTTTGAAGACTAGGAAACAAGTTATTCAAAATTCAATGACTGTCACCATCTCAAAGAGGACAAACAAAAGCTCGTCCTCCAAAAATACTGAAAATAAAATAAAATCAAATCTTTATTAAAAAAAAACCGAACGTTGAAATTTTCATCTATAAAAATGAGGGTAAAAAGAAGGTACCAAAATTTTTTTTCTCAGTTCGAATACAAACAAAATTTCGTAGGGCATGATAAATTTAGGAACTTTTGAATATTAAATGAATGCTTTTAGTCGAAGCGTGTGAAATACTGGCCAGGGTGGTTTTACAAATCGAGTTTAATGCCGTCAATTTACGTTTCAAAGTACTTATATTAAAGTCAGTCTTTGTGGTAACAAAAGAATAGACTAGAAAATATTTTAGACAAGCCGAAATAAACAAAGAACAAATTACATGTCTCAGTATTTTCTTCGGGTTCGGTGAGTTTTAGATGCATAATTAAAACTACTTTTACGATTTAATCTCGTGTTTATTATTTTCGACATTTTGAAAATCTTTGTTTCTACTTGTGGCAAACGTAGGGGCGCAGTACCAACTGTATACAAATTTGAGTGAACTTTTACGCGATTGAAAAGTAAAAAACTCACACTAAGCACAATAGTGGGTTAATGTTTAAATGTTTTATAAACTTCACATAGCAGCAAAATTTTTGATTACCGCAAACTTACATTTACCTCTCAATTCCTTTTTTTTCCTACCTATGCTGATTGATAGCCTTGAGAGACTATAATATCAGCGTTACCCTAACGTGTAGGTGAGCTCTCGGGGCTCAAACCGGAGGTGTTACTAGCACTGGCCCTAGCAAGAGCAGTGTTTCGCAGAGTCTACCACGCGAACGCCACCCACTGAGAAGATCCGGCGCCCTAACAGAGCCCTTCGTCGCAAGCGACTGGTTCGGCGAGGATGGTGACCGGTACCTCTCAAGTAAGTAAGTAAATCATATATACTGCGGTTATGTGCATGTGAATTATTTTTTATATTTATACCAATAGTTTACACTGAATACTTCAAACATCTCATTCTCAGGGGGAGCGGATCATTTAACCTGAATATGGTTTTTCAGCACAAAGATTAAATGCAACCTTATCTTGCGAAATGTTTTTTCCGTGATTTAATATTCTTTTATTTATATCTTATATGGGTGGACAAGCTCACAGCGCACCTGGTGTTAAGTGGTTACTGGAGCCCATAGACATCTACAACGTAAATGCGCCACCCATCTTGAGATATAAGTACTAAGGTCTCACTCAGTATACAACGGCTACCCCACCCTTCAAACTGAAACGCATTACTGCTTCACAGCAGAAATAGGCGGGGTGGTGGTGCTTACCGGTGCGGACTCACAAAAGGTCCTACCACCAGTAATAATTTTTTGCCGGATTATACTATAACAATTATAACTAGATACCAATGCATTTTTTTATTATTTGGTACTCCTGTCTCAATTATAAAAGTTATCTCAAGTAAAATTGTGATCTGTTGGAAACTATTGTGTGAGCAAATCCATAATTTATCCACTATGTAAAAATATTTTGTATTATGCATAACATAAATCACAGAGGTAAACTCGAGGCAAAACATTATCAAAACATGGCAATTATGAATCAACATCCCGAAAGCAGAACACCCACATGCTGTTCTGAATCATTCTATATTACAAAAGTCAACAACAGCCAATAAATATATTCTACTTTAAAATGTTGATCTAATATCCATTAAGGCTGTCAGAGTTCATTATTTTGTTACACAAAAGCATATTTTCAGAACACTGTGATAACTCTGTACTATAATTTTTTTATTAGCTTGTACATGGTATAAGTGCTAAGAGAAATATAATCGTAAGCCTAATTACAAGTAAGCAGAAATGGGTGTAATTTTATCATAACTTAATTGTAAATATAGTGAACAATGACATTTATTGATATCCAAATAATTTGTTAATAACAATTAGTAAACTAAAAACTAAGATAAGTGTAATTACAAAATAAGATTGCTTCGATCAAACATCAAATCAGAGCAGGAAAAATACATAAAAGATTATAGTGCTAACAGGGGTATAAGAGGTCTTGAAAAATCTAAATTTAAATAAATTAATAAAAAATTTATCAAAATTTTTAAGCAGTATGTGAATAACATTCTGTAGTTTACTCAGATAGGCTGACTGGCAAATAATAAAATACCTGTAGATAATAACAAAATAAGGTGAAAATAAAATTGTACTTTGTTTGATGAACTGGACAGTTTATTTTACTTTTACTTATTGGACTGCTTAGTGTATTTAATAGAATTACAAAAAAAAAAAATTATTGGAGTTTGGGGATCCAATTGGTTTTCAAATTTTAATTACTACTTGTCACAGTATGAACTTTTATTTTCAAAGTATGTACTTCTGGTGACAAGCAGCACAGGTGATTTTATTAATTTTTATTAAAATATATTTAATACCTAATTTTATTATGTAAACTAATGCCTTAAATTATTTCATATTCTAATTTTATTGCAATCTCACATTGACCTTATAGTTCAATTTTATCTATGAAATGTAGTAATTTATCACTATTTTGCTACTGAATTAAATGCAATCTAAAAGCTAGCTTCAACAGATTCAACTACTCATCACTATTTAAATAAATAATAGCCATTTTAGGCAAAAATTTCAAATGTGCTTACTACAGAATACTAATAATATTTACAATAATGTTAATCACAGCTCGGTAGCAATATTTTTTCTTCCTACTTTATTGTTATGGAGTATATTTTTAATAAAACCGTTTTGTTAAGCCTTTATTTTTTTCGGTAAATATATATTTATTGTGCTTCAGTTTCCGACCAATGTCCGATAAGCCGGCATACGGCGTCTACTAATACCCAAGGCAAAATATAAACATTACATTTGCATGCAAAACATTATTATTTTTAGCCGACACTTCGAATTTATACAGAAAAAGTGACATAAAACTATTCAGGAACTAAGTTTTTAAATTTATCTTTACCTTGGAATGCAATTGGAAGGGGTTCTGTCTACTTCCCAGGCTGCAAAAAGTTTCATGGGAACAGGTTTCGATGCGTTAGTCATCTTCTCTGATTTATTTTTCTCGGTCATTGTAATAGCACTGCACACGTTTTCACAGCACAACACAACCGCAGGTCAGAATGGACATACTTATATATTAACAAAAAATAGCATCAAATTCATTCTTATTTGAATAGTGTAATGCCGATGCAAAGAACAACAATACTCGTAAATTTCATAACACATCCGACTGCTGCTGCCGATACGAAACGGTCCAACGAAAACGTTCGATAAGCTTGACAGTTCAATGTGGGTGTTACCTGTTTTTATATTTAAGAATTCAATAAAACTAATGGCTTTTTTTATTTAATATTTTAGAACACAAATATGCTATCAGTGAACAAACAATAAATAAATAAAATTACTTTGTAATTGTGGATTAAAAATCAAATTAACAGTTGATTCAACAGTTATTTAATCTCAATTATTGAACTCTTGGTAATTAAGTCGAACCATCTCATTCTGTATTTTCAAAATAAAAAGCTAAATTGACCAGGCCAAGTTTTCAAGTATTTTTATTCTTCTTTTATCTAGAACAAATGGATTTTTCTTTAAATAGCAACATTGCGTACTTCTCACGTCAAGCAATGAATGCATCCATTAAGCCGCGTTCACTCTTTGAAGCCAAATTTTAATTCAATATTGAAGTATGTACTGCCTAAACCGGAAAATCATTTCAAAACGGTTTCTCATGCTATTACTCTCTGAATATATTAACTGTTGTTCATTGACAAACCTAGTTACCATTTTTGTACATTAAGCAGTTATTGCAGTTAGAATAATAAAATAATAATTATTAGAGAACACAATTAAATTTAAGCGATTATCACTACTTTTCTCAAATATTGTTGATTTATATGTATTTTAAATAATATAAACACTTCTTACATTTGACCTCAAATTACGTCAGATACGTATTAATATGTGCATTTGGATTCTGTTCATTGACCGGTAATTTTAAAAGAAAACCACTCTCTTCACCATTGTCTTCAAATGATTCTTTTGAATTATTCAATGTAATTTTAAATGTATAGACAGTGACCATAGACTTCATGACATAAATGCCGCCACCCGCCTTGAGACACGAGGTTAGCCTCGATTGTGTTTTATGTTTAACGGCTGTGTTACCCATTATGCCGAATTCCATTATTGGGTCATGGCAGAATTAGTTATAGGACGGTTATATCTATCTACCTACGTGGGTTTATATACTATGTCCTATGGCCTATAGGGGGGCCCTAGTAATAATGCAAATTTATATATTTGGTAGGTTTTATTTTGTTACACGATGTAATTATTTTAAAGTCGAAGTCGTTTGCGAAAACTTGTTCTTGTATGATAAGTCTTTGTCTTGTATGTTATATTTTCATGTCACAATAGCAATAACACTGAGCGATTAAGGCATTTTCAGTTTTCAGCCTCCTAATTAACTTATAGCAAAAATAAACGACGAAAATATGAAAATTATGTTGTGTAAATAGTTTATTATATGGGACAATTATAACATTCCATATTAATATATTTCAAACCACGCATGTTTACTTCGATTCTAGGCTTCTATACTTATTTTTCTTATATTATTTGTGTTCTTCCTCGAATTGTTAATATTCCAGGATTTTATTCTCTCGGATTTTTTTCTAGTGTTATGGAAAATAAAACAACTATTGTTCAAAACTTAAAAATAAAAGTTTTTATTATTTTATAAAGAACATAACATAATATGAAACAAAAAAATTCGCTTAAACCTAGGACTTCTAAAAGCGAAGTTCATTAGATTGGAATGTAATAAGCGTAAAAATTTAATTTAACACTTAAGAAGTCGATTTCAAATGTATGTATTAAATGTAAATATTATTATAAAAATTTTAAATTTTAGACTAGCATGTTTTCCATTTTCTTCATAATGAAATGAAGAAATTCGAATGTGTATATTTTTAATAAAGTTCCTACTGTTGATTAATGTAAAGTGAAGCTGCTAAACTAAGCCTAAGTGTATTAAATATGGGTTTAGAGAAAAACAAGGGCTAATTAAATTTATGTATATCAGGCAGTTCCTGATCAAAAATGAAATATTAAATTTGGCAAAAACATTAGGTATGTTATGGGCAAAGTTCATTTAGCAACTTCTGGAGGACAATCTGGCTGAGAAGATGGATGAGCCGCACGGAATGCGGGATGATTCTCCAGTTCACGGTCTATGCGGAGGATGATTGGGAACGGACGTAGATCAACATGAAATCTGTAATAGAATAAGAAAGTATTTATTTTTTGTGTTTTTTGAAATCTATACTAATATTATAAAGCTGAAGAGTTTCGTTTGTTTGAACGCGCTAATTTCAGGAACTACTGGTCCGATTTGAAAAATTCTTTCAGTGTTAGATAGCCCATTTATCGAGGAAGGCTATAGGGTATATAACATCACGCTAAGACCAATGCAAGCGGAGCACCAATAAAGAATGTTTCAAAATCGGGGTTATTTTATCACGTTATTATTTCCGCTTCGTGCGCTGCAGAAACGGTTAAAGTTTCGCTAAAATAATGTATGACAGAATTGTTCCCCTTTAAAAGATCTAAAAAAAGACCGCGACAGCATGTCTATATGTTAAGGTTGTCTCACTATAACGTTTTTTATGCTATCCAAAGTTGTTCTAAAATAAAGCATTATTTGTGAACTATTCCACGCGGACGAAGTCGCGGGCAAAAGCTAGTGTTATATAATTTTTATCAACCTATGGAAGTCCACTACTGAACATAGACCTCCTGCAAATTTTGCGATAACAATCGTTCTTACGCTGCCTACGTCCAACGGATTCTCACGACCTTCGATAGTACGTCGGTCCACCTTTCGAAAGGCTTATTCGCGCTATGCCGTCAGATATGGCATAGTCTGCATTAGACAACTTTTTGACCGCGGGGGCCATTTGTTGTACCAGTATTGTGCCCTGCCCACTGCAACCTCGTAATTCTTCAGTCTATTTCGGTTACTTTTTCGATCTCGCTTTGTTTTTTCTACCTAAGCTGATAACCTTGAGAGGCTATTTCAGCGTAACCTTAACTAGTAGGTGAGCTCACGGGGCTCAAACTGGAGTGATGTTAACATTGACCCTACCAAGAGCGGTGCTTCGCAGAATCTACCACCAGATCGGAAACGCGACCCACTGAGAAGATCCGGCGAGAAACTCAGTGGGCTGTGTCTATGGGTTAATTCGCTCGTCGAGCCCTTCGTCGCAAGCGACGCGTTCGACGAGGACGGTGACCAGTGCTTGTGGTACCTAAAAACATCGTGAATGGATAGGGAGGATCCGTAATGACGTGTGGATCTCGCTGGGAAACAACAGCCATATCTATCTTTAATTTTCTTACAGTGACTTGAGCATTTGGATGAGGACTAATGTGAGCGTAAACGTTTCAATACCATAGGTCATCACGCACTGGTTGAATTTTTTTGTCTTGAGACACTGCGTTATTTGGACTGAATAGATTCTGCATAGCTCCGAACGTTGCTCATCCGATTTTACTTTACGCACTAATGACTCGATATTCTCGACTCAAAAACTCGAATTTTCAAATGTACGTAATTTTTGGAAGGGATCAATATTGTGAGCTTGCCTCGGTCATCATTACTGATCTACCCTACAAGCGTCATGGAAGGAAATGGTCTTCTTATGATATTAAAATTTTGATGTCACGTTTGACAATTGTCGGCAATTTGACGTTACAATGTTTATGAGCTCCAATTAACAGGTGCTGTGAGCTGGTATCTATGCCAGTAAAAAAACTAATACATTTTGGTTCAATAGATATTCTCGCATTAGAAATGCTTCAGACAACACTTCATGGATTGGAACCTCTGGTATCACTAGTGGATTTTATTGGTCTGGTCTGGTCATATTCTAGAAAACGTCGTAACATTTGTGCTGTGAGTTAAATTACTATAATTAATAGCAGCCCTTGGAACCGATTGACAAATGCGAGCTAAATAATCTAAACCAGAAACAAGATTAAACCAGAAACTAGAAATAAGATGATTCTTGCTTGGAATATGCAATATGCGGGACTGTGTGATTATCTCTTCATTTGATGTGGAAAAATTCAATTAGGATGACAAATGGCGAGCTAGGAATACTGGCTGACATTTTCTGTTTAAAAAAAAAGAAAAAAAACCTCACCTTCTAGCATTGAACACTTGTGGAACTAAGCAGCAATCGGCAAGGGTAATCTCATCACCAACACAATATTTTCCGGCAGTGGTCGATAGCAACTTTTCTATAGCTCTGAAGCCCCTTGTGATCCAGTGTTGGGACCATTCCTTCTTTTTCTCCTCACCAACATAAATTAGCACAATCAGATTCTGCAATGGCTGTATTCCTGAGGCTATCATCTGTAATAAGATAGTATTTTTTTATATTTTAAGCAATATTTATCTAGTAATTCCATTATTTAAAAAGTTATACAGTTTATAAATAATCATATTTGAAATATTTTTAGTATTGTAACAAAACAAGTGTTTAGTTTTAATATAACTCAGAGTGTGCTAGTGTTTTGAGTTCTGTTTGGTCCTGGTAAACATCTTTTACTTAACCAGGGCATAAAATTTAGACAATTAATGAAGGCAAAATAGTATTTTTGTTAAACTTATTCATTATTTACTATAAGTAAAAATGTATAGTATAACCAAGAATTGAATAATTTATGATTTTTTTAACTAACCTGAGACATTTATGTGGAAATAAAAAAAAATTTTTTTTTATTGCTTAGATGGGTGGACAAGCTCACCTGGTGTTTAGTGGTTTCTGGAGCCCATAGACATCTACAACGTAAATGCGCCACCCACCTTGAGATATAAATTCTAAGGTCTCAAGTATAGTTACACCGGCTACCCCACCCTTCAAAACGAAACGCATTACTGCTTCATGGCAGAAATAGGCAGGGTGGTTGGTACCTACCCGCGCGGACTCACAAGAGGTCCTACCACCAGTTTAAATATGTACTTACTTCACAAATTTCACGAACTTTTGCCCTCTTAAAGCAATCTTGCGGCATAAGAGGTCTCTGTGGTCTTGTCTCCTCTAAATAATGCATGATGTTTAATGATTCAATTAGAGTGTGCCCATCTGTCAATCATAACACAAAGCAAAATGACACTAAAATTTTATAATAAGTATTGATTGTTTTGGTTCACTTAAAATGTTTAATATTTTAAAATTAATATTTTTTATTATTTTTATTGCGTAGTTGGGTAGAAGAGCTCTCAGCCCACCTGGTGTTAAGTGGTTACTGAAGCACATCTACAATGTAAATGCACCACCCACATTAAGATATAAGTTCTAAGGTCTCAAGTATAGTTACAACTGCTGCCCCACCCTTCGAACCGAAACGCATAATTGCTTCACGGCAGAAATAGGCAGGGTAGTGGTACCTACCCGTGCGGACTAACAAGAGGTCCTACTACCAGTCATTACGCAAATTATAATTTTGCGGGTTTCATTTTTATTACACAATGTTATTCCTTCACCGTGCAAATCAATCGTGAACATTTGCTGAGCACGTAATTCATTAGAAAAATTTATACCCGCCTGGGATTCGAACACCGGTGCATCGCTCAAAGTGAATGCACTGGACGTCTCATCCTTTAGGCCATGACGACTTCAAATTACTTAAATTTGTTGAGGTTCAGCTGTGACTATCAATATAATGTATGAAATACATCAATTTTTGATGACTACACTTGCACCTTAGTGTCTTAATGATACTAAGCAAAAAAATAATATTTATCACAATCAAATGAATGTTAGTGAATAAGAGGAAGTCATAAATTTTTATTTTTATCCTTTACGTAATATCATTCTTGACAACATTTTAGAAACTTGTTTGTTAATATGCATAATAATCAAGATTCTACCAAAATTTTAGACAGATTTTGGAATTTTCCTATTTATACTTGGTTTAAAATTAAAAATGATTTTATAATAAATTTTAGTTCACAGTATAAAGTTTCTGACACTCTTATACGGATCTAATTGAATTCAAACATAATCTATTTATTGTAAAATAATATTAAACTTATTAATTTAGTAAAATATTTATACTACAGACCAATGCATAAAGATGGTACTTGCTCCATAGGGTTGACTTCTCTATACTCATTGCAGTGTTGTTCTCCGCCTCCCTTAATCAGGCTGACAGCCTTTATGTCGTATGGTATTTCTTTAAGATTGAGTGCTATGCGAACTCGCCAGGAGCATGAGCTGCGCCAGTATGAGTATAATACTGGCTGCTTAAAAAGTAATAAAACAAATTGGAACTTTTGTTATATATTTAAATGGTTGGTAATAGTTTGGAAAGTCCTATTAAAACATCAGATAAGAATATATAGTCTATAGAATATAATAGTTATGTTTATTGTAAATACTTGTGAAAAACATTTTGAAACACCTTTTATTTCAATATATTAAATTAATTTCAGGGCTATTTAACACATAACAACAGGTTGTATTTAACAAATCTTTTCTAACATGAAAGTACAGTAAATACGTGAAATGTTATGTGTTAATTAAATGTTTTTTTTTTACCTTGTTTTCAACAATAGGATCACTCATTTTATATCACACAGTTCGAGGAGATAAGATAGACTGGTAGTACTTAGCCGAGAGCACGATAGTCGCTATATTTAACCTGGTGATTCCAGTTTGCCGAGTTTATTTGAATGTCAAGATAGTCCAGTATGTAAATGTAAATAAATTAATGTTGTTACCTATTTATTTTTTATTTATACGCTCCGTATGAACTCCTATAAGACTTACCTTGCCCATGGCAGAGGATGAAACGGAACCATTATATTTGTTATAGTACGTAATTTTGACGGTTTTGTTTGTCCTTTTAGACAAGAATCGCTAAGTTTGAATATTTATAAAAGATGAGATTATAAACAAACGCTAAGAAGCTCCAATGACTTTTTTGTAGCAACAATCATAGATTATAACCGGATCAGGCAACGCACTTTAAAGTTTAATCTGTGCAGTATACGGTACCACCATGGTATACCAAGTTTGATGTTTGCAATTATTTGGGTTTGTGGTCCACTGAATATATAACAATTGTACACAAATTAAAGACCAAATAATAAACTAGTTCACTGACTAGTGTGTTTTAGGTGATATTGGAACTGTTCGATCAGTTTCTTTCTCTTTGAGAAGAGAAGAGTAGCAATACTAGCTAAATTAATAGCTACAGTAGATAGTAAAAACTAGTTGTACCCTACCAAAACCGCTTTATGCTGTCCACAATATTGCAAAAACTACAGACAAATACAGACCTGTATTACTCTAGTTGGAATAGCCCCTTAGGCTATCAACGATTACGTAAGGGAAAAATAGTTTGAAGATATTCTAATGGCCATCTTTTGGGGCTAAATATCTTGCACTTATAATTTTTTTTTTGCCCCAGATGAATGAGTCCACGTCCCAACTGGACATAAGTGGTTGCTGTTCATGAACCTGAGGCAAAGGTTCAATTTTATTGAATGACGCCCGACCATTGAATGCGAACTGGAGGGCTGCTTCATGGTATAGGCAGGCAGGCAGAACGGTGGTACCTATGAGGGTCACCATAATAATTATTAAAAACCAAAAACATTTAAGCAATGATTTTATTTACATCTTAATTTACAATTTCTATCAACTGCGTCCCTCGCCCGGAGACTGTCAGGATCCTTCTTTGTGTAGCCCGTTTTCGTTAACCTTATTTGTGATTCGCTCCATGACTTCGTGGTTGTAAGTAGAATGTAGCATTAGACCGAGTACGCCCGCTCTACAAAATGAAACAGTACTTTTTTTTTAAATCTGATACAGAACACAAGTCCAGCTCGGCGAATTACCTCACGGCCAAAAGCCTCATGACGTGAATGCTCAGTCAACAGCTTGAGTAAAGTAACATTTAGAATTTAAGATTAACACACACAAGACAAGTTAAACGCAAGACATGTTAAATGTACTTGATTTTCACTATAATAGGTAAAGGAGCCAATTTTTTTATAGCTTAGATAAATGTACCAGCTCACGGCCCACCAAAAGGTAAATGGGCCATAGACATTAACAACATAAATACCGCCACCAACCTTCAGACATGAATTCGAAATCTCAATTTTACAATACAATGGCTGCCCACTACTATAAGCAATACTGTAGAGGTTTTTAACGCTTGAATTTTTGCGCATTGAAGGGATGTTTATTCTTGAGCCGGATGGTATGTTCCAAAAACCTTCTCTGAAACTTTACTGTATTGCGCATAATCGTAGGAACTGTTTTACATAAAGAAACTACATTAGGTTCACATCTGGTGAGTGTATTAAAAAAAATAGCTGAGGAAAATGGACGACAAAGAAAACATTTTGACCTTAATTAAAAAAATAAAAATAAAAAATAGACAAAAGTGTTTCCGTAACATTGTTTCCATACCTTGAAGCCATAGCCAATCTAATACTACGCTCCTGTTCCACAAGTTCATCGAGTTTCAACCATTGCCGGACCCTCTCCATGTCTATCTCGGCTCGACGCAGCTTCTCCCACTGGTAGTGACGCAAGCACGACTTCTTGGGCGCCCGGCAGAACTCGCCCGACGGATCGAACACGTTGCGGACCAGCGGACACCCGCAGACATCGCTGTCGCTCACTTTGGAATCTTTAAAATGTTCTGGACACATCACCTGACGAATTTGTTTATTTTTAATACGCTTTTATTAGCTTCAGGCGTATGTGTGCTTTTGACGCCCTTCAAAACGTCAGATTAATTCGAAATTTGGCATATTTATTAAGGACCGATGACAATGCAATATTTAAAAAAAACTGGAAAAATTGAAATACAATAAAAAATGAAAAAAAAATTGTTTAAAAAACAAAAAAAAAACGTTTTTTATAGAAAATCCAACTAAAAAATAGAAAATTTTTTTAATAAATTTGAATTAAAAATAGGTAGTGTATGAAAAAAATATTACATTGTAAAAAAGCGTGGTACGCGTACTTTTTTTAGTCTTGGGTCATTAAACATCGACACTTACCCTCAATCTCTTACAATATGTTGCATTGATAGGATTGTAATAATCGCAGAACATGCTTTGTCCGTCTATGCGCGTCCTATGGCGACTGCCGAAAGACGCTTGCGCTTCGTATTTTATAAAACATTTCTCCATATGTTTGACGGCTGTCCTCGAGTGGATTTCGTGGCCGCACGTTATGCAGTACATTGAGGTTTCGTCGTCAGCGTCCTGTTGCGAAAATTATTTTATTAATAAAATTCTTGATAACAAAAATTAATTTTAATTACCAAAAAGTTACAATGAACATAAATTTCAATTTATTGTTTTTCATATTCAATACATTATCATAATTGAAAGGATAGTTAAAAGATTTAAAAGGCCAATGGTTTTTTTTTTAGGTGTTATAAATAGCAAAAGAATTTCAGACTTCACGATATTGTGGCATAGCAAACTTTACAAATTGCAACTTTTTTACTGCTACTGAATTTGAGATATTACGTCACTGTAGATTATATTAAAAAGTGATTAAAACAGAACACATGAGTCCCTTGCAGGTAAAGAAATATTCATACTTTTCAATGTTATTTCGGTCACACAAAGTTAATATTATTAGCCAATATTGTATTAGTTATTATTAAATGACAATATATTGAACATATTAGTATAAGTGAACAAATCCGTTTGAAAAGTATTGATGGAAGATTTAAAAAAAAAAACATATAAATGTATATACAAAATAAAGTATCAGGACGAAGACAATTTAAGTATTTATGTTTTAAAGTACACCTTCAAAATGAGGCTGTCAACGCAAAAGTGGCTTAACCCACAATTCATATTCATGCTTATGTATTGTGATTTATTTAAAACATAATAAATTTTGATGCAAAAGTTAGTTTCAATCCATAGATAACAGATGACTTTGTAAACATTATTTTATCACGTTTTTTTTTGGCTACGAAGTATTGTAAAGGTAAATTCGAACCTCATTATCTCCATACTAACTATGGTAAGCTTAGGCCACTTTTGTGCTGACGTCCTCAAATAACACTTTTTTTTCTTCTAAAATCCATTGAAAAGCCACTAAATTTCTATTTTAAATAACAATTTTGTACCTTATCATCCGTATGAAGAATTGTAGCGTTTTTAGCTTTGGCGAGCAGTGCGTCCAGATCTGTGTGCTGTTTGTCGAGACTCCGCAGCGCGGCCTGCGCTTTAGCGATCCCGCTGCGTACCACTTCTAGTGCCTTGCGGTTCTTCTGTTCGGCAACGCAGCTCGACAACGACCATTCTTGTATTCGTTGTGGGAGCACCTGAATTAGCATTATATTGAATCAATTGACACCAGGCATTCCTCATATAACTATGAAATATAGATTTGTCATTTAGGTGCTGTTCCAATACTAGCGACCGTCTTTAGCTATTAGGCAGTAATCAAACCAGCCAGGAATAGAAAGTTTTGAAAAAAAAAGGAAAAAATTCTCACATGTCTGCGAAATACAAATGAAAATAAAAAAAACAAACTTGGTATATCCGGGAAGTGGCGAGCCTTATCCCGCACTGTGAGGAGCAGTACTTCGAGGAGTACCGAGCGGGCAACGTGCACTGCGGTCCGTAGCACTGACGCGCATGCGCCGTCTGTAGATGCGCCAACGATTCTTCTGGCTCATACGGTTCACGTTCATGATGCTTCTTCTTTATTCTGCTACTGCTGTTGTCAATTTCATTTACAATTTCAAAATCCGTCAGTTAACTCCAATACTTTTATTTCTACTTATTGCTCATACATCAGTAGAAGCTCTGAGTAGTTCCATTGAAGTATGTCAGATGGCAAGAGTATTGTTTCAACAGAATATGACATAAGGTTGTTATATTATGTTTGTAGCTTAGTTACAGCAAAGCAGAGCCCTTTTAACAGTTATATGCGGAATCAATAATATTACATTTTTAAAATCTAGCAATGCTTACCTGGGTGGTTTAGAAGATTTTTTACTTTTAACACAAACTCTCAATTTGCACCTGAACTTTTTATTAGCACTTCCATATTTGAACATCTCCTCACATGCATCACAACTGCAATGAAAACCATTATAGTGATCATACATTTCTGTACGACAAAAGAACAATGGGAAAATGTTTGGAAACAATACTGTTATGAAATGAAACAAAAGATTGTATCTGTTTATTGTATATGTAAATTTTCTTGAATTAAATCTAAATATTTACTTTAAATGAACAATGTTTGGGTACAATTCAGTTAACTTAAAGTGTAACAAAAGAAATCCAAATTTTTGATCAATATTTATATCTTTTAATATCAATTTGTAAAAGTTAGAAATTTATATTGATTAAAGCACTTTTTCATGTAGAAAAATGAGTAATCACTATATATACACTATATATACATACTTTGCATTAATTCATTTCTTCAAAATTACTATTTAAAAAATTACAAAGTGAATGTCTGTCTATGATCTATTGATAGCAATAGCATCTTTTTGTAGTGCTGTTGGTAGATACTGCAGTAAAAATCCGATAAATGGGGCATGAGGTATACTCACTGGCCACAATCGTAATCTTGTAAGCAACCAGGGCAATCTCCACAACCATCTTTTATTATAGTTCTCTTGGAAGATTTATTTTCCGAATGATCCTTTTCTTTCCGCTGCTTTTTTCGATCATCTCGACCTACAAAAGAAACACGGTACAATAACAAAAACGTTTTATGTTAACTTTTATTTTTTAATGGCTTTCGGTTTCTAGTTTTATTCAACCAATATGTGAGTCACGGTTCAAATTGATTGAGAGATAAAAATCAATCATACTTCATACATCTATTTTAAGGTAATGCAATGCTAGGATTTAAATTTTATTATGCAGTCCTATCATACAATACTAATAAATGTAGCAGTATAGAAAAAACTAGACAAAAAAAATATTTATACCAGAATCAACCTCGTTTTCTCTTTTTTGTGGTCTGAACCTTGTCTTCAAAGTCGGATCTTCCTCTCTACATCGGTCACAGAAGTAATTCTTGATGTACTTTGATTCTCTCTCAGAAATGTTGATACAATCACCATGATACCATTCCTCGCATGCATCACATGCTCTGAAAAAAAAAAACTTTTTTACTGTATACCTAAAAGGTTTTAAATAATAGTTAAATATCAGCAGAATATATTTCAACTACTGAGTTACATCAATGTGGCCAATTGAACAACCACTGTCTCATTGTCACAGCATACAAGATTCAGTATGATTTTCAGTCATCAAATTTCCTTTATTTACCTTTTACTTACTTTTTGTAATACTGTAACTGTGATAAATTTTAAGACATATCTTAAATGAATTGGTGTTGTGTCATTCTTAGTTGTGAACTCAACATCAAATCTGTATATATTAATTAGAATACATTTAAAAAAATGTTTTGTTTCCAAATACAATTTCAACCAATTACAATAAAAAAGTTGAAATCATAAATGCCCAATCTTAGAAATCTTAGAATTTAACAAATCTAGAATATTCTAATGATAATTATCATCTAAATTGTGTACTGTCATAATGAAGTGTGATCCAAATAATGACCACATCCAATGTAATGATCAAATTTTTCATAAGTAAATATGATATTATAAACGTGAGCTTCGATTTGAAATAGTTTAAATTGTACTTATTTTGTATTTGTTATATTTATTATATGTGAATATAAAATTAGATTTGTCAGAATAAATATAAAATATTCAAAATATATAAGCCAATAGTGTAAGCTGTTCTATCACTTTTAACAATGTGTTTGATTTATGCTAATCAATGATGTTGATGTCTATCCATTTAATAATAAAAAGATACATGTCGAAATTCATTCAAATACACATCATCTTACCAACATCTTGCTAATGAAGTTGTATTAACGCAATGGTGAGTGTAGTGTTGTCTAATACACTGCAGCATTGTATAAAATCAAATATATTAGGAAAAACTTACATCATAAATCGCGAACTATCCGAAGATCGACAAATGCAGTACGCTTGTCCAGCTTGATTCAGCAATGTTGTAATTTTGGATTGGCGTTCAGGCAAGTCGAACTGCTTAGCAATGTCCGCTTTCTGGAGCAAAAAGATATTATTTACTAGATACATTTGATTTCTATAGGATTTACATTTCACTAACACTTACAGATTGTCTCGACTTTTTATCACCCATTGTATTCCCTTTATTTCAAAACCGATTCAATGACACTAACAACTGCTAGCACCCAAGGAAGTTTTTATTTTTTATTTAACAAATTTTATTCTTTTTTCAAATAAATAACTTCATTCATTCTTTAGACTCGTAATTTTTTTTTCAATTTTCTTTTCATTTCCTCATATTTTTAGAAAGTTATTGAAATATAAAGTTTGGCCACAATTTTCCAAGCTATAAAATTGTCGTTTGACACATGGGATAATCAAAGTTGAGAATTTGATTGAATGGTCTGTTCCAAAGACAAAAAGGGCCCATAATGCCAAGTCTATTGTAACAAAAAATCGAACTGAAGGACGGAAAGTGATTTAAAAAAGAAGAAAGATTTTTCAGAGGTTTTAATCAGGTTAAAATTTGAAATGATAATTCAAGTATTAACCTTTTAGTGTCTCTAAAACTTATGAAGGGTAGAAAGAAGTAAGGAGCACCATCTTGAGTAGGGGAGAAGCTGAAAAATGTTAGAAGATTACTGGTGGTAGTACGTCTTATGAGTCCGAACGGGTAGGTACCACCATCCTGCCTATTTTTGCCGTGAAATAGTAATGCGTTTCGGTTTGAAGGGTGGGGCAGCTGCTGTATTGTTCCTTACAACTCATGTCTCGAGGTGGGTGGCGGCATTTACGTTGTAGATCTACGGGCTGCCGTTACCACTTAACGCCAAGTGGACTGTGAGTTAGTCCCCCATCAAGGCTTTATAAAAAAGAATAACTAAATTAGCGCTAGTCTAGGAAATGGAAATGATAGGAACATGGGAGGCTTAAGCAGAGTGAAGTGTGCTGGGTTGAAAATTTAATATTTTTTGAGACTTGCGTAAAATATTATATGGACTTTTTGGCGGGAACGCAAGAAGTGAAATTGTGTGATTTGTTTTATTTTGTCTATTTAGTGTTTCTTCAGGTTTAAATGTGTAATAACGGTGGTTTATTAACAGTTTAATATATGTGAAAGTGGACAAATCTGGGAAAATGAAACAAAGCCGCTGGACGTAACTTCTCGGGATCCTCCAACAAGTCCGCTGAAAAAATCTCAGTAAATGAATGACCACCACCATTTTACTGATATTTCATCCCACATCATCTCATTTCAATTCATTTAATTTCATCCCAGTTGATTAATGTCTCAAATTACCTAATCATCTTCATTCACTCCATAATATTTATAATTTTTCATAAAAATAAGAATACTAATTAAAATAAGACATGACCTAAAAGTCTTAGTTACCAAGTCATAAAATCTTTTAAAAAAAGCAATATTATGTGGCCTATGATGCTGTTGCCTAGCAACCAAAAACCAATGCTGTCTGTCACGTTTGTTTTCGCTAAAGATTCGCATAAACCTTTGAATATTTCTTTTATATCTATTTTTAAGTCATGGAAGAATTGAATACCCCCCAAATAATTACCCATATTGAAAATAACTTAAACCATTCACTATTTGATTGCAAGTGGATACCATGTTCGGCTAAATTTATAGTACTTGGTTCTTTACCGAAAGGCTCGGGTACCATTGAAATATTTGAAATAAACGCCGGAGAAATTAAGAAAATAAAAGAAATTGAGAGGTCTAACTCGTTTAAATGTGGAACGTTTGGAGCAAGTAGCGACATTGAGAGACGATTTGCTACTGGAGACTTTAGAGGCACTTTGGAAGTATGGTTTGTAACAAAATCATAAAATCCATACTTTTTCCGGATAATCATAAAAATCGAATGTTAATAAATAATTTATTTTCTATAGGGACTTAGAAAAAGGTTCCCAAGTGTACATAACAAAAGAACATTCAGATATAATTAACTCAATAGATGGGATGGGAGGTAACACAACCAACTGTGGAGCTCCTGAAATTGTAACTGGCAGTAGAGATGGTAAGGTTTCATGCCAAGGATTATCCTGTTACATTAAAGGGTACTCGTGTGGTGATGAGTAGATTTTCTAAATCAATATTACAATACCTTCTAAGATTTGACTACCATTAGCCATGTTGACATACTGGGATAGTTTTTTTTTTATCCTCATCAGATTTTGATTTTGTCCAAAATATTTACAAATTTTATACACAAACCTTTCTCACACTTCTATTTATATCTTTGAAAATAGTATCAAAATTTGTTAAGTCATTTAGAATAAGTAATCAGAGAAACAGACATTGGGTTTAAAACTCTTTAGGAAAAATAAAAATGGTAGTGATAACATAATAATTACTGAAATTATAGGAACAGTAAAGGTTTGGGATCCAAGGCAAAGAGGTAAACCTGTTGCAAACATGCAACCAATGCAAGGTGAGACTAGAAGGGATTGCTGGGCTGTTGGCTTCGGAAACTCATTTAATGATTCTGAAAGGATTGTAGTTGCTGGTTATGACAATGGAGATCTTAAAATGTTTGATTTGAGAACAATGTCACTTAGGTGGGAATGTAATTTGAAGAATGGAGTAAGTATGTAATTTCAAGACTAAATTTAAGATTTTTATGTCACAACTCGCAATAGGCATATTATACAACATGCATGATAAAAAGTTGTTACTGAAACCTGTTAACATCAGTAAATACAGGGTCATTACTAGTTGTATAGTAGCAGTAGTTATTCACTTTAATCTTGTCCTAAGAAAGATGTGTTATATTTTTCAAAAAGTCACAGTAGTGGGGGAGGGAGTTCATTTTAATTTTAATGTGAGTAATTATTTAAGAAAACATCAACACAATTGAAGTAAATAAATTCAGTTAATCTCGAAATTTTTATCATTATCTCAACTGGTACTCTGATGAACAATGACTTGTTATTATCTGTGTGTGTTTTAATTCTTTGTAGTTTATGATATATCCTAAATTAGCTTGATAGGTTGTTTTGCAATAGAGATATATATTTATATAACTGGTGGTAGGACCTCATGTGAGTCCGCACAGGTAGGTACCACTACCCCGCCTATTTCTGACGTGAAGCAGTAATGCGTTTCGGCTTGAAGGGTGGGGCAGCCGTTGTAACTATACAGAGACCTTAGAACTTATATCTCAAGGTGGGTGGCGCATTTGCATTATAAATGTCTATGGGCTCCAGTAACCACTTAACACCAGGTGGCCTGTGAGCTCATCCACCCACGTAAGCAATAAAAAAAAAAATATATATATATATATATATTAAATTATATCTAAGTCAAAATTAATAGATAAATATTGAAGAATTTTTGTTTGTTTAGGTATGTTCCTTAGAATTCGATCGTAAAGATATTCCAATGAATAAATTAGTGGCAACCACACTTGAAGGGAAGTTTCATGTTTTTGATGTGAGGACTCAAAATCCAACTAAAGGATTTGCTCAGGTAACCTAATGTTTTACTGACCAGCAAGGAATGTCTTTGAGAAATAAATATGAAGATTGCATGCAATGCAGAGCATTGTTAAATTTGAATTTTCCTACCCCTGCCTTATCTATTTTTACCACCATTAAATCACATGTTCTGGTGTATACTATAGTACAGCTGTTGTTCCAATTTCTTTGAAAGTTTATCTACTCTATGTATTTGGCAGAATTCTTCACATTGCAGTGTCTGTTATCTCAGCAATAGATGGGCTGTATCTCTATTCATCAGAATCCATGGACCTTAATATATTAAAAGCACAATCTATAGTTACATCAGTTAATTTAAAAGTCGTCGTGGCCTAAAGGATAAGACGTCCGGTGCATTCGTATCGAGCGATGCACCGGTGTTCGAATCTCGCAGGCGGGTACCAATTTTTCTAATGAAATACGTACTCAACAAATGTTCACGATTGACTTCCACGGTGAAGGAATAACATCGTGCTATAAAAATCAAACCCGCAAAATTATAATTTGCGTAATTACTGGTGGTAGGACCTCTTGTGAGTCCGCACGGGTAGGTACCACCGCCCCGCCTATTTCTGCCGTGAAGCAGTAATGCGTTTCGGTTTGAAGGGTGGGGCAGCCGTTGTGACTAATACTGAGACCTTAGAACTATATCTCAAGGTGTGTGGCGCATTTACGTTGTAGATGTCTATGGGCTCCAGTAACCACTTAACACCAGGTGGGCTGTGAGCTCGTCCACACATCTAAGCAATAAAAAAAAAAAAAAAAAAAAAAAAAAAATAATTACCGTTCTTCCATAATATTCATGAAACAATGCTGCTCTTAATAAACTAAATTTATTAAACTAAAAGCCATACGTTTTGATTTTGAGTGATTAATTAATGTTATAGGTTAATTTTTAAAAATATATCTATCTCAATATATCTGTGTCCAGGTGGTGGATAATTCAACGAAGAGCGGTACGATATGGATTGCGCGACACATCCCTCAGAACCGTGACTTGTTTATGACGTGTGCTGGTAATGGGCAAGTCACATTGTGGAAATAGTAAGACTTTGATTTTGCCTTATGATCAGTTCAAAGTAGGACTTCCCGGTCATTGTTGCATCGGGCATCTACTACTGTAGGTTCATAGTTATAGTATAAAAATTATATCAGAAGCTTTCGTGTAGAAGTTTACTATAACTAAACATATATTCAATTGCATTGTACAAACACCGCGCAGAAGTATAGAAGATAAGCATTTTTTTATAGAAACTCAGGAAAAAGCAACACACGGTCATCTGTGTGCTTAGTGCGAGCTTTGTAACGTTCTCGATAGTGTAAAAGTTAACGCTACTTTGTATGGACTTGGAACGTCTGCCTACGTTTGCCGCTAGGGGCGCTGTTCCAACTAATTTAAGTTAACTTTTACGCTATCGAGAACGTTAAAAAACTCGCACTAAACACATTGGTCCCAAACATTCCTTGTTCTATGGCTACCAGATATACATACTTATTTAAATAGGTACTTCATAGATGTTAACCATCATTAAAGAGGAAACAAATCTGTTCATCATACAAATGTGTGTCCGACTCTGAGTCAATTAGCGATATATTAAATAAAGCGAAGAATAGATGGCCGGTAGTATGCCAGTAATTTCAACAAATCAGAGAGACGTATTCAACCAATAATTTCTCGCCGGATCTTCTCAGTCGCGTTTTCGATCCGGTGGTAGATTCTGCGAAGCACTGCTTTTGCTCATAGTGTTAGCAACGCCCCCAGGTTTGAGCCCCGTGAGCTCACCTACTTGTTAGGTTATGCTGACATAGCCTCCTAAGGTTATCAGCTTAGGTAGGAAAAAAAGAAAAGAGACGCATTATAACTGTTTAGCCGGCTTAGCGATATGTTTTGTAGCAAAGCAAGGTAGAGCTTCTACCTCTCTTTATTTTTGGCGTGGGTTACAATACACAATTCGTTTGTTACAGTGAATACCCGGTACAGAGGTTCCGGGTGGACACCGAGGGTGTAGCTATCGGAGTTCCGGGGAAGCTGAAACGTCTCCAACGCATGGTGGTGAGCTCGCAGCCGATCAACGCTCTGGAATGGAATAAAGACCACTTGGGCCTCGCCGTCGCCACCGCATACGATCAATGTATTCGAGTTCTGATCACCACTAAGTTGAATCTGCAGTGATTTGCTTTAGAAAGGCCGTTTTATTTGAACAAAGAAACGCGATTATTTTTGGCGTGTGGTCGGCAAACAGAGTCAGTAAACAGAGCTGGGCTGGCCAAGACCGGCCCCAGAACCCACACTGACTACAACACAGATGCCGTTAGCTTACAACACCCGAAGACAGTTCACGTTTCGATGGTTTTGGAATTCATTATTGTTTTTGCATTATGGGGTGAACGAACGGTTCGCCTATTGTTACGGGAGCCCATACACATGGCACCTTGAGACATGAGGTCGATGTCTCAGAAGCTTTGTATTACTACTGTCTCACTCTTCTAACTGGAACAGATATCTGTTCATGTTGTGGATGTAAGTAATTTAGTGTGGAACTCTTGATCTGATCAGACAATGTATTTAATATGTGCTGTGAGTATATTAAGTTGCTTAAGTTGTAATTTCATATGTTAATAGTAAATAATGATACTTTAGTTTTATTGTTTCTTTTTACGTTATTAAATTTTTTTAGTTATTACGTTTTTTACTGATGATAGGACCTCTTGTGAGCCCGCAGTGGTAGGTATGCCTATTTCTACTGTAAAGCAGTAATGCGTCTCGGTTTGAAGGGTGGGGTAGCCGTTGTGGCATACTGAGACCTTAGAACTCATCTAAAGGTGGGTGGCGGCATTTACGTTGTAGATGTCTATGGGCTCCGGTAACTACTTAACACCAGATGGGCCGTGAGCTCGTCCACCCATCTAAGCAATAAAAAATAAAATTATTGCGCATTAGGTATTCACTTGTGGCTTGTTATCGCATTTGAGATTGAGCACGAATAAAATTTTCAAGATCAATGTGAGGCTGGAAGAGTTTAAGACTGGCATCCCGTTAAAACATGAATTTCCTTTGTTGTTGTCTGCATCTGTGCAAATATTAATGGTTCTCCTTCGAATCGTCTTCATAACTGAAATATTCTCGAAAGTTAATTCAGAGCACAGCCCTCTATGGGTGACTTGTGCTTGAAGACTGGCGTAGGTTGGCCCTCAAAAGTTGGACAAACGACTTGTTGAAGGTCGTGCAAATCTTCTGGTTACGGGCGACACAGGACAAGTCATTGTGGCGGAGGACCTTGGCCCATGTTCAGCACTCATGTCCTTTTTTTTCCTACCTATGCTGATAGCCTTGAGAGGCTATTTCAGCTTCGCCTTGACGTGTAGGTGAGCTCACGGGTCATAAACTGGGAATATTGCTAACACTTGCCCTAGCAAGTGCAGTGCTTCGCAGAATCTACCACCGGATCGGAAACTCGACCCACTGAGAAGATCCGGCGAGAAACTCAGTGGGCTGTGTCTATGGGTTCGGCGCGGACGGTGACCGGGCACTGATGTGATGATGTCTATAGGCCGATGGGATTGAGATGGTCTTGATTTTTTACAAAAGTACCGCACTTTTTTACAAAAGAGATCAGGTCTAATAACGTGCGGGTAACGGTATATTGCGGTAGTAATTGTCACAAAAAATGTAGAGCAACAAATCCCACGCATTATGCATATTTCCTTCACGTTCATATCTGTTCTCATATTTGAAGATCCGACAATAATAACAAGAGTCAGTGCCGATAATTGAAGAAAAATATAAGAAAATAATCATCACGTCTCCGTCTCAGCGGTTTCTTCTTGCGCTACCTTTCTCTTTCGGTACGCGGGTGCGCGAAATATGCAAATTAAAATGTATTACATATTTTCAAACATTGTTAGGAAAACCGCGTGCATAAACAACAACATTAAGGTAACCGGAAGACAAACACCAAGTGAATTTTCTAACTCAAAGGAGCAATTTATTATCCTAGCACATAGGTATTATAAATAAAATTAAGGCTAGCAATCAGTTCTTATTACCGTAATAATAAGTTTTAAAATCGATCATTTGCGCTTTAAACGTAACATTGCAAACGCACATTACAAACAGATTTCAATACTGCTGGACATTTTGGTATGTACACACAAAACGACAGCTATTTCTGTTGTTTCATTGTATGCAGCATACATTAGGTTATCACAATGTTAGCTCAAAGCGCAAAGACGCTACATAATTAATTATAAGCGTAACTACATTGTCCACATAAATCTCAGTTTCTAATCAAAACTAATGATAAACATTCAATCATCGTAATAGGTGAATTAATTAATTAAACAGTCCATAATCGCGTCGTAAAACAAAGAATCACAAGATTTGAATAATGCACTTTTTATTAGCAGTAAGAAGCGTATTGCGAGTACGCGCGAGCGGGTGCCGCAGTCCCTCCTTTTGCTCCGGTTCGAGGGCGGAACTTTGATTCTTCGATTTCATGTTCTGATGTCTACAAGCTTCTGGTTACAAGGTAACCAAGTCGGCCACGAGCTCGCCGCATAGTTTAGCGCAATAAATAAAATACGAAAATAAATTCACAATCGACCCGTTTCAAGGTTTTATATCGATAATTGAACGGGAACTAATAGGAATTAATCCATGCGACCAGTTTGAGCCGAACGCTTGAAAACTTTTCCATCAGAAAAACAGGTCATAGTAAGGAAAAACAAAAAGTGTTACAATTTTTTTCCATTCAAAAAGAAATCACTAAAAATGTTTTTTTTTATGTTAAATCGACTAAACGGTGAAACTCGAATAGTATAAAAAACTAAATTTTACCTTTCGTAAGCTAACCACTACGCCTATAAAACTTACTTTATTTACATTTCGTTTTAGGACACCAAATACTAATCGATTTTATTATTAATAACAAATATCCTTGAAATTCGAGTTTAGTCTTTAAACTCAGTTTCCTAAATGCTTTTATTTCGATTTGATCACGTACATAAACCCCGAGATCGAAGCCTACAGTGTGCTTAGTGAGAGTTTTTTAACGTTTTCGATAACGTAGAAGTTAACTCAAATTTGTATGCAAATTTGCCTACGTTTGCCGCTAGGGGCGCTGTTCCAACTGCAAACAAATGTGAGCTAACTTTTACGCTATCGAGAACGTTAAAAAACTCACACTAAGCATACAGGTCCAGCCTACTACGAGCCTCTAACTCTTTACATGCAAACATTTACGAACGAAAAAAAAATAAAGCAGCTCTCGATATCAGAACCATAACGTCGGATCTACATTTTGCGACATCATCATTATTCGTATTCAATTTTGAATATTGTAGTTTTAGTACTATTTCAAAAAATTATATGTTATAATGGTGGCATTATCGAGTGCTACAGTAGATTAGGACATACATACATAAGTGTCCGACATTATGCATCTATGTCGAGTTATTTTTAATTAGTGTTAATCAATACCACTTTACGCGGCTAAATTAAATAGGGTCTTAATTCGTACGTCTCTATGGGTATCAAGAAGGTCATTTTTTTTCAATACAGGCACAAGGTTGCATGCTAATCAGCCACTTGTTGAAATAGTTTTGAAATTTAAATTTGAGTGCAATTTTATAGAACAAATATTTAAAAAAAAACTATTCTTATCACGACCATTATTCGATTCGTTCTTACTATTAAGTCAGTACATAAACAAACTTACATAAACATATTTTTTGTACTATGACTTAGGAATATGTGATACAGGGTAATACAATTTTTATTACTTGCTTAGATGTGTAACTACAATAAAATGACTGAATTAAAACATTTATAGGTATATATATATATGTCTTTCCCAGCTAATTCATTAGGTGTGAGCACTCAGATTAACGTGCAAATATTGTTAACAGTACTACTAAAAAAAAAAAGTTTATTATTTTTGTGCAGTAAATAGATCGGCTAGTAAGATACCGAAATTAAATATCAAATTCATAAAAAAACCCAACTCTTTTTAAGCCTCGTGTTCACTTGTAGAAGACAAACAGACCATTAAAAACAAATGTGCCGAAATAAAGTTAAGAATGAATCTTCAAGCTATGCACATCATAATAATATATGAATGTGTGTATGATGCAACTTTATCACACAAAACTCACACACATCAATACATAATAATAACGCTTCACTTACAAACTACATAGGCTCTCTGTTTCTAGAAAGCGTTCGAAACCGCCACAGAAATACCGATATAAATAATATCTTAGCTAAAAGTATTTGTTTTTTTTTTATGATTATTATTAAATATTTACATGTATAACTTTCAACATTCCAAAAGACAAAAAAATACGCATTACATCTGCTCATTGCATACATAAAAAACGGTGTACATATTTTATGCTTTCAATTAATTTTTAACATTTTCTTTAGACTTTAGGAGACCATTATAATTTCGGACACCTTTATTTTAGATATCATTTTTTTTTTACAACCATAAAATTATTAAGGAAACAATGTTTGATTGAATTTAAACAATTTCATTTCCTACCTCAAAGTCACCAAGCGAGGCTTCATTCATCAACACGAACCCATCAATAAAACGGCAATTTGAAATATTTGCCTATTAAATCATAGTTTGCTTCTTACATTTTCAAGGTATTAGTTATAATTGAATTCTGTCCAGTACATACAATATGTATATATGTTGATTATTGAGAGTTATTATTTTTATCAGTTTAAAAGATTAAATCGTCGAGTTAGTAATTCGCTTTTGTTGTTATATATAACTAACGTAATGTATTTTGTTCAATTAACGAAATACATAACATTGATTTGTCGTACCGATGTTGTACTGTTTTAAAACAAACATTTTAATTCTAATTCATCAAAACATTTCGAGATCAAAATATTTGTAATAGTTGAGAGACGGGTTCAGTATAATGTGAGCTTATAATTTTTTTGTTTGTTTTATAAAACAGTACCGCCATCTGTTGAATATTTTAGTGATTTAGTATAACCGAAAGCCACGTTTAGTGAGATTCCGTCGTCGACGTGCGCGTTACATCATCGTGAAGTCATGAAAGCATCCTCAAACTACTGAGGGAAGTCATAACCTAATTCATAACGTGTAATATAATCGTTCTGAGATTTGGCCGAGGCCTTGTTTCATGAGCGATAGCGAGTTTCGTTCGAATCGCTTCAGCTGCATAGGTAACCTCGGCCCAAAGCGTCTATAGGCTACGTTTTCTTACAGACGATTTTACAGTATGCATCCCCTCTATTTACAATGGTTGATTCGAGCTTGAACCTAGAAAAAAAACAAGATATTGTACTGACAAATTGATAAAGCTTGTTTATTTAGGCAAAGAGTATTATTGTATGGTTAATTTTGACATATAGATTTTAGACAGTTTGAAAAATAGTTTTTTTTTTCTTTTCCTATCTAAGCTGATTGTCTTGAGAAGACTATTTCAGCGTAACCTTAACTAGAAGGTGAGCTCATGGGGCTCAAACCTGATGACGTTGCTAACACGAACCCTAGCAAGAGCAGTGCTTCGCAGAATCTACCACCGGATCGGAAACGCGACCCACTGAGAAGATCCGGCGAGAAACTCAGTGGGCTTTGTCTGTGGGTTAATTTACTCGCCGAGCCCTTCGTTCGCGACGGGTTCGACCAGGGCGATGACCAGATAATTGGTTAATTACTGCTTCGTTAACTGTATTACATTTGGAAGATGGAAAGTCAACTTTAGAATTCGAGGTAATAAAGAAGATATGCACATAATCATATGAAGTGAAATGAAGGTAACAAAAGTGTAATTGATAATGGTTTTTATTTTTATATTCTTTTTATTATCTTTTATATAATTATATTCAAATATACTTCGTAGTGCCTCAATCGATAAACAAAAGACCTAAACTTTTGTATAAAATAAACTTAAGACAAACACAAGGAATGCGTCCGACGGTGGGGACATCAAAGGGAAAACAAAATTGTTATTTTTATTTAATTCCGAGCATTTTCATATTTATCTACTTTTTAAACCTTCTCTGGACTTCCACAAATAATTCAAGACCAAAATTAGCCAGATCGGTCGAGCCGTTCTCGAGTTTTAGCGAGACTAACGAACAGCAATTCATTTTTATATATATAGATCTTCTATTCTAGTAAGGATAATAATTTACCATTAGCAAGTCTCAATCGAGATTGTCCTGGAATATGAGTCTGACGTATCCGGGCGAGCCCTGCAGCGGCGCGGCGCAGAACGGACAGATCGCGTGGAAGCCGTTGGTCCCGTGCGGGATGTCCACGTTGGCCCAGTACCTGCCGAGGGAATACCTTTGCTTAAAACTGACACTGACAGATCGAACCTTTAGAATTACACAGACCCAACTCAAAAAATGTGTTTTTTTTAAAACATCGAATAAAGGTTTTGAAACCGAAAAGACGTAGAGGCAGGGGACGGAGTGAAAGAGACAGATGTATAAGTTTGTCCCGTTATAGGCTACTTTTGGTGATTTAATTATTAAGAGTCACTGAAAAGGGTCGGTCGTTCTAGGTACATTTTTGAATTAAAGTCGAAATCCACATATTTCGAAATGGGTGTCTATAATTCTATAGTTGCGACATTAGTTGTTGAAATAAAACATGATTAATTAGGTTTTCAACAGTTTTCGTTGGAAATGTACTTAGAAGAATTATTAGTTATTATCTATTGTTGAACTTAGAAAGTTGAACCCTACTTTATAGTTTACTAGCGACCCGCCCTCGCTTCGTTTCGGAAACATTAAAACACACATGAAACCAAAAAAAAAAAATAAAAAAAATAAATAAAAAAAAGTAGCCTATGTTCATCAGGGACAACGTCGGCTTCTAATGGAAAAAGAATTTTTCAAATCGGTCCAGTAATTTCGGAGCCTATTCGAAACAAACAAACAAACAAATCTTTCCTCTTTATAATATTAGTATAGATAGACTCATGGTGTGATAATTATATCTCTAGTTTATACTTTAATATAATCTATGTAAGTCTGTGATTCTTTTCTTGGTCTATGATAGTACTCTCGCAAATAAAACTACATTTTGTAAAACCGTTATATATATCGAGAGGTTGAATTTAATTGAAATTCAATTAAAAACAACTTGTCGATGCTAATACCAAATAAAACGTACTTTTAATAATTACAAAGAAAAGTATAGCGTATTAAGCGAAACGTACTGGTGGTAGGAGCGTGGTAGGAGCCGGGTAGGTACCCCGCCTATTTCTGCCGTGAAGCAGTAATGCGTTTCGGTTTGAAGGGTGGGGCAGCCGTTGTAACTATACTGAGACCTTAGAACTTATGTTTCAAGGTGTGTGGCGCATTTACGTTGTAGATGTCTATGGGCTGTGAGCTCGTCCACCAATCTTTAAAAAAAATGTTATTTAAGCCAAATAGCCTTTCACTCTTCGCTACGTGTAACACTGCCATTTAGTTTGAACAACCGGTTGTTAGGTTAAACAGTTACACGCACTTGACGGTTCTTTGGGAGGCCATGTGTCCTTGTAGATGTCTATGGGCTCCGGTAACCACTTAACATGAGGTGGGCTGTGAGCTCGTCCACCCATCTAAGCAATAAATCAAAAAGTGGCTTAAACCACATAGTCTTTCATTCTTCGCTATGTGTAACACTGCCATTTAGTTTGGACAACAGGTTGTTAGGTTAAACAGTTACACGCACTTGACGGTTCTCTCGGAGGCCATGTGTCCGCACGGGTTGAAGGCGTACGTGGGCGGTCCCGCGTCCACGTAGAAGGCGGGCTCGATGCCCATGCACACGCGCACCACGGGGCCCGCCGTCAAGCACATCGGGCACCGCCGCACCCCAGTCTCGCTGCCCTCGGCGCCCCACGAGTGCTCCCCTGCAGACAACCAACAACAACTATCACATGCGGGAAACGTACTCAAAGATTAAGCACGCAATCATTGAAAGTATTTAATGACCGAGGTCAATGACCTTCTTTATTTTATTATTATTATTTTTCCTACCTAGCTGAGAGCCTTCAGAGGCTATTTCAGCGTAACTTTAACTAGTAGGTGAGCTCACGGGCTCAAACCTGACGACGTTGCTAACACGAACCCTAGTGAGAGCCGTGCTTCGCAGAATCTACCACCGGATCGGAATTGCGACCCACTGAGAAGATCCGGCGAGAAACTCAGTGGGCTGTGTCTGAGGGTTAATTTACTCGTCGAGCCCTTCGTCGCAAGCGACGGGTTCGACGAGATCGGTGACCGGTGCTTGAAGTACCTAAAAGCACCGTTAGTGGATCGGGAGGATCCGAAATGACGTGTTTGGGGCGACGTCGACTGCTTTCCATTCTGTCCGCAGGATCGGGAATGAATGACATTCGATGTAACTTGCTAATTCATAAAAAAATAACTTATTCAAATACTATGTAACTTTGCCTTTGATTTATATTGGGAAGCAATAGTGTTTTCCGGTTTGAAATCGATACCGAATCGTAAGTATCGATGCAACGGTGTTCGAATCACGCAAGCGGGTAACAATTTTTGTAATGAAATACGTACTTGAAAAAAGTTCACGATTGACTTCCACGGTCAAGGAATAACATCGTGTAATAAAAACCAAACCCGCAAAATTATAATTTGTCGTACTTACTGGTGGTAGGACGTCTTGTGAGTCCGCACGGGTAGGTACCACTACCCGGTCTATTTTTGCCGTGAAGCAGTAATGCGTTTCGGTTTGAAGGGCGGGGCAGCCGTTGTGACTATACTGAGACCTTAGAACTCATATCTCAAGATGAGTGGCGGCTATTACATTGTAGATGTCTATGGGCTCCGATAACCACTTAATATCAGGTGGGCCGTGAGCTCGTCCGCCCATCTTAGCAATAAGTTAGTGACTCAATGTAAAACGTTAATTACATTGTTGTATTTTGGGTTCGGTAATTACTTAAGAGAGGACGTCAATTCGTCTGATCTAGAAAATTTTCAATAAAACAATATGAAATTGAGTATCGCGACATATTCATGTCTGTTGCGTCTATTTCTTAGATGTATCTTGAGGTGGCCAAGAAAATGAATAAATGCGTTTACTTCTTCAAATACTCATTATATTATTTTTAATTATTTTACAAATACAAAATTGAAATGCGCGTCCATCTTTTTTCTTCGTGTTATATTATTTAAAATTTTGACAATTGGTGCCACTATTGCATTTTCTGTTTTGTGATTGGTTCGTGCGATATGACGTCATCGTTGGCCAATCACAGCCATCAATGCATGACGCGACGTTGATTCGTTAACATGTCATTTGTACAAACACTACATTAATTACTTACAACTAGTTTAATAAAATTCACTATCTTATTGTGTAAATAATAGATTTAATATTTCAATATATTAATACTCAAACAGTTGTGACACGAATATCAAAACTTTAAAGATGTATTTATTAATACACTAATTCATAATAGCATTTCGACGTCACCGTGTATTGAGCCGGTTAAACTCAAACAGCACAGTTCAAAGATTGGGTCAATAATAATATTATATTTCCTTATATCTATGTCTATCAGTGTACTTACAAGTTCTTAATTAATGAACATATTAAGTAAATCAGTACAGCGAGACCTATCAAATTTTAATAGTAATATTAAGAGCCAGCAATACCGCTCATAGGATGATGTTCGATTGATCCATTGAATTCCAATTACCCAAATGTCTCGCACCTACAACAACGTCGTCGTGGCCTAAAGGATAAGACGTCCGGTGCATTCGTGTTGAACGATGCACCTGTCCAGCCAGCGGGTATCAATTTTTGTAATGAAATACGTACTTAAGAAATCTTCAGGATTGACTTCCACGGTGAAGGAATAACATCGTGTAATAAAATCAAACCCGCAAATTTATAATTTGCGTAATTACTGGTAGTAGGACCTCTTGTGAGTCCGAACGGGTAGGTACCACCACCCCGCCAATTTCGGCCGTGAAGCAGTAATGCGTTACGGTTTGAAGGGTGGGGCAGCCGTTGTAACTATACTGAGACCTTAGAACTTATATCTCAAGGTGGGTGGCGCATTTACGTTGTAGATGTCTATGGGCTCTGGTAACCGCTTAAAAAAAACATGTATAGTCGTTATGGAACATATACTAGATTACTTATATTTTCCGTCACCCAATACGAAACGCGCGATGGTGTGGTGCTCAGACGCTCTCATGTTGCGATGACCAACGTAGCGAGATATATACTAGTGCACCGGCCTCACCTTGCACGTGTCCGCAGTTGAGGTACACGTAGGGCTGGTTGAGGTCTTGGTGCGCGGTGGACAGCTTCCGCGGAATGACCAGCGTGTTGAGTCCGACCGGGCACTGAGGCCGGCCGGCGTTCAACTCGTCCACTAGAGCTTCTAAATCGCGTTTTGTCTGTACGTGGAAAAACAACATTTCTAGAAATTTCGTCAAGGAAAAGTGTCGATGTTTTTTTTTCTAAAGGTAATTTAGTAAATGTACCTTCTATCCAATGTGTCTTTACTGACCTAAAACTATCACTTTGATAAAATCATTTCAATCCATAGCTTCGTTTCGTCGCGAAAGAAGGACAAACAAACAAACATACTTTTACATTTCTCATATTAAAGTATTGTTTACATACACATTTAATACGTACAATAAATATAATAGCCTGAATGATGATTAAAATGTTAGAAAATTTAAAATTTAGTTAAATTAAAAATGAAAAAAAAAGATTAATTTATGATAGTAAAATTAGATAAATGTACCGGTGAATTCTTCAGTCCCTCGGCACTCCTCCACAACAATGTGGCTCCACACAGATCTATCATTGTCCCATCTCTGAGTACATTTGTTTCTGCCTGGCACGGCAAGCCCTAAAAAGAAACAATACATAAAAATGTCATTTTTATTTAAACTATTACCTTAATAAAGCAAAATCTGTGCGCTTAAACTTAAATACTTCTGTATCGCGTTAACGGAAAATTCTCGAAGTTCATAATCCAAATGATGTTAATCAATTAGCGCCACCACAATGTAAAATTCTATCACCCAATTACATAAGGTCTAGATTTAAATTGCATCACACATGACTCCCTTCTATCATTCCCATTAGTATTAAAGGTGGGCGTTATGTAGAAAGTAAGCAGTCAGATAATAATTGCAACCTCAACATAACAAATCAGAAGGGAACAAGTAAATATTCATTATATCAAGTAATTCGGTAAACTAAAGCTTGTTAAATTAAGGTTACGTTGGTACGTACCATTTGTTATAAACTGGTAAAAAAATATATTCACCTCAACATTACGTACCTACTCATCTTTTTCTAGCGAACAACTTCTACTAATGATTAATAATACATTTTTTTCAAATTACTGGATGTATTTTCTATTTAAAAACAATTAGGTACGTAACAAATTCTGTCAAACCTGACGCGAGACTGGTTCACATACTATGGTCATGTTGGTGGGAAAGTTATTTATAGGCTTTGGGTTGACAAAATTCGTTAATTAGAGAGAGGTACTTAAACTTTTTTGTAGTAGTAGAAAATTCGTTATAAAGAGGTTGTTCGCAAGAAATCTTCGCAATGTAAAGGCATATTTTACATTGACTCTTATGGACATTTCAAGGGGACAACGAAGAATTTGTTAAATCGAGGACGTCGTTATATTGAGGTTCGTTATATTAAGGTTGCACTGTAATAATGAAGATATGTCTGATGCCGATGATAGTGGTGACTGAATTTATAGTTGATAAATCTAAAAAGCATTAATGAGAGCTTCCAAGGAATTTTGTTTACAGAACACCGTTGCGACAGCACCTGACGCAAGACACTCGCGTGAAACTAGATCTTCCCACTTTTATGATAACAGAGATAAAATATTTTCCTCATTATAATTACTTAATCTCAGTTTTATTCAAACATTACATTATATATTTGCTATTGCGCAAACTAGCTTATCTGTTCAGGGTATTTTTTTTATATCTGATCACTCTCTGCTATGACTAATTGTTTTTATAAATTAAACTATAATTAATATACATTAAGATTATGAAAAATAACAATTTCTTGAAATAATTCGCGCGCCCCGTATCTTATAATTGCACCGTGAAGGTTCATCAAAATCCATTTAGTAGTTTCTTCAAATTCAAATTCAAACCACCAATTATCCTCGTAATGTTTTGGATTTATAAAATTAGTAGGTAGTAAGTCTCTTAAGGCACACGAAAATACAGGCCGTGATCCGATTAGTGGTAACCAATTCTCAAACGTTCAGTAATGCCAGGAACAGAGCATAGACGCTGCATAAAGTTTCAGGCATAACATTTTCAATGGTAAACAGGTTTCCTACATTTCACACATTGACTGACTGATTTTTTATTAACTATAAAAACGAACAGTCGATAGAGCAGATCAATAAAAACAAAATTAAAATCTGTTTAGAAATAAGGAAGCTATATTAAAAGAGTTTTAATTTCGTGCTAGACAGAGAGCACAATATACTGGATAATGACGTCCCTGATCACATTGACCGCAAAAAGTCTACACCGACACTCTTTCCCTGTATTGTCGCAAAAACGCAATTCAACTATAAACCTGTATTAGGTATTTCACACGTAGTTTTTTTTTATAAGGTACGTTTCCATAAGAAAACTTCGATAGTGTTATCAATAAATTAATCATTATTCCACCACAAAAACTTGAAACGCGCGTTCGAATCCCAGGCGGGTACCAATTTTTGTAATGAAATACGTACTCAACAAATGTACACGATTGACTTCCACGGTGAAGGAATAACATCGTGTAGTAAAAATCAAACCCGCAAAATTATAATTTACGTAATTACTGGTTCTAGGACGTCTTCTTGTGAGTCCACGCGTGTAGGTACGGCGGTGGCCCTGCCCATTTCTGCCGTGAAGCAGTAATGCGTTTCGGTTTGAAAGGTGGGGCAGCCGCTGTAACTATACTGAGACCTTAGAATTTATATCTCAAGGCGGGTGGCGCATTTACGTTGTAGATGTCTATGGGCTCCAATAACCACTTAACACCAGGTGGGCTGTGAGCTCGTCCACCCATCTAAGCAATAAAAAAAAACATGTTTATGCTTTGAACATATTTCATGTCTCGTTCTTATTCTTGATTCCATCTGTTGTCTTCAACACAGCTTGAGTATAAAATTAAATGTATTTAATACCTTTTGTTGTGCTGAGCGACTCTCCCGCAGCGAGAAGACAGCCCCTCCGACGGACGTCTCGCGCCACGGGCCGCAGGTAGCACTCCCGCCACAGAAGTCGCCGCGGGGGTGCATGATTAGTACACCGTTAGTTGTCAAACCGTCTATTTCGTGATTCTCTGTCCATTTCGTTGCTTTCTCCTGTAATGTATACATATTAAGGTTGACTACCAATGTGTGGTGAGAAAAATCTTCTATAACTGGTCGTCATCATCAGCCCACAGACATAAACCGCTGGACACTGACCTCCCCCAAGTTTCGCTACCGTGATTGGTCGGTCGTGGTCGCGGAAGGGCTAAAAGGGCTTTTCTGGTGCGCGGTCGTTACTCGAGAACTTTTCAACCCTCGCAGCCATTTGTTCTTCGAGCAATATGCCTTTTATAACTTGTCATAAGATCTCGCGAGGCTCAGCGGGAGGGAAATTGCTAACATTTGCTCTAGCAGTGCTACGCTGAATCTACCACCCGCCACCTAGTTGGAATCGCGACCCACTCAGATGCTCTAGCAAGAAACTCAGTGGGTTGGTCTTGTTGTTAAGGCGCATACAAAGCTCTCTAAAGGAGTTCTTATTTTACGTATCCGAGGCGTCGACAAAGCAAGCCGTAATGAAACTCAGGTTGTATTTATTTTCATTAATCAAAAGAGACATCACTGAGTATCACGCGATTTGTACTTATGTTTCGTCAGTAGGTATGGTCTCAAGGTGAATCTATATATTTACGCAATAAAATAAAAAAGCTCAATTTACGTTCACACTGCCATACATGCACCGACGAGCTTGCAAAATAAATAATGTATTTCACTGATTATAGCGTTAGATACAAAAACAATAATTATCTCAACAGTAAAATGTTAATTTTTTTTTAAACTTCACAATCAACCAGCTTTTATACCGTATTATATATTTATAAACGGCTTCCAACGCTCGCACGGTCGCCATTACTTATTCATATTAAATATCCTTTAGCTTAGGGTGTGCCTCAATTTTAAATATTAAATAAAAATAAGAATGCTTTAACGAAAGTTAATTTTACGGAAACCTAAACCTTTTTAGCTTTATATAAATCACATTTGCTTTACCGTAATTGTGTATCAAGTTCGTACTTCAGTATTTGTGGGGCTTGAAAATTGTAAACCCTTTTCAGCAAAAGTCACGTAACGTTGTTACGCTGGGTATTTTCTTAGAAATCGACTATGTATAATTATTGTATAGTGAAACACGTGGCATTGTGTTTGATGGAATATTAATAAACCATGCGAAATAACCCTAATGCATATAGATTTAGTAAAACTTAGACGCGTAATGCGTTTCAGACCGATTAAGAGATTAGATAGACTGTAAAATAATAAAGCATAGTGTATTTTAATGCCATTAGAAATAAGATCTAGAATAGAACATCAATAAATAACAAATGCATGTAGACCGAAATAAAACAGGTAGAATAAAAGACTATCTGTTGCGCACATGGAATCATAATTTGCGTAATTACTGGTGGTAGGACCTCTTGCGAGTCGGCGCGAGTAGGTACCATCATCCTGCCTATATCTGCCGTGAAGCAGTAATCCGTTTTGGTTTGAAGAGCGGGGCAGCCGTTGTAACTATACTGAGACTTTAGAACTGATATCTCAAGGTTAGTGGCGCATTTACGTCGTAGATATCATATATACTGTGTATACTGTGTTACTTATAATATTTTGTATTCAAGTTTAACAATATTTGCTATTTGTATGTATATTATTACTACAATTCTCATGTTGTATTTGTTATTTTAGCTGTTCTACAGACACTCATCACTTTTAATTATTATTCTCATAATCCTCTCGCAGGTCTGCTGGAAGAGATTTCTTAAAGAAATAAGTAGTGCCTTTGTGTATAATTTTCCTATTACTCTGTACTATGTCTTCTTTTTTGTGTGTACATAAATAAATAAAAATAAATGTCTATGGGCTCCAGTAACCACTTAACACCAGGTGGGCTGTGAGAACGTCTATCCAACTAAGCTAAAAAAAAATATATCTGAAATTTGAGAATGTATTAACTTACCCCTAGGAAAATATTTCGAGAAGAGTCGAAGCCAGCTGCGTAAATGCGACAGTTGTTTACGTCGTTCCTGTCGGCGATAATGCGACACGCGAACCGCGATATCGTGCTCTGAAGGACCTTCGTGTCGCCAGTTTTGTCGCCGGCCACCGTGTCCATCACGACGAAGTCGATCGGGGGCTCCGATGACCTACCGATCTGTGAACATACAACAAATAAACATTAAACGTGTTTTAGATCAACCTGTAACTTTTCTCAAGGAAAGAAAGACGACCGGCTTTTCAAGTCACTTCGATATTTGTACCTATAAAATATTTAGGTAACCACTGGTCACACAAGGATCGTCGCTGGTAACTAGTGGAATGTTTATTGATTCCTTCATCCTAGTTTAAAATCATTCTCTGCAAAAGTAATGTTTTCTTTTTATTGCAGTTAAGGGTTTAAGGAGCCCCTGTACGAAAATAAAGAACGCTTTTTGTCACTGCACGCAATGTAACACGATTTAAAGTCAGCTGACGCGTGGTCAATGTTTTGACGTAACCGGCGAGGCCAGCTGTTTCGGACTCTATATGATTCGTATTTAAAGGCGATTATGGGATTCACGACATACCCGATCTTGTAGACCGAATGGTAAGCAGTCGACGTCGCCCTAAACACGTCATTATGAATCCTCCCGATCCATTACCGGTGCTTTTAGGTACCACAAGCAGCGGTCACCGTCCTCGTCGAACCCGTCGCTTGCGACGAAGGGCTCGACGAGTGAATTAACCCATAGACACAGCCAACTGTGTTTCTCGCGGGATCTTCTCAGTGGGTCGCGTTTCCGATCCGGCGGTAGATTCTGCGAAGCACTGCTCTTGCTAGGGCCAGTGTTAGCAAAACTCCAAACAGAAAAAAAATACCGGCGAGGCGTCAGCAAGTCTTTGTCATTGATGGCGGGCCCACGAAATATAAACGATAAAGGGATAAATGTTTTAATACTAAAGTTTTCAACAATATTTTTCGTTTAGGTTGAGCTGTACCTTAATTATTAATACACGTATAACTTTATTAATAGCAAACGACACCTAAGTTGTAATTACCATAGCTGCTCAATTAATGATTGAATCGAAACCTCTCCTGGTACCTACGTTCTTATCTCTTTTAGTATCTACACGTTCCTTGGTTTTCGAATACATACACAAAACAAGCGAGAAAAATAAACGTCCCCAAAAAGGCTTGTCATCGTATCCTTGTTAAGTTAAAAGGTACACGAGCATAGTTTTGTTAGTAACAACGTGAAATTTTATTTTATACGGACTTATCGTCTATTTTAGTAGTCTGTATTTCATCCATTAACCTTTTTTTTTTTTTATTGCTTAGATGGGTGGACGAGCTCACAGCCCACCTGGTGTTAAGTGGTTACTGGAGCCCATAGACATCCACAACGTAAATGCGCCACCCACCTTGAGATACAAGTTCTAAGGTCTCAAGTATAGTTACAACGGCTGCCCCACCCTTCAAACCGAAACGCATTACTGCTTCACGGCAGAAATAGGCAGGGTGGTGGTACCCACCCGCGCGGACTCACAAGAGGTCCTACCACCAGTAATCACAAGAGGTCCTACCACCAGTAACCTAATTGGACGTCACGACATGTCTGACGTGAGTACGAAGGAAGAAAAAAAGACAGCACCGAAGGACAATGAAATACAAGAAAATACAATCAAATTAAATACTTTCCGAAATTCTTGACCTTTTCTTATGTTCAGTTAGAGTATCGTCGACCGGTAGACAAAACATTTCCTTGGTAAAGTTTTTTACTATTGACTACATTAAACATTCTACGTGTCGTAACCGAATCATAGTTAAGTTTTTTACCATCGCCCATGGACTTCAGCAATGCCCGGGACAGAGCCAAGCCGCTGCCTACCGTTAAGTTCTCTCCACAAGAGTCGTTTGAAGAAGGATATGTCATAACGCTCGGGAAACACCGTGGAGGGGAGCTCATTCCAAGGCCGGATGGTACGTGGCAAAAAAGATCTCTGGAAACGCACCGTGGATGAACGCAGTGGCTCCAGGTAGTATGGATGAACTCTACTCCGGTGACGGGCGGTGCGTAAAAACGAGACGATGGTATCATCTCAAACAATTCCTCAGAGCACTCCCCATGGAACATACGGTACAAAATACAGAGGGAACCGAAGTCCCTCCGCAGACCCAGAGGTTCCAAACGATCCGTGAGTTTCAAGTTCATTAATGTTATTGGTGTATGAAAAAAATTAAGTCTACCCGACTACGTTGCCTCGGTCATACTTCGAAGACAATTCGTTGTCTTAGTATCCTACTAACTTAATGTCTGTACGTTCCTCACTAATTCCTATCTTATGAACCCGCGGACAAACTACATTGATGTCCTTCTTAATAAATAGAAAAATATGCGTCTAATATAGCCATTAATGTACAAAATAACGTTTGATCCCTTCATTCAATATTCACTGTTATGGCTTGATGATCACATCGGATTAAGTCATAATAGAATAAAACAGTGCCATACATGCATAATTGAATGATTTGTTTTTGTATTATTAATTCTTACTCTCTTCCACGTCTCCACGAGGATGCCTTCTCGAGTATAATTGAATCAACCTGCATTAGCGTGCGCGTGCCAGACTGCTGATGTTTTTAAAGGATGGTAACCGGCACTAAAAAGGCCGTAATATTTAAGCTTTAGCAAGTTGTTAGGATCAACATTGCCGTTTTTCTATCTACATATTAATACGTGAAGCAAAAACTTTGTACCCCTTTTTACAAAAATTGCCCGGACGGAGGAGTATGAAGTTTCCCACACTTATAGAGAATATAAAGAAAGAGTGCAGAAAGCCAATATTTAAAAAAAAAATGTATTAACAATACGTTAAATCAATATCAAAAACATTACACACAGTCTTTTGTTATTGCACAGTCTGTGGTCGAATAGAGAATAGGTTAATATTGTTTGTATTGTTTATATTTAATATTATTTGTCTATAGTGTAGTCTTGAAAAAAAAATTTATTATAGAAGTAGAATAGAATTTGACAATAGAACCTTAATAATGTTCAAACTTATAATTTAAATCAATTATAGTCGAATTTCGACTACGGCAGGACCACTAGTATCAATAAATTACATACAATACAATATTTACGGACCCAAATCACTTCCAACAAAGTCTAGTTATTGAATGAGTTCTGTTTTTGAAAACCAGTCAAACTGTGTTTCGTTCGTATCAATTTCGAATCTAGAAACTGACAGCAGACGGGTGTGAAGGTTGAATTACATCACCGTTCCAGACTCTGCGTTCGCCGCTCTACTTGTCAATAACCACGAACATTTGCGAACCTTCCACAAATCATTTTCGTAATGTAATTAAAAAATAAAGCTTAATGCGCTGAATTCTGAATATAATCGTAAACTTCATCCTGTGTATTTCTGCCGTGAAGCAGTCGTGCGTTCCAGTTAGAAGGACAGACGTTTGTACGAAATCAATTCAGGATTCGACGTCACGTCTCGAGGTTGGTGACGGAGTTTGTGGCGTATGATATATAACAAACACTCTATCAATTAAAAAAAACCGCATCAAAATCCGTTGCGTAGTTTTAAAGATTTAAGCATACATAGGGACAGATGTAGGGACAAAGAAAGCGACCTTGTTTTATACTATGTAGCTTTTTTATTTTTTTTTATTGCTTAGATGGATGGACGAGCTCTCAGCCCACCTTGTGTTAAGTGGTTACTGGAGCCCATAGACATCCACAACGTAAATGCGCCACCCACCTTGAGATTGAATCTCAAGAGGAAGAGAGAGAGATCTGAGGAATTGTTCGAGATGATACCGACATCTCGTTTTTACCATCCGCCGCCCGGCACCGCCCGCCACCGGAGTAGAGTTCATCCATACTACCTGGAGCCACTACGTTCATCCACAGTGCGTTTCCAGAGATCTTTTTTTGCCACGTACCATCCGGCTATGGAATGAGCTCCCCTCCACGGTGTTTCCCGAGCGCTATGACCTGTCTTTCTTCAAACGAGGCTCGTGGAGAGTATTAAACGGTAGGCAGCGGCTTGGCTCTGCCCCTGGCATTGCTGACGTCCATGAGCGACGGTAACCACTCACCATCAGGTGGGCCGTATGCTCGTCTGCCTATACGGCAATAAAAAATAAAAAAAAGATATAAGTTCTAAGATCTCAGTATAATTACAACGGCTGCCCTACCCTTCAGACCGAAACGCATTACTGCTTCACAGCAGAAATAGGCAGGGCGGTGGTACCTACCCGCGCGGACTCACAAGAGGTCCTATCACCAGTGATTAGATGGTATTGTCGATCTATACAAGAAAACGAAAATACATCTAATGTTATTTTAATATTGTTTTGTGAATTCAATAATTTACATTTAGTATTAGGATACATGGCCAAACTAAAATCTCCAAGACTACAAATTAGGTGGTACACGGGAACAATGATGTTCGGACAAACACTTCAATTTGCATCATTATAGTGGGGTTCAAGAGACTCATTTAACGCAACGAGTTATAATTGGTATAACGGATGTTCTGAAACACATGATTTCCAAACGGCAAAAATACAAGAGTCAATATTGTAGTTTTTTGTTGTTTAGTTTTTGTGAGTCGTAGACATGATTAAAAGTCCTTTTACGGTATAATCGTGAATTTTTTACTGTTATTACATTTTTTGCGACATTTCGAATAGTATGCAGTTGTCCCGGCTGACTAAGGTGTTATTCGTCGATATTCCGTGTTAACTACCGTCTATTTTTCTACCTAGTCTATACTAATCTGTGTGGGCTGAAAACATGTCTACGCAAAGTAGCACACAGGCAGATTTTTACAATCCATATAGTTGAAATTAATGTACTTGCATAGAGTAAAGGTGAGGGAGAGGAACAAGCGGATCGCGGCCCTCAATCGCGCTTAGTTTGCGCACTCAAACGCTGAGGGAAGAAACAACCGTTTACCTCTGGAGAAAAGTTTGCGAGAACCACTATTTACATTAATTCTAATAATGTACAACAAGGATTTTAAGTATCATAGATTTCTGTGTGACGCAAGATGATTTTATTTCCATTACTTAGTATTACTTAATCAAGTATCGTGAATAGAAGTTACGAAAAATGTTAACAAACTTCAACATTGAAAGAGCCAAACTAACAATGTAATGAACTAGAAAACTATTTTAGGCAGAGTTTCCGCTCATTTGCTGGAAACAATATTTTAGATCAATTGATTAACATATTATTTAATTTAAATCACGGTCACGCTCATTTTCCCTCCAACTTTTCTGATAATACGTATAGTTAATTTTATACACGTATAAAAGTAATTAGGTACAAGTACTTTTAAATAAATGATTGCATAATAATTACATTTATTTTGAAGTCGTCGTGGTCTAAAGGATAAGTCGTCCGGTGCATTCGTGTCGAGCGATGCACTGGTGTTCGAATCCACGGCGGATACCAATTTTTCCAATGAAATACGTACTCAACAAATGTTCACAATTGACTTCCACGGTGAAAAAATATCTGCGTAATCTCTCAGTTTGTTAAATATGTAAATAGTATTCTAGGTCATGATTTAAGAGTGTATGTAGTAAATAAAGAAATTATAATTATAATTATATAATTTACTCTTACGAAACTAAACACGATCTGTGCCCCATCTTGTACCGTCACACCATCCTCAACCAATTGGGAGTGAAATTTTAAAATCGTAGTTATATTTAAGGACAATAACAATTCGTTTATTTTTATGATTTTGAATAAACAATAAATAAATACGGCAGTTTATGTGAATATAAATTTACTTGTATACAACAGTTTCTATAAGTGACTATCCAATTAGCACTAATAGATAAAATGTATTAATTCATAAGTTTAATTAATTATTCTTGTTAGTATATCGCAGCAAACAAACGCAATGCTGTGTAGATAACGTTTTATTGAATATTTTTCGTTAAATAAAGCCGGAAAAAATAATATTTATACGTTTCAGAACTTATCAATACATTTTTTTTTCTAACAAAAATACCCATTCCGACTGTTTATCATTTCCTTAATAAGATTGGACTTTCCAACGTTCCACTCTTGGTATTTTTATATCGGGGGTCAGATTATTCTCACGTCATCTGCAAAACAACAGAGGCCCACATTTTGGTAAGTCTATTGTAACTCCTCAAAGAAATAATTTTTTACTTTTGTACATGATTATCTCTTTTCTTTCTAGACCGCTGTCATTAGTTCTACAACAGCTTTTCTATTGTAGCACCTTTGAAAGAAAAAAGAAAAAAAACTTTATCGGTAACTATATCTTTTCATTTTAATTATTAAGAGAGTGGTTACGTTGGCTGATTTAAATAAACAAATCACCTTCTATTGTCACCGTCAATTTAACGTTTATTCCAACGTTTACAGGTTCAGACTTCTCCGAAGCCGTTCAAGTATTTCATTTCACGCAAATTGATATCGATGCAGGCATGTGCCGTCGCGTCTGAGAGATGGAGCGACCTTTTAATATTCAATTACGGGGAGACGAAATCTAAATTCACTTAATGGTAAAGGTCGCGTTCAATTAACTAGTAAGTAATGCTGCTGGGAACCGAAATGACTATGTATTTTCAAAAAAATAATTCTCCGAACGTTCTTACTCACTGGCCCAAGGAAGAAAGACCTATTTATAATTTAATGTTACTAAAAAATAATGATTTTGTGGTGTCTAGAATGACGCTGCGCCGTCTTTGCCGGTGGATGTCGTAAAAAGTAATTAAGTTATTCGTCGAAGAATAAACAGCAGCGTTCTCTGAGTATAATACCAATGTACTGGTGATAGCGCGTGGGTACCATCATCCTGCTTTATTATGCTTTGAAGCAGTGATTTGATCCGATTTGAAGTTTAGGACAGCCGTTATACTCGAACTCGACCATATAACTCAAGCTGGATGACGGCATTTATGTTGTGATCTCAATAAGCTCTGGCGGTTACCTACCAGCAGAAGTGAGCTCCTTGACCTATCTGATAGGCGCACCACTATAGGTACTAATAGATCCGACGTCTGTCCCAGGCAATGAATGCTCCGAACGCGTTATTTTGTGAAAACAAGCAATTACAATTATAGGTTTAGAAACTGCTACTTCACTCTTGATAAGATTCTCTTGTTGTTAAATTATCGTTGATATAAAATGATAGCTATTCATTTTATAATCAACATTTTTCACTTCTTCCTGTAACTTATATCTTTGTCCCTGGTAGGTTGGTAGTGCTGTGAGCCAGCTCAGGGTGATATTACCGTTGAGATGTGTAGGGGCCTTCTTAACTTCAAAGTAGACTAAGGTACATCATAGTTAATCTGTTTTTCGTAATTAAAAAAAAACATGAAATTTAACCAATCGATCAGACGAAAATCGTCCACCGAAGAATGCAGTTTAGCGTGTTTGCAACTCTGCATTGCCGACGTTGAGTAACGTGCCGCAGCAATTTGCGTCACCAACACAAGCTGCATCGCATTACGATGACATAAACTACATTGCAGCAATGAACTTGTTCATTCGTTTTTTTTTGGTCGTATGTGGTTGGTGTCCCATACGATTCCCAGAAAGTCTATGAAGCTCGTCGGTCTCATAACAGGATGCTTAGATGGGTGGACGAGTTCACAGCCCACCTGGTGTTAATGGTAACTAGAGCCCATCTACAGCGTAAATTCCGCCACCCAGCTTGAGATATGAGTTCTAAGGTCTCAGTATAGTTACTTGAGATTCCAACACGTCTTTTACCCTTGTAGGCAGACGAGCATACGGCCCACCTGATTGATCGTGTATGGTTACCGTCGCCCATGGACTTCAGCAATGCCAGGGGCAGAGCCAAGCCGCTGCCTACCGCTTAATACTATCCACAAGCCTCGTTTGAAGAAGGACATGTCATAGCGCTCGGAAAATATTTTTTGCTCAGGAATTATTTTCTAAAATACAAGCCAAGTACTAATGATTCTTATAAATAGATACAATACATACATTTAAACTATACTTTATATTACTTTTTACCTAATCGTTGGTAGCCTAAGAGGCTATTCCGACTATGCGCGATTCGGTAGGTGAACTCCGGGCTCAACCTGAGATGATTGCTAACACTGACCCTAGCAAGAGCAGTGCTTCGCTGAATATACCACCAGATCGGAACCGCAACCCCTTGAGAAGATCCGACGAGAAACTTAGTGGATTGTGTCTATGGGCTAGTTCACAAGTCGAACTCACTACTACACATTTAATAATATTCACCGATTGATTGTGTGAAAACGATATCTTTTGATGTTTCTATTACGGGCCTGTTCAATTTTACCGTACACAGACTAAACTTGCCGGAGCATGCGCTAGTAACACAGATGGAGTTTTCTTCAAATCTAATAATGGTAATTCGAAACCCATTACGAAACAGCAGCTGCGTCTGGATTCGTAATATTGGGCAACGCGATCCGACTTCACTTCTTTATTTTCTGTAAACCACAAAACCGAATCAACGTGCGTGACGAACGAATACAATGGAACTGAAACGTAAATTAAAAATATTTTGAAGAAATAAGAGTTTTTTTTTTACGTTATTCGTCTAAGCTATTAAAAAAATTCAACCTTGGCATATTAATTTATTTAATATCTCAATTATTTCTAAAAATGCTTTAGTCTCGTTTTATCACGTGATCTCTTGATTACAATATTTTTCTTCAAAGCGCTCTTTCAAACGACAGTACAACGCGAGTTATATCATAAGGATCGTCGCGAGGTCTTTACTGAAAGCGAACCCAGAAATGCCAGCGGGGGAACACCTGGCACCGACTCGCGTGTTCGTGCTCAAAATGTTACACGTTCACGTATACTTCGTGATTACAAAACCGTTACCCACGTAAATACACCTACGTAGGTTGTGCGTTGACTTGCCTTTACCGGAACTAATTGACTGACTAACTAACTTACCTACGTTTCAACAAATCACGCACTTCGATCACGTGTTCATTTTGTTTTATTGCCCATTGTAGGCAGACGAGCATGCAGCCCACCTGATGGTGAGTGGTTACCGTCGGCCGTGGACTTCAGCAATGTCAGGGGCAAAGCCAAGCCGCTGTCTACCGTTGAGTGCTCTCCACAATCCTCGTTTGAAAAAGGACATGTCATAGCGGTCGGGAAACACCGTGGAGGGAAGGAGCTCATTCTAAAGCCGGACGGTACGTGGCAAAAAACATTTCTGGAATCGCACTGTGGATGAACGCAGTGGCTCCAGGTAGTATGAATGAACTGTACTCCGGTAGCGGGCGGTACGATAGTAAAAACGAGATGATGAAATCATCTCAAACAATTCCTCAGTACACTCCTTTAATACAATTCATAATGTTATCGAGAAAAAATAATGAGTGTTTCTGAATTTGAAAATATTAAGCACCAGTCGCTAGGTCGTAAGACTGATCTTTATAGTGATTCTATTGCCAAACTAAAACGTGATATCGAAAGAAGTACAAAATAAAAAGTAACATAAAAAAAACATAGACGATTGAGAAATTGCCGCGTCAACAGTTTATGTTAACAGAGAAACTGATACAAGCGATAAAAAAAAAGCTATGATAAACAGAAGAAAAACTGGCGCCACAACACGAGATAAAAGGGCGTTGTACCGTACTTTATTGCGCAAACTGACTATATATAATACAACAATGTATTTCCCTTCAGTCGTCGCATTCACTATTAAATATGTCAACGTTTTAACCCAACGATGTCTGGGCGGAGATATCAATGATATCATCATACTCGGTTTTAATTGAAGTACTTTCATATTATGATTGTACTTTTCGAACTATACGTTTATACTTTAGTGGACATGCATAATGTATATACCCAACTAAAATTATATATCTAGCTAATAAAACACGCAATTAAGATTTAGAAAACCGCATCATTCTTTATTTCACACATAAAATGCTTAAATTAAAATCTTTATGCATATTTCTGTTACGTCGCGAAAATGTTTCACGATAAACGAAAGCACACACAGTAAAAGACGATTCAGAATAAAATTTAATTTCCGTGTTTTTATAAAAACTTGAGGTCTCACAGTAGTCGAAATTCGACTATAATTACTCGAAATTGTAAGTTTTTACACTATTATGATTGTATTTTATACTTCTATAATCACAAATTTCGCCAAGGCTACTCTATAAAAAAAATATTTATAAAGAAACAAAAGTTTGACAATAAACAGTACGCATGCGTGTGTTCGTCAAATACATGGTATGTAGTGTGTGTAATGTTTTCTTTATTGATTTAATGTATCTTTTATGCATTATTTAAAAAAAATATTAGCATTGTGCACTTCTTCTCTATATTCTCTATATGTGTGGAAAATTTCATACTACTCAGTCCGCGCAATTTTCGTAAAAGGGATACAAAGTTTTTGCTTCACGTATTAATGTATAGATAAATGTCATCGGAAGGCGTTTGACATGGTTCTGTGTAATAGAAGCGGCGCGGCGGTGGTAAAACAAAACCGCAGGTGTAAATTAATAGGGCAGGGGCTGTGGCAGCGCCGGAGCGAGACGTTCAGCGAGCCACTGCAAGGCAATTTTCTCGCCATGAACTCAATACCGGTGCCTATCATCACGCCTGGGTTGCCACACAATCTAATTTGGAAGCATAGGAACGGATGCTTCCGATCCTACTGTACGTTATCTCTTTTATTTTGTTCGCATAGAGAATCGTTTCGATACATTTGCAAATCTTTAACGGCCGTCTGGTGTAGTGGTAAGTGACATGGTCACTACACAAGGGGGTCGCGGGTTCGAATCCCGCCAAGGGAAGATATTTGTATGATAAATATAAATGTCTTTTCCAGGGTTATGGATGTATATTAAATATATGTATGTGTATAATAAAAATCTTACATTTATATCCGTTATCTGGTACCTGTAACACAAGTTCTTTACGAACTTATCACGGGACCAGTTAACGTGGCGTGATTGTTAGTAAATACTTATTTATTTATTATTTATTATTAAAAAATGTCGAATTATGTTTTACTAGTGGACCCGTAGTAATCGAAATTCGACTATAATTAGTTGAAATTATAAGTTTGAACATTATTAGGGTTCTATTATCAAAGACTATTTATTATACTTCTATAGTCACAGATTTCGCCAAGACTACACTTTAGAAAAATATTAATAAAGAAAAACATTAATTAATCTATTCTCAATTTGACCACAGACGTCAAGAACAAAAGTTTCACAATAAATAAATAGTATGCATGCGTGTGTGTGTCAAATACATGGTTGTATGTGTAATGTTTTCTTTATTGATTTAATGTATCTTTTATGCATTATTTTTAAAAAAATATTAGCATTGTGCACTTCTTCTCTATATTCTCTATAAGTGTGGGAAATTTCATACTCCTCCGTTCGCGCAATTTTCGTAAAAAGGGATACGAAGTTATTGCTTCACGTATTAATATATAGATAACACAGTTCACAATACAATATTTACATTGAATTATATATAAAATAACTGGTTAAAATATTTGCTGGCTTTTTTTGGCGATAACCTTTATCCCAAATCAAAAGGCTAATCTTTACGGAATGTATTCGTGATTCGACATAATGCTTCTGAGGCGTCTGTCTGATCGCCCTTCGTCATTTACCTGACAGACGATATCCATTAGTTTCCAGTTTCGATAGTCAAACACCTTATACAATAGCCCTTTTTTTATATTCTCGAGAATTTCATTTAAACGACGAAACCACTCGGTATCGGCTTGCATGGTTTATACAGTTTTTTTCTACAAAGTGTAAGAGCAACTGTATGAATTTCGAAGAAAATGAGAATTGACAGTGCGTTTCCAAAGATCTTTTTTGTCACGTACTATCCGGCTTTGGAATGAACTCCCCTCCACGGTGTTTTCCGAGCGCTATGACATGTCCTTCTTCAAACGAGGCTTGCGGAGAGTACTTTATGGTAGGCAGCGGCTCGGCTCTGCCCCCGGCATTGCTAACGTCCATGAGCGACGGTGACCACTTACCATCAGGTGGGCCGTATGCTCGTCTGCCTACAATGGCAATAAAAAAATAAAATAGGCGCCCCTACCTATTATACTTTGTACAGCAAGTACTGTCATTGTATAATTTTAAATTAAGTGTAATTACAAAGCAGCGGAAGTGTTACCATTCCGAGCAATAAAGTTTTACGGCCCTTTCTCGATCTCTAAGGCGACGTAATTTTATTACCCCCTTAAATATAAATTACGAATCAATTTAAATTTACAACTGTGTATAGAGAGGTTAACTATAAATATTTTAGAAAGCTTAATAAAACATTTTCGCATTTAAAATTATGGGACTTGGATAAGATAATTCCAAGGTCGATCGAATTCTGTATTGTTTGTTACTGTCACTCGTGGGCGTTACGTAGGCGAGGTTACTGTCTCTACATACATACATTATTCTCATTAAGGAGCATTCATAGTTGAATGACCTTTTGATGACTGAGAAAAAAAAAACACCTTTGAATTTCAATTTATCGGCTCAAATTAGAATTAGAAACAGAGTATTAAATAGTCTTTGTGAGATATTTTGAAGATGCGAAGTCACACGCCTGGTACAAATCAATAATGAAAAGTATGAAATACAGCAACCGGGACTCTCAAATACAAAGTAGTAAATTGTTGCAGAGAAAAATAAGAATCTTCAAGTTCATCGGACAGATCGTTAATAGCCTGGGGGAATAGCCGCATTGATGTACTATGAAAGTAGTTGACAACATTGAAAAGGTCTCATTAGATCTGACAGAACGTGAACGTGACATAAAGTGGATTAGGTATTATTGTTGTTACGTCACGAATACATATTTGTAGTCAGTTTACAAGAGAGAAAAAAAAAACTAAAACAAAACTATACAAAGTATCTACGTACTATTGGAAGGAAATACGTGACATTCTATCGATATTAAAATATCCTATATTATTAATAACTAGCTGACCCGGCAGACTTTGTAGTGCCTCAATCGATAAATAAAAGACCTAAACTTTTGTATAAAATAAACTTAAAACAAAAGGAATCCATCCGTCGGGGGGGCATCAAAGGGAAAATAAAATTGTTATTTTTATTTCATTCCGAGCATTTTCATATTTATCTACCTTTTAAACCTTCTCTGGACTTCCACGAATAATTCAAGACCAAAATTTGCCGAATCGGTCCAGCCGTTCTCGAGTTTTAGCGAGACTAACGAACAGCAATTCATTTATATATATAGATATTGTATTCGGTAAATATCAGAGCGTAAATTTTAATATCACAGTCGGTTAATGTTCAGTGAAACATAATGATAAAAAGTCGACCCACACAAGCTTCCATAAAATGGGACATCAATTCTTGTTTTAAGCTCATTCTACTTTCTTATACTATTTTAACAATGCACAGTTCGTAGGAAGTTCTAATTAGGAATTTAATCTTTTCATTTCGACACAGTTTTTATAATTGCAGTAACTTCGTTCGTTTTTATAATTGTATACAAAACGACTTATTAGTGACTAATCAAAAATAATTTCTACGTTATTTTCATTATTACATAAATACAAATAATCAGTGACAGCAAAGACATTTTAAAAAACCCAGAGCAGATAATTCTTATTATTAATGAATTTGCGGTAAATATTTTTCATTGATATAAAGAGGAAATAATCAATGCAGATTATGCAGATACTGCCGAAGTTGACGTAAGCAGCGTCAGACAATAAGTATTAATTGTTCTTCTAGTCTTTGCTTTGATGAGTGGACGAGCTCACAGCCCACCTGGTGTTAAGTGGTTACTGGAGCCCATAGACATCTACAACGTAAATGCGCCACCCACCTTGAGATATAAGTTCTAAGGTCTCAATTATAGTTACAACGGCTGCCCCACCCTTCAAACCGAAACGCATTACTGCTTCACGGCAGAATTAGGCAGGGTGGTGGTACCTACCCGTGCGGACTCACAAGAGGTCCTACCACCAGTAAACCATCTCCATAACATTATTGACTGTTTTTTACCGTCTCTTAAAACCTAACCAGAGTCGATCTTCGCGAATTAAAGTATTCCTAATTTAAAAAAAATCAAATCATTGAGTTTCATGCTGTACAAACAGCATATTGCGGCGAAACATGACGTCAAATTCCACGACCGTATTACCGATTTATTCAACTCGATTTTCGAGAAAAAGACAAATTATCTCCGTTCCACGACATCTTTAAATGCTTATATCAGAAATTTGTAACCCATGCCCTTTCAATTATTTACTGGATGTACGAATCTTAATAGATTTTATTACAAACTTCAAATTTTTTTATTGCCCTTGTAGGCAGACGAGCATACAGCCCACCTGATGGTGAGTGGCTACCGTCGCCCATGGACTTCAGCAATGCCAGGGGCAGAGCCAAGCCGCTGCCTACCATCTACATTATGCGTTCTTCTTATCATTGTCAAACCGCTAGATTTCAAAACCCAAAAAAAGTGTAGATGTGTTCCAGTAGCCACTTATAACCAGATGTAACCAGATTTGTTAATTTTTGTTTTTCGAATTATTTCGACGTAGCAACGATAGTGGCAATATGCAGCCAATTTAGTGATTGTCTACACACGCACACGCCTATTCCGATTCTCTTAGCTATTGTATAGCGAACAAAAGGCCATTTCTAAAGACGACAGTCGCCAGTTGTCCATTGTGGCTGTGTCCTCGAATCATCCTAGGCCCACAAATAATTTCTAATGGATGAGAAATTTTGCTCTTGCTTCAGAGGAAACCATTAAAACATTTGAATGCCACTGCTTGTTCGTCTTCCGAGTTCGACAGTGAGATTGCTAGCGTGATGTATTATTTCAGTAAGCAAGTTTTTCGTAATCAAAAGTTTTCGACAATCAATTTTAAAGCTTCTCTTGATCTTGAGATACGAGTTCAGTGTTAATCTTATTTGAACTATGGCTATCGTTAGACTGCGGTACACAGCAAACGAAGAAACATTGTTGACAATACTAAATTTTAATTACTAACTTTTAAGTAAGGAGGCTTTATCTGTAAATTATTATTTTATTACGTCGGCACTCAAATAAGTTCTTTACTATTTTAACTTATAATAAAAAATCAGTAGGTAAACATTAATTACAATTATTAATATGAGATTAATGAAATACTTAAGAGACTATCATGTCCAACAATAGTTTATAGCTTAATTTGATGTAAACAAAAACTTTGCAAAACATGATGATTACTTTTTGATTTCTTTCAAGACACTTTGCAGATGTGTCAAACAGTGAACCGGCCTAGAAGGAGGTCAAACGCGTTAACTCTAACGGAGCTGGTTATAAAAAAGGTCGTGACATGAATATTAATGGCTAATAATGTCTCTTTAATAACAATAAAAATGCATTCTTTAATTATGGTTTTTTACTGATGGTAGGAGCTCTTGTGAGTCCGCGTGGGTAGGTACCTCCACCCTGCCTATTTCTGCCGTGAAGCAGTAATGCGTTTCGGTTTGAAGGGCGGGGCAGCCGTTGTAAGCATACTGAGACCTTAGAACTGATATCTCAAGGTGGGTGGCACATTTACGTCGTAGATGTCTATGGGCTCCAGTAACCACTTAACACCAGTGGGCTATCTAAAAATAAAATATATATATATTAGTGGTTTCAAATGCATATTAATTTTCTTTTCATATTTAAACGCACCCCAGAAGGTCAACAAACTAATCGAGAAAGGTCACAATCCTTGATCCTATGATAAAAACTAATTAAAATATAATATTCTCTAAATTCATAATTTATTTATTCGTTTAGCTGAATAAGTTAATAATGCAAACGTTTTTGTTAAAAAAAAATAATTATTTTATTTTAATTGCTACATTGGAATTAACATACGAAATGAAGATTAAATATTTCTCGTCTAGACATCAGGTACATGAACGCAGAATCCTTACGAACTTGAACAAGGGTCCGTTGAACCGTCTAGCCACCCTTCAGATCATTCCCACCCAATAATACCATTTCGATAATAAAAAGGGAGAATATCGTTTAAAATCTAATTTTCATATCAAGTTTAGGTTCGATGGATTACTTTTTCTCAACTAAAATAAAATACAACAAAAATTTGTATTGATGAAAATATAATATTAAACCCCAAAGAACTGCATACATATCTTAATATATATAAATCTCGTGTCACAATGTTTGTCCTCAATGGACTCCTAAACCACTTAACCGATTATAATAAAATTCGCACACTATGTGCAGTTCGATCCAACTTGAGAGATAGGATGGTTTTTATTTCGACGAATGGTCGCAATATTTATTAATTAACAATAAAATGATTTCTTATGTTGATTTTTGTTATTAATTGTAAGTTTCATAAGTCTAAAACAGATGGCGCCTTAAATCAGTTTTTACAGACAATTGTTATACTGTGACTTTAATATCTCATAGATGGCGCTGTGCTAAAAATACCAACGTTTCACATAAGCTACAATTTAATGGCATAAGCACCACGTGTTTCTGAGGCTAAACTATAAGTGAAATTTATTTCGTAGTAAACGCAATACAGTGAAATCCAATTGTTCTTACGTTGTAAATTTTTGGTATTAGCATAGGCGGCCGCGACTTATTTAGAAACAAAAACCTAAGCCACAGCCACAGCAACGTGTGGCCGGGTCCGCTAGTAATATAATATGTATGTACATTAAACAACCGACATTTTTAATTATATTAAGAATAGTAGCAAATTAATGTTTTAAATACGAAATAAATTAAGAATTTGACAAACTATTTCAAGTCCATTCATATCTGTATCTGTTTTAATTTGTTTCAAATCTAAAAATACATACTTTTACTTATTGGAATCACGCCAGAACCGAACTATCCAGACACATGCAAGTAGGTTTTTTTTTTAAGTCTACGTACACAATATTTCTATTTGTCAAACATAAAATGTCCCATTGTGTGAGGGATTTAAATAATTTTTAAATGTGAAACCACGAACCAGTTTTGTTGTACGATCACGAAGGTTGCAAGATGATAAAAGAGAAATGAAAGTAGACTAATAGTTTAAGCACGATTAGAGTATATGTAATAATATTTTTTACTATAAAATACTTATTAGTATACATGCATAATATGATTTTAAATTTTAAACAAACATGTCAATAAAGGACATTTAGTGAACACAAAAAACACACGAATAATTTTTAATTGAATTTTAATTGATTGAAGATTGAAATTTAACGAGTTTATGAACATCTCTGATATAAAATATCTAGTTCTTTCATTGGTTTACACAAACAGATGGCATTTGACATACAAACTCTTTGTTTAAAGCCCATTAACAATTCTCATCTGTTTCAGGCTATCAACTGTGAGGAGATGCTAAAAAACTCGACAAGTGAGATCTGAGACTAATCTTTTTAAAATATCGGATTAGCCACAATTGAAATTTTGCAGCGAAAAGTTGGGCATAGATTTTAAAGAGAAGATATTACAATCAAGATAAGTCTGTCATCGTTGGATCCAGGTTTTTATATTGCAAATTATGTCAGACGGTGGTTATTGATTGCGGCTGGTTGTTGCGCGCCTGTCGGCCTGGGCGACGTCCTTGGCCCGACTAAGTCGTCTCGTACATCGTGGCACATAACAAGAATACAGTATTGGTACTTTGACAGTTGTCTACGATAATTCGGCTTAGATTCGCAGATTCATCAACAAATGTACCATTAGCGCAGTTTCCTCTACCGATGCTTATTTAATAGATTATGAAATATAATGTATTCACATAATACAAATAGTTAGGAGCTTCATCGCTTCTACAATGATAACAAAGATGCATTGAAGACAAGGGGAAAATCTCAATGCAGAAAATGCCTAAAAATTTAAAAACTTTCAAATTCTTACATTAATTTTAGACGCGTTATATTATTCTCTTTGTATTATTATATTCGCGGCACTGGTCTGACGTCACGATCCACCCTCATTGACATATGGTAGCAGGTCGGGTCATCCGTGACGTCACGAGTCTCGTTGGCCCAGTTATTGACGATGCACCACTAGTTTCTTTATAAACGCTTTCACGATTCCTTTGAATTCTCCAGAATGGCAGCTGCCGTGTCGGAACTGTCCCGTATTAAGTGAACTCATTTCACAGAGTGCATTGATGATATTTATGAACATTTTCAATTTTTTCTCCCCACCTATTAGCTGGTAGCCTAAAAGGTTATTCTAGTTACGCCCGGACGGGTGACCTCACGGGCTCAACCTGAAAGAATTTGCTAACACTAAACCTAGCAAGAGCAGTGCTTCGCTGAATCTACCACCGGATCGGAATCACGATTCACTGAGAAGAGTCCATCGAGAAACATTTTCAATTGTAAGTATTGGTAGCATTGGAAGACCGCAAAATAAAACTAACCAATTTAATTTAGACTTTAGTGCTCGCATTGTAATTTTCTAAAAATTTGTAAATTTGACAAGAGCATCCAAATAAATTGTCGCTGTCAGTTTATCAGTAATGTATTCTAGGTTACAGCGTAATAGTTTCCAATTTATCACATGACTATTAAGTGTTTTACTTCTATTTTTCTTCATTTTTTAAAGTCATCGTCTGAAGGGACAAGCCCAGTTTTCGAGATATTAAAAAATGGGTGAACGATTCTCACGACCTCCTTGGTGTAAAGTGGTTACCGGAGCCCATAAACATGACTAAGTGTGTGGCGGCTTGAGCCACGAGTTTGAACTTTTAATGATAATGTATAAAGAATGTCTCACCTTAAAGCTTGACGGCTAAAATATGATGATGGAACCTTCGAGTACGGGTTTACAAGACATGTTATTACCAGTTAATACCGGTTGGCCGTCACAGTACGTTGTTATAATGTTCAGAGGAACCGGGTGATTTGAGCCTAACTAAGCCTAACCTTCTTTTCTACTACTACATTTTATAAAAAACAAATCACAACGATTATCTTCACTATTGTATGTATGTATATATCTATTATGCATATCCACTATCATATTCTATGAAGCTGAAAAAGCAGTGTTATCCGATATTATTTTGAAGTAATTCTCGGAATACATCACAAAAAAGGATTCAATAAATAGAAAAAAAAAATAGTAGGTCGAAACTCAATTGAGTATCCGTCAAAGCTTTGAATCCTATTCATCAAATGAAAGAACCAAACCATTCACCTTTTACATTACACGATATATTTACATGTCTATTGACTGTAAATCTTGTTTAAACATGATAATGAGTTTGGTAAACAATCATTACAAAAACGTTGGTTAGTAATTGTTAGTTTTCTACAATGAACATTTTGTACTGTTTATAATGTGACTATGCTCAATGTGTGTGTGCATTTATAACGTGACAATACAGAATAAATATTTTAGAAGGTTTGTCGACAGCGGGAGACAAACAGCTGAACTTGTATATTGTAAATGCTTTGTTCTTGATTCCATGAAATGTTACATTTACTCGCTTATAAAGTCTCTTAAATTCATCCTCCTAATGAGTTTCAATGGGAATTTATGTGAGAGCACATTGTTCTTATACCATCCATCCATCATTGTGTTCAATATATTTATATTGCTGCGATAAAACGGTGTTTTAATTAAGTTTTTTTTTATTGCTTAGATGGGTGGACGAGCTCATAGCCCACCTGATGTTAACTGGTTACTGGAGCCCATAAACATCCACAACGTAAATGCGATACACACCTTGAGATAAGCTCTAAGGTCTCAAGTATAGTTACAACGGCTGCCCCATCCTTCAAACTGAAACGCATTACTGCTTCACGGTAGAAATAGGCAGGGTGGTGGTACCCACACGCGCGGACTCAAGAGGTCCTACCACCAGTAAGTTATAAAAAAAACTGAATAATATATCATGAATCAAAAAAATCAGGTCACAAGACGTTATACCACATTTTATTTATCGGGCATATTAAATCTATTCGAACAGATAAAAGGAATCGAGATTGAAATGTATTATAACCGATGTCTGCGAAAATGTACTATTGGCAATAAAAGCGGCAGGTCTATTCTGTTATTGTGCGCAATGTACACATTCTGTACGCATATTTTACGAGATAAACACTCTCAGAGCTCTGACACGGAATGTGTTAAAACAACATGCCACACTTTTGTTTTGAATTCGTATTCCGGAGCACATAATGTAACCGATACCGCAAAAAACTACGTAACGAGTCGGAAATTCTTTTGTTTACAACGTTATCTTCATCTGTTAATGAAGGATCGTCCGTCAAGCAGTGATGGCGGTAATAAACAAGGATACGGCGTATGACATTTGGGTAGAAACATGATAATGGCGTTGCGTGCAAATCGCATGGCAATCCTGATATTGAATACAGGATATGATAGATCGGTGCGTCTCTTTCCACGACAATTAGATTAAACATAACCTAACATCGGCTATATGTTTAACAGCCCTTGGTTGTAGACGGTCCTTGTGGACAGTTACACGATCGAATAAGTTTTTTTTTTGCGTAATAGAGGGTAAAACCGAAGCAGAGGTCATCAACCCTAGTTTTTACATACGTTCAAGCATGTTTTGTCAGTGAACTTGCGATTCACGGTATGAAATTGTCCGAATAATCAATAAAACATAATTTAATTAATAGTCTCGCGTTTTTTACTGTCAATATATTATTTCCGACGCTTCGCACTGTTCGTGGTCACGGACGACCGTAAAATGACCATGAAAACTATAATGTAGGTATTTAAAATATAATATAATATTTTATTTTAAAAAAGTAATTTTAATTAAGTCTACGACTCGCCAAAACCGCGGAAAATGTAATATGTCAATTTTCTACACTTCGTTGGCCTAGGGGTTAGTGATAGAGATTGCCACGTGCCGCGGTGTCTGGATTCGACATCAGCTTGAAGTCACTTTCATCCAGTTAAAGATGCTTGGTAATCAGTCTGGGTATAGATACTATGTCTCGTGTGTATGTTTCCGGCATAAATTAATAACGAAAAAATTATATGTCTGTATTTTATTTTTATTTTTCATATAACCTTAAATTCAACTACGATACCATCTCGGGTAAGATTTAACCATTTTATAAGCTTCAAGGATTCCATATTTTTACAATTATCGTGGAACGTAGAAAATGTTTACAAAAAAGTAAACAGACTTGATGAGTTTTAATGTATAATGGATGAGACGTTGACTCGTTTTTAAAAAGGATCAATCTTCACGTACTCACCAGGTCACCGAACTTGCGGAAATTAACCTACGTTGATACAAGTCGTACTCCGGAACTCGTTTGTAATTATGTTATTATTGCAATTTTCAAATTTGTTATGCGAAGATCAAGATTAACTTGGAACATTTCCACGTTTGAAAGTCACTTTCGCTCTATCTATTTTAGAATTGTTCAAATTCCGAATCTATTAAATCTATCGGGCAAACTTTTTTTTTATTGCTTAGATGGGTGGACGAGCTCACAGTCCACCTGGTGTTAAATGGTTACTGGAGCCCATAGACATCTACAACGTATACGCGCCACCCACCTTGAGATACAAGTTCTAAGGTCTCAGTATAGTTACAACGGCTGCCCCACCCTTCAAACCGAAACGCATTACTGCTTCACGGCAGAAATAGGCAGGGCGGTAGTATCTATCCGCGCGGACTCACAAGTGGTCCTACCACCAGTAATTACGCAAATTATAATTTTGCGGGTTTGATTTTTATTACACGATGTTATTCCTTCACCGTGGAAATCAATCGTGAACATTTGTTGAGTACGTCTTTCATTAGAAAAATTGTTAACCACCTGCTGGATTCGAACACCGTTTCATCGCTTCAACACGAATGCACCAGACGTCTTATCCTTTAGGCCACGACGAGGTCAAAATTCTTTACTTTTATTACTAACTAGCGTACGGCTCCAGCTCCGCTCAGGTCTTTAACAAAAATTTCAACGATATTTGACGTTGTTTTATTTTTTTTAATAAAAGAACACTTGTTGCGACATAACTATAATATTTAGACATGCTTTCACGATAATGTATTCTACAAAGTCGTAGTACATTATTTAATTCTATCATCAATAGTTTTCGCAGGACATGCGATGTAATGAATATGTTAGGTAATTTTTTTACACCTTTAGTTACATTATTGGAGCTTTAGTAAGGATCCCTAATTTTTTCAAAAAAGATTATAGCCTATGTCACTCGGGAATAGTGTAGCTTCCAAACAGTGAAAGAACTTTTCAAATCAGTTCAGTAGTTTCGGAGCCTATTCAATACAAACAAACAAACAAATCTTTCCTCTTTATAATATTAGTATAGATGACTGTCATTTATGTGCCGGTGTGTTCTTTACAATTAAAAACTTTCATCATCATGTGTACAATGAATTATACAATAAATATCCTTTCTAAGCCAGTATTTAGTTTCCTGCGATAGATTATGATAGGTGTAAATTAAAGTTTCCGTTGCCAGTTTTATAATAACTCAAAATTCTATACGACCAGGATCCGACGACGTATGCTAGCTACAGTCTGTGTATTAAAACATTAATCATCCCTGCGAGGAGTGGGGAGGGACCAACGCATTGTTCTCTCCCGGGGGCCACTAACCCATGTGCGACGATTTAATACTACAGGCTACGATCGTTGTATAAACTTTCAACAGTTTATTTCTCGAGTGACTGCGCGATATTCTTTAACCTTAAACATAGAGGTTACAGTATTTCTTACGTAAGATTATTATTATTATTATTAATAAAAAAAAATTATGAATCTGGTTTCGCGACTTTACTCCCTACTAAATCGTCATTAATATTTGAGGAATTTTAATTACACGACTAACAACAATTATTACCAAATTCCAATATACTTGTGATCGTTAGTTGAAATATACGGCTCCTTCTATGTTCATAAAAGAATTGATTCGACATACATTTCCTGTGAATATTTACTTCTATGAAGAAAACTGTTTAGGCAAGAGCATATTCGTTAAACCACCAAACGTAGCTGAGTTTGCCTCGCCGTACTGGCTGGCGCAAGTCCAAAATATATAAAGAAAAAACAACAGAGTGAAAATTTATTACAATATCGTTAGTTAATTTTGCATAACACGAATACTACACAATAAACAAGTTTATGGTGTAGACCTATTTGGAGTATCGGCAACATAACAATCTTTGCACTTATATGAAATGCCGATTTTATTTACTAATTACTAACCTTGGCCCATTTTTTGCGCAAAACAAGCACGTGTTCAGGAAATTTGCAGTACAGCGTTAAATTAATGCGAATCGCACTTTTATTTTTTTCCTACCTATGCTGATAGCCTTGAGAGGCTATTTCAGCTTCACCCTAACGTGTGTAGGTGAGCTCACGGGACTCAAACCGGAGTGTTGGTAACACTGGCCCTACCAAGAGCAGTGATTCGCAGAATCTACCACCGGATCGGAAACGCGACCCACTGAGAAGATCCGGCGAGAAACTCGAGTGGGCTGTGTCTATGGGTTAATTCGTTTGTCGAGCCCTTCGTCGCAAGCGACGGGTTCGACGAGGACGGTTACCGGTGCTTGTGGTACCTAAAAGCAACGTTAATGGATCGGGAGGATCCGTAATGACGTGTTTTGGGCGACGTCGACTGTTTACCATTCGGTCTAAAGGATCGGGTATGAACGCACTTCGATTTCATACCCTTAAAGGCAACAGCAGCGGCATGTGTACAAAAATAATACTACAATGTCAAGAACCATTTAATTTATCAAGGCTTCAACTAATATTCAATTACAATCGTCGAGATTTATTATTATTAATTTTCGTGACCTCGTGTCCCAGCGTAAGATAAAACCATTGTTTACAACAAACATAGTATCGAATGTCTTCTCAGCAATCCTCATAGTTTGAAGAAACTAGTGACGTGACGCAATCCGATTTATGTATCGCTAAGATTCCAGTAAATAGTTTTGACGGGATGCATTATCATTTCTATTTAATTCGTACCGTTTCATGGTTTTGATACATCACTAGTTTATACAAATATAGACACAGGGGATACTGATCAATTTTTATCGTGACCTGTTCAAGCAATACACAAACAAGTGTAACTATCTAAAAATTATATGTTATGAGTTAAGTTCTGCATATTATATTTATATATAACGACCCGCCCTCGCTTCGCTTCGGAACATTAAATTTTATTATTGATAGCTCAGTCCCGAGATGTTATTGTCGAACCGCGAGTCAAGCCGCGGGGCGAGGCTAGTCTAAAAAAGCTTAAGTTACTCCTTATATCATCAGCTACCTATCAGTGAAAGTCCCGTCAAAATCGGTCCAGCCGTTTCGGAGATTAGCCGGAACAAACAGACAGACAGACAGAAAGACAGTCAGGCAAAAATTGTAAAAAATGTTATTTTGGTGTACATACCGTACATACCGTATATACATTCGTATGCATGTAGTAAAAAGCGGTTATTTCAATATTACAAACAGACACTCCAATTTTATTTATATGTATAGATTGAAGTATGTTCGTGTGGGAGTGGATTTGGTTGAGCCGAAAACCGGGATCAGTAGCGTGTATTGTCAGAAGAGGATTAGTATGCTGATCTTGTGTATGTTGAAACTGTATTAAATCATTTGCTAATCTGTTCGAAGTCTCAATGGCACTATATAAGCGCTTGTCTGACGCTTCACATTGGAATGCATTGTAATTAAAAGCAAATTGTCCAAACAGGGACGTTTTAAAGTGGTCTGGTCTACGGTTAAGCCATTTTCCATCGGATGGACAGCGAGATGGTCTGGTCTACGGTTAAACCACTTACCATCGGATGGGCGATGAGATGGTTTCCCTGTTTATACAAATAAAAAAAATACATAGGTACCACAGAGTGAAATTATAGATCTTTCTTTACCTATGAAGGTTCCGTATTAGAATTCCGGCGATGTGAAACGTGATTTAAGTATGCTTGGCAATACATTCTAAATTCAAATGAATTTTATTTAAAAAATATGGAATTCTAATTGAATTTCAGCCATTTGTTAATTGGTTATATTATTAGTGTTCTCTTTTCAGTCATGGTGTCACTCTTTAGTGCTCTATTGCCGGTATAATTCATCACATCTTTTTACCGACACCGATATTACTAAGAAACTGGACACAATTATTGAGAAGCTCGCGAATTTCGGGCCAATCTTGGTTAATTATTCGTCCCCGCTGCTCCTACACGACAATACCCGATCTCATACGGCACAACACACGGTCTCTAAGTTACAAAGGTACGGTTGGAAGATTTGCGCCATCCACCATTATACTCATCATATTTTACACCTTGGCGGGGTAAAAATTCAAAAATTCAATAGCCGAGAGGCAGTATAAATAAATAAATAAATATTTACTGGATATACCGGAGTCTTACTAGAGTCCATAGACATCTAGAACATAAACGCGCCACCCACCTTGAGATATTAGTTCTAAAATCTCAGTATGGTTACAACGGCTGCCCCATCCTTCAAACCGAAACGCATTACTGCTTCACGGCAGAAATAGGCAGTGTGGTTCGACATAACATTTCGTGTATTCTCATATATGTATAATAAAAACAATATACCTACATGTCTGTCATAATTGTACCGTACATAGTTTGTTTTTAAAAACGCTTTCCGTCATTAGATGGAAAAACCCTACTACGCCGGACAGTCGAGCCAATATAACAACGGCGCGGCGGCGTCTCCCAAACGATCTTCTTATAATTAATTTTAAGCGTGTGTACATGCATCATTTTATAAAAACTAGTGGTCCAGCAGTAGTCGAAATTCGACTATAATTAATTACAATTATAAATTTGAACATTATTAAACTATTTGTTATACTTCTGTCAAAGACTATTTATTATACTTCTATAATCACAGATTTCGCCATGACTACACTTTTAACAAATAGTATTACCAAAGACAAACAATATTTAATCTATTCTCAATTTGACCATAGACTTTATGCAATAAGAACAGTTTGACAATAAACAAATAGTATGCATGCGTGCGTGTGTGTCAAATACATGGTAATGTGTGTAATGTTTTTATTTATTGATTTAATGTATCTTTTATGCATTATTTTAAAAAAAAATTAGCATTGTGCACTCCTTCTCTATATTCTCTATAAGTGTGGGAAATTTCATACTCCTCCGTCCGTGCAATTTTCGTAAAAAAGGGGTACAAAGTTTTTGCTTCGCGTATTAGTATATAGATAAAAAGTTATGTGACACGAATGACATTGATCAAGTATGAATTATTATTATGCAACACATACAACGACTTGCACAGTCAATTTACGAGTAGTTGACCTTTCCCACATGCGGATTCTCGTGTTCTTATATACTGTGACTTAGATTTTGTAATGAATACCTTATTTTACGGGACACAAGGTATATAAGAAGTAAACAGAACGAAATCATGTGATTCTTTCAATTTAAATAATATTTATGAAAATCTTAATTTTTTTCCTTTGAATAACTGAATCAGTAAATCATATTATTACGTATACAGTATTTGGAAAAACATTTACAGACAGCCGGCCGGATTTTCCTTATACTCTCGACTACTTAAAGTTCGCCTTTATAATAACCCTTTAACGATAGTATAATACATAAATTAGTTAACTGGTATTCGGAGCTAGCAATGTTTTTTATTATAAAACCAAATAGTGTTGGTGCCCTGAGTTGAAATGGTGTACCTGACCCAAAAGCCGTGGATATAAGAGTATTGACGTTTCAAATTTTTTACCCAACAAAGAACACCAATATCAGAAGAGCTCCATTTCAAGTTTTCTAAAATTAAAAGCGGTGTTTTTTTTTTCGTCTACCTATTGCTAGTAGCCTCAGATGTACTCGTCGAACTCGGCAAAGAGTTCAACGTGCAACCTAAAACATGCATCAGCCCGCTGAGTTTCTCGCCGGATCTTCTCAGCGAGTCGCGATTCCGATTCGGTAGTGGATTCATTCACGAAGCGGCTGCTCTAGAGTTATTAGGTCTTCGGAAGCGCACGGATAGCTGTTAGCAAATCCCACACCTCCTGGTTGAGCCTTGCTCGCCCACCTGTCTTGGTGAAGCTGGAAGAGCCTCCGGGCCACCAGTAATACTTCAATCATAAAAATAAAAAAGCCTCGGGTGGTTATGCTTCACCGGATGTGTAGGCGAACTCACAGGGCTCAGCCTGGATAAATTGCTAACACTAGTAACAGCAGTTCTTCTTTGAATCTACCACAGGATCAGAATCGCGACCCACTAAGAAGATCCGGCGAGAAACTTACTGGACTCTGCTTGTAGTTATTATGAATAAAATGTGCAAGACGAAATTGAGAACTGACCTGAAACATATCCGTGTCAGGGTCTTCGGTATATTCCACGATGACCGCCTGACTGCGACTGAGGGTGTACGAGATGGAGTGTTGGCTGGCATCGAGTATGGCTTTGCTGCTATGAGGAGTTTTCACAACGTAGTGCTTCGAACGTCTCACGCCATTTGCTTGAGGCCTTCTGTACAGAACGAATTTGCTTCTTCTTCGTCCTCGCTCGCCGGCTGGTAGATATCCATTGTACCTGAAATTATTATACTACGTTAAGATTTTATATCGGAATAAAACCCGATTGGACTAGACCGTGATTTGCCAATCTCTATCATTATTAAGCACTAATGAAATCCGGTCACGCTCAGTGGTGAATATCCGGAAACATCTTCTGGAGTATCATACAATACCGTACCAAGTTTCATCACAATCAGATGAAGGGTTTAGAAAGTAATAGAGGACAAACACATCAGCAATTTATTAATGAACTAATAATTTTACAGACATTTTTAAATTAATACAATTAAAACGAATTTAATTTAATATGCCACTATTCTCCGTCAGGTGTGTCAGTTAGAAGTCGTCGTGGCCTAAAGGATGAGAGGTCCGGTGCATTCGTATCTAGCGATGCAACGGTGTTTGAATCCCGCAGGCGGGTACCAATTTTTCTAATGAAATACGACCTTGACAAATGTTCACGATTGACTTCCACGGTGAAGGAATAACATCGTGTAATAAAAATCAAAACCCGCAAAAGCTATAAAAAACAAGTAAACTTCAAACGATAAGCCAACGCGAATACCAATTATATAGTAAAAATTAAACGTCAATGCGAAAAATTGTATTCCGTGAGAATGAATGAGTAAAAACGCATTATTAGTTAGTATTGTGCGTCGCATCGTACCGTTGCGAACAAACACTTCTCAAGCCTTGACACTTATCTTTAGTACTTTAAGTGTTTACGTTAACATATATCGAATGTAATTAACTAAACTTATAATTATTACAATACCATTCTATATCCGTCTAAGGAATGATTAGAATACTAATGAATCCTAGGAGCACTCGAGAATATCTTAGAAGAAATAAAAACAATCTTATAGAGTCGTCCTTTTTTAAGAAAAAGAAATTCCTGGTGGCCCCCTAGACTTTGCCCGGACAGGCTCAGCCAGGAGGGGTGCGATTTTGTAACAGCTCAGGGGCAGCTGCTTCCTCTACAACCGGATCGGAATCGCGAGCTTTTAAGAAGATCCCGCCACAGAAATACCAAATACAGTTAGAAATTGGCACATTACAAGTGCAAGCATTTAAAGAGACATCGAAGAACATTTTATTGTTATGAATCAACATTCAAATAATTCCGGTATCACATGTTTCACACGAATGTAAAGTTGCACAAGAAAGCATTATTATTATTATAAGACGATGTTAGCTCATGGGAAACCATGCAAGTGTAAAGCCTTTGTACGTTTATTATGTAAGGGCACGTAATGGCTGACATAAAAGTGGTTTTCGATGCGAACCGACTGTGGAGGTGGTTCCGCTTGTTGCTTTTTTTGTTTTTTTTTCCTACCTAAGCTTGTAGCCTTGAGAGGCTATTCCAGCGTAACCTTAACTAGCAGGTGAGCTCACGGGGCTCAAACCTGACGACGTTGCTAACACGAACCCTAGCAAGAGCCGTGTATCTACCACCGGATCGGAAACGCGACCCAGTGAGAAGATCCGGCGAGAAACTGAGTGGGCTGTGTCTGAGGGTTAATTTACTGGTCAAGCCCTTCGTCGCAAGCGACGGGTTCGACGAAAACGGTGACCGCCGCTTGTTGCAGTGCCCGATAAACGATACGGAAACATATGGAAGCCAACCTAAGACCTTAAAGGTATTGTTTTTGAAATTGGGTATTGGTTATTGTAATAGCACAAAAAACCCCCGGGACCGAGAAAGGATTCGATTAGTATTAGGGAATACCTGTAGCAAAATTTTAATTAAATATCTAACAAATGGTTAGGGAAAACAGAAATGAATACAATATGTTTTTTCATTAATAAGTTGTTACGAGTATTGCGTGAAATCCAATTTAAAAGGACAATCGGTTTTTAACTCGCAACTAAGGCTCTAAAAACAATTCTCGGTGCCATGACGCGATAGTCAAAGAACCAAACTTCGTTTGTGATTATTCCTAATTAAGCTAAAGAAAAAAACAGAAACATTGTTTTCAAACCGACGTGTTATTACAGCAGATCCGTGGCTATCGACCCCCAAGGAACATAGTATCTATGGCTGGTAACCATCATGGAACACTAGATGTTTGACAGATGCCTGAATATCGCCTACGACATTTTCAAGATAAGCTTGCATATGGTCTTCTTCTTCTTCTTCATCTTTTCCTCAGTGTTGAGAATCGCGACCACATGTGACTTTCCTCCACAGTGTTCGGTTATGGGTGGCATGAACCACTCTCTTAACATTTGACTGGTTTTCTGCCCACCGGAATATCAATATCGGCAAAATTACCCGCTCGGTGGAAGAACTTCCCTTCGTCGTTTATCCACATTTAATTTAAGTTTAAAAAAAGTTCAATCAGGTGTTGAGTGGTATCGGAACTCAAGGACGTTAAAAAGTTTATGCGATCGTCCACTTTGAGACATGATAATATTGTAATCTAATACGGCTGTCGCACCCTTTCAAGGCGGAACGCAAGGAAGGTTCACGCCAAAATAGGTAAGGTGGTTAGTATCTACATTACTATAAGACCTACTATCAGTAAAACATAGATAGAGAACGCTATTCTATCATCACATTTTTACTAAACTGTAGACATCTCATGCCTATAGACATCTACAACGTAAACGCGCCATCCACCTTGAGATACAAGTTCTAAGGTCTCAGTATAGTTACAACGGCTACCCCACCCTTCAAACCGAAACGCATTACTGCTTCACGACAGAAATGGGCGGGGTGGTGGTACCTACCCGTGCGAACTCACAACATTTAGTGAAGCTTTTTTTTATTTTTTATTGCTTAGATGTGTGGACGATCTCACAGCCCACCTGGTGTTAAGTAGTTACTGAAGCCCATAGACATCTACAACGTAAATGCGCCTCCCACCTTGAGATATAAGTTCTAAGGTCTCAGTATAGTTACAACGGCTGCCCGACCCTTCAAACCGAAACGCATTACTGCTTCACGGCAGAAGTAGGCAGGGTGGTGGTACTTACCTGCGCGGAGGTAGAGGTTCTACCACCAGTAAAAATTATAAAATTATTAAATGTTTTTTTATACAAATTGCATGAGTAATAGCGGAATTGCAGCCGATATTCGTATAACCATATAACCCATACCTAATCGAAGGCTAATATTACGATAAAATTAAAATCTACGATAAATTAACCGCAGAACCGTATTATATACTCGACGATTAAGTTAACCGAATGTAACTGTACACTATCGATCGAATTGACGTCTTAGGAAATGCAACTTCACGCTTGTATCGGTTCGTGTTACATGGTGGATCGATCAACGGGGATTTTGTTTTTGTAACTTGAAAAAACAAAGATGAGCTACATCTGGATTTATGTTTGAGCGCGTTGTACGTGTGATACAATTCTACTCAAAAAAAACAACATAAATTCTATAACATAAAGCTACCACCAGCAGATGTATGTAGGTGAGCGTTCTTCTTTTACTATTGCTCCTAATTCATATTATCCATTCGTAGAATAGGTAGTACATGTTGTATTACCTATTACAGGAGTGTATTACCTAATACATGTTGTATTACCTATTCTGAGTAGAAACTATTTTAATAAATTAGAAATTACGGCGTTATCGACATTGAAGTACAAATGGTTACACTGAAATTGAAACATTTTGTACACGGTATATAAAAACAGATGGGACAGATCGGTAAGTGACGCGTGTAGATGTAGCAAATGAATATGTTACTTCTATGTAATTATAGAGAACTAATAATACTAATAAAAATAGCTTCGTGTAAATAATATCAATTTCAAATATTAATACTCTGTCAATCTAACAAACCTGCCACACGTATATGTGCCCATATTTTCATATAAAGCCAATCGAATAGATTCCATAAATTTCGAAACAGAATTCAATAGATATATGTTGTATGGGCGCACCTTCCGTTTACTTCGAAAAGCTGTCCTTAAAAGGATAGTCCCGTTTGCAGCCAACACTGGCCGGTAACAGGTTGGCGGAACTCGTCCAAGATCTATTTTGGCAGTTAGCACACGCGATCTTGTTTCCGGCGTCGCTCGTAACCGACATCTTTTTGCGGTTCCAAGAAATAACGCATTGTACGACTACGCGTCTTGCGTAACGTTTGCACGCTACGCGGATAGTAAAATTAGTCGTTACATTTATTTAATGATTCACCTAGATAAAATACGGAATTTTATGTTTTTATTTCGTTTTAGGCCAGACATGTTTGATGTCCGATGTTGTCATTCTTTGATTTATGTATATTCTACGGGATTATTTGTATAATGTAGTACAACAGTAAAATAGACCTAAATATATTGTGTGAACAATGCAATTTCTGTGCAGCATTTCTGGCAGTTCTGTGTATCAAGTATAATTAAAATATTATTATTTCAAAATGGACGTTCTAAATTTGTTTACAGGAACTTGTTACCAACATTTTCACATTAGTCGCTCCATATTGAACCAAATGTTCCATGTTTCCAAAATAAATGGGCTTAACGTTCGAGAAAAGCGATATTTAAAAAAATACGCCTGACTTGGGATAAACCCTCTATAATTCTGAACATTTGGTCACAGCTTTTAGTTTTTATGACCTTATTCACGACAGGATTTAGTTGCAGAGTTAGGTTTTAAGTAATATAGAACTAGTGATGGGAAATTAGCAACTGATCAAGACTGATATTATGCAATATTTTTATTTTATTTTTATTGCTTAGATGGGTGGACGCGCTCACGGCCCACCTGGTGTTAAGTGGTTACTGGAGCCCATTGACATCCACAGCGTAAATGCGCCACCCACCTTGAGATACAATTTCTAAGGTCTCAAGTATAGTTAAAACGTCTGCCCCACCCTTCAAACCGAAACGCATTACTGCTTCACGGCTGAAATAGGCAGGGTGGTGGTACCCAACCGCGCGGAATCACAAGAGGTCCTACCATCAGTAAAAATTCTAACCAAATTTACATTCATAATGTCTCCGCTAAATAATATCGCACGACAAACATCATGAAATTGCCACGAAAATATTTTTGGACCGTGACACTAATACAACGTGCTTCGTATTACGCGAACGTGCAACGAGACGAAGACGTTTTCTAAGCATGATCATGACCTCTGCAGACACGTGGAGTGCGCAATATGACGCCGTGTTCACAATAACCATACTCGAGCTCATTTTTAAAGTAATAAAATACGCAATATTTGCACATACATATATATTTATACAACTGTGATTATTATTTGTAGATAGCCGTATGTATGCCCGTATTTAAATTTTAGGACGCCGCAATTATTCAAATAACTTAGAGAATGTTTTTTTATTAAAATCTTATTGTTCGAAAAATTCAATTTGGATTATTATTTACAATTTCTTCTCGAACTATATATAGTATTTTTAAAACTTGGTTATATAATTAGATCAACGTAGTTCTATACAAAATATTTTATTATTCGGCGTTTCAATGTTTCAATACTAAACATAAGGTTAGATTTATTCATAGTATTATGCATTAATTCATGACGTCTTTCCGAGTATCGAAGGAGCATTTCGAGGAAATCTCGTGTTCGAGCCGGGACAAGCGAACTTACTACGTTTTCAGTCGTGGAATTCAATCTAGGAACGTCACGTGAATTTTGTTCGTGACATATAACAGTTGACATCACGTACACAATACTTGTTGGCGTTGTCAGAGCACCGAAAGTGGTTGCGTATGAAACGCTTTATTGACTACCCTCAAAGAGTTTTTTTATTGCTTAGATGAGTGGACGAGCTCACAGCCCACCTGTTGTTAAGTGGTTACTGGTGCCCATAGACATTTACAACGTAAATAAATGCGCCACCCACCTTGAGATCTCAGTATGGTTACAACGGCTGCCCCACCCTTCAAACCGAAACGCATTACTGCTTCACGGCAGAAATAGGCGAGGTGGTGGTATCTACCCGTGCGGACTCACAAAAGGTCCTACCATCAGTACTTAATTACACAAATTATAATTTTGCGGGTTTGATTTTTACTAAACGATGTTATTCCTTCACCGTGGAAGTCAACCGTGAACATTTGTTAAGTACGTATTTCATTAGAAAAATTTGTACTTGCCTGCGGGATTTGAACACCGTTGCATCGCTAGATACGAATGCACCGGACGTCTTATCCATTAGGCTACGACGACTTATATTATATTTAATGGTCATCGTGAATCATCACTATGACACGAATTCCGTAAGTTTCAGACCCAGGCATGCCAAATGATCCATCTATAACTGTTCGGTTTTTATCGAAAATTCACATGTAATAAGAGGAAATTTGATGGGTAAAATCAGTCATGTCTCTTGACGCTTTCGTGCCGATTTAAATACCGTAAATTTATCTATACCGGTAATCCCTACCCATTCGTAAGTCTAAGGGGCTATTCTTCGGACGGGTACGTGAGCTCACGGGCTCAACCTGAGGGAATTGCTAACACTAGTCTCGTCGAAATCGTCGATTAGATTAGTATTAGCAACAACAGTTCGATGTTTTTAATTGAACTTCAATTAAGTTTACTCCATTCAAATTGCTGAAGAAGTTCTTTTGTCATGATATTTTTTACAGATGATGACGTTTAAAACGCTTTCCTATAAAGTTGCAAAAATGTTGCTTAAATAGCTTTTCGCCCATCGATATCCTCTATCAGCATATTCGATAGACATAAATGAGCAAGCATTAACAAATACTTGTGGTCCCCCAGTAGTCGATATTCGACTATAATTAATTGAAATTATAAGTTTGTATACGATTATGATTCTATTGTCAAAGACACTTCTATAATCGCAGATTTCACCAAGACTACACTAAAATATTAATAAGGACACACAATAATTAATCTTTTCTTAATTTGACCACAGACTTAAAGCAATAAGAAAAGTTTGACATTAAACAAATAGTATTATATTTATTGATTTAATGTATTTTTTATGCATAATTTTAAAAAAAAATACATTCAGCACTCCTTCTCTATATTCTCTATAAGTGTGGGAAATTTTATACTCCTCCGTTCGGGCAATTTTCGTAAAAACGGGTACAAAGTTTTTTCTTCACGTATTAATATATAGATATAGATAATCAATACAACCTTCTCTAATACTTACGTTACAACCGTTATTTAATGACTCGTTAACATCACCGTAACCGGTACAACCTAACAATAAGTTCGACTTTCACCGGTACCTCGTATCCAGCAGATAATTAAATAAAGCAATTATAACGATTTATTAGAACAGAAAAGGCTTTCTCCGCTTTACTCGTGCACTATCTTCGTGTTTATTTGTACGCAGTACGTATAGTTTATCGCACGTTGACCGGTGTGTAATGCAAATAATTCTGCATATTGTGACAATGAAAGATAACGTTTATGTTTGTAGGTTGTATAAATACTCAAGACGGGAAACGGCGGCACCTAGCTACATAGTTGTGTGCAAATATAAGTATAGTTATAGCCCGGTTGGTTTAGTGGTTGGGGAATCTGCTATACCACGGGTTTTCGTTCCCAATCGAAGTCAATTTTCGAATAATTGGTATGAGCGTAACTAATTGTTCTTACTCTCGTATATATGTATTACCGGCCTTATCTGTTTTTTTTTAAAGCCTATTTTAGGCCCGATAAGTGCGAAGCGTTTACGCTGTGTCCGCCGAAGGATCTAAATTCGACATTAATAACTGATTACTCAAGATTTCAAACTTAAAAAAAAATTATAGTAAATCAAATCGTCGTTATAGAGAAAAACTATTTCTATTCCAAATTATTTATTGTTAATTTACATCTTCAATAACATACGGTTTTAAAGAAAATCAGAGGGTTTCGTTTTGGTCACAGAATTCTAAAGCACTTTTATTCAAAACGAATGAAGTTTATCTCTATTGTTTGGATATTATTATTAGAATTGGTAAAATACAATATGTACCTATATACGTCTAATAACAATAAAAATTGAAAACCCTAACAAGAGGATAATTTAATTATTCACTAACAAAAAAAAAACATTTTTGTTAAAATTCACAGTAACGAAAACACAGATATCGCGGTCAGTCCTGATCATTCTAAGAACATTTTAAACGAAGCATAGTATCGGTTGTATCCTACGCCGCGGAATGTATAATCTTGATGTTTTTGAAACGGCCACGTCACGGCTATCCGGAATGCGCAATAACTAATGTCTATGTACACTGTTTGCTTAACCTTGTAAACGACTACTGACATTGGAGTCTAGATTACTAAACAATGGATATAATTAGAGTTGAATTATTCCCTAGATTATTATTCAGTGCGTAGGTATTATATCCTACATTTCAGGGGCTACAATGAACTGAATTCAATTACACACATAGGGTAGCGAGAGTTCTGACTTGCAAAATAAATCAAAATAGAAGAATGAATTATTAAATTTAATAATAGATTTTGTTTTTTTTTTACTACCTAAGCTGAGAGCCTTGAGAGGCTATATCAGCGTAACCTTAACTAGCAGGTGAGCTCACGGGGCTCAAACCTGACGACGTTGCTAACACGAACCCTAGCAAGAGTCGTGCTTCGCAGAATCTACCACCGGATCGGAAACGAGACCCACTGAGAAGATCCGGCGAGAAACTCAGTGGGCTGTGTCTGAGGGTAAGTTTTGCGTTCAACGCATGTTACACGATTAAAAATCAGGTGAAGCGCGGAGTTTGACGCGGTCCAAGATCTCGTGCGGGGTGACTACAGCTGTTCGCTTTCCATTGCGGGTTAACCGAACGTACTAAAATTAAAAGCATATATATTTAATTTATGAAATTAGTGTTATTTTCCGCTTATATACAGCAGTAGAACACTATTGCAGTTTCAGTTTCACATTACATTAAATTTTTATTATTTTTTATTGCCTAGATGTGTGATCGAGCTCACAGCCCACCTGGCGTAAAGTGGTCACTGAAGCCCATAGACATCTACAACGTAAATTCGCCACCCACCTTGAGATATAAGGTCTCAAGTATAGTTACAACGGCTGCCCCGCCCTTCAAAGCGAAACGCATTACTGCTTCACGGCAGAAATAGGCAGGGCGGTGGTACCTACCCGTGCGGACTGACCAGAGGTTCTACCACCAATTATCTTTTGTTTACTAACAAAAGATTGAAGCCTCTATTTAATTCAGGGTTATTGTGATTGTATTATTGTTCCTGGTTGTTATCAATTTACCCTTGTATATGGGCGGAGAAATAACAGTGTAACTAATCATTGAATAAACAAAATCTCCTCCGTGCGTCCGACAAGGTTTACCCTTCAACGAAACATACCATTAAAAATGTGTGCGTGTACTAGTGTACACACGTAAGAAGTGAAACTTGTTTATGGCCTTATTTTTCGAAAAATGATCTACATGCAACTTTCTAGAAATTGGTTAAATAAAGTTAAATTAGATAAAGTTTAAACAAAAGGATTTTATTATCATAGACATGAATACAAATAATACAATTATTTCACTTTACCTTTTTGCTACTAAGATTATTACAGCATTTTAATAATACATCTCTTTGATATCATAATACCCTGGTACTTTTCTTCCTATAAATTAATAATAATAGCACGGTCCACGTGGTGTTAAATGGGGTTCCTGAGGTTCGTGAAGTTTGACCCACCTTGAGACATGAGGTCGATTTCTCAAATCCGAAACCATGCTTCAGAACATACCGCCGTTAATTATTAATAAATCTCTTTGCTATCATAATACCCTGGTACTTTTCTTCCTATTATTTTACGTAATAACAGTAATAAATAGCACGGTCCACGTGATATTATTAAGTGGGCTCCCTGAGATTATTGGAATTACAAAATGATTTCCGTAATCCACCTGGAGACATGAGGTCAATTTCTCAAATCGGAATCCATACTTCAGAACATACAGCCGTTAATTAATAAAGAAGGCTGTACGTCAGAGTAAAGTTATAATAATACATCTCTTTGATATCATAATACCCTGGTACTTTTCTTCCTATTATTTTACGTAATAACAATAATAGCACGGTCCACGTGATATTAAGTGGGTTACCTGGGATTATTGCAATTACAAAATGTATTCCGTGACCCACCTTGAGACATGAGGTCGGTTTCTCAAATGCGCATCCATACTTCAGAACATACAGCCGTTAATTAAAAGATGGCGCGTAACGGAAAAATGTGACGCGTAACCGAAAAATGTGACGGTAAATTTTTTTCCAACGCCGATAAGGAAGTTTCACTTCAATAAGTAAATTAGCAACTCATTCAAATGTTCTTCATCTGTCTAGAAACCGAGGACGTCAATTATGTTAGAGGTTATTTATTTAAGTATTTTTTTTTATATATTCTTATTCTTATAAAATATATGTAATTACATTGGGATGTTAAGAGGTTTTCAAGGTGAAATGCCTATTCTCATAGCTACATTCACAGGCGTATTTAATGTCGAGACAATAGCATGACAATGCGTTGAATGTCATTTATTCTTAGAGTATAAAAGTTGCAATAGTTATGTAAAAAGGAAGCTGTGGGTAGGTAATTGATTCGTATAGTAAAAGGGACAGAAATTTATCTAGAAACATTCATAACAAACTCACAAATACTCTATTTATAGAAATATAAATCTATGTAATCTAAATAAAATATAATATAATCGAAATATTTTTGTAAGTTTCTGTCCTTGTATTGTTATATTCCAGTCTGAAGAGCGAGAGAAGGTATGAAGATAGAACATTATAATTTTTACTTTGCAAAAAGGTGAGACTATCGTGCATTTAACTGGGCCTTCGACCTCTATTTGGGCGTAAAGTGGGCGATAGCATTAGCGTTATAATGTCTATGGACTCTAACATTCGTTTACCACCAGATGGGTCGTGAATATATTATGATAGTATTATACAATTATTTGGGCTCTATATAAAATAATATAAGTAGTTTTAAAACGACAAAAGAAAACACAGAAAAAAGTAAATAAATTTCATAGATTTTTAGTAAATTGATTAGATTGTACTCTTCTACCCACTTATGTAAAGCTCTCTCTCTTTAAGAACGGTTAGCTGGTAGATAACTCAATTGTTGAGTTAAGCTCGCCATTTAATAAGTTTTCGCAATTGTTGTATTTTATTAACTGTGTGTACAATAAAGAAGAATAAAGATTTTTTTTTATCCTGTTGATACTGATCAGGATATTAGAGCGAAGTAACAAAATTATATTAAATAATAAAAATTAAAAATAATTAAAATGATACGAATAAATTTTCAAGTTCATAGGACGTCTTGAAGTTAGTGAAAATGAAGTTCAAATATTTCATTACATACAAACTGAGACATGTACATAGCTATAATATAATATTTCTACTAATATTCCACTCAGCTGTACCGCACTAAATTAAACCAAGAACATACATATGTGAAATCCACATACTTATGTTTTTAACAATAAGTCGAATAGCGTACTTCTGTCTACATATTGTTTGCATTTTTTTTACCATTTCATAATAAATGTCTAATGTAAATGTTAATGCGCTTATCTTAATTCGGTGCACACACGAGAACCAGTTTTTGTACATATTTGCTAAGCATTTGTTTTGTGTGCGTAAATAATTACAAATGTTGGCATCAGCGGAACCAGTAAGTAATCTATCTGTGGCTTTTTTCTTTCTCCACTTTACCGCGTTCGTTACTGATTCAATTATTTCCTTAGACAAAACATTCGTAGTTATAAATACTCCACGCAAATAGAAAATTTTCGCTGTAAGTCACACATTTAGTATTTTTCCCATGAATTAGTTTCAAACAATGAATCCAAATCTACATTGAACTCATATATTAATTTGTGATTATACAAGTATTTGTTTAAAACATATCCTCTTCAAAATACTTCAATTAAATTAATCTAAAACAAATTTTAATACACGCTTGAAGCAACGCGTCCGAGAATGTTACAGGCAAGTACACATGTGTTTAGAAAAGTCAAAACTTTAAGCAAATCGTTGTCCCTTCCCTACCACGCTTTCTTCGGTGAAAACAAAATAACTGTCATTATTAGCATTGATTTCGTGTTCCATTTTGTGGTTACTTTTCGTTTACATGAATAATTTACTTAGGCTTGCAATTATTGAAGAGTGAACAATTTCGCGCTTTAAATTATTGCATCTGTACGTACAAGAAAAGGGTGTCATCTTGATGAGACTCATCTAACAAAAGCGCTTTATCAAATCAAAGGTCAATCAATAAGGTCGTGGTCAAGACTAGATATTGAACTGTAGATAAATTATATGCGTTGCTTACACAATATGATATCGTGTGAACAGTAATATGAGAGTTATCTATTCCCTCTATCCCATGTGCATAAAATTAACAATGTTAATATTCACCCTAGTATCACGAGTTCGCCATATTTGACGAGAGGTTTTGGCTTCTGTTCCGAGCCACTCTCTCCTGCCTCCTCCAGTATCGGTGAGTCCGCACTGTCCGCAGCACTGTAAGAAAACAATATTTTAATATTTTATTCAGTTTACGTAATGACGTCATACTTCAACTTCTCCATCATCTAAATACAGCTGTGAGCCCATTTGTGAAATGAAAACAAAAAAGAGAGAGGATGTTTAATCTAATAAAATAATATTGCTGAACATTTATGCTCTATTCAAGACCGTTTTTATTACATTAAAATTAAAGCCCTGAATGAACAGTACCGCCATCCACAATATTTTCCACTTCCGTCCGTACGATATCTCATTGATATATCTCCGGTCACGCCTCTCCATCGGACTCACAACTGGTCATGCAGCTGTGGGTCAAGATTAGTGGTAAATTATGACCGAGGCCGCCGAGAACCGGTTGCGGCCGATGCACTGACACTTACGCGAGTCTCGTAAATGGTTATTAAACTCCCCCAGCTATTAAACGTTAAAGCAGCCTCGGTCGCATCTGTCAGAGCGTGCCTATGAAATAATTAACCGCCTTATGCTGTAAGTATGCGATTTTCCTTTGTTTCATCAGAGGACTTAGCATTTTGAGTGCTATTGATCGGCGATAAGCTATCGGGCTCTCTACGGAAACTAGGGCACTTTATCTCTGGGCATGAAGGTAGTTTGCTCATTGTTCAATTTCGCTTTTGTATAAATGACTGGCCTACATAAAATTTAGGCGAAGGAAAAGCAATAAAGAAATTTATCTCAAAAACACTTTTATAGTACAACGCGTAATTAGCGCGATTTAACAAAGGCTAATCGATCAATTTTAAGGTAAAAAAACTCCGAATCCGTTACAGGTAAACGGTCAATGACCCATTTCGACCTTACTTGCCGCACGCACCTACAGAATCTTCATTTGACGGCGACCCGAATTTATGAAGGTTAAAATTTAAATAACTCCAGTCCGATCTCCCGGTCGTTACCTTCAAAAACTTGTATCGACCGTCCAGAACATCCCGACGCATTTGTATTACTTTAAAATAAATTCTGATTTCATTCCGTTGCACGCAGGTTTTTTTTAATGGATTTAAATTCAATATCTTATATTTAAAAAAACACGCCGTTTAGCTATTTCCGCGATGTCAACTAATTAACTGCATTTGCATGTCTATTGCTAGATTTTTCCGTGTTATTCGTCAATCACTCTTGTGCTTCTTCAAATAACGGTCGCTGGCCAATTAAGGAAAACAGAAAACTACAATTAGTCAATACAACGTGGTGGGTGTGTATTCTAAGAAGTTATACGACGGTGATTCAACTTTTCGAGATGGGGGCAACGATGAACGATGGTCACTCGTCACTATCGTCATTCGAATACAGAGCACGTGGCGATAGGAGGCTACGTCGCATCCGGTTTGCCGCTAATAGGGACATTTGCGGGAACAACGGAAGTTAACTTAAAGTCACTTGCGAATCCTTGGAAAGAAAATAAAAATTTATTTAAAAAAATGTGTCTGATTCGTCATAATCATTTTTTTTATTGCTTAGATGGGTGGACGAGCTCACAGCCCACCTGGTGTTAAGTGGTTACTGGAGCTCATAGACATCTACGACGTAAATGCGCCACCCACCTTGAGATATCAGTTCTAAGGTCTCAATATGCTTACAACGGCTGCCCCACCCTTCAAACCGAAACGCATTACTGCTTCACGGCAGAAACAGGCAGGGCGGTGGTACCCACCCGCGCGGACTCACAAGAGGTCCTACCACCAGTAATTTCTAGCGGATATCAATCAGTTCCAGACATTAAAAATATACTATTAATAGTAACATAATAAACGAAACAGATTTAGAAAAGTTTATCATTAAACAACGAACAAAAATGAATCCACAAGCTGTGGGCAGCTAAACCCAGATTTAACCGAAGCCAATTGGCACCGTGCAAGATTTCCATTACCCCATTTGGAATACGAAGGCGAAGCTTCATCTACATTAGATTCTAATGATTAGTTTTAAAGATATAAGTACGTAATACTCATCAAAGAGGAATTAAACTTTGTTGAAGTTGAAATAGGAAAATTTACACTCGAGAAGACTCCAAACTTTTATTTTTTTGTTACCTTCTTCTAAGATGGCATAGGAGATATAAAACGAACCAAAGGCGTTATATTCAATATTTTTACGAATGATACGATAAAGGGTAGCAATGAATGATAATAAATAGTGTGTTTGCTTGTAATTGTTTTTTTCGAACTTCAAAAATATTTATGATTGAAACCTGAAACATCTCGATAGGGGATATAGGAAAAGGACATTGGACATTTTGCATTGTAATCAATTCTGATTTATTATACAAACCGTTCCAAAGGCTAAGATTTATTTGAATTATTGGGCTCAAAATAATAGTTTAAAGGCTTCATTATCTGGCTACAGTGACGGCAGACACGAAAGATCCCAAGGAAGAGCCGCGCGACTATCCGCCAAACCCTCAATAGAATAACAACAATGACAGTATTTTGAGATTTATTATTCATGCATTTTTTTTGTATAACTTTTTAAAAAGTCGGTTTTGGCTATTTCCAATTTAATACGGGTCAGACTTTAATAAAGCGAAAATGAGCGCATGGATTTGGGTACTTAGTAATTCGCACAGATATATTTTATAAACTGGATTAAGAATTATGATGGTTTTTATAATCGTAAATAACGTGACTGTGGCAACACCGGGTATGTCTGCTATAATAAATGCGACAAACCCTGATTAGTGATTTTACGTACCAATGGATCTATAGATCGACTGGTAGTTTATCGGCCAGAGTGAGACGAGCAATTCTTTAATGCTAGGAAAATGTGAGGTTTTTTTCATTATTTCCTAACAAAGTTTTATTTAGCGCGGGTTAAGCCGCGAGATTTCCTTGAAATGTGAAAGTAATAAAATAAGTACTATTACCGGTGTATTTGGTCTAAATTGCTATATGGTTCGATCCCTTGATTCAGGGTATTACTTTCACCAATTGCGCGGTCACGATTCAGAGTTGCTCTCGTAAGCCTTGAACACTTTCTAAGTATCGCCGTTCTCTCCAGGCTTCGTGTAATTTCATTGTAGCCAATAAATCACGTGACAAATCAATACGATATTGATTTAACGAAAGGGAAACTAATTTTAGCATTACGTCGCCTTAAGTAGTCGCATCGAAATGCATTATTGTATTTATATAATATTAAGTTAATTCGCGATTCAGAAAACGAATAACGCTTCTATCAGCCAATCTATAAAGTACAGTAAAAAACCAGGCCCGCTTGGATTTGGTTTTGATCCGATTGTTACCAAAGGATCATCCCCGGCTGGGCTAATCTGAAGATTTTCTGAAAATTTAATCGAAAACGATCCAGCCGGACCAGATCGTACTCTATATGATTGGTGTTTAAAGGCGATTATGGAATGCACGAGTGAATGAGTAAACAGCGTTTTCTATGTATTTTACCAGCGTGCTGTATCGCTAACCAGTAATCATTGCTGTTTCTGAAATATAAAATTATTATGTACAGTTTTTTTTTGTTTCCATAAATGGGGGATTGACTTCAAGAACTTCCACAACAAGTAATTCGTGAACATGTTCTATATACATATTTCATTGGTACATAGCTACCTATTGGAGCACAGGCATAGTCGCATCCGAGGGCCACGACGACCTCATAGAAGACTTCTATTAGTATTACAAAAAAATAATTTCAAGCAAGGCGAAACGAGGATGCAAGGCGTCTCCGACACAAAAGGGAACTTTTACCAAGGACAAGTTATTATTTATTTAGTTTACAAATGTTTTTTTAATAAAGCTAATAATATAATTCGAGGCTTTTGTATTTATTACATATTTTTTTTATTGCTTAAATGGGTGGACGTGCTCACAGTCCACCTGGTGTTAAGTGGTTACTGGAGCCCATAGACATCCACAACGTAAAAGGGGGGGGGCCTTTGAGATATAAGTTCTAAGGTCTCAAGTATAGTTACATATAGTATAGTATAGTTACTTATTGTAAGCAAAGAAAAAAAAGAGAGGAAACAGCCGGTGTGTCTTTACACATGTATGTACATATTCGTATTACGAAGCAGACATTCACACGTAGGCTTCGTGTATGTGTGTAATCTCAGAACTTGATGGACATCGACCGTTCAGTGATCATTTTTTTACAGCCGGCGGAAATTACTTCGATTTAACGCTCGACGCGAATACGAAGCGTTTTGCTTTCAGCTCTGGACTCAAGCGGACATTAAAAAAACATATTGCATAACGAAACATACGGTTAAATGTTCTCAGAGTGTAATACATCAAATCTTTTAAAAGTATCGAATCTAAGCCGCCATCATCATCATCAACAGCCCACAGTCGTCCACTGCTGGACATAGGCCTCTCCCAATCCACATCAATGAGCCCGGTTTACGGCTCTCCTCGTCCACTTCTTGCAGGCCACCGTTCGGAGGTCATCGCACCACCTAACCATAGTCTAGTTTAATTTTCGTTAGTTATATTTTTTTGTTTAGCGTCCCAACGAGGCCAACCGGTGCGATACGGTCAGCGAACTGCATTTTGCCGCCACATGCATTACACAAACAGTCTTGTATGAATACAAAATTTAAAACGCAGGAGCGGACTGGACATTCCCGACATGCTTTTGTTGCTGGCTCCTACAATGCGGTTGCGAAACACTTTTTTGACACGTGCCTCTTTAGGAGGAAGTTAAAAAACATCCAAATACGACATAATTATATAAAAGCGGCTGTTTTTTATTTTTTTAAAGAATTCACGTGGAATGGGGAACAAACATCTGTCGCGCAGGTGGTTGGCGGCGGCAGGTGTTCGAATTTAGTAACGGACGAATTTCTTTGTGGTAGAAGATTAAAACAAACCATGCTATTTAAGATTTGAGCTAACACTACTGTTTTAGTAAATCTCACAGGAACATGTAATTAAAATTATATTCAATGTTTTGAAACGTGTCTTAAACGCGTCTACGTTCAATAAGTGTGCGCATTTTATAACACGCGTGTAATTAACAGATTTCTGCTAAGTTGCTGAATCACCGTTATCTAGGCGCGCCAGACGTGACCAGGGGGTTTTACGTTGTGTCATAAAACGTAATATATAATATATCCTGCAAAAAAGGGTTGACATCAGAGCGGACCGAGGTGTGGCTGGCTACACAGAGGTTTCTCGGTTTATGATTGTTTGCTTTGAATCGATGTTAAGAGTTTATTCATCTTTCATTTTTAAGTTTAATCGCAACTTATTTAAATTGAGTAAATGTACATGTAACTATACTGATACCTTAGAACTTATATCTCAAGGTGGATGGCGCATTTACGTTGCAGATGTCTATGGGCTTCAGTAACCACTTAACACCAGGTGGGCTGTGAGCTCGTCCACCTATCTAAGCAATAAAAAAAACACAGAGATAATAGTTATAAGTAGCCTGAAAAGTGATGACATGACGTCAAAACACCAATTTCACTGGAGTGAAGGCTCCTTTGAAATTGAACAAGAACGAATTTTTGTTGTCAAAATCAGACAGGTTATCACTGCTGACCCTGGAAAGAGCACATCATGGTATCTTTATATGTTGTCATGGTTTAATTTGATTGATTTCAGAGCAAATGCACATTAATTTAGAAAATTCGTGGCTGCCCGAGATTTTTTTTGCCTTTGTAGGCAGACGAGCGTACGGCCCACCTGATGGTAAGTGGTTACCGTCGCCCATGGACTTCAGCAATGCCAGGAGCAGAGCCGAGCCGCTGCCTACCGAATCGTATCACAAACAAACTTCGAACGTCTTATCTACGGAAAAGTTTTCAAACAAGATTCGATATTGCTCAGCGAAAAGTAATATTCACAATACTTATACTTAGATCATATTTATTGCGAAATATAAAGAAATTATGTTCGTTACGGTATGAGTCAATTTCTGTTTTTCCAACGAATCGAATGAACATATTTTACAGAAATACCGCGATGGCTATTTCGTTAAGTATGTTCTTTGCTATTTCATATTCACGAGAACAAAATAAGTTTTCTTCAACATAATCGACAAGTTATATCGAATGCTAAGCCCGCAACCACAATGTAATCAGCGAAGTGGACGGCCGCAATAGGGAACCCTATCGGAATGAAAATATAATGAGAAGAGGGTCAAATTTGCTCACGCGAACGTTCAAGAGGCATGGGGATGTTATTTAAAAAACAAACAAATCCAAAATAGAAGACAAAACATGTTAAACAAAAGGTGATAGCCCTGTAGCACTTACTAATATTAACTCTAATAATGCTATGAACAGAAGGGTTTATTGTTTTTTTATAGCATAGTGAATTATAGCCCACCTAGTATTAAATGGTTAAGGCACCAAGGACATGAGATCTAAATCTCTATATTGCATTGCAGTTTATATCATTCTCTCTAAGTTCCTGATGGACAATAGTTACTGCACATGGACAATGGCAACAGAAACTCTTTTGCTGCGTACAGATCATACATATTTCTTGGGAGATTATTTTATTGGTGTAGAATAGCAGACAGCTCTCAATTACAGGTGAATTACATTAAAGTAGTAGTAGTTGTTGTTTATAATAAATTGCAACCAGAGATGTATAGATGTAGATGATGTTAGACATATCACTGACTGGTACTGACTCACCATTAACACCCTGAAACACCCTTAAAATAAAGTTGCCATTATTTATTATGTATATTTAAAAATTTTGATGATTTATATTATTACTAACTCAGTGATTCAGTAGTTAGTGCTCCTGACTGTTGCTCCGCATGTCGTGGGTTTGATTCCTAGATCAGGCAAACATTTCTAAACAGGTATGTTTCGTTTTTGTCCAAATGTTTATTATTTATATAGGTATATATTTAAACATAATATATAAGTATGCATGTCAATCTCTAGTACCCATAACACAGAGAATCCTAATCTGGGGCCAAATGACTGCGCATGATTTAATCACATGTCTTTTTGAACATATTGTTACAAACATAGTTACTTAGTATTGAGAATTAAAAGAGGGAACCTCTTTCATCTGTCAGGATTCAATTAAGTAATTGGTAAACATTTATTCCATATGCCAGGAATCTAAATCTCCGGGACTATTATATTAAATAACCCTCAGAAACTGGGAGATATCAACTAGTACTTTTAAATAAATTCTCATTTCAATTATTAATACAGTTATTGGTGATCACAAATTAAGCTTCCTTTGAAGATTTTATAGTGTTGTATAATATTTTTTGTATACATATTCATAGTTATGTAAATATGTAAATGATTGATTTAAATATTTCAGTTCCCTTTGATGATAAAATTGACGATAAATTGATACAAAAATAATAGTTCATTATTATGTTCTCAGTGGTAACAAAAAATAACAGGCAGCTTTGTTACTTTGCAAAGTATTTTCAAATGAGGGATGAACTTTTGTTTTTAACACCAGTTGTGAAATTATGGTATCTACAGTTTTTGATAACTCACGGAACTTAACATTGGACCAGACTCATTTGCCCATGTCAATAATGTAAATGTTACATGCTCTTTGTTTCAATAGATAATGAAATCTCATTTTTTAAAAGAATTTGCCATGTTAAGTTGTTCCAAAAACTTTGAACCTTTGATCCAATTAATGTTGTGTTGGGGTTCATTCCAATTTTGTTAGAGAGGTATGATAGGTTTTTTAACATAATAATTGTTATAAATGGCTTTTCCAAATCTTTGTTTAATTTTAATTGATGGCACTATTTATATTAATGGCTTTAACAGAGTCAAGATGCATGCAAATCTCCTATATTATTTATCTTTTAAATAAAACAACATTCCTCCATGATCAAAATTGTCTTTCTGTATAAAAGGGAACAATATTTAAAAATAACTTTGATACAATAACATTATTTTTTTGCACACTATTAATACTGAAATGTGCTTAGACAGGACTAACAATTAATTTAAAATTAAAATTAGAGGATTTTTTTACTATCAAAGACATTTTCTATTACTTCAATATTCATTCATTATCAGTCGTATCAAGCAAACTGGTCAACGTGGTTCTACTAGTAGGACTCCTACAGATTTTCAATGGGTAGTTTGTCACATATTAATTAAAGTTAACTACTGCTAATGATACTTTTAATTATATATTTGCATTGGTCAGTCAACATAATTCTAAAAGGTCTTGTTATTGTATGATATGTATCAGGTGCCTGTGATACTGGAAAAAAATTATAACGACCCCATTTAAAACGGACCGATAATGTACTAAACTAATATATTTATTAATATTTATTTTAAAAAAATCACGACACTATTTTTACATAATTATTAATTACATGATTTGTATTCTTGATTTTCCCTTATTTAATAGATGAAGATTATTAGTGTGTTTAATACATATTTATAAACAAAAAGAAGTGATGATTGTCTGATAATACACGGGAATGTAAACAAACATGTCTATTCTTGTTGCACAAAGAGGTCACTTTATGAAAATTTAATAGAGTTCAAATGTATTAATCTAAATACTAGATTTATACTAAAATGGTTAGAAGTGGTTCGAGTATGTTAACAAAGAAACTGTTACAACGTCGAGTGAAGCATAACAGACAGTGAAGACAAAAAAATCTCTTACCGTTTTACGACCATGGTAGAATCCGTCGGCTCGTTTGTAGACCCTATGATTCGAACTATGCTTTACAAACTTCACCAATAACATAAAAAACACCATTAATTTTATTATATCACCACCAATTCAATTTTATTAAAACACACATCGCTAAATATCTGCAAACTCACTTCTTTTCATTTTATAACAAGCGACACCCAATTTTAAACGCCACTGTTCACTGTCATCAATGCTTCTTTTATTTTACGATTACAATAAAAGAATGTGTTTCGTATTTCGCGATTTTCAATAAAAAGAACGAAATTACATAAAATTGTCTGCCATTAGTTACCAACAAATACCGTAAACACAAACTAAAGCTGAAATGTGTGTTTTTAGTAGATGGTAACCAACTTCATGGTAAATTGGTGTTGCAAGTATCGTAAAGTAGGTATGGTTTTAGTAGTATTTTTTTTGTTTCATTCGTCCAATTGATAGGCAAAGGGAAAATAGTCCAAATAACCAATCTTTTATATTAAACTAGCTGACCCGGCAGACTTCATAGTGCCTCAATCGATAAATAAAAAACCTAATCTATTGTATAAAATAAACTTAAAAAAAAAACAAAAGGAATCCGTCCGACGGGGGACACATCAAAGGAAAAACAAAATTGTTTGTTTTTATATAATTCCAAGCATTTTCATATTTTTTCACCTTTTAAACCTTCTCTGGACTTCCACGAATAATTCAAGACTAAAATTAGCCAAATCGGTCCAGCCGTTCTCGAATTTTAGCGAGACTAACGAACAGAATTTTTTTTTTTATTGCTTAGATGGATGGACGAGCTCACAGCCCGACTGGTGTTAAGTGGTTACTGGAGCCCATAGACATCTACAACGTAAATGCGCCACACACCTCGAGATATAAGTTCTAAGGTCTCAGTATAGTTACAACGGCTACCCCACCCTTCGAACCGAAACGCATTACTGCTTCACGGCGGAAATAGGCGGGGTGGTGATATCTACCCGTGCGGACTCCCAAGAGGTCCTACCACCAGTGATTACGCAAATTATAATTTTGCGGGTTTGGTTTTTATTACACGATGCTATTCCTTCACCGTGGAAGTCAATCGTGAACATTTGTTGAGTACGTATTTCATTAGAAAAATTGGTACCGCCTGCGGGATCCTTTAGGCCACGACGATTTCAAAATTCATTTTTATATATATAGATAGATTAGAAATGGCCAAAACCATGTCTGTGGTACAAAAAGTGTAATGAAAGACAAGGAAATGTAAGAAAACTGATTGAAATAAAATGGATTTTCATGAGGCAAGACAAGAGGAAACTGTAAATGTCAGATGAGATAAATCCAACAATTTTGTTGCATGTTTTGTGCACGTCCATAGACACGAAATAATTTATCATTCAGAAATTTAGAAGATCACACCAAATAAAACAACAAATTGAAAAAAAAAGATACTTTACTTTTTTTGGTGATCACAAAAAACAAATGTTCGAGTTTCAACCTTTGAAAAGGGCAAATACATTTGTTGTGAACGGTTTGATTTAAATTCAAATAATAGAACACCCTCTTTGTTGATCCTATTTTTATTGGCTAAGATTTAAGACAGACATACAAGCTATCAGATTAGTTTGTTATTAGCGGATACCGAATCTCATAGATAATAAATCCAGTATGAATGCTATCCCTATTGAAACATAAGATTTAAGGGTCAACTGGATTGTAATACAATTGCGCTACTCTTGAGACTACTCTTCAAATATACACACACATTTGCGTCACAATCACGTTAGAAATTAGTATGAAGATGGTATCAACCCGTGTCGGCTGGCAACATTTTCTAGAATTAGTATAACTGGTAGAGACTTTTTGGCGGGAACGCGAGGAGTGAAGTTGTGTGATTTGTTTTATTTTGTCTAATTAGTGTTTCTTCACGTTTAAATTTGTAATAACGGTAGTTTATTAACTATTTGATATCTGTGAAAGTGCACAAATGTGGGAAAATGAAACAGTCGCTGAACGTAACTTCTCGGGATCTTCCAAAAAGTCCACTGAAAAAATCTCAGTAAATGACCACCATTTTACTTCATCCCATATCATCTCATTTCATTTCATTTCGTTTTCATTTCATTTCATGCCATGTTTCATAATAATCAACTTCATTTCATTTCATAATATCATTTTTCATATAAAAAAGATCATTAAAATTAAAATAAGACTTGACCTAAAGGTCTTAGTTACCAGGTCATAAAATCCCTTTAATAAAAGTATACCTGGTAATATGTACCTACTTAGAATTATAAACTTTTGAAACTCTAGAACATAGATTTATACACTTACTCTAGAATTTAATACTAAACATTACAGAAAGGTGTTATGGATTTTTTTACAAATTGTACGCAGCTTTCGTTGTGGTTAGGCCAACATAAAGTAAAACAAAATAACACCAGAACAGAGAGAAAAATATTTTAAAAGCATTAAAATAGTGCATGCATTACATACCTACTGGTTTGTGTTCTACAAATGTTGTTTCTTTCAGCTTGTGATAGAACAATATTTCCTGAAACCTGAGGAAATCGAACTTGCAGTTGATTTGTACTTCTGGGCCTGTTGTACTGCTAAATAATTAGCCCAGACGTGCTCGTGCCCTAGCTTTCACTATCACTTTTTAACTCGGATATTAGAAAATTTATCTATTAGACTTTTGAAAAACTATCAGATCCAATTTTTTTTTCATTCGTTCTAAAAGGCTTTGGAATGATTCCGGTCACCGTCCTCGTCGAACCCGTCACTTGCGACGAAGGGCTCGACGAGCGAATTAACCCATAGACACACAGCCGGCTGAGTTTCTCGCCGGATCAGCTCAGTGGGTCACGTGTCCGATCCGGTGGTAGATTCTGCGAAGCAAACTGCTCTTGCTAGGGTCAGTGTTAGAAACACTCCGGTTTGAGCCCTGTGAACTCACCTACACACGTTAGGGTGCAGCTGAAATAGCCTCTCAAGGCTATCAGCATAGGCAGGAAAAACAAAAAAATATATGGAATGACTAATTTTCCTTTAAACAAAATGGCACCCTCGGAGCTATGGAATGTTCTCCAAATGTACTTATTTAATCGAATTTTAAAGCATGAATTTAACGGTAAACAGAGTCGTCGTAGCCTAAAGGTTAAGACGTCCGGTGCATTCATATGCAGAGATGCACTGGTGTTCGAATCCCGCCGGCAGGTACCAATTTTTCCAATTAAATCCGTACTTAACTTATGTTCACGATTGACTTCGACGGTGAAGGAATAACATCGTGTAATAAAAATCAAACCCGCAAAATTATAATTACTGGTGGTAAAACGTCTTGTCCGCACGGGTAGGTAGGTACCACCACTCTGAATATTTCTAACGTGAAGCAGTAATGCGTTTCGGTTGTGAAGGTTGTGGCAGCCGTTGTACTGTTAAAAGTGAGACTTTACAACTCAAGGCAGCGTTGCCAACTCGATATTCGTCAAGGTGGGAAATAGGGTTCTACAAGTTGGTAGTTTCCAACAAACCCTACTATGAAAAATTGGTAGATCTATCACCCATACTTTGAGACCCTCCAATAAGAATCTGGCATCCTTCATTTACTTTTCGATTGGATAAGACATCTTGGAACTATTTTTATTAGAAATCCAATGATAAAACAGAATTAGAGGCCGCTAATATTCAAAATATCAATAGAAAATAGTGATAATTGTAAATATTACGAAAAAAAAAAATAGTTTCAATATTTTTTTCATGGAGGTTTGATTTGAACTTTTTGAAAACTTCAAAAGTTGGTAGATTTTTGCTACAAAGTGTTATGTTTGATTACGACACTAAAAGTTGGTAGATTTACCGAAAAGTTGGTAGAGTTGGCAGCACTGACTCAAGGTCTCAAGGTGGGTGGCGGCATTTACGTTGTAGATGTCTATGGGCTTCGGTAAACACTTAACATCAGGTGGACCGTGAGCTCGTCCAACCATCTAAACAATAAAAAAAAGATGTTTTGCCAATGTCCATTGGCAGTGACCACATAGCATTAGGTGAGCTGCCACTCGCCATTCGTGCTTGTTTGTTGACTAAAGTAGTAGAAAATTCTTTGATTAATAATATTTAAGATTTAATTTACACCAAGACAAATAAAGATGGAGAATTACAAAAAAAAAAACTTATTATTGTTTATACTAAATTAATTACTTACCCACTGAATCTGATTCTTGAAACAAGTTTCATAAAAAAACTCAAACAGTACACTACTTTGAATTCACTTTTAAAGCGATTAATAATATTAAGTGATTGTTCAGTCTTGAAAATTTTCATGGTATTGGCGAAGTATTTTCTTGTTTTAATTTCTTGGAATTTACAAATTTGCCCCATTTTAATTTCTTTTAAATAATATATATAATACTCTATTTGTCATTATTAATATTTATCACTAAATGACTAGATTAAATCTTTTTATTCAAGTTAAATAGCTCCCGGGCGAAGCATGGCGGTTTTTGTTTGGTTTAAGAGTTTAGTTTCGTTTTTGTAGGTCTTGGGTTTAGATAGGTGTACATTTGTAGGAGCATCGATTACGCATTGTTATCGATTAATGTTATGCATTTATATTGATATTCGCTTATTTCAGTAACATCTCTCTGTTAAAATTATAAATTATCTTATGAACTGCTTATTCATATAATGGTTTACAGAGATAAAAATCTTTATAGAACACAAAGAGAAAGCAACTGCCTTGAATGATCACTACGCGAACCCAACCACCTCGAATTCTAGTTGCTACTTATCAACTTTACTTAGTTGTAGTAATCTCAATTCTCAATCTCAATTCTTTAAAAAATCGGACACAATGTATAGTTTATCAAAATTTGAATTTGAATTGACATTAAATCAATATATCGATAATCGTAATTATCGAATCGGTGAAAATATCGATTCAGTTTGTGATGTTTTCCTCACTATCGCTCGAGCAGTAATTACGTACAAGGTAAAAGGTAAAGGAACACTGCAAAACGCAGTCCTGTTCGAACGTGTCCGGTCTCGACTATCTAAGCTTCTCAATACACTAAGTTCACTGCACTTTAGTATTAGTGAGTGTACTAAATTCGTACGTAGCCATGTTCTGTGGCGCATTTTGTACTTTTAAGATTTTTAGAATGGTTAATACAAGCTGATCATTGATTACTAAGGCAGTAGACATTTTTGTGGCCTTCGAAAAGAGGAGACGGCGATAAGTCTTTTTATTTTCCCCTGGTATTCGCTGGTAGCCTATGAGTCTATCCTATCTACTTACGGACCGATAGGTAAGCTCACGGGCTCAATTTGAAAAAGCTGCTAACGCTGGTCAGTAACAAGCGCAGCGCTTCGCAGTTTATCACCGGATCGGAATCTCAACTCACTGAGAGAATCCGGCGAGAAACTCATATGCTAGGTTGCACGTCAAACTTTGAAAGGCAGTCGGTGCTTTGAGAGCGTAAAGCACCGAGAGACCATAATGCCACGGACAAAAATAAGCCGCATTCTTCTGTAGGCGGCAAATTGGTTACAAATTTGAGTCTAAACGCCTATTAAACTATTTTAGCAAACACACGTACGCGCAATAATCGCCATGAAAGGCGCTGGTGTCTAACACATTTCGAGGCAGAGAGTAAGTAGATGACTCCTAATACCGATTGAAGCGGTTAGCCCCAGATACTGTCGAAGATCAGTGAAGCAGTGAGTAAAGATATACATGACACACATGACATATTAACTTCAAATTAATCTAAAAAGATAAGTTTATCAAGGCCGTTTTCCAATTAACCATTACTTAATGGTAGTTTTCCAATTACAGAGCATAATGCGACTCAGTGACGCACAATGCCGAATTACGCTGAAGCTTAGTTGAGCATTATGCCGCATAATGCGCTCTTGTGCTGTAATTGGAAAACGGCCCAATATTAGTTTAGTATAGGTGCGCTGAAGCCGCCTGTGGTATGTGAGCGGCAGGGCCGGGGAGGTAGACAAACGTCAAGCTAACTCAGTCTGCCGTCGACCTTAAGTGTATAATCTAAGAGTCGACCACCGCGACGGTTAGACGATTAAGTTGTTCTCACCAGTTTATTCCAAACATACACGAGATAAAATATCCCAAGATGGGTCCACCACACCACAATTACACGACTAGTGAAAAATTTAATTTACAATGTGCACAGTTTTTTCTCAGACGAAAGGGTGACAAGACAAAGAAAGTATTGAACACAAATATGATAATATATGAACATAAATAAATTAGTAAGTAGCAGAGGCTACAGGAGTGTCAGCTCGCAGCGTAATGAGAATTGTAGCTGAAGGAAATTCGAATCGGCAAACATCGGAAAAACCAAAATTTATTTAGTAAACAAATAAAAAAAACATTGAGACCGGATTTTAATATTAATTAAACACCATATTTGCATAGTACCATAGTTATGACAGGCTTAAATGCCGCCACACCTTGTGATGTCAGATCGTCAACTCAATTGAATTGTATAATCATCCTTAAAATCTTAACAAATGAGGGCTTCGCGACTGAAATAGGCAGGACGATAGTAGCTACTAGTGCGCATCCTATCCTGCAACAAGCAAAAGCCAGCTCCTTTGAGGACTAAATATTAAAAAGGGTCTGAGCTCGTTCTTCAATTAAGTAGAACCAATTAAAAGAGCAATCTTAAAAAAAAAAAAACTACCCTCTATATTTTGTAATGGCTAGTCATCGATATATTACCACTAGATCCCGCGTAAAGGCGTCAAAAGTAACCAAACAAAACAGTGCTTAGATTCATATTAAGCACTGTTTTGCCGTCAGTGTCACGCCGACCGTCGAATGGAACGATCCTAAAATGCGCTGTAAAAAGATGTAAAAAACACGCTTATAAAGAGAAAACAACATGAAATTTAGTATTTTTGGTAAGTTTTATAATTTTTATTAACGTTTTATAATTTTTATTAAAATGATAAATATTTGAAATAAATCAGTTATTCTTACCAAATTAGTACTTCAAGAAATTAAATCCTATTATTTTGCTTCGCAGTTATTTCTTTCGCACACATAATAACGGTTACATGCAAGACAAGGATGAAATAGGGCTATTTCAGAACAAGTGTAGTGGAGTCACATAATTTTTTATTTTTTATTGCTTAGATGGGTGGACGAGCTCACAGCCCACCTGGAGTTAAGTGGTTATACTGGAGCCCATAGACATCTACAGCGTATTTACGCTGCCATTTGCGCATTTGCGCCACCCACCTTGAGATATAACTTCTAAGGTCTCAAGTATAGTTACAACGGCTGCCCCACCCTTCAAACCGAAACGCATTACTGCTTCACGGCAGAAATAGGTGGGGTGGTGGTACCTACTCGTGCGGACCCACAAGAGGTCCTACAACCAGTAATTACGCAAATTATTTTGCGGGTTTGATTTTTATTACACGATGTTATTCGTTCACCGTGGAAGTCAATTGTGAACATTTGTTAAGTACGTATTTCATTAGAAAAATTGGTACCCGCCTGGGATTCGAACACCCCGTGTATCGCTAGATCAGATACGAATGCAACAGACGTCTGTACAATGGACGGCGAAGTGAAATCTGTAAACTGGAATTTGTTTTTACATTTTTACAGATTTAATAACAGAGTAATAAAAGAAAAAAGAAGCAACAATTATTTCAAACCTAATTGCTCCAGTGTGGTTTGTGCAGACCATTTTACCGAATCTGACATGTATTTAATAAATAAAACAATTTGATGGGGATTATGTTGTTGTGATTTAAAAAGCTCTTATCCATTTTCCCCACCGATGTGCAAGGTACAATATAGCTAACTCAGGTATAATTATCTATAGTTATACAATATTTGTTGTTAATCATATGGAATTAAATTGAAAAAATTGAATGAATATGAATTAAAAATAAAAAAAAATAAAAAAATTACTCAAAATATTCTTACAAAAAAAGTATAAAGTGCGACTCCGTAATACTCTGTTCGGAGCAGTAAAGTCTTAATATCGTAAGTTTAAAAGGGCGTAAGTAAAATGCTATGCGTGTAAATTTTTGCTTTATTTTTAAGGAGATAAGGTTAAATTTGGAATAAAAGTTATTGTAAAAAACTATCTTTTTCTGTCATTCATGGCGTAAGAATGTAAGTGAATGTTAAAATAATCTAAACTGCACTTTATTGCTTGGGGAAAAGGCATAGTTTAGGTTACAATTATTATATTATACATCGTTTTTCTCCACTTGATGGTGTAGTCAGATCAGTTAGTCGATGCCATTTTTGTGTTTGGTTTTTGTATGTGATGCGTTATCTAGTGGTAATATATCGATGTGGCTAGTATATAATATGGACGACGGTAGTTACTAGACGCTTAGTAGACATATTGTTATGCCTGTGTACGCAACTAGTAGCTAAAAACTTCGGTTAGAAATCCAATTTGTCAACTATGTCATCCCAGAAAGCGTTTTACCGTTTTAAGACGGAGGAGCTGCTGGAGGCTATACCAGACTCAATAAGACGGACGGAGAACACAGCCGAGAGGGGAGAGTTTATTAACCACTTTCACTACTGCCTAAGCGCTCCCTAACGAGGCCTAATAGGTTATGGGATCCGAAATACCAAACTCCGCGGGTAGGTGTTATGGGCTAAGTGTCTCATCGAACTTTACGAAGAGTACAGTCTCCTGTGTTATGGTTGTTGCTGACATTAGTACTACTAGCGTCCTAGAGTGAATCAAAATAACTCTTAAGGTCGGGTTAAAAGCAAGAACGATTTTACTGTAAAATGGCGGTACGCAAAAAAAACTTAATATGTTTTCACATTATATTAATGATTTGATATATTGCCACTAATTCAATTACACATTGACAGAGATAGTTTATTTTTCTATAAAATACATTTTATCGACAACAGTTCTACGATTAAATATAAACAACTTATTTATTTCACAACGTGTAAAATACGTACGTAAGTACAATAAATATTTTTAGAACGCTAGATTATTTCACTTAATAGTTGCCTGCAACATAATACATGATAAAATTAATACCTAACGAAGTTTCGTCGTTGAAGGCAAAATTATTGCCTTAAGTACGAATATGAACTTGAATATTATTTACATTTAAAATCGCGTCAACTTACCTGGAAAAATGTAATCTAATTTTAATTTAAATATATTATATTAATATACAGTTTTCATTGAAGCCGTTCTCGGAAACAAAGACAAAAGATGTTTGTCAGTCCTGATACAGCCCTTTAAAAATATATATACGAAAATTTTACAACGAATATTTTTACACGCAATGTAATACAAATAAAAATGAACCAATGCGCGGAATCTATGGTTCCGACACAACGCAGGGTATCTGACAAATGTTCTCGCGTTATATATCTGATTCGTATAACCAGAACTTTTTTTAAAAGTAAATTAAAATACTATATTTTATTGTTTTATTCAGAATATTGTTTCAATGCCATTGCGGCTTGGATTTCTTTGCACCTTGATTATCATAAGTCGAGTGTCGTCTATTTTTCTGTACGTTGACACACGCTAATCACCACACTGACTTACCTAATAGAGACAGTCTACGTTTTTATGTTGAATTACTTATATACATTTTCTCATATACAACAGCACATGCCATTTAAGGATTTTTTCTAATTATCTCAAATCATCTTAGTCCTTTTTAATTATCTAATTAGGAATAAAACATACAAGTAATTGCTTTAAAAAAACCTTAATTGTACATCCCTAAACTATTATCCTATGGATATCCTAAAGGAGAAAAAAATTGTGAATCAAGAACAAGTAATTACTGTACAGTTTTTTTTTTAATTAAATAAATAGATGGACGAGCTAAGCCTGACGTTAGGTGGTCATAGGATTCACCACAGACATTAACAACGTAACTGCCACCACCCAACTTGAAACAAGAGTTCTTGATAAGTTTCTGATTCCGACGGAGAATTAAACTTGAAATTCCGTGTAAAGTAGTCAGAATCACAAATAACTTGAATAAGGCGTTGCAATCGTATAAAGAAAAATAATCAAAGATTATAGAAGATATACAAAAAAAAATTAAAAAAAAAACCATTAAAATATCATCTTTGATTATTTTTCTTAATTTATTGAAGTGAAACTTCCTTATCGGCGTTGGAAAAAAATTTACCGTCACATTTTTCGGTTACGCGTCACATTTTTCCGTTACGCGCCATCTTTTTTGTATTCATGTCTATGATAATAAAATCCTTTTGTTTAAACTTTATCTAATTTAACTTTTTTGTATTCATGTCTATGATAATAAAATCCTTTTGTTTAAACTTTATCTAATTTAACTTTATTTAACCAATTTCTAGAAAGTTGCATGTAGATCATTTTTCGAAAAATAAGGCCATAAAGAAGTTTCACTTCTTACGTGTGTACACTAGTACACGCACACATTTTTTTTTATTGCTTAGATGGGTGGACGAGCTCACAGCCCACCTGGTGTTAAGTGGTTACTAGAGCCCATAGACATCTGCGAAATGCGCCACCCACCTTGAGATATAAGGCCTAAGGTCTTAGTATAGTTACAACGGTTGCCCCGCCCTTCAAACCGAAACGCGTTACTGCTTCACGGTAGAGATAGGCGGGGTGGTGATGCCTACCCGTGCGGACTCACAAGAGGTCCTACCACCAGTATTAAGACGTATTAGTAGGTGATTAGAGGAATCAATTTGCCATCTCTCTCACACGCCCGCTTCACATAGCGGCAACGTCATAAAACGATACGTCCATCCTTTTCTATTGTTTGTCATAAAATATGATCATCTTAAAATCTCTTCAATATGATTTTAAATTTTTTAAACTGCCCACTTATACTACGATAGCTACATATTAGATTGCAAAATAAATATTTAAAATTAATAAGTAAGCTATAAAACAATGTTAATTACACAAGTTAAACTAAAACTAATCATAAATAATACATGATATCTTTACACGTACGTATGTATCTAGGAGGGATGTTATAAAAACGTTCTCAAAGATACAGTGATAATGATATTAAAATTAGATGTAACTTTCATGGTGCATTGCTTAGCTCTCTGTTGGGTAATATCAGAATTTCGGTTAAGTGAAATAGGTTTTTGTGTATTTACTTTGTTTTCTTCATTCCGTAAACTTAAAGCAATCTGTTTTTTTTAATAAATTCTAAATAGGGTTCAAGTGTAGCTGTGTTATTGTTCTATATATTTTATTTTTAACAAGATTCAATTTAGTACTTTATTTTTAATTGTTGTTAATTGTTCCCATACTTCTATTTTGGTGTGGCGTACATTTTATTTCGCATCGCATTACAGGCTTCAATGCGCAAACAAATTTTATTTTACCTCAGTCTTTTTTCATGATCATTATTATTTTATGTACATCTATTGAGTAAATAAATAAATAGAACATTGTGAATCGTGAGCACGCAATGTAAGCCAAAGGTAGTTCGTCGCGTTATACGAGTCCGTTGACCCATACGTTAGGAAATTTAATTACATAGGTCGTAAAAAAAAGGTATCGTATCAAGGACCCTAACAGTTAATATTTCCCTTACATAGTCCTGTCCTACCTACCTGTCTAGTTGGTAGGTATATGAGTCTGTTTCACATCTCACCGTCTCCGTCCTACCAGCTAAAGTAAACAATCTATCTGTTGAGTTGCTGTTAATAGCTTGGCAGTATCAAGAGATGCAACAGCTAAATTTGCTAATATTAACAGATCGAATTTAACTAATGCTACACACAGATATATAAATATACCTATGTTAATATTCTTCATAATCATAATAATCTTCTTCTTGTCCATTCTGTAAAATGGCGGCTAGCGATAGCTCTTCGGCTTCCGGTTCCGGTTCTGGATCTTGATCGTCTTCGTCGTCGTCTATGATATCTGTGTTTAATAATTTGTATAATGAAGCAGCACTCTAAATTTGTTATTATAATGACGCTACAACTTAAATTTCTTTTTTTTTTAAGTGATTTTATGACCTGGTTACTGAGACCTTTAAGTCATGTCTTATTTTAATTTATATTCATATTTTTATGAAAAATGATATTATGGAGTGAAATGAAATGAAGATGATTAATTTGAGACATTAATCAACTGGGATGAAATTAAATGAAATGAAAAGAGATGATATGGGAGGAAATATAATCTCAGTAAAATGGTGGTCATTTACTAAGATTTTTTCAGTGGACTTTTTGGAGGATCCCGAGAAGTTACGTCCAGCGGCTTTGTTTCATGTTCCCATATTTGTGCACTTTCACAGATATTAAACAGTTAATAAACCACCATTATTACACATTTAAACCCGAAGAAACACTAAATAGACAAAATAAAACAAATCACACAACTTCACTCCTCGCGTTCCTGCCAAAAAGTCACCGATTACATTTGTCAGTATAATCCAACTACAGATTAAATTTGTCAGTATAATAGGTTAGCTAGCTAATAACTGCACTGACAAATTTAAACTGGAAATTAGTCAGTGCGATAACTGAGACACCCATCAAGTGCGTTGTTGATTTACGATAGAAATAGGCAGGATGTTGGCAATCACGAGCCATACTATGAACCTAGATAGGACAATATGACCGGTTGAACTATATAAAATTGTCTTGACTACTTGATAACGACGTCCCCACATTGCGTAGTATTTTAGTACATACCGTGTACAGGAGTTTGTGGTGTCGGCGGGGCGGGAGTGGCGGGCGTGGGCGGCTTGGAGGGGGTCGCGGGCGTGAGGGGGGCGGGTCGCGCCTTCTTCTTCCGTTTCCGGGGTATCGGAGATTCTGGAACCACCGTCGTCCCAGGAGCAGCCGGCGTCGGTGGACCTCTGTTGATGAATAAGTCATTACAATTATGCTATTTTTGCTTGTAATAAAGTGTTTTTTTTTTATAAAGTTCTATTCCAGGACATCCGCGAGAGCAGTTAGTCACAACAACTGATTATGAACGATTGAGAATCATTAAATAGATAACCCGAAATATAGGTGTTCGATAAGTGGTAATATGCTTTCATGGCGACTGTTCCAAAACAATACCGGCTAGAAGTTACAGCCAAGAAAAAAACTTCTTGTAGAATTCCTTTGGTTTTTCTGTGCACAAATGGGTCGTTTTTAAATTATTGACTGCCAGAACGTAGCAGTTTCCATGTGAATCCTGAAACTTCTGGCGTCGCAAACGGTTTAATGACGCCCTTTTTTTCCTTACATGTTCGCTGGTATCTTAAGGGGCTATTTCAGATAATAGTGCTGTGCGTCGCCTCACAAAAATGCTACCCAAAAGCGAACATAGAACTTCAAAATTTGCTATTCTCGTTCTAGTTCGTTTGTAGCAAACGAAAAAAAAAAACGAAAATAAAAATGGTTGGAAAATGTCCCCTCTAGCCTATTTGCATATTTATTAATATATCTCCCCAAAACTTTTCCAGTTGAGATTAAATGCAAAAGTTTTTTAATTCAAATTTAAAAGTAAATAGTGAAAACCGGGTCGCTTCGCTGTATGAAAAGCTAAAGATTTCTTAAAGTTAGTCGCGCGCCACTTGTCGTACGCTGATAGTGCTACGGCAGAAACAATCCCTGGTTTCCCAAACATTTGCAGCGTATAAAGGACAAAACCATACAAATTCTCCTTTTGTACTCGTAAAAAACAGATAATGCCTATGGCTAACCTTTTCAATAACTACGTTCATCTAGTTATGTATGCATCTGTATTAGGCTTGCATTCTAGAACGTTCCTTCGATCGATAGCTGTCGATTATATTGAAGTCTAATTAGTCAGCTTCAGAGGCTTGCTCTGTCACTCACCTGGGGCTGGCGGCAGCTTCCGTGTCAGGTTTCGAAGAGGGCGGTGCTATCGGAGCGCCCGACTGGTCGAGGCTCTTCAGGATGTCGTAATTGATCTTGGAGCTCATCTTCTTCTCGGCCAACATCTTCTCTATAGCCTCACCGGCGGTCGCGGCGTTAATGGCGACCTTCTTTCTGTATGAGCCTCTCACTTTCTTCTTTTTGTCTTTGTTCTCTTCTAATTCTTTTGCCTTAATCTCTTGCTTGACTGGAAATCAAGGTTTTTTTTAATGGTTTTTGGAACGAAGTTCCTTATCGCGCGTTGCGAAAGGGGGCTAGACGGAAAAAATTAAGACCAAAAGTTGTAACGACAGTTTTTGCTCTGTCTCTCTCTCTCATTCATTATATTTGTTAATTTTTTATTTATTATTATTATAACTAAAAAACAAACAAAAAAATACAATTACTTCACTAATTAATCGAAAGGAACTTCGTTCCATCCGGGTGTCCCTTGACACATCTCAAGTTTTTTTTTCCGATATTCTTGCACGGCTCTAGATCATTATGGCAGTTTAAAACCTAATATAGTCCGACTGACTCGGATATGCAGTAGTTAGAGCACATAACTTCTGGGTCGAGGGTCGTGGGTTCCATTCCTGCATCAGGCAAACACACAAATTGATGAAAGTGTACTGGTGGACTGAAGTGAAGATGGATGGAAGTGTACTAAATTTAGTCACAATCGGACGAATGGACTAAGGATAACATACAGATACGTCAATTTTTTATTATATAGATACATAGTAATAATAGATTATTTTGGTGAATAGCTCACAGAAGCACGGGCAAATTTTCTAGTATACCTAATAAAAGTATTCGAACGTACTCACTTTTCTGTTCTTTCAAATAGCCGGCGTTGACTTTGTTCCACAGTTTAGTTTTGTGCTTAGCCTCATCGGCGCTCATGATCAACGAATCGATGTACTCTTCGTCTCTCTGACTCATGACCAGTTCGTCGGCGTTCTGCAGGTCCTTGCAAAACGTTTGCTTCGGTTCAGGCTTGACGAACTTGTCTGCGTTCTTATCGTCGGACGGACCGAGGCCTATGACCGCTAAGTCCGGTCCTGAATCAGGACAAAACATAAGGATTACTTTGAATGATATAACAACAGACTTTTTACTGGTGGTAGGACCTCTTGTGAGTCCGGGCGGGTAAGTACCACCGCCCTGCCTATTTCTGCCGTGAAGCAATAATGCGTTTCGGTTTAAAGGGTGGGACAGCCGTTGTAACTATACTGAGATCTTAGAGCTTATATCTCAAGGTGGGTGGCGCATTTACGTTGTAGATATCCATGGGCTCCAGTAACCACTTAACACCAGGTGGGCTCTGAGCACGTCCACCCATCTAAGCAAAAAAAAAAGGCTGGTCACGTTTTCTGGAGCCTTAGACAACGGCAATATGAATCTTCTTTCATATTCTGATGTTAGACCGAAGACCGTACTGCATAGATAGCGATAGCGGCTATATCGTTATTCTTAACATTACGCGGTTGAAATGGATCATGGTAGCACAACCCGTGCAGGAATATGAAGAGGTTTGAAGGGTGGGGTAGTCGTTGTAACTATACTGAGATCTTAGAACTTTATATCTCAAGGTGGGTGGCGCATTTACGTTGTAGATGTCCATGGGCTCCAGTAACCACTTAACACCAGGTGGGCTGTGAGCTCGTCCACCCATCTAAGCAATAAAAAAAAAACTCTTCATATTCCTATCATTAGGTATACAATAAAGTCCAATATCGTATAGAGTTCGTTTCTAGACCATTTTACCTAGACCCTTTTCGAGTTTCATCTTCTCATGTTTATTTTCTTCCTTCGGTCCCTCGTTTTTAGGTCTTATATCCTTTGTGATCTCGTCAATTATCTCCAATGTTTCTTCAGCAGCGAACCTTGTAGCGTCTTCATCTTCCGAACCTATATTTTCTGTTAGGAAAGACAGGTTTTAGTGCTAACGATGTTACAGTGGGTGTGCGTTTGGTCTGGTAACTAAGAAACCTCTAGTACTTCAGCAGAGTAGGTAGGGTTTTAGTCTACTGTTCCGAATGACCTGTCCTGGATTGGTAAATGGATTTCAAGGTGACTATTAAAGAGTTGCGCGTCAGTTTTGTTTTAGGAATAGCTTTCCGCCCACTGCTTAGTTGGAGTGAACAACATTTGAGTCGCGGGACGGAGATCCGTGCTCAGCGGTGGGAACAAAGATATAGTTAACTTACCCAGGGCTGAAACTATTTCCATACTATTTCGTAAAAATCGGTTCAGTGGTTTGAACGTAAAATAGTTGCTTTGGATTTTTTTGTATTAGTATGGATATGGGCTAATAATACCCGACTGCGGACTTTAACAGACAGGTGTTTGATGAAAAAACTAACAATGTTAATAGTTACTAAGGATAGTTATTAGCATTATACGTTAAGATTCAACTCAACGCGCCAATGCAAGGAATAGAAACAAGCAATGCCGTTTTTATCTACATGAATAACATGTACCTACTAATTATAGAAACCTTAAACCAATAATAAGGCGGAGCAATAAAACCTTTAAACTTAGCATGGAAGTATCAGGTCAGTTGCTGATGTCATTTGGAAATTTAATAATGTGGATTTAATTTCTAGCCAATAGGGATATTTCTTTGTTCAGAAATATTAGTTTTCACATACCCTGGGAGACGGGTCCCGGTGAACTAGTATACGAAGCGGAACAGACTTTTCGTCTTCTTGACATATCCTTTTCTATTTGAGCTTCTATTTCTTTCTGCAATTCCGTCAGTTCCTTCTCTCCGTCCTCTTCTTCCATTAGCTGAAGAAGAATAGTTTATATTTTGATGACACACCAGGTTAGGTCTAGCTGGTAACCATTCACCACCGCCCTATCTATTGCTGTAGAAAAGCAGTTATGCGTTCCTGGTTGAACAGTAGAACAGCCCCTGTACAAATTGAAAGCGCGGTTTCCTGTTTCAAAGTGGATGGCATCATTCTCGTGGTTTCCATTAACCTCTTAACTACCAATGGAACCTTCTCGAACAGCTACGAAAATTAGCTTGTTTACCTTTTGCAGCCTCTCTTTATCACGTTTCCGCGCCGCCCTGAACGCCGGTGGGTCCTGTTCCTCCTCTAGGTCGACGGTCATGAACTCTTCGAGGGTCAGGGCGCTGGATGGGGTGTCTCCGAATTCGAACATGCGTTTGCGGAGTGTTGACTCGTGAACTTTGACTATACGGACGATATCGGACGGGGTGCGTGAGAATTCGTGCAGTCGAGCTGCTATGAGTAATGCTGTAAAAGAAATTTACAATTTGATGTCGCTATTATTCATGTCTATCAAGAAACTAGGGCCTACCCTGAGCAACAAGTTTCTCGATGTTCTCTCTTCTTCTCGTCAATGGTAAGAGATCTCGTGGACGAATCCCCATGCGCTGGACTGATCAGGTGAAAGACCTTACTGTAACCACACTTAACGAGTGTGTGTGCCTCTTTATTTTTATTGCTTATTGGTTTACCCACCAAAACGGAACGCATGATTGCTTGGCGGTGGATAGGAAATATCTCGCTATTGGTACCCATACGTATTAGCCTACATTTACGGGCTCCGCGTGACATAAGAACTGAATCGTCATTAGTAATCTTTTTTTTCTCTCCTACCTATGCTGATAGCCTTGAGAGGCTATTTCAGCTTCACCCTAACGTTTGTAGGTGAGCTCACGGAGCTCAAACCGGAGAGTTGCTAACACTGACCCTAGCAAGAGCAGTGCTTTGCAGAATCTACCACCGGATCGGAAACGCGACCCACTGAGAAGATCCGGCAAGAAACTCAGTGGGCTGTGTCTATGGGCTAATTCGCTCGTCGAGCCCTTCGTCGCAAGCGATGCGTTCGACGAGGACGGTGACCGGTGCTTGTGGTGCCTAAGAGCACCGTTAATGGATCAGGAGGATCCGTAATGACGTACTTTGGGCGACGTCGACGGTTTACCATTCGATAAGTAATCAAAAACAGATTAGAGCAAATGAGAAGGAAAATATGCACAATGCAAATAATTCTTAATTTGTTATAGTATAAGAAACGACGACATTATTATAAGTGCTTTTCAAAGCACGCTCGTAATGTCTACCTTTTTAAATTCTTAATAATTTAAATATTAAACAAAAAAAAACACTGTTGCCTTGCTTGTATTTCGATTGGATATGGATTGTGTCAATAAACGATACATCCAAACCTTTTTTTTTTTCTTTTTTTTTCTTGTTATCTGGTGTTAAGTGGTTACTGGAACCCATAGACATTTACAACGTAAATGCGCCACACACCTTGAGATATAAGTTCTAAGGTCTCAGTATAGTTACAACGGCTGCCCCACCCTTCAAACCGAAACGTATTACTGCTTCACGGAAGAAATAGGCGGGGCGGTGGTACCTACCCGTGCGGACTCACAAGAGGTCCTACCACCAGTAACCTGTATACTCATTGAAAAGTTAAATGTACCTACATACAGATATAGAACAGAAACACTTAGTATAGAACTGTATAGACACTTCTTATGAATAAAGAAAGTATAACTTTAACGTACAAATGTTTGTAAAAAACATATCTATCAGTGTTTCCAATTATATGACCACCACTGTACATGTACATATGTATAATAATAGTAAATATGTATATGCAAAGACATGAACTCTAAAAACATTGCAGTCCTTTAAGAGACAGTCGCTCAAAAACGCTATACCGCTATAAACAGTTTATTCAATAAATTCGAATATCAAATTTAACGTGACCTTCGAATGAAGACAGCGGAAGACATGAGACCGATCGTCGTAGTGGCAACGCTATTCAATATGTTTTAATTTCCTTGTGTTTGAGTGTGTGAGTGTGTTTGTTTACGTCTTTCCGCCTGTCCCGCCTTGATGGATTATTTGTATTGTAAACAAATTTCCGCAGGTACGCTCAGAAAATATAATTAGCGGCAAAACGTTTCCACAGAGCTTGGTAGCGCGTCACTGATCAAATACCATAGAAGCAAAGGCTTTTAACTGTAAAGTACCGTTCTCTCCTACTGTTTGTCAACTGGTTTTATATTTGAGGCCGTCAGCGTAGAAGTGGCCTAAGCTTACCATAGTTCTTGTGGAGTAATGAGGTTTAAGTTTTCATGAATTTGAGTAGGCAAAAAAAACAATACGCGCAAAAATAATGTTTACAAAGCCATCTGTTATCTATGGGTGAAACTATGGATAGGCCGGTTATGCACCAAAGGAGAATGACCAGAAGTCGTCTAGCAAAGTTGCATGTTGCAGAATCAAAATAATCAGAATAATAAGAATCAAAATAGTTTTCTTATTTTTTACAATTAATTTCACTACAGAAATGTTTTGTACAGGACCGGAATTATGATTTTGGCTCTTCGTACACAAGGCTACGCAAATCTTCGATACTAATGTTGTAAACGACATTAGTATCAAGTCGCGAGTATCGAGTAGCGCACGGTCCGTACACACGACAATGAATCGCAAGACGCGAGTTGCCTATTTAGTCATTATACCATTAATTTAACATCAGATATTACTTGTTGTATTGTTTATAGTTTAGTGGATACGGATATCTGGTACGCTAGATAACGATCCTAGATCACAACAACAACGTCGGCAATCTGGCTTACAACATCGGCTATCATAATAAAATGTACACAAAATTCGTGTAAATACCTAAAACAAAAGCTTAATAAAAAGAATATACTGCCTAAAAGTGTTTTTTCTTTACAAAACTATGTACTGACTATTTTGAAAACTATAAAAATACCAATCTGTTATATTAACGGCCTTTCTCACGGCTACGAAAAGCTTTTTCTGTTATTTCCTTTTTTTAATATTCTTTTAATTTATAATTATACATATAAACAAGGATATTTTTCCATATCAGACACAAATTTAATATTAAAAAATTGCTCCGCCATCTTGGAAATCGCCGAGACTTATGTAGCGAAGATCACGACATGCAGGTAGCGCGCGATTGACACGACGCGAGTCGCGGGACGAATGTCGGCGACGCGACTCGTGTACGAACCTCAATGGATTTGTATGGCGGTAGTCGCTTGGAGACTAAAATCGTTGAGTATCGAAGATTTGCGTAGCCTTGTGTACGAAGGGCCTTATAGTAAATCAACAATTGTTCGCATCATTTCCGTATTAAAGCCATGACATGACGTTTCGTTCTCTCTATTTAGACAGATTACTCATGCATGAGTTTTTAGACTCAATCATCACAAAAATGATATCAAAATCTTGTACAGTTAAATAACTAACTTAAATAACTAAATAACTAATTATATTCTTATATTACATTTTACAACGTATTGAATTACGATTTTATCATTAAGTTAAAATAATTATTTTTTCTGTGTTCCGTTTCACGCAAACGCAACTGTCAAAGCTATGATATTGTCGAATGCCGATAGACGAGCCGGCGGCCGCGACCCAGCAAGCGGCCATACGCATAGATTATACACTTAATATATTTGAGAGCCATACTTTTTTGTGTATCTAAAAGTGTTTTATTACGCCAGGACGTTTATATGTTTTGTTTATAAACTCTTGAGTCTTCTGTAATTCTGTAATCATGTTGATGCTTGAGCCTCTGATAATGAGGAGAAGTCGGTGTGTGAAAACTGTGATTAATATGTTTTGTTTGTGGGCTTAAAATTATTTATAGGTTATGTCCGTTTTGTGTATGTAGTGTATGGACCAAGAGCACAATTATACTATTACACAAAAAAGGGGATAGGAACATTATAGAAAACTACAGGCCTATAAGCCTTATGTCGAATATTTATAAAGTGTTCTCCAAATTGTTATTGAACAGAATAACAGGAATAATGGACGAACAACAACCTATAGAACAAGCTGGTTTCAGAGCGGGGTTTTCAACTACTGATCACATTCATGTCATCAAACAGCTAATAGAAAAATGTCAAGAATACGGTAAAGCCTTGTACATCGCATTTGTGGACTATAGTAAAGCATTTGATTCTATAGAACACGATTCGCTTTGGAGAGCTCTAATCCAGCAGGGAGTGCCAATAAAATACATACGTATAGTTAAAAATATATACGCAAATAGCACAGCGCAAATAAAACTGGAATCAACCGGTGAAGAGTTCCCAATAGCTAGAGGTGTGAGGCAAGGAGATCCTCTATCGCCAAAACTTTTTTCGGCAGTCTTGGAAAGCATATTCAGAGATCTTGAGTGGGACAATTTTGGCATTAATATCAACAGTAGACAACTTAGCCACTTAAGATTCGCTCATGACTTAGTCCTAATAACTGACAACTCAACAGATGCTACAACAGCTAGCAGAGGTAAGCAGAGTAGTTGGGCTTACTACAAATCGATCAAAAACAAAAGTAATGACAAACAGAGAAGAAATAAATATTCATAAAAGTAGACAATGAAGATATTGAATATGTTAAAAACTATACATACTTAGGACAATTACTGTCTTTTAGAGACCGGACAGACATAGAAACAGAAAGCAGAGTGGCCTGTGCTTGGAAACGATACTGGTCCCTTAAAGAGGTATTTAAAAGCAAACACTTTCCTATAGCAGCCAGTGTTTAATTCTTGCATCTTGCCATGTCTTACATATGGGTGCCAAACATGGGCATTGACTCAAAAAAATCTTTTAAAACTAAGATCGTGTCAAAGGGGAATGGAAAGGAGTATGTTAGGCGTGACGCTAAAAGACCGCAAAAGAGCAGCAGACATTAGATGTACAACAAAGGTGGAAGATGTACTAAAGAAGATAAGACAGTTAAAATGACGATGGACAGGACATATGACAAGGGAAAGCAGAATGAAATGGACTAAAATTATAACAGAATGGCAGCCACGTGATGGAAAAAGAAAAAGAGGTAGGCAAGCTAAAAGATGGACAGATGATATAAAGATGATTGGAGGGACAATTTGGTCCAGAAAAGCTAACAATAGAGAAGAATGGAAGCAGCTGGAAGAGGTCTATGTGTCATAGGACACGATGATCACTGAACCGGGAAACCCGATGTATTAGATTAAAGTTAAAACAATTTGCTACTATGTGTAAATATCATAGTTTAGTATCAGCAATAAAGGCTTACTTAAATTAAAGGCTAGGTGATATGTCAAAGCTTACCAGCTCCACATATTCCGGAGGGTCTTCTCCCCGAGTGGATGGAGTCCTTCTTCATTCGCTGAACCAGTCTGAGTGCAGTCATGCTGACCTCGTGTTGTTTGTCTTCGAATTTCAACTGCGATGCGAACCGAAGTATGTACAAGCACGGATCTGGAATTTATTTTTGAGTTCACATGAGAATGTTTACTGAAGTAAATGTAGCCGTTAACAATGAGGTTACATAATACAAAATTTTAACAAAACAAAATGTGAATATCATCAATGGAGTTGAAATTTAATAAAATATATAATAAAAAATACGTAGTCGAATTGAGAGAATTATTAGGATCGGTTTACAAAACAATTATGTACTGATAGCGATTTGGAAATGTTATCGAGTCAGGATTCGTACAATCTGCGTATATTTTGGAGCTATGGAATTTTACAGCCCCTGAATATTACACGCGGTAAATTTCATTCAATACATATAATATTTCTTATAATTCTTTTTTTAAGTGTTGAAAGCGTAAAGGATTGTGTTAAAGAAACAAAGTAAATAACACGCAATAAAATACGTTTAAAGCTGTTTATATGAACGTGTGCAAGGACTTCCGTTACTCCGAAATACTAACTAAGATCACGTCATAATTGAATCGTGAAATTTTCCGCTATTCTGACGTCAAAGCAAGACTTCATAATTACTTTTTATTTAAATCAAATATTTCATTATCATAATGAATATGAATATGAATATCAAATTCAAAATCATAATAATTCATTATCATCATTATCATTCATCTTGAGCACAGAGTTGTCTACTGTCGGACATAGGCCTCGCCCAATCCTCAAACCGCAATAGTGTTTGGGAGATTTCAAACTGTGATAAAAATTGTGCTCTATCACTATCTACTTTTACAATGAAGTTTTTTTTTTAATTTTTTTTTTATTGTTTAGATGGGTGGACGAGCTAACATCCCACGTGGTGTTAAGTGGTTACTGGAGCCCATAGACATCCACAACGTAAATGCGCCACCCACTTTGAGATACAAGTTCTAAGGTCTCAAGTATAGTAAGTTGCTTTCAGACTCCGCTATAATATAATATATAGCTCATACCACAACAATATCGCGCACCATTGATTTTTTTTTTATTTGTTTTTTATTGCCCTTGTAGGCAGACGAGCATACGGCCCACCTGATGGTGAGTGGTTACCGTCGCTCATGGACTTCAGCAATGCCAGGGGCAGAGCCAAGCCGCTGCCTACCGCTAAATTGTTATGGACACGTTCACACTGTACTGTACTATATATTATTGGCTAAGTATACGCTGCTATACTATATGGCATTATGGTATAGCGTGGTCTGAAAGCAGCTTTAGGCACTAATAAGCTTCACTGTGCATTAGTTAACCATTTCGAAAAAGAAGATTTCATACGAACAATGTACAGCAACGAACTTACAAGTTTTTTTTTTCCTACTTAAGCTGATAGTCTTGAGAGGCTATTTCAGCGTAACCTTCTAGTAGGTGAGCTCACGGGGCTCAAGCCGGAGTGTTGCTAACACTGGCCCTAGCAAGAGCAGTGCTTCGCAGAATCTACCAGCGGATCGGAAACGCGACCCACTGAGAAGATCCGGCGAGAAACTCAATGGGCTAAACATATTGTTCCTGTGGGCAACGCGTGCCTTTAAGACGGAACACTTGCTCAAAACCGGAAACATAAAACGATATTTACAGCATTTTTTTAAACATAGCATGGCGATAACGCGTTTTAAGAAATTCCGCGTACGCAATGTCGAAGACTTCACTATGCTACACGCGTAAACAGTTTGCTGGCATTATGGAACATCCTCCCGATCCACTAACGGTGCTTCTAGGTACTTCAAGCACCGGTCATCGTTCTCGTCGAACCCGTCGCTTGCGACGAAGGGCTCGACGAGTAAATTAACTCTCAGACACAGCCCACTGAGTTTCTCGCCGGATCTTCTCAGTGGGTCGCATTTCCGATCCGGTGGTAGATTCTGCGAACCACGACTCTTGCTAGGGTTCGTGTTAGCATCGTCGTCAGGTTTGAGCCCCGTGAGCTCACCTACTAGTTATGGTTACGCTGGAATAGCCTCTCTAGGCTACCAGCTTAGGTAGGAAAAAAAAAGCCTATTCTAAACCGTTAACATTAAAACAATTAAAGATAACAGTCTACTAAATGTCAAGCAAAATATGCATCTAGTTTTCTAAAAACAGTAAACTTTATCAAGTAATTAAGGTTTTTGACTTTTAAAAAAAAAGTAATGCCTTTGTTATCCAGCTAATTATCGGTCATCTTGATTCTGGACACGTTGATGGTCTACGTTAATTCTAAACATGTAACGAGGAAATGGTGTTCGTATAAATATGTCCCAGTTTTCAGAGTAAGAGCAGGTTATTATAAAAAATAAAATCTTTATTTACAACAGAACGTAATTTTTTGTAGTTTTATAACGACTTACAGATGAAAATAAACACATTTAGATCGTTTTTTCTTTATTTTCTTATTGCTTAGATGGGTAGACGAGCGTGAGCTCGTCTGTGTGGGCTGTGAAGTCCACCTGGTGTTAAGTGGTTACTGGAGCCCATAGACATCTACAACGTAAATGGGTCACCCATGATTAAGGTCTCAAGTATAGTTACAACGGCTGCCCCACCCTTCAAACTGAAACGCATTACTGCTTCACGGCAGAAATAGGCGGGGTGGTGGTACCTATTCACCCGGACTCACAAGAGGTCCTACCACCAGTATTTCTTACTCGTTTATTAATAACTAATGTTATCAGTCTCCTTAGACACTGCCACGACGAGCTCTCATCAAGAGGCGGCAAGCCGTGTGATTTTGCTTTGCAATAATCGAAAAAAAATTAATAGATAAAACGAATCTCAATCTCAAAGTGATTATGAACGGTTAACGATCTTTTGACGAGCACTTTTGCAAACCAGTGATCTAAAAAACACATCCAACCTTGTTCAATAATTTGACAATAATATTTAATAAAAATTATACAGACACTTTGATATAGACACATATATATTGATATAGACACTTTACTGGTGGTAGGACCTCTTGTGAGTCCGCACGGGTAGGTACCACCGCCCCGCCTATTTCTGCCGTGAAGCAGTAATGCGTTTCGGTTTAAAGGGTGGGGCAGCCGTTGTGACTATACTGAGACCTTAGAACTATATCTCAAGGTGGGCGGCGCATTTACGTCGTAGATGTCTATGGGCTCCAGTAACCATTTAACACCAGGTGGGCTGTGAGCTCGTCCAACCATCTAAGCAATAAACAAAAAAACATTGCGGGTGACGGCATTAGGCGTCACCCACCTTCATGTAGTTGAAGTCTCTTTGTATTAACCTTCTTGACTATTTCATAGAGAAAATAAGCTGGAAGATACTACAAACAAATACGCAGAGAAACATACGAACCAACAGCAATACTAAATTATTAAGTATTTTTATTTACATTTTATCTTTAAAACATTAGTTACATATTCGATACGGTATTCATTTTGTATTGAACACTTGACTGCGTTCACGAGGTCATTCAAATTTCCTATTCATTATTCGGTTTAATTTGCCTTGATCAATATTTTCGCATTCAATAATAATAAAGTGTCACAATTATATATTTAAATACTAAACATAAATTTAACAACACGGCGTAATATATCATTGGTAGTTAACAAATATACGGTTTTGAATCCCCGATCAGAAGTAACACGCGAGGATTAGGTATCCAAGTATCCTAACGCTTCCCACATTATCAGACAAGGCTAGTTCGTATGTCTTATCTCAAGGGTTGAGACGGCGTTCACTTATTATTCGGTTCTTGCAAGGATTTCACACTAAGACCAATTTTAAAATTGTATCTTTTTTTATTTTTTTCATTGCCCTTGTAGGCAGACGAGCATACGGCCCACCTGATGGTGAGTGGTTACCGTCGCCCATGAGCATCAGCAATGCCAGGGGCAGAGCCAAGCCGCTGCCTACCGCTTAATACTCTCCACAAGCCTCTTTTAAAGAAGGACATGTCATAGCGCTCAGGAAACACCGTGGAGGGGAGCTCATTCCATAGCCGGATGGTACGTGGCAAAAAGACCTCTGGAAACGAACTGTCGATGACCGCAGTGGCTCCAGGTAGTATGGATGAACTCTACTCCGGTGGCGGGCGGTGCGATGGTAAAAGCGAGATGCCGGTATCATCTCGAATAATTCCTCAGAGCACTCCCCATGGAACATACGGTACAAAATACAGAGGGAACCGAAGTCCCTCCGCAGACCCAAAGGTTCCAAACGATCCGTGAGAATGGGATTATCGACGATTCGAACGGCTCTCTTCTTGTATGGAGTCAAATGGAAGAAGCTGGTATTTGGAAGCCCCGGCTCAGAGATGGGAGCAGTACTCCACGCGAGGCCGGACTTGTGCTTTATAAAGCAAAAGTCTTTGTCTAAATATCTGAAGCCAATACAACAATATACTACTACTGCAACATGAAAAGAAAATGCTATTCGTTCCCTAAGTAGAAGGGCGCCTGTAGTTTTTTTTATATTCATATATCGTGGACCTTTGCAGAGACAGCAGGCGAATAGGCCTATCTTTCATCGAGACCGCAATTCGCACGGGTCAATTAAGTTTTTAATAGTTATATTGCATTTTATCGGGATCACTGGATCTAGTTCACATTTAAAAAATAATATAATATCTGTAAACTACCACCACTCTGCCGAACCAGCCACGCGATTCGTGTTGAAGGGGTCTCCGTTTAACATTACATTCGTTCCGGTCATCGTTCCCGTCGAATCCGTCGCTTGCGATGAAGGGCTCGGCGAGTAAATTAGCCCACAGACACAGCCCACTGAGTTTCTCGCCGGATCTTCTCAGTGGGTCGCGTTCCAGATCCGGTGGTAGATTCTGCGAAGCACTGCTCTTGCTAGAGTTAGTGTTAGCAAAGTCGTCAGGTTTGAGCCCCAAGAGCTCACCTACACCCTAAGGTAACGCTGATATAGCCTCTCAAGGCTATCAGCATAAGTAAAAAAAAAAAGAATGTCTAATATAATTCCTAATTTGAAAAAGAATTAATACTTTCAAAAAAGTGTAAGTTAGACAGTATAATATATGCTCTAATTAATCTTAAGTCACAATCGTAAAATAATTCCATCAAAATTTGGGATTCAATCATCAAAGGATCAAGGTTCAAAAACCTACATGTTAGGGTTACACTGAAATGGCATCTCAAGGCTATGAGCTTCGTTAGAAAAAAAAAATACATACGAGACCTCGATATCGTGTCTTAAGGTGGGTTGCAGTATTCGGTCATATCTATATGTGACTCCGGTACTCACAACACTAGATGGCCGTGAGCTCGGTCATCCGTACACAATAATGTAAAACAAAAATTAACAAAGAAGAAAATCGACTTCATTTAAATAAAATGTGAATATCATCAATATACTCGAAGTTAATTAAATTGGCATTCTAAAGGATAACTAAAAAAATCACCGATCAGATTTTAATAAAATTTCAATGAGACCACACGAGAAAGGTCAGCTTTCAAATAAAAATTATGATCAAAGTCAAATCTTTTCAGTTAAAAACGTACATAAATGAAATGCAGTCGAATTGAGAATCTCTTATTTTATTTAGGAACCGTTTAAAAACACGGCGCATAATAACATTCAAAGAAACACAAAGTGTAGCCATTTACTTAAATGACGTTAAAACTCGCACTAGTGGTCCCGCAGTAGTCGTTCAATGAATTATAGTCGAAATTCGACTATAATTCATTGAAATTGTAAGTTTGTACACTATTATGATTCTATTTTCATAGACTATTATATTTCTATAATCACAAATTTCGCCAAGACTACACTATAGAAAAATATTAATAAAGACAAACAATATTTAATCTATTCTCAATTTGACCACAGACGTCAACAAAGGTTTGACAATAAATAAATAGTATGAATGCGTGTGTGCGTCAAATACATTGTAGTGTGTGTAATGTTTTATTTATTGATTTAATGTATTTTAGGCATAATTTAAAAAAAAAATATTAGCATTGGTCACTCCTTCTCTATATTCTCTATAAGTGTGGGAAATTTTATACTCCTCCATCCGCGCAATTTTCGAAAAAAAGCATACAAAGTACTTTGTACTTTAATACATTTTGCTTCTTTTTTTTTTTTTATTGCTTTGATGGGTGCGAGCTCACAGCCCACCTGGTGTGAAGTGGTTACTGGAGCCCATAGACATCCACAACGTAAATGCGCCACCCACCTTGAGATATAAGTTCTAAGGTCTCAAGTATAGTTACAAGGGCTGCCCCACCCTTCAAACCGAAACGCATTACTGCTTCACGGCAGAAATAGGCAGGGTGGTGGTACCCACCCGCGCGGACTCACAAGAGGTCCTACCACCAGTAATTACGCAAATCATAATTTTGCGGGTTTCATTTTTATTACACGATGTTATTCCTTCACCGTGGAAGCCAATCGTGAACATTTGTTAAGTACATATTTCATTAGAAAAATTGGTACCCGCCTGCGGGATTCGAACACCGTTGCATCGCTCGATATGAATGCACCGGACGTCTTATCCGTTAGGCCACGACGTACGTATTCACGTATTAATTTAAAGATGACATTTAAACTCGCATAAATCGTATTTAAGATTTCCCCTTCTATCTAAAAACTGATTGTTCAACACGAATTCGGAATGAAATCAAAACCAGATTGCGACATTAAGTGCATTTTTTTATTCAAATAAGACGGAACTGATAGCAGACAAACACGATCGAGATGCCCGTGAGAATTATTTATAATTTAAAAACGCAAACGAAACATGTTTAAACAAAAATAGACACTATGAAATCCCATCTGATCTATCGTATCCTAAAACGGTTAGTATTCGAAAAACTTAAGCATGCACAATGCAACAACATTTGATTTAACTATAATATAAAAATCAAACGACTTGTATTCTGCCGTTACATTTATTGCGAAAAGGCGTTTTTTTTTTAATTTGACCGCCTTATGGGTCGTTACGTCGTATCCGTACCTTTCTTTTCAAAGTAGGTGAAGATCACAGTCTTCAGTTGAACTTTATGCGGCATTGTGTTTGTCAATTAAACACGCATGTATCGAAAACGTGCGTTGAGCAATCGGCATAAAGAGCATACATCTCGAACGACTTTCACGTAGAATACATCACACCAAAATTTAAACCGCTAAATTCTTAGATCACGGGTGCCAAAGCATATGGTAAGTTCGAACGGGATAGATGCGGGGTAGGGGGTAGGTATCACCACTCTGCCTGTATCTGCGCTGAAGCAGTTCTCAATTAGGGTTTGATAAGTAGGACCGCCTTTATCTAATGCAATAATTGAGATTTCGATCTAATCTTTTAAGGTGGCATTACTTTCGTACTTACTACATTATAACCTAAGTGTCTGTGATCACTGAACATCGGGAAAGTAGTAAGTTTACCAAGATATAATGATAAAAACATAAAACCCTTCTGGAACGTTTTCCAAACACTATGTAATCTGTATTGTGCTAGGACAACTATACTAAAACTTTCACTTAAGAGCCAATATCTCGTAAAGGCCGATACAAAGTTATGAAATCAATCGGGTGAACAAAAATATATAATGCGGGTGACTCTAGCCCTTGAGTGGCGAAATTAATGTTTGTTGACATTAAGTAAGAATATTACTAAGTGGTATATCCAAAGCGTCGGTGAACTGGATCGTACTGTGAGGCACAGAATTGACGCAGGATGGATGAAATGGCGGCAGGTCACGGGCACCATATGTGACTCACATATTCCTCTTCCCCTAAAAGGGAAGATATATAAGACCTTAATAAGGCCTGCCGTCTTGTATGGATCAGCTTGTTGGACAACAAAAGTGGCGGATGAAAGGCAATTGCATGCAGCAGAGGTGCGAATGTTGCGATGGATGTGTGGAGTAACGAGAATGGATAGAATACGGAATGAATATGTTAGAGGAAGTCTGAAAGTGGCACCTGTGACAGAGAAGCTGAGGAGTGCGCGTTTGGGATGGTATGGACATGTGATGAGACGAAATGAAAATGAGGATGGTAAGAGAGTGTTAACTATGAATGTGGAAGGATATAGAGGAAGAGGTAGACCTAAGAAGAAATGGATGGATTGTGTGAAAGACGATATGGGTAAGAGGGGAGTGAGCGAAGAAATGGAATATGATAGAAGAGTATGGAAGGAGAAAACATGTTGCGCCGATCCCAAGTGACTGGGAGAAGGGCAGGATAATGATGATTACTAAGTGGTATTCTAGTGTAGGCAGTATTCGACAAAAATCTTCTTATGTCATTCTATGAAACTTCTGTAATTCTAAAAATATCCTAGGACCTGCAGTGTCGTTCACCTGATCCAATTCAATAAATCGAAACCTCTAGATCAATGACAGGCTCATGTACAGATGAATCATATTAGAATTATGTACGTATAAATGAAGTTCTGTATTTTGACTGACCAAGAAAGTCATGGGAAGCAAAAAATAATAATTAAATAGGTTGTGCAGCTGTATCTGATAACAGGTAACCTTAACGCGCCATTGTGTTGAAAAAAAAGTGTGAAATACACGAATTACGAAAGAGCGTAAATATTTACAATAGTCCATTATCAGCGGAGCGGGTTGTTTATGTTTGGTATTTCCAGTAGGTATGTATTTCAGACAAGGCCATGTTTCAAAATTTTCATTATAATATGTACAATACAATCATTTGGTAATATTTTACTATTGAATGTTAGTGTGTGTGTGACGTATTCACAGGTTGATTTAATAATTAATCAAAAATATAAACTAAATATTATAGGGTGGCTTGAAGAGTTACGAAGTCATAGCTTAAAGAATAAGACGCTAAGTGTACTCCTATCAAGCGACATAACTATGCCGCTGTTCAAATTCCGTTGGCAGGTGTTCAATGATTTCTTCCACGATCAAAGAATAATTAAATAATCCGGGACAAATCACAAACGATCACCTAGGATTCCCGGTATTTGCAGGATAAACGTCGGAGCACCGCGGTACGTGAGGAATGTAGATCTTCATGACGACCTAGAACTAGATTCAATCCGTAAGTATCTGAAAACAGCTTCTTCATAAAAGCAGCGCGACACGATAACCCTTTTATCTTGACCACCGGAAACTACATACTCCATCTAAACGACCAAACGGTAAACAGTCGCCGTCGTTCTAAGCACGACATTTCCGATCGGAACGATCTAATATCGGTTCTTTTAGTCATTCCAAGCACCACACGCCGTTCCCGGCGAACTCGTCGAAGGGTTTGTCCTACCAATTAACCCACAGAGACAGCCCACTGACTTTCTCCCTAGATCTTCTCATTGGGTCCTGATTCCGATCCGGTGGTATATTCAGCGAACACTGCTCATTCAAAGGGTAGATGTTAGCAGATTCTCCCAGACTGAGCCCCGTGAGCTCGCCTACAGTTTCGGTGAAGCTAGCCCCTGATAACCCCTGAAAGTTCCTAGGAATATGTAGGTAAAAAGTGTAGCGTGCCTCGCGGCCTCGCCCCCTTAGGTCGCCTCGTAATTAACTCTAGCTGGTAATTTTTTAAAAGGTGTCCATTTTGTATTGCAGGCAAAGGTGACAAATTTTATTTTGGATTGGATTTACCTACTTCCCAATTTCCTTCCCAAATTTTATTTTGGATTGAATTTACCTACTTTGTGGATTTAAAACCTCACGCGTCCAAGATGTCGAAGTCTCAATCATAGCTGTTTTGCCCATTCCAATTTTCAGCTACCGGACACAAGCCTCTCCCAATTTACACCACCGAGCCCAGTCTTCGGATCTCTCTTTAAAATTTATTTATTCCGACACATGATTTAAATTTCCTTACACCACTAATTGGACAACTGCTTTCACGTGTTAGATGTGCATTGTATAAGACCTGTGATTCGGTCTAGATCACCTTCCAACACAACTGACCTTTACCTTAAAACACGCTAACCCATTCAAAGCAACTCTGCTATTCAAAGAATTATCATACATGCAAATTTATTAGCTATTTTTAAGCTAGCTTTGTGACGGCCACTGATCACTTTCTGTAGTGATACAGTGTGAGTAAAAACTTACTATATCTAAACGTAGGTAATATATATCTATCAGGTACATTCTGCAAACGAATACAATTTTGAAATTCTAATAAGAGGGGTGTGTATCCAAAGTATAGGTTTGAATGGTTCAACAACTTTAGGACGTTAGGAAATTGAGCATGAAAATATAACCCTACATTCTTTATATTTCAATATATTAGTAGTATTCTACTCAACAATGTTCGTGTTTTTTTTCCTAAACGAAAATAATCAGGATTATTAACCTTTTTTTTTTTTTTTCGGGTAGAGGGCCGATCCTCCTACGAGGTCCCCGGGCAAAAGGGGCGCGCGGGGTATGTGAGACTCAACGATCTGCATGGTGTTGTGAGCAGACCGCGGGCCCAAGGATTTTAGGACCCACCCACTAAACGACTCCCCTGCACTCTTACACCCGACATCCGATCCCCTCCGAGGTCAGAACCCGGATGAGGTAGGGGGGCTACCGCGGTCAACACTACAACCAGACTGCGCGGCTCACCCCAAGGACGCCCAGCCGACGGAGCCTTCGAGGCGAATCGAAGGCTCTGAAACGTCGGCCGTCTCGGTACGGCAGCCCGTCGGGCCGCCCAGACGGTGCCGTTGGTGTCCCGGAATACCCCGCTGGACCAGAACCAGCCTGCCGGGTCGGGACGCGACACACCGTCGACCGGTCGCTCTATTCACTCCACGGCAGCGCGCTAGAGTGCTGGTAGCGCGCCGCGCGGCCTCGCCCCTTTAGGTCGCCCCTTGACCTTCACCGGGGGGAGGCCGCAACGTCCTCATTTTTTTTATCCAATGTTTTAAATACATCTCGAAATAACGATTTTTAAGGCGGAAATACAATTTGGAAAAACTTAAGAGAAACCAGTTAACATACATCACATGGATCATACAAAAAAATCCTAGAATTGAATAACAAATTAAAATATAATAGTTTAATTAAATTTCAGTAGTATAATCTTTTTATTGATTTTACTGGTGGTAGGACTTCTTGTGTGTCTGCACGGGTAGGTACCCTGACTATTTCTGCTTTTTTTCCCTACCTAAGCGATAGCCTTGAGAGGCTATTTCAGCGTAACCTTAACTAGTAGGTGAGCTCGCGGGGCTCAAACCTGACGACGTTGCTAACACGAACCCTAGCAAGAGCCGTGCTTCGGAGAATCTACCACCGGATCGGAAACGCGACCCACTGTGAAGATCCGGCGAGAAACTCATTGGGCTGTGTCTGTGGGTTAATTTACTCGTCGAGCCCTTCGTCGCAAGCGACGGGTTTGACGAGAACGATGACTAGTGCTTGAGGTACCTAAAAGCACCGTTAGTGGATCGGCAGGATTCGAAATGACGTGTTTTGTGCGACGTCGACTGCTTTCCACTGTGTCCGCAAGATCGGGAGGTTATTTCTGCCGTGTGGCAGTAATAATGCGTTTCGGTTTTAAGGGTGGAGTAACAACCGTTATAACTATACTGAAACCATAGAACCCGTAACACAAGATAGGTGGCGGGATTTACGTCTATGGGCTCCGGTAACCACTTAACACCAGGTGAGCCGTGAACCTGTCCATCATTCTAGCAATAAAAAAAACCACATAGCTTTATATTCTAATTTCTTATGTCGATACAAATAAATTGTTAGAATCAAATGGACACTATTAAAAAAATAGAGAGATCATAATATCATATTTAGAGATCAATAACAATTTAGATGGGACTCTTTTGAGAGCTTGTAAGAAACCGCAGGAACAGCCAGCCCTCTTTTTTACAATTAAAATCGATTCAATGTCGGCAATATTGCTCCATATCAATATTCTATCAGACTACATGAAATTTAATAAACTATACCAATCATGTCGCGTCATTGTTAGTAGACAAAATATCTGCCATTCCATTAAACTTTTAACACTGCGGCTTAAAAATATTGATCTTTGACACGTAACCGCTCAATTACGATGGAAAAACCTGTATTAATCTGTTTACCTGTATTTTTTCTATTCATTTACACAATATACCTGTTCCATATTAGTTACGTTTATGACTTTTGGCTAGTTAAAATAATAGTTATGTCTTATATTTTTCCTATTAATTAGTCTAAATTATCTTCGCTGTAAAATCCGTGGCCAATATCATTTGAGACTTAATTATGTGCATTTAAAAGTATCGCGAACACTCTAGAAGGTTGAACAAGAAACTGGAATGTCAGGCGTGATTGTTTTTAGTAATTTCAAAATTTTAGGCATATTTCTTTCAAAATGATTCCGTAGTGGCGTTATTGTAGCCGACATAATTGGGTAGTCGATTGAGGTAGTGTTTGTTAAAAACAAACATTTGAGTGAGAAATATACCTAATGTAGTACGGTATTTCGATTATATGATACTCTATGGTCTAGGTACCAAAACTATGCTAACTATGCTACTAAAACAGCAAATGATCAGTTAGATATTTTAAAATTAATTCTATTTGCGCAGTCACTAAAGAATTGCACATTAATGTTGGGAGTTTTGGATATTGAAGTCTCTTTACGATTCCTACCACGTCAGTTTTCGCAATATTTTGGTTTTTCAACTGGTGGTAGGACCTCTTGTGCAACTGGTGGTAGGACCTCTTGTGCAACTGGTGGTAGGACCTCTTGTCCAACTGGTGGTAGGACCTCTTGTGTGTCCGCGCGGGTAGGTACCACCACCCTGCCTATTTCTGCCGTGAAGCAGTAATGCGTTTCGGTTTGAAGGGTGGGGCAGCCGTTGTAACTATACTGAGATCTTAGAACTTATATCTCAAGATGAGTGGCGCATTTACGTTGTAGATGTCTATGGGCACTAGTAACCATTTTACTCCAGGTGGGCTGTAAGCTCGTCCAACCATCTAAGCCAGTCTTTCTCAAAGTGGGCGATAACGCCCCCTGGGGGGCGTTTGAAACCTAGAGGGGGGCGTTAAGGGGCCCAGGAAAAAATGGGGGGCGTTGATGTGGGTTAGGGGGGCGCTGTAAAATTTCATCATTTACTTTATAGTATTTTAAATTTTACTAAAATTAAAACTCACCTACTACACTATAACGAATAATTAGTTTATATTTCTACCCTGTAGGTATGATGTTATAAAAACTTAAAATAATTAACATAGATTTCGTAGGATAGCCCACACACCGTACGCAATCAAGTTGTAACAAGTTTCTGCGGAACATGATCGATGATAGTTAAAAAATTAGAGCAATTTTACCTTAATTACATTGCACCAGAAATTATTTTAAACATTAGAAAAAAAAACTACCATGCAGAGTTTTAAAATATTACACATACGTAAACTAACACAAATTGAGGATTTCTTTACTTTCTTTCTTGTTTTTAACATAAGGGCATTTTAAAGCCTAGCATTTTATAAGAAATTACTGATGTAAGAATCATAATTTTTATATAAAATGGAAATGCGTATATAATTATTGTTCAAAAACTTGTCTTAGATTATTATTTTTTACAATTTACCCATTACCGTCCAATGTCAAATAGTATAATAGTATAGTAAGCCTAAACAGCTAACTTATTGTAAACATTGTTTACTATTTTATTTCTATATAATAATAGGCTGGGGAAAAAGTTTCTTCGCATTTTTTAAGAAAATTCACAACATTTTTTAATATAATTTATTCACATTTAACTAAAGTATGTCGGTACCATTTTGTTCCATAACTTTTTGCCATCTTGTAGGTAGGGACATGATCCCATTGCTATAGAAATTTTGGGGCTTCTGATCAAAATACCACGACAATTGGTTTTGGCAGTCCTCTCGTGATGTTAACCTGACACTGCCAAAGGAATTCTGAAGAGACCGAAACAGGTAGAAATCTGAAGGTGCAAGGTCAGAACTATATGGCGGATGCATTAACACCTCCCAGCCAAGCTCTCTTAATTTTTGCTGAGTGGCTAAAGATGTGTGAGGTCTAGCGTTATCGTGATGAAAAACTACACCCCTTCTGTTGATTAATTCCGGCCGCTTTCTCTCAGCTTCTTGCTTTAATCTCATCAGTTGTTCGCAGTAGAGTTCAGAATCGATGGTTCTACCTTGTGGTAACAGCTCATAATGTATAATGCCCTTCCAATCCCACCACACACACAGCTTCACCTTGTGGCGAGTTAACCCGGGTTTCGCCAGAGTCTGTGAGGCCTGACCGGCCTTTGACCACAACCTTTCTCGTACGTTCTTGTCGTACGTGATCCACTTTTCATCACCAGCTATCAGCTTCTTCAAAAATGGTTCGGTTTCATTACGTCGTAATAAAGAATCACAAATGAGTACACGGTTCATTAGGTTTCTTTCAGTGAGCTTTTTTGTGTACCCAGTTTTTTTCAAATGCGCCATAACTATTTTGTGATCAATTCCCAGTTCTTCAGTTACGTTGTAACTACTGATATGCCGATCTTGCCCCACTTTTTCAAAACTGGCATCGATTTTATCCGTAATAAAGCGACCAGAGCGACGTGCGTTTTTGACATCAAAATTTCCGAATTGAAAACGCTTAAACCAAATTTGCAAAACACAAATTTTTTTCACGGCTTGCGTTGCTTTTTTAAACCTTTTTTGTAGTAAAATTTTAAAATATATCGAATATCTTCTTAAAATAAATAAAAATCACACATCTTCCTAATTTTAATTTGGAATTATCTTCTTTCGAATTTAAACTTTTAATGATACCAAAACCAGCCAGATACAAATAGTATAGCCAAAGAGATTTTATTACAAGTTCATACATTTTTAAGCTATTGCATAGCTTTTATCGCGGGCCTTGAGCGCGGCGACCGAATCATGAAATTCCGTAACGAAAAAAACCTAACACCCCTCACTCCGCCTACCATGTAGCTCGCGTTCAACACATTCACACGTTGCGCTTGTGTAGTGTTTGTGAATAAGCGCGTGGCGTGATGTCACACTGCATGCGAATAATGAAAAGTCTGCCCATCTCTCTCTCGCACGGTTTAGCTTATGAGTGTGAAGGTTTTGCCTTTATTAAGGTTTAATATAGCGTGGTCTTGTTTTATTATTGTTTTAATATTAAATTATCATTGTCTAATTATAATGTCATACGTTGATAAAAAATGCTATGCAATAGCTTTACCGCCGCAGTTCCCGAGTGCCACACGTTTTTTTTTTTGTCAGGTGGAAATCGCCGGACTTCCGCCCTTCACTGGGGATGGAAGGCGGGGCATGTCGGAATCGAACCGACTAAAGCCTCCTGTCGCTCAACAACCAGCATCCAAACGTCGCATGAGACAGAGCTCATGAAAAGGCAAAGGGGGAAAGTGAAGTGCTTAGTGCGGAGCACATCTCTCCCATCACCCTCCCCCTCGGGATGCCGGACTGGCGGTCGTCGGCGCCACGACCACCAGCCCTCTCGGTCGGCAGGCTGTCCGAAGCCCGCCTAGATGGCGCCGTTTAGAATGGTCTATCCTACGGAATACCCCGCTGGGTCAGAACCAGGGTGGGTTGGGGATACCCGGCCTTCCATCACCCGGATGCTCATACGTAAAACGTATGCAGAGCAGCTTGCACGTCGTCTTCTTAGGCCCCCTTCGCCGGTCCCCAGGCCGACATGTGAGGGAGACCCGAAACACTTAGAGGGCCAGGGCTTGGGCGAGATCCGCCTCCCTGGACCCCGCTCGACGGGGGCGGGCCTGTGCATCTCTCACGCGCCCCGCCGCCTCCTTTTGCGAGATGGTGCACTCGCAGAAGTCGAGCATCGCCTTCCACGACTCGTCGTCACCGAGCATCGATGCCAGAACACTCGGCAACGACAAGTCGTTTCCTATTTTTGCGACGAGGACACGCCGCCACCCCTCCCATGCGGGGCAGGCGACGAGCGTATGCTCTGCCGTGTCCAAGTCGCAACCACAATGGTGGCACTCTGCCGTCGGCTCGGCTCCGATCCGGTGTAGGAACTCATCGAAGCAACCATGCCCAGTGAGTACCTGCATGAGCCGGAAAGTGAGGCGTCCTCTGTCACGATTCACCCAATTCACAAGAACCGGGCGAATCGCCTCGACGGTCCTACGACCAGCTGAAGGATCGGCCAGCTGCCTGGACCATGACTCCAGCACGGACCGCCGAGATTGGGCCCTCCGCGCTCTGACCACACTGGGGCTGGGACGCGCCACGCCCCGGGCACGAAGGTTAGCCCGCCACTGATAGTCAGCGGCGAGCGCCTCCGCCTCCAGGACCCAAGGTGGCGTCCCAGCTAGTACACACGCCGCCTCGAAAGAGATGGTGCGATAAACACGGATGATCCTGACCGTAATGGTGCGTTGCGGCCGTTGCAGCAACTTCGCTACCCCCACGGCCAGTGACTGGCCCCACGCGGGCGCCTCGTATAAGGCCATTGACCGCACCATCCCCGTATAGAGACGGCGCGTCACCTGGTCAGGCCCCCCGATGTTGGGAAGAAGCCGGCTTAACGCGCCGGCCACCCCCAACAAACGAGGGACCAGGTTCTGAAAGTGAACACGGAAGGTCCAACGACTGTCCAGAATGAGGCCGAGGTACTTCAACTGCACTCCGACCCGATACGGACGCCTCCAACCACGATTTGGTCATCGACAGGCTGCACTCTCCGGAGCCTGTGGAACTACATGGCCTCAGATTTACTGAGTGTCACGTCGAGGCCCAATCTCCTGATTTTGCCGACGACATGCGCCACCCCAACGGTGGCAAGACGAGCAAACTCAGCAAAAACCCCCCCGGGACACGACCAGCGTGTCGTCTGCGTAACAGATTACGCTTAGGCCCGGGAGGAGGGCACCTCTCAGTACCCAGTCATACCCGATATTTCACAAAAGGGGGCCGAGCACCGACCCCTGTGGAACATCGCGCACGACCAGGAGCCTGTGCACGATCCCACCGTGTCCACTACACGTGACCGATCTGTCCTCCAAGTAGGGAGCCACCAGTCAGCGAAGGTAGGGGGGCACTCCGTGTCTTACCAGGGGCATTTTTTTAAATAAAAGAACACTTATTGCGGCATAACTATAATAGTTAGACATATGCTGTCGCGACACTTTTTGTAAATAATAATGTTTTCTACAAAGTCGTAGTACATTATTTTATTCTATCATCAATAGTTTTCGTAGGTACGCGACGTAAAGAATATTTTAGGAAATTTTTTTTACACCTTGGGTTAAATTATTGGAGTTTTAGTAAGGATACCTAATTTTTTTCAAAAAAGATATAGCCAAACAGTGAAAGAATTTTTCAAATCGGTTTAGTAGTTTCGGAGCCTATTGAATACAAACAAACAAATCTTTCCTCTTTATAATATTAGTATAGAATAGTATAGCTATTAATTATTACAAATAATAAAAACGCTCACTTAGGCGGCGGTTTTTATTTGAACCAGTTCTAAATTTTAAACTAAAATTCTATGAAAAATTACCCATATTTATCTATAATACGAAATGATATTAATTTATTTTTCGTAGTTTTCTTCCTTCTTGCGTCGATAATCCTCAGTGCTGAGGGTCGTGGCCTCCTCTAATAACTTTCTCCTGCATCATCTTGCGCCATTCCTGCCTGTCCTCGGCTGTGTGGATAGCAACGTGGACTGAGATATTGAGAGTGGAGCGTATTTGGTCCGACCAGCGCATTGGATTTCTGCCTCTGTGCCTTCTCCCGCATACCTTGCCTGTTACCAGCAGCTTTTCCAGATTGTCACCTCTCTTTCTGGCGATATGTCCAAAGATCTCGAAACTTCTCCGCGCGCATGTTGTGCTGAGGTGCATTGGAATGTTGAGCTCGGTAAGAATGGATTCGTTGGTTCTGTGTTCTGTCCAACGAATCCCGAGCATTTTCCTCCAGCACCACATCTCAAACGTGTCGATGCGTTGGCGATCGGCTTTCTTGAGGGTTCAAGTCTCTGCGCCGTAGAGAAAAATGGAAAAGACGAGGGAGGTGACGAGCTGCTTTTTGGTATTCCTCGAGATGTTTCTGTCTGCCCAAACACGGTCCATTTGGGACATAGCTCTCTTCGCCATACTGATTCGCCTTCTGAGGTCCTTTTCGGAGGATCCATTACTAGCTATGACGGAGCCCAGATAAATGAAATCCTCTACGACTTCCAAGTTTAGCTTATTCGTAGTTTAATAAGTTATTATTGTTAGTAGTATTATTTACTAGTCGAAATATAATTTTTTAATTATCTTATGATGAGAATCTTATATTAATGAGAAAGATATTCAACAAAAATAGTTTCGTTCTAATAAATTAGCATAGTAATAGTACAGTGAACTAGTCATTATTTTGGTGATTCTGAATTTAAACAAACATATTGATGAGAAGAATTCATTTTTACTTTGCAAATTTGTAAATACACGCTCTGTAGCAATGTACGGACATATAATAATATGAAGAAACAATAATAGCATCTACAAATACATAATTATGTACTACGTGGTACTACATTTACTAAAATTAATACACCATTTATTAATTAAATTAATGAAATTGTGGTTTTAAAGTTTTAGGGGTGTATAAAAAATGGGGGGCGCTGAAAAATAATTGATTTTCAAAGGGGGCGGTAAAAGAAATAAGTTTGATAATCACTGATCTAAGCAATCAAAATAAATAAATAAAAACTTTTAATAATCTTATTTTTCCCCAAAATAATTTTTCTTTAAATGCACATAGGTCGTCATTGTAAAACAAAATATGAACTACTTCCTTTAGGACTTCGAAAAATTTTACTTTATTTATGGAAATATGCTGACCAAATTTAAGGTTATTTGTCGATATAAAACAAACAGTTAGGACAATATATAGCAATGGTTTACATGACCTATAACGAAAGCTCAATATCTCTATATGTGGGGACAGTACAACATGCAACCATGTCACTAAGTTAGTAACTAAGCTAAAGACACGGGAATACAGAGAAGCTCAGTAGTAGTAGTAGAAGTAGCTGACCGGGGTCTTCGGGAGAGATCTCTTCTAGCGATAAAATAAAATCGCACATTGTATTTTAACAATAAACAATATCACTGTCAATTAATATAAATAAAAAATTAAATATTTTGTAGATAACAATGAAGAAATAAATTAATTATCATAATTAATTTAGCATTACGGACTAACCTTAATTGTAACCTTAAATGTTCAAACTAATTCTGCTTTTTCGATTACGCAATAATATTTTAATATTAATCAACAATACTGGTTTAATGATTTGTATTCAGTTTTGGAAGCATTAAACAAAATTATATTATTTTAAATGTGAATACTGTTTGTTTTCGTTCTGCAAGTAACAAGATTTAATTCGACTTGAGTTAACTAATTTTGACAATGAGTATCTAGTGCACGCATAGAGCATGCGAGAATATCAGAGAGGACGCAATCTCAAGAGATGGTCAAACCAAATTCGATCTTGTCTGAACATCAAGTTCCACGATCCCCTTCACGACGCCAAGGATCGCAGCGGATGGAGGGAAATCGTACGTGAGAGAATGACGCAGTGAGGTCATCATCAATGGGTGTCACGACCCTCAGTAATGAAGAAATCTTCTTGTGGTAGTCGTAAAAGGCGACTAACTGATTCACTGGAGAATGGGCAGGAGCGTTCCTTGAGTTTTATAACAGCATATTGCGATCATCAACTGGCTTTCGTTTGTGTGCTCATGACCGCACGGGTGGATACCATTGTGCCGCCAAGTCATTCTGAACTTTAGTTTAAAAAGTTGAAGAGTCGTTATGCAAGGGTCGCTGCTCGGAAAGCCATATTCGTCTCATGCATTCTAGATTTGCAGCCGACTGATTAGATTTTATTGGACAGTAATCTCATTATTGGACAGGCTCAGAACATATACGGCCGTCTGGTGTAGTGGTAAGTGACATGGTCACTACACAAGGGGGTCGCGGGTTCGAATCCCGCCAAGGGAAGATATTTGTATGATAAATATAAATGTCTTTTCCAGGGTTATGGATGTATATTAATATATGTATGTGTATAATAAAAATCTTACATTTATTTCCGTTATCTGGTACCTGTAACACAAGTTCTTTACGAACTTATCACGGGACCAGTTAACGTGGCGTGATTGTTAGTAAATATTTATTTATTTATTTATTATTATATAGTATAAAGATAATCAGATAATCTTCGTATTCTCAATCATCTTAGTTTAAATTGGCTCAAACTATAACGGCGTGTAAACATTCTTATTGGATACCAAATACGAAACAATTTACTGGGTCGTTCAGGTCGTTTGTATGACTTTTGTGTGATCGTGGTAAAATTCGTTTTTTTCCTATCCGCTACAAAAACTTGTACGCATTAATGGCTGGCTACTTCTAAGGAGTAAAAAATTGTTTAAAAAAACTAACAAAATACGCTTTTATAGAAAATCCAACTAAAAAATAGATAATAAATTTTAATAGATTTGAATTAAAAATAGTGTAAGAAAAAATGATTTTACTGTAAAAAAGCGTGGGGGATAAGACGTTCCGTGTATTCGTATCTTGCGATGCACCGGTGTTCGGATCCCGCAGGAAAGTACAAATCTTTGTAATGAAATACGTACTTAACAAATGTTCATGATTGACTTCCACAATGAAGTAATAGCATCGTGTAATAAAAACCTAACCCGTAAAATTTTTGTCCGCATGGGTATCTACAACCATCCTGCCTGTTTCGGCCGTATCGCGTTTCAGTTTGAAACCTGGGTTAGCCGTTGTACTGTTAAAACTGAGACTTTAGAACTCATAACTTACGGTGGCGGCATTTACGTTGTAGATGTCTATGGCCTCCGGTAACAACTTAACATCAGGTGGACAGAGCTCGTCCACCAACCAAAGCAATAAAAAAATACATTATTAGTTTTCATCACTGACAGTACATCATTCCATCACTGACGGCATAATGCCGCAGTCCGTTGCGCATCGCAAGTTAAATTAGTACCTTTTTTTTTATTTATTGCTTATATGTGTGGACGAGTTCACAGCCCACCTGATGTTAAGTGGTTACTGGAGCCCATAGACATCTACAACGTAAATGCGCCACACACCTTGAGATATAGTTCTAAGGTCTTAGTATAGTCACAACGGCTGCCCCACCCTTCAAACCGAAACGCATTACTGCTTCACGGCAAAAATAGGCGGGGCGGTGGTACCTACCTATGCGGACTCACAAGAGGTCCTACCACCAGTAAACTCACAAAAACACACAGTACCTAAGCACCTACGTCACAATAATTAAACAATTTAGGAATGAACGTGTAAAAATGCGATTAAAACTTTCCGAACATCGTCATCCATGAAAGACGACTTATCAGAAATCAAATTAACATTGCGTAAACAATTTAATTTATTTTTAATGATTTTACGTGAGATAGTTACGGTATTTCATAGCATAGACGTACCTAGAAACGTATTCCCATTGTTTAGGTTTCATCTCACGTTCAGCAATTTATTACATTAGCATTTGTTACGATCTACGAAGGTTGCTTTTTAAGAAATTGCTCCTTAATTACATAAGCTAATACATAATATACTATTGCAATAGACGATATGTTATTAAATTTACTGGTACAGTGTATTGGAAGCCCGCATACAATCGAAACTACACGTCCTTACGGATCCATCAGATCCAATAACCTTTGCATTAGACGCTTTCAGTTCTGACACTAGGAGCAGGCTTAGGGACCCCGGTAACCGTACTCGTCGAACTCTTTGTCGAGTTCGACGAGTAATCTAACCCATGAATCAGCATACTGAGTTTCTCGCCGGATCTTCTCAGCAGGTTGCGATTCCGATCCGGTAGTAGATTCATTCGCGAAGCAGCTGCTCTTGAACTGTTAGGTCCCCTTCGGAGGCGCTCAGGCAGCTGTTAGCAAATCCCAACCCTCTTGGCTGAGCCTTGCTCGCCCACCTGTCCTGGTGAAACTGGAAAGGCCTCCGGGCCACCAGTAATCCTTCAATCATAAAAAAAAAACAATCGAAAGAGTCATGCGATCCGGTTTGAAAGGTTCGACAGACTTTAATACAACCGAGATTTCGACCTGAGGATCAGAAGGTGGTCCGTGGTGGTGACGGTATTGTGGTATTAACGACGTAATACCCGTCAAATAATTTTTAATACTAAAAACTAGAAATAGAGAACGGCATTATCGGAATGGCCTTGCCATGTCAATAATTTAGCAACTAAAGCTGTGTTCAAACTTAAAACTATCAGATGTAATTTTCTTTTGAAATATTAATATCATTAACTATTAAAAGCAGACATTAATTTTATTTTAAATCAAATCATCGATTATGGAAAAGGATATTGTGGTATTGATCGCTATTGATCGCATCTTATGTGCCAATACATCGACTTCGCAATTTACATCGTCAACAAAACATCGTCTTTCTTCTCTGACGTTCTCTCTTTATATACCTAGTCCAGCCATAATTTCTGTTACAAATGAAAATACATTTTTTTTAAATGAAGTAATGTAATATTAAACAAATATGTGAAATGGTGCAAAATCGAACGATGTTCTTAATATGTACCTTATATGCTTACGTGTTCCAAATTCAAAATAATTAAAAAGTTGAAAAAAAGAAACGATATTATGTAACAGTATTTATGAACTAGTTACATATATGTACTTATTTTGAATTATTGTATGTGCATTCGACTGGACAGACTTTGATTAAACTGTTTATGTATGTTTCAGTGGGTACCTAGATAATCTAAATATACAATTAGACCCGGTAGGGGTCTCTGCAATAGCAATAGGGTTCTAGGTTTTTTATGTTTTTTTAGGGTAGGACAACATCTGACTGCTCCACTACTGTATGTATAAGATAAACAATCATTTTATCGTCAATAAAACTGTCGTAATAAATAATTTAAACACTTTGAACAATTTTTATAACCTTTCGTCTACCGCACTTAATACCGTATGACACCCTAGCCAATGTCAATAGCATTGCCCACAGGCGGCACGAGATCACGATTCTCGAAATCCTACGATGCTAAATGAACCATATAATAAAACAAAGGTGACCTAATCCAACGCACGATATGGAATTGTCGGTGACGACACTGACGACGAAACTCAGTTGCGAATACCAATTGCTGCGTGAGCCACCCACACGCCGCCGCGCCGGCTCCTTGTGAATATAAGGTGTCGATTATATGTTACAGGCCGAGTCGGTGATAGCGTGTGACCTCGACTTACTTCCAGTACAGGTAAATGAGGTACGCGACACGAATTAACGTTACGCGCTTCTGTAAAACTCTCCGCTTTCAAAATATTTAACGTATGACCAAAAAAAAATCGTGACCAAATAAAAACTGACTAACTCAGTATATATTATATAACTTTATAGTATATAGCTTTTAAACGAATCCTTTCGGAAAAGTCATTGTACATAGCATCTACACGCGAATGACGGAGTTAGTTCAATGTGCTTAGTGCGAGTTTTTTAACGTTCTCGATAGCGTAAAAGTTAATTCAAACGTATTTCATTAGAAAAATTGGGTCCGTATTTTATTAGAAAAATTGGAAATGGGATCGTTTGCCGTCGGTGTTCCAACTGAATTCAAAGAACCACTGAGGATCTTACACGCCTTAGTTTTATTATTAATATCACGGATCAATTATGGTCATGATATGTCACGTAACGGCAATCCCGAGCCACTGCCTAACTTAATCTGACACCTCTTTTTTAATAACTAATGTCACCACCCGCTAATTTCGTTCTCAAACAACCACGTCAGACAGGACCGATGTAAAGCTGTTAACCAAATATATCTACAATATCATGTGTCGACGCCATGTAATATAGATTTTAGTACACAAATAACTCAGCTATAGCTATTCAATTATTTTTCACCTAATTTCTTTTCAAGTAATTAAAAGAATCTCTAAAGTTTATTGCTACGAACTGTTTAGACATTCATCAATGTTGACAAAGCAAGCATGATTATTATCACCATTAATTAGCAAAGAACTGAACTACTGAACGAACATTTAATTAATTTTTAAGTCATTCCCTCTGAATGGCTGACTTCCGACTATGAGCAGAAAATATCTGATGTACTGTTCAAAATTAATTTGGTTTCCTTTTTTTTTTAGAAAGGAAGAATTTTTGGTGGCCCTGAAGCCTTTCCATTTTCATCAGAACATATAGGCAACCACGAACACAGTCAGGGTGGTTTACTTCCAGAAACGGTAGATACAGCATATCTATATAATATATTAATACGTGAAGCAAAAACTTTTTACACCCCTTTTTACAAAAATTGCGCGGAGGAGTATGAAATTCCCACACTTATAGAGAATATAGAGAAGTGCAGAGCGCTAATTTTTTTTTTAAGTATGCATAAAAATACTTTAATTCAATAAAGAAAACATTAAACACACTACCATGCATTTGACAGACACACATATACTCTTTGTTTATTGTAAAATTTTTGTCATTGCTTAAAATCTGTAATCAAGTTTAGAATAGGTTAGGAATATTCTTTATGTTTAATATTATTCCTCGAAATTGGCGAAATCTGTGATTATAGAAGTGTAATAAATAGTCTTTGACAAAAGACCCATAATAATGTTCAAACTTATAATTTCAATTAATTATAGTCGATTTTCGACTACTACGGGACCACTAGTAATCATAAAGAGGTCGTCGATTTTGTTCACAAATTGTATCTACGTAGCTGAAATAGACTCACCCTTAGACTACTAGCGACTAGGTAGGGAAAATATAAATTTAATTTCAATTTATTGATTGAACTAGATCTCATTGTGACCACTCAAGCATTTTTGTACAACAAATATTTTGAAAATACGAAATCAAACGTAATATTGTTTAAATATCGTTATACCTTAATCTATCTATATTTATATAAAAATGAATTGCTGTTTGTTAGTCTCGCTAAAACTCGAGAGCGGCTGGACCGATTTCGCTAATTTTGGTCTTAAATTATTTGTGAAAGTCCAAAGAAGGTTTAAAAGGTAGATACATAAATATAAAATGCCCGGAATTAAATAAAAGTGACAATTTTGGTTTTCCTTTGATGTGTCCCCCGTCGGACGGATTCCTTTTGTTTGTTTTAAGTTTATTTTATACAAAAGCTTAGGTCTTTTATTTATCGACTGAGGCACTACGAAGTCTGCCGGGTCAGCTAGTCCCAAAATAAATATCAGTGTCCGTATTTTAAACTTCATTTTGAAATGAAACATGTGATGGAGATATTTGTAATACACGTTAACGTAAATACGTATTATATTCTACAGTAATTGTTTTGTTATTTTTATTTTTTTATTGCTTAGATGGGTGGACGAGCTCACAGCCCACCTGATGTTAAGTGGTTACTGGAGCCCATAGACATCTACAACGTAAATGCGCCACCCACCTTGAGATATAAGTTCTAAGGTCTCAGTATAGTTACAACGGCTGCCCCCACCCTTCAAACCGAAACGCATTACTGCTTCGCGGCAGAAATAGGCAAGGCGGTGGTACCTACCCGTTCGGACTCACAAGAGGTCCTACCACCAGTAATTACTTAAAAACTTAGGAATGTTATTTTTGTTCGTCTCTCTACAAGGGCAACGACATTATCGTTCAAATAATAAACGAAATGATAACAATTTGTGTTTGTTATTACAGATACGTAACCGCACGATTAGATAATAGACACGCAACGGAACCTGTCATGCGCCATTGCGTTGCATCGAAACTGGTTCTTAAAAATTGTCATTTCATGTACCTAATCATGTCGCCCTGATTGCTCTCGTTCTGTGTATAAACAATGACATCGTTTACTCCCCGCTCCGTCTCGCGCGAGAGGCAGTGTGCTTAGTGCGAGTTTTTTAACGGCCTCGATAACGTAAAAGTTAATCCAACTTTGTATGCAGTTGGAACAGCGCCCTTAGCCGCAAACGTAGGCAAACGATCCCATTCCCAATTTTTCTAATGAAATACGTACCCAATTTTTCTAATGAAATACGTACTTAACAAATGTTCACGATTAACTTTCACGGTAAAGGAACAACATCGTGTAATAAAAATCAAACCCGCAAAATTATAATTTGCGTTATTACTGGTGGTAGGACCTCTTGTGAGTCCGCACGGGTAGGTACCACAGCCCCATCTATTTCTGCCGTGAAGCAGTAATGCGTTTCGGTTTGAAGGGTGAGGCAGCCGTTGTAACTTTACTGAGACCTTAGGCCTTATATCTCAAGGTGGGTGGCGCATTTCGCAGATGTCTTTGGGCTCCCGTAACCATTTAACACCAGGTGGGCTGTGACTGTGGCTCGTCCACACATGTAAGCAATATAAAAAAAAATCCGTACAAAGATGAGTTAACTTTTACGCTATCGAGAACGTTAAAAAACTCGCACTGAGCACACAGGTGTCCCTTATGGCTTACGGGTAACCTTGCGCAAGAGCCGGCCGGAGAACGTGCAGCGCCGATAGCGAGAACGGACGCAATCGTTCGACGGAACAGTCGCGGCCGTTTTGAATAACAAAAACAACAAAAACAAAACATAGTGAAGTGACCTGTGATTTGTGTTATCTTTAATTAGACAAATGAAATGTATCTCGAAGGGCGTACGACCCGAAGAATCAAATGAAGGGAAGGCCTGATTGTGTTCCTAGTAAATTGCCTGTGGTACTAGGAAAGATTTTACTTCACTGGCTCTTCACGAAGGCTGATGTAGTGTTCTTTATTTACCGGTTAGTTTTGTTTCTCTATATCTAATCTTTTACGTATTGCTGGTGAACCGGAGGCCTTGAGCAGATGACAGTAAAGTAATATCGCTATTATACGCTTCGAAAGGATTAATCCAACATCGTTTCCTTATAGTGCTGTGCCGTTGACCGCATCAATTCAATTTGTGGAAATAAAATAATTAATATCCACAGCGCGGATTTAATAAAATATTATGTTCATTTATATTAAATGTATGTTCACTATAGACTCCAAAACGTTGGGAACGATATCGATTAAATTTTCAAACAATCTTCAGCGGATGATCCTGTTAAGTTTAATGATGATCGAATCAAAGTCAAATCATATATTGTCCAGAAGAACGGGCCGGGTTATAGTAGTTAAACATAATCGTCATATACAGTGCTAGCATACTGAATAAACAAATGACGATCAGTAGGTACCTACTTCCTTAAATGTAAGGATACTAAAACACGATTCGATCGCCTTGTTATTCTCGTGACCTTGCTCACAGTAAGACGTGGTCCGGGCTTAATGGTTTTAAGAACCACTTTTGGATGGTAATAGGTAAAGTAGATAACACTACTCGTGCAATTTCTAATTTTTTTTTGTAATTTTTTTTTCCTACCTAATCTGATAGCCTTGAGAGACTATATCAGCGTAACCTTTACTAGTAGGTGAGCTCACGGGGCTCAAACCTGACGACGTTGCTAACACGAACCCTAGCAAAAGCCGTGCTTCGCAGAATCTACCACCGGATCGTAAACGCGACCCACTGAGATTCGGCGAGAAACTCTGTGGGCTGTGTCTGAGGGTTAATTTACTCGTCGAGCCCTTCGTCGCGAGCGACGGGTTCGACGAGAACGATGACCGGTGCTTGAGGTACCTAAAAGCACCGTTAGTGGATCGGGAGGATCCGAAATGAGGTGTTTGGGGCGACGTCGACTGCTTTCCATTCTGTCCGCAGGATCGGGAATACAATTTCTAAGCGCGCCACCCATAAACATAAATCTATCTTTCTGTTCAAACGATTCAATTAAAACAGTATTGTACGAAACATAACCTTCCCCGCGACCATGTATTTTGTACATAAACTTATCTTTTTATACATTCAAAAGTATCTATGGCGGTTAGCAGCTAAAAGGTGTCAGAAGTGACCTCTAGCTCCAATAAAATAAAGTATGATTTCGTGAGAAGGCTGAATCTGAGAAGTCTGTGAAGGCGCAAATATATTTTTAGAATCAAACAAACGTGTTTTTGAAAATCACATTTTTTTTTACTTTGGTAACGTACGTCTTTTATTTGATCATTCACGATGATATTTATACAGTTTTATTGAAACCAATTACGCGCCAATTAGATTTCGTTGTGGGTACAACGCCAGAACCTACCACGAAGTACGAACCACAACAGTACAAAGGTTTAACACAATCAAATAAACGACGAACGGACGCATGAACCACGTACGTACAAAGCACACATTTTACATTCTTATATTAATCAAGAAGATAATATATTTTTTCCTGCCTATGCTGATAGCATTAAGAGGCTATTTCAGCTTCGCCCTAACATGTAGGTGAGCTCACGGGGCTCTAACCGCAGTGTTGCTAGCACTGACCCTAGCTAGAGCAGTGCTTCGCAGAATTTACCACCGGATCGGAAACGCGACCCACTGAGAGGATCCGGCGAGAAACTCAGTAGGTTGTGTGGGTTAATTCGCTCGTCGAGCCCTTCGTCGCAAGCGACGGGTTCGACAAGAACGGTGACCGGTGCTTGTGGTACCTAAAAACACCGTTAATGGATCGAGAGGATCCGTAATGACGTGAAAAGAGTACCGCTATCACGCGTGCTCAAGCTTTTTATTTATCACTAGCGACCCGCCGTCGCTTCGCTTCGGAAACTGTAATTTATTATTGATTTCTCCACTATTTAATGGATGTTATTATACATATAAACCTTCCTCTTCAATCGCTCTAAACTGCATCAAAGTCCGTTGCGTAGTTTTAAAGATTTAAGCATACATAGGGATATAGGGACAGAGAAAGCGACTTTGTTTTATACTATGTAGTGATATCGGCACATCTGCAGAGCTAAAAGAAGACCGTTATAATTACCGTTATAATTCTCTGTATCTTCGACTACTCACCAAAGTATATTGTTCTTTATAATAATGTACATTTTTTTTCTATATTAGTGTAGAACTCCGTATGCCGCCCGGTGCTACGAGTATAATATATGTATACAATATATATGTTTTTGTTCCCTTTGAAGACATGTTAATGTATGGCCCATTTGCTGATGTTTGCTCATTGTCGCTCGACAAAATTGAGTTCCGAAAAATCTTTTCGAACGTCTTTTGTGGTAGAACAATTGTAGTGCTTGGGCGTGAGGATCTATTCCACTGTGAGTACGCGCCGTGGTTCCAGGAAGCACAGATGAGGTCTGGCTCGGTGACTAGAGGTGCCGTAAGGTATTGATGATGAGGATCATTTCAGATAAATCCTCCGAAACCACGCCATGGAACAGGTACAAAACAACGAAAACCAAAGTGACTTTGTATAGGTTCAAAGGATTTGTGAGATTAGGATTATCACCGATGATGTACGCGTACCGAAAACAGCATCTGAACCGATTTTGACGAAACGTTTTGTGTTGTATTTATAAATACTTTATCTGCCCAGAAAGACGAAGCCCAGAGATAAGACCAAATACAATGAGCTCCCGCTTCGTATTAATAATTCCGCATTTGAATACCGAGCCGCGTTTACAGACCAACTGGTATTTAATGTTTAACGGAACACAGGTGCAAGAATGTTGGTATCCCCACTTAAAATGTAAGGTTGTGTGCGCATTATTTTTATTATAACACCGCTTCTATTATTCGAAATGAAGTGCATAAATACTAAAGGCAGTACATAATTATTCCAACGATAATTATTCCAGTCAATATTTATTCCAACGCGGTCTCACAATACGTCATGCCACTATGCGAGTTAAAATATTATATATTAACGTGAGGTAATTTTAATAGGTAACATCTGACAATTCGTCAAAATTCAACAACGTAACCTTGTAACAGCGGGGATAAATTAATAATATATTTTTTTCTAACTAACTATAATATAAAAATAAATAAAAAATAACTAAATATATAAATCATTGATGTTATGTACAATTTAGGTGGGTTGTTGCTATTTAGTATATATGGTATTATTAAGATTCAATAAAAAAAATCCAAAAAATACGCGATCTATTCTAATACACATAGTAGATATGAATATTAAAGAATTCAATACATTAATTCTGCACTTTCTATTTGTATTAAAACAGTTACATAACAAGGTTTTTACGTTCTGCATACTAACTATTAGCTCACATTAATTAAACGTGGGTTTCCAGGATTGGTTAGTGATTCAGTTTTTTTTGCGAATATATATAGACGAACTAAAGACCTACCCGATATTTAGTGTTTACTGGAGCTTAAAGATATGTCAACGTACATACCGCCACGTATCTTGCGACAAGAGACCTATGTCTAAATTATATAGTAATTACGCAAATTATAATTTCTAGGGATTAATTACGATATTACAATAATTATCGACATAGTCACTCGATACGAACACACTGGGAGTATTATCCATTATTTAAACTTATTAGTATGCATATGTAGTGCGCGCCACGGTACTGGTATTCCACGCTGATAAACGTCATACAACTAGAAGAAAACTTAATTGAGACCGCTACAATATTCGTAAAATTATTATTATTATTATTAATAATTTTCCTACCTAAGCTGATAGCCTTAGGGGCTATTTCAGCGTAACCCTAACGTTTGTAGGTGAGCTCACGGGGCTCAAACCTGATGACGTTGCTAACACGAACCCTAGCAAGAGCCGTGCTTCGCAGAATCTACCACCGGATCGGAAACGCGACCCACTGAGAAGATCCGGCGAGAAACTCAGTGGGCTGTGTCTGATAGTTAATTTACTCGTCGAGCCCTTCTTCGCAAGCGACGGGTTCGACGAGAACGGTGACCGGTGCTTGAAGTACCTAAAAGCACCGTTAGTGGATCGGGAGGATCCGAGATGACGTGTTTTGGGCGACGTCGACTGCTTTCCATTCTGTCCGCAGGATCGGTAATGTAGTTACCGGCGGCGTAAAATTATAATAATCCGATAAACGAAGCGCGAACGCTTAAACATGAACAAGAACAGGAATCTTAGGATTTTAATATTAAATATACCTATATTTTTACATTTTTAATATACAACAGTTCTAAACCGAGTTCAATGAATTTTTTTATTTTTTTATTGCTTAGGTGTGTGGACGAGCTCACAGCCCACCTGGTGTTAAGTGGTTACTGGAGCCCATAGACATCTACAACGTAAATGCGCCACACACTTTGAGATATAGTTCTAAGGTCTCAGTATTGTCACAACGGCTGCCCCACCCTTCAAACCGAAACGCATTACTGCTTCACGGCAGAAATAGGCGGGGCGGTGGTACCTACCCGTGCGGACTCACAAGAGGTCCTACCACCAGTAATTACGCAAATTATTATTTTGCGGGTTTGATTTTTATTACACGATGTTATTCCTTCACCGTGGAAGTCAATCGTGAACATTTGTTAAGTACGTATTTCATAAAAAAATTGGTACCCGCCTGCGGGATTCGAACACCGGTGCATCGCTCGATACGAATGCACCGGACGTCTTATCCTTTAGGCCACGACGACTTGAATTTTAAGAATGGGACCATTTTGACATAAAACCCTTAAAAAAATAAGAATTTTCTAATTAAACATAAATGACATGATATCGGTAAAGTTAAATTTCGTGGCGTGCAACCTCTTTGACAGGATATACGACCTACAATGACTAAAAGACGTAGACTCAGACGGAGATTTGACAATGTGACTTTTCAAGACTGGTCAAGACGGCTAACAAGAAGGAAAAAGAAAAGGTATAACAACTTAATACCAAATGAACGAACTGATCGTTCAATATATCGACGCCCTAGACACGCCCTTACGGATCCATCAGATCCAACTCTTGCATTAGACGTCTTCAGCTCCAACGCTACGATCAGACTTAGGGACCCCGATAACCTTCCTCGTCAAACTCGGCAGTTTTCGACAGTATGCATCAGCCTGCTGAGCTTCTGCGATTTCGATCCGGTAGTAGATTCATTCGTGAAGCAGCTACTTTTAAGGTGTTGTTAGGTCTCCCTAGGCGCTCGGGTAGTTGTTAGCAAATTCAACCCCTTCTGGCTAAGCCCTTGCTCACCCACCTGTCCGTGTGAAACTGGAAAGGCCTCTGGGCCACGACTAATCCCTCATTCATAAAAAAAAAACAGCAAATTAATACAATCGAACATAGGCGTCCTTCTTTGTCAAAGCGGGCAAAAACAAAAAAAAACACGATTATTACGCAAGCAATGCAATTATTGTACTACCGTCGATCCCTCTTCTATGATTATGACTGTCGGTACTTGAACCATTGTACCATGGTTCACTTGCGGACTAAATAATAAGTCGTCGTGGCCTAAAGGATAAGACGTCCGGTGTATTCGTAGCGATGCAACGGTGTTCGAATCCCGCAGGCGAGTACCAATTTTTCAAATGAAATACGTACTTAACAATTGTTCACGATTGACTTCCACGGTGAAGGAATAACATCGTATAATAAAAATCAAAACCCGCAAAATTATAATTTGCGTAATTACTGGTGGTATGACCTCTTGTGAGTCCGCACCGGTAGGTACCACCGCCCCGCCTATTTCTGCCGTGAAGCAGTAATGCGTTGCGGTTTGAAGGGTGGGGCAGCCGTTGTAACCATACTGAGACCTTAAAACTTCTATCTCAAGGTGTGTGGCGCATTTACGTTGTAGATGTCTATGGGTTCCAGTAACCACTTAACACCGGGTGGGCTGTGAGCTCGTCCACACATCTAGGCAATAAAAAATAAAAAAATAATAATAATAGTAATGGTTGGTTCGAAGTAAGTATCAGTTGAATGGCATATTTGAAATGTATTGAACTGATAATTACTTTTAATAAATGTATCTTTTTTATTTGATTGGTTTTGTTAATTTTGAGTGCGTTTCAAAGATACTATGTACACATATGGACTTAATGTTGTCTGAAATGAAATAAATCATTCATCATTCATTCATTCATTCTTCTTCTTAAATTTGGTGAAAATTACATTAAACCGATTGATAAAAGGATATTTAAGGATATTTTATGACCTTACGCGGTTACTAGTCCGAAGACTTCTCCCTGTTAAAAAGAAATAAAAATTAAATGAAAAAAAAAACACCCCTAATAGACTACGCAGTAAACAAGACTTAAATTCATGAATACAAAAATCTTAGATAAAAATGCACCTTGGAGAAAAAGTAGTATCAATTTTGGCGAAGTCGGGTCTACGCCAGTAAAAATAAATATATTTATGTATGTGTGTATTTGAATGTACCTAATTTAACCATAGCGGAATTTGGAAAACAAACGCCATCTATCGAGTAGTACCGTAAGCGCGCACAGTTCCAAAATAATATTAATGCCCGTTAATAAAAATTTTGACATCGTAGTCTTTTTTTAAAATAAGAACTCGTTGTTATTAAGAAGTAGCACTAAAATGTTTGATCGAAATCTATCCAGCTTTGCGTAATACGCGCACAACGACAGAACTCTTTTAATTTATTTATACAATTTTGACACAATTTAGCACCCAAATAGTTCGCTATTGTTTCTCAATACTCGAGGCGATAACCCTTACTATGTCGGAATTTACATTTTAATTTATTCATTTATCTTTTCAGTTTTCTTTGGTATGCGTGTCATTTACAAGTCCGATCCTCAATGAACAGCGGCGTGGATTTTTTTGAAAGTTTAATCGACGAAGACGGGCGTTTCGCTGAATATAATTGTCAGGAACCAGCGCAACGGGGACAAAGACAGCGACAGCGACCCCACGTGCAGGGTAATTTACCTGTTAATGTTTTGCCCGTGTACTGTAATATTGGTTGGCTCTCATTACCATCTGAGTGACCGGTTTAGTACTACACCTATAACATCATTTAAACACTATGAAGAAGTAAGGAGGACTATCTTGCTTGCTTGTATTAAAACCGCCAATTTAGAACGTGAAGATAAAATATTTTTTCTAATTGAAACCATTATTACACTGAATAATAAAAATAAAAATGGAGTATTTTTAGACATTTAGTGTTTGAGAAACTACTTGAGGTACTACTTTAGGGAAATGGAAGGTCCCCAGTTTTTCACTAAATGTCAATTGTATACTGAGTAAATTCTATAGTTATAACTAAATAATTTAGCAAAAAAGGTTATTACAACTGAATTAAGCTAAAAAGCCCAGTAATCATGAGCCGTAAGCAAGTAACCAAAAACAAAGCAAAATGGCCGACGACTTGATGTCAAAGTCTGAGTAAATCGCGTATCTAATGTTTGGAATTTGTTGTTTATTATTATAAAATTAAACGGGACTCACGTTCACAATGTCGAACTTGTGTTCTAGAATTGTTTCGAAACCTCAAAAAAGATTGCAAGACAGTAGGGATAGCATGTCTGTAGCGCAAACCAATACTTGGATGAATGGTAAGATAGGTAGTATTGATTTTGAACAAAAATAGTTTTATTTGCTCCGCATTATCCAGATGCTATCATGTGTAACAATAAAATTATAATACAAAGTTCTATATCATTATCCGCCACAATATAATTTTTAAATAGCATTGAATTAATTCAGTTCATTAACATCGGAACCCACCACTAAAGGTTTGCAAATCCTGTTACAGCAGAAAATATTAACAATGGTGGCGGGCTTTCCCTGTCTCCACCACACACTGTATCACAGCGAGAGACTGGTACACAGGTGTCTCAGTGCTATAGCGGGCCTCCCTCACCTTGTGGGTCATCAAGTGCGACCACGTCGCCAGCGAGTTCGCCAGCACCTCCTGGTACCGCCACCCTGGATCCCAACTGGCAAGCGACAAAGCCTACAGTTCGAGAGAGAAACGCTGCTATGTTCAATAACCAGCTAATGTCTGATATTACTTTTATTGTCGGAGCCCCAGGTTAATCTTTTTTTTTTCATAATTAACATTTCAAAAGCTTTTTTGTGAGTACAAATAAGATCGAAGTGAAGTTATGTAATACAATTTACGATAGAATTTATTATCAATAAAATAAAATTAGTGAGATAGGTAAAAGCGAGTAATTTTTGCTAATTAACATTACAGGACACACAAAGATTATACCAGCACACAAATATGTGTTAGCAACTGCAAGTTCAGTCTTCTATGCTATGTTTTATGGAGGTTTGGCAGAATGTAAACAAGAAATTGAGGTTCCAGATGTAGAGCCATCTGCGTTCCTTGCTTTACTAAAGTAAGAGGATTTGTCTTTTAACAGTTTATTTTGAACTTACTTCAAAAAAGAAATATGTCAACAATTTTCTACCATTTTCTTTATTACCTCACAGCTTACTCTAGGTGAACTGCTCATCAAAATGATTCATTTTTTTTTAACGTCCCATTCAAACTTTATTAAGATCTGAGTAGTTTTTGAGTTATGCTTAACATTCAACTACATTCAAAATGTTCTCCTATTAATTTTTTTAAGTTTGTTTTCATTTTTGTTAAAATATATACTATGTTTTGATCGTTTTTAATTTCATTTTATAATTTTCAGGTATATTTACTGTGATGAAATCCAACTGGAGGCAGATACTGTATTATCAACTCTCTATGTAGCCAAAAAATATATTGTACCTCATCTGGCTAAGGCATGTGTCAATTATTTGGAAACTAGTCTCACAGCAAAAAATGCATGCCTTCTTTTAAGTCAGTCTCGACTTTTTGAGGAGCCTGAACTAATGCAGAGATGCTGGGAGGTCATAGATGCCCAGGTATGTGAATCAAGTGAAAACCTGGCAACCATTTGTCTAGAACCTTCATCATCCTACAGTAGTATGCTTATGGAACTATCAGAATCTTCAAGCCAAAACTTATCCAGTCCAGAAAGTTACAACAGTATTGAGAATATATCTAAAATATTATAACTATAACTGTAATTGAACATAAAATACACTCAATGAATCTCTTAACCACATTTGTGCCAAGAATAATTTTAAACTTTTTAGGTTTTGATTTCAGTGTTAATTTTTGCTGTGATGTAACATTCCTATCCTCATTTTTATGTATTTCTAGTCTTAGGTAAATTTATTATCAAGCTATATTAGCTGCAATACAATTTGATATTAATTAACTAAAGTGATGTACTGTAACTATTGTTATATCAATGTTATGTTACTTATTTTTTTTAATAAATAAAATAAATATTACAAATTGTATTGCAGTTTTTTTCCTACACCATAAGTAATATAGCCATTTTATTCCAGGCTGAAATGGCTTTGACGTCAGAAGGGTTTGTGGACATTGATATGTCGACATTGGAGTCAGTGTTAGCAAGGGAAACTCTGAACTGTAAAGAAATTAACTTATTTGAGTCAGCATTAGCATGGGCACATGCTGAATGTATGCGTAGAGATATAGATCCTTCACCAATTAACAAAAGAGCGATGCTTGGAAATGCCATATACTTGATCAGATTTCCCACAATGTCTTTAGAAGAATTTGCAAACAGTGCTGCTCAACTTGGAATACTAACCCCGCAAGAAACCATAGATATATTCTTGCATTTTACTGCATGCAGTAAACCAATGCTATCTTATCCCATTAAATCCAGAGCTGGATTGAAAGCTCAGGTAAATATATGTCAAAATTCACTTTACTTCAATTATTTAATGGCTGTGAAGTTAATATTTATTTCTTTGCAGATTTGCCACAGATTTCAATCATGTGCCTACAGGAGTAATCAGTGGAGGTACAGAGGACGATGTGACTCTATACAGTTCTGTGTAGATAAAAGAATATTTGTTGTTGGATTCGGACTTTATGGATCTTCAAATGGTGCAGCTGATTATAATGTTAAAATTGAATTAAAACGCCTCGGAAGAGTTCTAGCAGAGAATAATACAAAGTTCTTCTCTGATGGTTCAAGCAACACTTTTCATGTATACTTTGAAAACCCCATTCAAATTGAACCTGAATATTTCTACACTGCATCAGCAATACTAGATGGGAGTGAATTAAGCTATTTTGGACAAGAAGGCTTGAGTGAGGTGTATATGGGCACAGTGACATTCCAGTTTCACTGTTCTTCTGAGAGTACTAATGGTACTGGAGTGCAAGGAGGACAAATACCTGAACTCATTTATTATGGACCTACTATATGTGCTCCTGCTATTAAGAATTCTAGTCCAAATGAAGACTGACAAAAGCCTATTAATCACCCTGTCAATTACTATTCAGTATGAACCAGGGCTGAGAAAATTCAATTAAATATTATGTATAGTTAACACATACTTAACCATTCCCAAAGTGTTAAAATTTGTTTTGTTGAAAATATGATAGATCTTATGTATATTGTTGAACTTTAATAGAGTTATAAGAGAATGTGATATGGGTGTTGTAAAAGCTCTCTAAGCTATTAGAAATTAGATCTATTCAATAAATTCTTTGGAATAAAAAATAATTAAACATTATTTTCTCTACTGTCCGATTTATTTTGAAGTTATTATTTGATTAACTTAGCTGTGTCTGCAATCAATATTTATTATAAAACCATAAGTTGCATTTTCAACTTTTGTCCTTGTTGTTTTTACACGAAAACAATAAACAACTTAAAACGATAAACTTTAAAAGAAATTGAAATTGTATTTCATCAATTGCATAATGTAGAATAGAGCTTAAACAATATAGGATTTTAATGTTGCAAAACATGACTTATTTTTTAATTGCCTGTCTATGAATTGTCATTACAGCTTTTAAATAAATTGAAGCTTATCTATACAAACTAAGAAAACAATTCATGAAGCTTGGAAATTCTTTTCTTAATTTTGTGGAAGACCATTTGCACATTAAACCTGCATAGTAGCTAAAAAATTAAAAAAACTTACCAGTAGGAGGTATGTTGATGCACAGAGCCCGTGACAGTTTGAAATATGCTCGACCAAGTTGATAGCAGCACAATGGTACAGCATCACTTACATCAATTAGCAGATCTAATTTTATATAATAGGACATTTATCCATTGTAAATAAAAAATGGCTTAGAATGTAGGTTTTTAAATAAAACTTGAAGATAAATTATTTACTAAACTAGGAATATCACAGATTTTAACAATGATTCTGGGAACATTTTGAGAAAATAAACTGTTTTAGTGAAAAATCTGCTATTACAAAAATTTATTACAAATAGTTAATTCTGCTGAGTAAATTATATAATATGATATATTTTCTGACTGCAGAGTAAATTCATTTTTAAATGTTCTGAATGATATAATAATATAATATACAATTTTTAATTTAAGTTTTATAAATAGCAAACTTTACTGTGCAAATTATCCAGGCTTGTAACTTCACTGGCTGGTTTATTTTTATACTTTACTTTTTCAACACTACATTAAAAACTAATAATGTTACAAGTATTTTCAATAACTATCATGGGCAACATGATGAACTGCGAATGTAATAGACAATTCATACCAATAAGTTCAAGATAGATATTTAAAGGATACGAGGGGTCCCCTCTGTCCTACAGGTCATGTAAACACATGCAGCTTGGGTATGTGTTACCGGCCTGCCTATAGTCAAATGTCTGGATAAGGCCATTTTGTAAAAATTACAGGCAATGTCAATGCATTGTTGGTTTAGACGAAGTTGCTGGCATAATGCTGTGATACCAATTCTAGCTTTCCTCAATGTGATCTCTTTTGACTCTTGACCAATACCAGCATTGAAGGCTGAGAAAAGAATGTATCATAGAATTTTCTTTGGTTTTTGTAAGTCATAAATAAAACTAAACTACTTTATAGTATAATCTTGCATTTGTGATCTTTATTTGACTATTTCTAGTATTCTGAATACTTTTCAGTTTGCTCAGTAATAGAAGACTAAGGTCTTATTTGTCAACATTTTATTATCATGCTAATTATGAATTTTTCTATTATTATTAAAAATAATAATCTAACTGGTGAATTGGAAAGAAATAAATTAAATTATTTACCTCTACCAAAACCAGTAGCTCCTCCCTTAGTATCCGCAGATACAAACTGTCCAATTGCAGAGGCTCCCCCATGAGCATTTTCTTGAAACTCTACCTCAGAAACGATAATGTTATCTTCAAGTACAGTACCACAACTTGTACAGACTGCATCGCCACGTGCGGGATCTACCTCTATCTCCGATGAACCGCAGTGTTTACATTTTTTCCCTGACATATTTCTAAAATTATGTTTTTTATTAGTAATAAGGTTAAGTTGGGGGCTGTGTGACATTGTAAGTTTCCTTACCAGGGTGCAAATGTTTCAATGATTAATTAAAGCTTCATAAAATAGAAATAATAACTGTTTTTCTATTTTGAAACTTCAACATTTAGGTATCTTTCTATTTATCTTTACTATGATAGAACTAATATGACATTTAAAATATTTTACGATTGTTCTCTTTTAGAACATGTTATTATTTTCTTGTTTATTCTAAGCCAATAAAGGGCATTAAAACACTAAATGAGTCAATAGTGTGTGATAGGGCGATGTCTATAGAATCTATTAAAATTTCTTTTCAAACTATCGGCTTGAAATTCTATGTAGGAAATTATGAACAATATCTTGACATTTTCATATGACAGTCGAAAGTCATGTATGTACAGGTTCCATTTTTCAAACAGGACAGACGAAAGCTTCACACCAAAAGGTCTAATTATTACTATTTATTTTAAATGAAAAATTAAATGGATGAATTGAAGGGAAGTTGATTTATTTAAAACTGTTATTAATTAAGGTGAAACCCAATAGTGATAGATAGAAACGTGATGTGACGAAATAAAGTTCAGGAAAATGTTGTCTAGGTACTGAGATTTTTGTCAACTTTTTGAAGAACACAAGAAGTAGTGTCTAGCAGATGCTAAACTAATTATTAACTGCATTGTTATTAAATATTTAAATTGAAGAACCACTACATTATAATAATAATAATAATAAGCCCTTTATTTCTTGCTTTACAAAGTTTTAAAAAATATATATAATAAATATAAATGTATTTATAAGTATTTAGGATGTAAAAGAGTTTTGTAATAAATCAGTAAAATTTAGTTAGCAAGAACCCCGGATCGGGTAAAGGCCTCCTCCAAAGATGCCCAAGCGTCTCTATCCTGTGCTACGTCTATCCAGTTTGCGCCAGCTGTTCGTCTAAGATCGTCTTCCCATCTGGTTAGTGGTCTCCCTCGACTTCTCTTGCCCGTTGGGCCGCTCCAAGATGTAACTTTCGCAGTCCATGTCTGGTCTGTATATCTCGCGACATGGCCAGCCCATTTCCATTTTAGTTTTAGTGCATAAGTCAGGGCGTCGGTCGCGTTAGTGGTTCTTCTTATCTTAGTATGCCTTACCTTATCCATCTTCCTTATTTTGAGCATACTCCTCTCCATCCCCCTTTGACAGGTCCTGATTTTATTTGTGGCTTTAGAGGAGAACTTCCACGTCTGGCACCCATACGTCAGGCATGGTAAGAGACTTGAGTTCATAACTTTTGTTTTGAACCACTACATTATCAGAATAAAATTAATCAGAACTTCACTCATCGTGTTCCTGCTAAATAAGTCTTTAAAGTTAAACAATTCTGATATTCAATGCTAAATAATTTATACCAAGAAGCAAAAACTTTTTGCTTCTTTGCATTATATATTACATAGTACAAAAATTACGTGTATTAAACGAAAAAATAGATAGTGTCTTCGAGAGCCTGTAATTTTAAATACCAAGCAAGACATTTAAAAAGCAACTGATAGTTATTGGACCAGTGAGTGACATTTGTTTCATTTTGTCTATTTAGTGTTTCTTCAAGTTTAAATGTGTAATAACGGTAGTTTATTAATTGTTTAATATCTGTGAAAGTGCACAAATGTGGGAAAATGAAACAAAGCCGTCGTCGTTTGAAATCGTCGTGACCTAAACGATAAGACGTCCGGTGCATTCGTGTTGAAATGATGCACCGGTGTTCGAATCCCGCGGGCGGGTACCAATTTTTCTAATGAAATACGTACTCAACAAATGTTCATGATTGACTTCCACGGTGAAGGAATAACATCGTGTAATAAAAGTGAAAGCCGCAAAATTATAATTTGCGTAATTACTGGTGGTAGGACCTCTTGTGAGTCCGCACGGGTAGGTACCACCACACGGCCTATTTCTGCCGTGAAGCAGTAATGCGTTTCGGTTTGAAGGGTGGGGCAGCCGTTGTAACTATACTGAGACCTTAGAACTTATATCTCAAGGTGGGTGGCGCATTTACGTTGTAGATGTCTATGGGTTCCAGTAACCACTTAACACCAGGTGGGCTGTGAGCTCGTCCACACATCTAAGCAATAAAAAAAAAACACTCCTCGCATTCCTGCTAAAAAGTCCATCTAAATTATTTTTTTTGAGGGATTTTATGACCTGGTAACTAAGATCCTTAAGTCATGTCTTATATTAATCTATATTCTTATTTTTATGAAAATGATAATATGGAGTGAAATGAAATGAAATGAAGACGATTAATTTGAGACATTAATCAACTGGGATGAAATTAAATGAAATGATAACAGATGATAGGTACGCGATGAAATATAATCTCAGTAAAATGGTGGTCATTTACTAAGATTTTTTCAGTGGGCTTTTTGGAGGATCCCGAGAAGTTACGTCCAGCGGCTTTGTTTCGTTTTCCCACATTTGTGCACTTTCACAGATATTAAACAGGTAATAAACTACCGTTATTACACATTTAAACTTGAAGAAACACTAAATAGACAATATAAAACAAATCACACACGCGTTCCCGCCAAAAAGTCCATCTAAATATATATATATTTTTTAAGAGATTTTATGACCTGGTAACTAAGACCTTTAAGTCATGTCTTATTTTTATTTATATTCTTATTTTTATGAAAAATGATAATATGGAGATACATGAAATGAAATGAAGATGATTAATTTGAGAAATTAATCAACTGAGATGAAATTAAATGAAATGTGGTGATATGGGATGAAATATAATCTCAGTAAAATGGTGGTCATTTACTAAGATTTTTTCAGTGGGCTTTTTGGAGGATCCCGAGAAGTTGCATCGAGTGGCTTTGTTTAATTTTCCCACATTTGTGCACTTTCACAGATATTAAACAGTTAATAAACCACCATTATTACACATGTAAACTCGAAAAACACTAAATAGACAAAATAACACAAATCACACAACTTTACTCCTCGCGTTCCCGCCAAAAAGTCCATCTAAATATTATTTTTTTTAAGGGATTTTATGATCTGGTAACTAAGACCTTTAAGTCATGTCTTATTTTAATTTATATTCTTATTTTTATGAAAAATGATAATATGGAGATACATGAAATGAAATGAAGATGATTAATTTGAGAAATTAATCAACTGAGATGAAATTAAATGAAATGTGGTGATATGGGATGAAATATAATCTCAGTAAAATGGTGGTCATTTACTGAGATTTTTTCAGTAGACTTTTTGGAGGAACCCGAGAAGTTACGTCCAGCAGCTTTGTTTCATTTTCCCACTTTTGTGCACTTTTACAGATGAGTCGACTATTATCAAAGCCGGCAATCTGACTTTTGGACAATGATTGGTAAATCAGAAAAACGAATTATTGACTTTGTATTCCATTGGCAGTCACAAAACTCTTCGGAACGACATCTTAGATAAATAACAGGTTAACTATTAACCTTTATTTAATGCAGGTTTTGAACCGTATTCTTTGAAGGAGACGATTATATTCAAATCAATCTGAATTGACATACCAATAAATTTTTTTTGTCCAAATGCACAGATTGCCACCTTTGATAATAGACGACTCAGATATTAAACAGTTAATAAACCACCGTTATTACACATTTAAACCTGAAGAAACACTAAATAGACAAAATAAAACAAATCACACCACTTCACTCCTCGCGTTCCCGCCAAAAAGTCCATCTAAATATTTCAATTTGTTTAGGCACAGATTAAAAAATTCACATAGGTTATACTTTTTGAGTTCTTGTGGTAACATTGTAATTCCAGGTAAAGCAAAATGCTGGAACGTCACAAAAACGACTGATTCTGATTGGCTGGATATCACGCCATGCCTATATTTGTACGATGAGATCATCCTTCAATTCTGTGATTGTACAATGTTGAACGTTGAACGATACGTCCAAACAGTAACAAAAAACTTGATAAAGTTAGGCGGTTACACCTTTTCGAAACACTTCTCGAAAAATTCAGAGAGAGAAGGGCATCCCCAAAGTCCAAAGCGATGACGACGTCACCTCAACATAATAATGTGTCGTGCGAACTGCAAATGATGAGTCATCATTGTTGTGATCGAGTTTGTGGCTAATCTTTTTTGAGGCGCTATATTTGATTTTCTTGACTTGACTTTTGTCACATACACAACACATGATACACAATCTGTCAAACCAAAATTTCGCGTTCACATTCGTTCTCTAAGAAAATAATGAATTATTCGTTTGGGATACATCGTGTGTAATATCATATGATTATTTGGTAATCTATGAAGATTTCATAACGTCAACAAACAGTTGTGGAACTACGTAAATTGCTGTGAATTGTTTGTTTATTGGATTTTGTGTACGAACTGATGACGATGAAGCTAGAAATAAGTGATAGTCCCTCAAATCAATCAGACTTTTCCTGTGATAGTCAATCGTCACAAGGATCTTCTACAAATGACTACATTTCCTCGATCCCAACATCAAGATCGCTTCTTATGGTGAGTATAAGTTGCGGATAATAACATTAACATTTTAATTTTGTTAAATATAAGATTAAATTTTACATCTTTAATCTAATATTTCTAATTTTGATCTGAGAACTTTACAAAAATGTTTAAGTTGGTAATCTTTAAAAGTCAGCTGCTCTGGTTCTGCAGGAAGTTGAGTATTTGATCAAGAAATAATTTTGAGAGTCTGTCACAAACTGTAAGTGTATACAAATAATATATTTACTAATATAGTATACTTACCAATTGATAAAAGGTGTAGGAAAATTGGCACTAGCATATCAAATTAATAATATTGTATTTTGGCAATTATTTGTGTTTAATTTAATTCAAATCAAGCATTTAACTTTGTGCTGTTAGCTTTACATAAAAACAAATTTGTATGTACTTATAAGATACAAGATTGTAAAAATATTTTTTACTAATATACATGCAATATGCCTTTTTATAGGGCTTTATATAATTACTTAGTTCACAAATCATAGCACAATAATAATACAATAGTTTAATATTACTTCTATATTAACTGGCAGATTAACAAATAGGCCACCTCATGACTACTGTTGTCCTAGCAATATATACTGATTTCAATTCGGTAGTTCCAGTTAGTAAAATGTATCAGGATAGTGTAATCTACCTATGTATGCTTACAATATTTTTTGTTTGCTCATTTCCTTGTTGTTTAGTAAATATATATGTATGTATCTATTTAAACATACATGTACAGGGAATCCACCTTTGGGACCTTTGGGAACAAAACTCAGTTCCATATCAAATGTAGTGAAACTGAGTCACTCAACTTTCCTTTTCGTTTTTACATAATTATTTAATATCTAGTCTGTAAATCCTAATATTAAGTTGTGATTATAAATACTAGGTAGAATTCTCAGAGGTATTTAGAAATGTAAAATGGATCAAAAAAGATTAAGACATTAATTTTAAAGTTAATTTTAAAGGTAATAGCTTTTAGTAGATTTTTGAGGAATTTATTAATCGTATACGTCGTTAGACGCGTGGTTCTGGCCTTAAATAGCAAAAAAACATCCCTTCTGGAGAGTACCATAAAAGCGATTGCGTATTATCTCCTTCTCTGAGTATTATACGGGCATACTGCGATCGCCCACGGGGAATACTAAATGTCCGCACGGGTAGGTACCACCATCCTCTCATTTCTTTCGTCAAGTTGTTATGCGTCTCCGGTACCATAACGCAGGAGAATAATCGTAGCCAGGCTCCGTTGAGTGTGGTATATTTAATGTTGATATTTTATTTCTATATACACAGAAGAAATCAACAGTATCTTGAAATCTAGCAGTTTGTTCCTCTTCTCATCCTTCGATAGGATGATCACGAGTGTGCCATAAGCGCCAACCATCTTCCCTATATAAATTTCAATTTTTACTATATTAAACTAACTTCAGCATTGTTTTTGTGAAATCAGAATAGATAAGACTAGTAAGTATCACACCGACAAGGTAATGGTTCAATTATTCTTGCACAATGACGAAAACGCACAAATCAAGCACAATTAAAATCATAACATGTTTTTTTACATTTTTTTTCCAATCAGTTTTGGATTCTCGTCATTTTGTCAATTATTAATCTTTTTTTTTTAATCCAATTAAATTTACGCAATTCATTCTTAAAATCTTTATTTGCGCGCATTTCGAATACTGTAACGCTAATCAACGCATTTACATCGAGAAATTATCGTACAAATTCATAGACAGATAGATGTTTCTATTGGATTGGACGAAAGTCTATCGTGACAAATATTCAAATTGAAAAGGTGCGATAGAACTGAGAGAGAGGGGACAACTAAGTAACAGATGCGTAAAGACATAGGTGATTAAGCCTTCGTAGCCCAGATTAAGTTAAAGACCATACTCCATAACCCATCTCTTCAACCCGAACCCTAGCTGTGGCTCTTGGATGGCATAACTAATTTAATATTAATTAAATCACTCTGTTCATCGTAACATTTGACCTTTATTTATCCTTATGCTCATGGACATCAGCTGAACGGCTGCCCATCGCTTAAGACTATTTTCAAACCAAAATGTTTAATTTTTTAAGAAATACTTTGTCAAAATCAAAATTAAGTTTCCTTTTGCGTACTGTATTCAAGCATATTGTGTATTTAATTGTAATGTTATTTAAGTGACTGCGTACCGACCTCGATGTGGTCTATAAATCCAGCAGACGCACAGTCAAGGCGACGATAAAGTTTTATAAATAGCTTATGTTAGTTTTGTTATTCTAATAACATTGAGTTTCAGTGAATTACAATAATTAAACATGGTAAATTACCTATTACAACCGTATTGCCGGCGTTTATTTTGCTTAGTTAGTCTTGTTTGTTGGGCCTGTTGGGTTGCGTATGGACCTTTGTAATTTCAGTCGTCGTAGCCTAAAGGATAAGACGTCCGGTGCATTTGTATGTAGCGATGCATCGGCGTTCGAATCCCGCCGGCAGGTATCAATTTTTCCAATGAAATACGTACTTAACAAATGTTCACGATTGACTTCCTTAGTGAAGGAATACTCGTAACATCGTATAATAAAAATCAAACCCGTAAAATTATAATTTGCGTAATTACTGGTGGAAGAATGTCTTGTGAGACCGCACGGGTAGGTACCACGACCCTGCCAATTTTTGCCATGAATGCCAGTAATGCCTTTTGGTTTGAAGGGCGGGACAGCCAATAGGTTTGTCCACACATCTAAGCAATAAAAAAAAAACAAAAAAAACCGGTAGTTCTGCTAGTAATATCTCATATTTTTGCTAGATCCGCTATGGTCAGAGGGTTGCATTTGTTCATTTTCATATAGCGCTCGTGGTTTTAAAGTTGTGCCAAAGGGCTATGATTGGCATGGGGCAGTCACATGACGTATCTCCTTGGCTGTTATTTCTAGATAGATCTACTTCTCGGTACGGGTGGTTCTGCCGCATTCACCTCCCGTCCTGGATGTCTGTACGTTAACCATGGTGTCCAGGTCCATTAGGTGTCCAGGCGTAGGAATGGTCGATCGTGATGAAAGCGAATTTAATACGAATTAATTACTGTTATTACATTAAAACTGAGAAGTAACCACAAATGACGTATAAAAACGATTCTGTTTAATTCGTGCAAAGACACAAATTATTCAATTAACTATGACTTAAATTCGAATGTATAAGCATTAACAAATGTAATAACAAGCAAAAAGTAATGGACATGCAATTGATCTTAAAAACAAATATAAAAAAGTAATAAACGTTAATAAAATTTACAATAGTATGATTTTAAATATCTATTCAAAATCATCAATAATGTATTTAAATATTTATTTAAACACATACACTTTTGTAAATTTGAACACACACAAACATCCATCATAATTTTACTCTGAATAAATTAAATTCAAATTACTTGTCATCGACACTGCTGCGTTGCCGTGTCTTTTTTTTTCTAGAATTTGCTATTGAAAATACCCTGCTTATTTGAAGTTTATGTTCTTAAATTTAATTGTAAGTAACTTATACAGTACATAAATAGTACTTCATGTGTTTATAAAAACTAGTTTTTCCTGCTGTTTAAGGTACTGTTTTTTTTTATTGCCTAGATGTGTGGACGAGCTCACAGCCCACCTGGTGTTAAGTGGTTACTGGAGCCCATAGACATCTACAACGTAAATGCGCCACACACCTTGAGATATAAGCATAGCATAGCATAGTCTCAGTATAGTTACAACGGCTGCCCCACCCTTCAAACCGAAACGCATTACTGCTTCACGGCAGAAATAGGCGGGGCGGTGGTACCTACCCGTGCGGACTCACAAGTGGTCCTACCACCAGTATACTAAAACTTTTTCTTTTCTGTCATCAATAATTTTATTACAAATGGGTTATTTAATTTTCGATTATCGAATTTTCGAAGAACATTACCCAACTAATAAGAAACATTACTGTTTGTAATATAAGTAACGAAAATAATTGTAGTACGAATATTTGATTTTATGCCCCATTTTGAGATACCTAATAGTCAACAGATGCGACCTCAATACGCCCAAAAACCATTATAACCCATTGACTAGCTAGTCATTTGAGCGACCAAGAAGCTTGTAACAAGGAAAACATCGAACCGAGCGATGACCGCGTGTGCTGACGTCAGAGATTCGAGGAAAACTCGCGAAGCCTGGAACTGACAACAGCGCTGCGCACGCGCACTTGATATTAGCGGCCATTAAATTGTTAAAACAGATTTGAAGCGTCTAAAATTGAATTTTATAATAAACATCACAAATTAACTTTAGTGTTAGTTTTATTGTACCAGTAGCAAAACCGATAAATGATGTTTGAATTAAGAATAACTGTATTTGCAAGTATTTTTTAAACAGATCGCAGTATATGAATGTCGGAATGTTTCTCCTTAACGTTAATAGCTAAAAATAATAGAAGAGTTTTTTTAAAATCTAAACCAAGATTAATGATTTGGTCGTTAAATGTGTCCGTGTAACACGTAGGTAATAATTTCGCATCGTCTAACCTTGAATAGTGACATGTCGACTTGGCTCAAGGCGACCTGGTACCTACTGAAAACGTACAGCCAAAACTATAAGATTAAAATATAAAACGTTCGCAGATAAATTACTTTTGTAACATCGTCTTTTGGCTTGGAATCACAAAATTATTTATCTGTAATATAGTTAACAATATCCATGTAAGTATTGGTAACATAATCACAGTTTTGGTTTTGTTTTTGTTAACTAAAATAAAAATATAGCTAAATAGGCACATTCACTTCGGTCGCAGACTCGTAATTGTTAGTGACCCTGATCATTGTCCGATCCGATTCACTCGTCGTAGTCAGTATCTTTGTTAAAGAGACTTGGCATTCAGGGCTATCAGGATCTTCTTGTTTCTCTTTAGATTTCAGGAGATTTGATAGCTTAGATGCGCGTAAAACCTTTAACATAATAAATCTATTAGCTTCAAGGCGATCTTATTTTCGCGTAGCGTAGTAGTAGAAGTATATATCTAAAAGAGCTCACGTCTTGGTATACCATAGACTTAGCACATCCTGTGAAAGGTGGACAGTAAAACTTTACGAGACTGGAAGTCCAATTGGAGCTAAGATTTTTTACGGCTAAGTGAAGGAGATAGGCGAGCCGTAACCTAGAGCCGACAACTAAATTTGTAGTATAAAAAAAAAAACAAAGTGGACAATGGTTACAAATTCCATAATCTCATAAAAATAACCGTAAAGTCCTTTAATTTTATTACTTGATGCAAACAGCTAGCCTTCTTAATGGTTATTGGCCAATTTCGTTCATGATATAAAACTATAAACAGACCCCACGCCATTGTAATGTGTTGCTACCGATTTATGGATTGTTTTATATTTATAAAGTGCAATCATATATAAAATGTATAATAAAATTGTAGCTAAAGAATAAATAAGTTTTAAATTTTATTGATATGCATTGAAGAAACTTCATAATTTTTCAGTAATATGAAATACATAAATAGGATAACAAGACTGCAATGAAAAAAAGAAAAAAAGAAAATTGTTGGGCTCTTTTTTTATATGAAGAATTTACACTTACATCTTGTGATAGTTGCTTTTTTATAATTATATTGTATTGTTCAATTCTCAGGTAAAACAGTAAAACTAGAAACCGAAGTGTTGAATTCAGAAAATTAATTACGTAGCTAGCTATTAAAAGTAGCTTGTACTTGTACATTCTTAGTAAATTGTATTTCAATTACATATACATATTTTATGTATTACGCTCAAAAATGATAGCCATTGCTGGTTTTAGTTGGTACAATCACTGAATTGCAAAGTAAAAGAAACTACTACTTCTCCACAATCTGTCCTTAGTAGTAGCTCGATTTTTCTTCTTGCGTCACTTCACTACGTATAAGGAGGGAGTATCGTTCTGCTTAATGTTGCCAAGAATAAATCATGCGTTTCAAATTTTAGATAAGGATTAGACCCCCTTGCAATTTCTCCGTCTTATGTGCCAGTGTTAACTGGTACGATGTGTCTCCTACGACTTTAGCACCAGGCGGGATGTGAGCTTTTTGGATCACGTACGCTAATAAAGAATATTTAACGGTCTGTTCTGTCATGCTAGAAAGATCGTCGATTAGAAATTTTTTAAAGTGAATTTGTAAAATAATTGTATTGTCATCGATGTTGTTATGCGTATGGAAATTTTCAAATTAATCGGACGTCTTGAAATTGTTGAAAATGACGCTCAAAGACTTCGATACATAAAAACAAACATATCTACATACGAAGCTGATTAAATCGTGTTAATAAAGGGCACGTGTTAAAATGTTTGGTTTAAATTATTCACTCGACCCTTGAACCCCCATTTCGTAGAAGCAGTGTTTCGAATGGAAAGCGTCGATCGCGTGATTACATGCTTCGGCTTTATACCCTTGAACCGAAGCTATTAAGCGTTAGAATTTCTATCCAATACAAATTTTGTGAAACAAATAAAATAGATAATATTTAATTACTCGTGAAAACAGGGGATTTTCGGTATAAATGCCGGAGGTTTTTTTTATAATATTATATAATAAATATTTAGAAACAATCACACCACGTGAACTGGTCCCGTGATAAGTTCGTATAGAACTTGTGTTAAGCCTTGTTCGCACTAGGCGAGTATTTTAGTCGAGTACCGAGTAATTTAGTGGCTAAACTACTCGCTACTCGCCCGATAAAAATAGAACAAAATGGATTGACTTGACTAAATTATTTACTAACCTATTGGACTAAATTTTTGGTTTCAGACATATTTAACTACTGAATTATTCGGTACTCGACTAAAATACTCGCCTAGTCCGAACAAGGCTTTACAGACACCAGATAAAGGAAACAAATTTAAGATTTTTATTATACACATACATTTAATTAATATAGGTACATCCATAATCCTGGAAAAGACATTTTTATATTTATCATACAAATATCTTCCCTTGCCGGGATTCGAACCCGCGACCCCCTTGTGTAGTGACCATGTCACTTACCACTACACCAGACGGCCGTTAATTGCATTGTTATGAATATAATTTGTACCAGAACAAACAGGTAATTAGTTAACCAAAAGGAAAACGCTATGAAAACGCCGTTGCGACTTTAGGGAAAAAATATGTTCTAATCATTGTTTACTACTTAAATTGTTTTGGGTCAGTTTCCACGAAAAAGATATACAATGACATGTTATTATGTAGTTCGAAATTGATTACTTATTATAAATCGAGTGTTCGGTGACCAATCAGCTTGTCAGACAGCGTGGTACCAGAGTCGCGCGTGTAGTTACTCATGTACGAAAGTTTCAATCCGCGTTTTCATTGATCGATACAAAGTGGACCTTATGTGTACTATCTTTAGTGCTTTCATCGGGTTTTGCATTGGTGTATTTTTTATTAGCGATCGATCGCAGTTTTAACAATTCACAAACTAACCGATGCTATAAGAAAATTAAATTATTGTGTGCAATTTTTAAAATTGAATTGTGAATTTTCCAATTTTTCAATCGTATCGCCTGCCACAGCAACGAAGTACATCTCTATTTCCTGGAACCATTTCGCAGAGTTGCGTTTCGGAAAATTTTCCGAATCCCTCCACAGCGTTTCCCGTGAACTATGACTTGTCCTTCTTCAGACTAGTTTCAAGATTTCTTAATGGTATGTAGCGGCTTGGCTGTGCCCCCGAAATTGGTGATGTCCGTGAGCATCTTAGATGCTCCAGCGTAAATAGGGTCGTCTGAGCCAAATATAAAAAAATCGGTCAAAAATTTATTAGAACAGTTACTGTGAATAATGTTTTGACGTCACAATCTGAACCTTGACTTTCTGTAGATTTTCAAACTGTTGGGTTTATCAAGAATTACCATTTTTATGGATAAAGATAGACTTTTAAGTGTTTTATAACGTGTCCATTAGCTGGAGTAGGTTACAGTGCTATATTAAACATAAGAAAATGTTGCTGAGCTCTTTGTTTGAATAACGTGAGTGTTGATATCTATATCATTGTTTATCGGCCAAGAGTTAAACGGTCCCCTTTATAGTCTTGTTTAGTTACGTGTCTATAACAAAGAGTATTCAAAAATGGATTTAAAAAAATAGCTCTCTAAACACACAAGTAATATAGTAGTCACAAAGACTTATCACATAATTGATTTCGTTACATTGAATGAATCATTCTTCTTGTAATCGTTTTCGTAATATTGTTACATTAATATCTAGTGCATACTGGTTTTTCTACCCTATTGTCCTCTCTCTAGGGACTGAGTCGCTTACCTTTCTGTCTATGTAACTGTGTCGACTTTTGTTTCAGTAACTAAACAGAATTCCTTATAGGTAACTTGCGTCTACAAAACAATCATTGTATTCAATTACGAGCTATTATTTAAATGGAATGTTATTTGCATCGAGCACTAGTTTATTCGTTGAATACACGATTGTTAAGTGGAAAAATTTAAATCGTCGCGAAATAATAACTTTCTCTAGTTTTGTACTTTTGCCAAACGATACAATCTCAGCTTACAAAATATTTACTTCTGGTGTCATAGTGAAAATATTCATTGAATCAGAGCGATTCCTCGGATTCGTTCGAATAACAGTAAAAGCGTTTGGCTGGGTGTCCGAAATTTTTAGAATAGTTCAACATAAGACGTTTCGATTTCGAAGTGTAATAACGCGCGTGCGCAGTCCCGCTGCCCGCGACATACAAAACCGGCCACAAACGCGCGAACCGACTCAGTCTGATATAAAACACTCTAGCTACGCGTACGTTTAGGTTGACACAAACTTCGTGGTATGACTCACACTCTTATCAAACAGTGAATTGTCACGCTGCACCTGAAAGAGAAATTTGTTTTGTGATATACGCGCGCCCTCAGCGGGTAGTTAGTAGTTTTGGACAGTTTTTGTGGAAAGCAGCCTTCATGTCGCAGTTGGTGCCCTACCATCTCCTCAGCGGCGAGCTGCAAGACGACAGTCTGATGTTCGCAACCATGTTCGATTACCAAACAGAAGATTATGCAAAATCGGTGGTGAGTTTCGCGGATTATACAACATCCAAAATCTTGTTGAATATATATAAAAAAACAAAAAAGTTTATACTAGTTTTGTAACAATGTTAACAACTTTCACGATTATTAGCACAATTTCGTTGGCGTAATGAAACATTTATAATTTTAAAAATGTTTGCGTGATTAGCATAATTGTAAATGAACGGCGTCTCTTCTTAATGTTTAAAATAATCATTTGAACACAAATATTAGTTGAGCATTGTCAGAGAAAATTTATAATTTTATTCCTTATTTAATTTTACGTAAATGTTTCCTGTCACTTCACGGTATTAAACATCAGCTCGTTATTGTGCAATAAGGACAGAAGATATGTTAGATTATTAATTAGTTATTGATTTTCAAAGAAAGTTTCCTTATTTATTCGTAGATAGTTTTCTAAGTTAGAGAACTATGCAGATTCAACATTGAATATTTTAGATACGATAAAAAAAAAATTTAATTTATTCCAGTTTCAATAACTAAGTTATAAAGTATTTTATTAACTATAAATAGTGAATGATCTCACGTGTTTAAATAACGTTTTGTTCGAAAGGAATGCTTGAGTACATGAAATATTATTTTGTTAGTTTCTCACAGTACACCGGTAGATGGCGTTAAGCGTTTTACAAAAAGTAAATCGCTCGTAATCAACCGATAAATTACATCAGATTAGAGAGATAGCAGCCGATAAGTATTTTTTTGTCATACGTTTGAATCAGGTCTACTATTGGCAGCTCCAGTATGATATCTGTACTTTTATCCGAATTACGTGCGATGCGTGATGTTATGACGTCACTAATATAATTAATTCTCCGCCTATTCAGCTACTTGTTTTTGCAAATCATTTTTTTTCTTTCAAGTATTTGAAAATAGTGTTCGAGTACCGACCCAGTTACGTGTTGTTATCGTGAATTTCATTAAAATTGCCCAGTCACTGTTAATAACCCCCCGAATTGTATTTCAATAATTTTAGCTGAATATTTGAGTAGGTAAAACTTATTAAATACAATGGTCGAAGTCAAAGATCGAATTTCGTCTGACGACTCGCCCGATTCATCCCACTTCAAAAAAGTTTATTTATAGTGAAATAAATATTGTACTTATGTAGATTTACAACTAAAATATATTTATTGTACAATGCATATAATAAAATTGTTTAACGCAATGCTTAGTTCTTCGAGTTATTGCCAGTACATCCTCATTGTACATTGGTACTAATCGTATATATTAATTGCCTTCACTCAATTTTCGTACATAAGGTAAACCGCTCCCACATAAGCTGCCCTTAAATCTTCAATGTCTCAACGTGATTCGGGATTTGGTAACGTATATTATCAAGCTCTAAAAATGATTTTAAATCATTAAGTCCACTGGTTATTCAAATAATAATAATAAATAATTTGTAAGGAATTGTCACGTTGTCACGTTACTGAGGTTTGGGAATTATCATTACTAGTTCGATTAACGTCACAAACCACAAAACATGTTTGCTTTCAAAGGCGTGTTACTAATACCATGCATGAATGAAAACCTTGGATTTTCCCAGCCGCACTGACATGTGCTCACCACACACGACACTACGCCTACTACTACTAACTTAACTAACTAAACGAAATATAATAAATTCGGTATCAGTAATAACTATATTACGATAATGGAACGTTCTAGAGGCAAAACAAATCTCAAAGGATCTGATAAACGTGTATGTCAGTTGCGTAAGTAACCGGATTTGCCAGGCTGCAGCCGCGGCGCTGTTGGTAACCTTTCCGAGGCGAAAACGTCAAGTCCGGCCGACTTGACCTACATCGTGTGCTTGTGAAATTTCTCCGACCCGACTACTTCCAAGAACGCACGTACATAGGTACGTTTAGGGAATCCCCGCACGCCGCCTCAACAAACGTAACCTCGCCTCTTTACCTGCTTCACGAATTTTTCGCAACAACAATTCTAGTTTAAAACCAAACAATGAATTGATGACGTTGATTTGAATAAGCGGAACAATGCGTAACACATTGTCAGGTAAACTGCGTTTTATTTAAACGTGTACTTTATGCAGCGTCGAATTCAAGTAATGATTGACCTTGTTGACTCTGACAGATGGGGCTTATTGATGCTTATAGACGAGCCACGTCGCCTCGTGTACAATTCAGGCCGGACGCAGGCAATTTGTTTTAATTGTGATCGCGTAATCGCCACAAGATGCCGTTAAGATATTCCCTTGACCCATTGAAGGCGACTAAATATGGATCATAGTAAAATTAATAGTAACGTATTGATTGATAAACTAACTAAACATCGATTAGGGTAACTCTCAGTTCTTGACGATGTTTTCCGAGAATAGTGTGACTCATCGGAGTCTCTTTGCCTACTTGCAAATCGGAAGTTAAACAATTTTCGTACATTCTTAATATATATTCGATGTCTACTAGCACATGCTTATGAAGCGATGCTTTTTGAATAATTACGTCACCTTATACAATTATTTCAATTAAAATTTTATCTGTACAGTTTTTTTTAAAGATGACCTTAGCTGTTTTGATATGTATATTTTCAATGCAGAGATTGCAAATCAATCGAAAATACCCCGACACGTTTTGTTACGTGTCTTATTTTTATCTTCTTGAGATATATTTTCCCTTTTACTCTTTAATACCTTGTCGTCGTCTTGAGTTGCTGTTGTGCAATATAGGTAGAAAAATCACGTCTCGAACACCTGCGTGGTTAAAACGTGACGTCATTTACAAAGAACGCTTCGGCTGCCGTTTGTGAAATTTCTTGTTCCATGTATTTTACTAATGTTCGTGGCCCAAGTAAAACAGCTGTGGTTTATTTATTTACTGTTTTTCTTTTTCTTTTTAACATATTATTAACGATGAAATATTGCTGGGAATTGACGGAAAATTTGCATTAAAAAGAGTTGCTTGGATTAGGTAATTAATTAACTTTTTTATCTATATACATATATAGAAATGAATTGCTGTTCGTTAGTCTCGCTAAAACTCTGGAACGGCTGAACCGATTTGGCTAATTTTGATCTTGAATTATTTGTCGAAGTCCAGAGAAGGTTTAAAAGGTAAATAAATGTGAAAATTCTCCGAATTAAATAAAGTTTAGGTCTTTTATTTATCGATAGAGGCACTACGAAGTCTGCCGGGTCAGCTAGTTTATTATAAAAATATATAGACTTTGTTTTGTATTCACTTCAACCGGTTTTTCTGCGTCTTGTTTCGATTGAATTGGTATGTCCATATTAGAATTAGTAAAGTAATTGCCTATCAAAACGTTTGGCTGTATAAAAAAAACATGCCATAAATCTTTTCAAAATACAACTATGTAATTAATTATAAGTAAACATTTATCTGAACACGAAAATTTGTCAGCAGGGCCGTTTTTTTGTTGTTCTTTTTTTCCAAGGTCTATCATAAAACACTGATCATTAAAGGTAGCCATAGAAAGTAATAAACTTGTTAGTCTTACCCTCGAGTGGCGTCAGTGAAGACAAAAGTAGACAATTGTCTACATGAGATAACCGACGGTCATTCTCGGCAATTACTGTAAAGTGTTTTTCTTTTGTGCCTCCGAATATTTTGAGTGGTCTTCGGATAAAACGTAACATACCTATGCTTTACGACAGTTTAAAAAATAAATAAAAACTTTTAAATTCGCATTTTCATTTATGTTGAATATTATGGTTTTGTGCAGCAGTGCTTCGCTGAATCTAACAGCGGATCGAAAACGCGACTCACTGAGAGTTGGTGGTGTCTTGTATGGGCCAGACGTACTAATAAACGATGATAATAAAATAATTTAATAATTATCATCTTTGTATCGACTACTAGGTTTGTTGCAAATCATTTTGGGATGGGATCAAAGTGTGTTGATTTTAAACTAGAATTATTTGTTATTGACAAAAACTAGACACGTCGTGTATATAAAATGTTTGTGCTGTTCGTCGGAATGATATAATCAAAATTTGTCCATTAATTGCGTGCACTTTATACACTTATAGGCATAATACCATAAGTTTACGATAGGTGCATGCGTGTAATTTAAACATATAGGTTTTTTTTTTCGTTTAGCTATCTATAGTCACAGCACAGGGTAATGTAATTGAAAAGTAATGTTGATAATACCTAACGTCTTTACTAAAGTATGGGAAAGAAATACAAATCACTTGACAGTTTTATTGTTTAGATGGCTGCATGAACTCACGGCCCACCTGGTGTTAAATGTTACCCAGAGCCCATGGACATCAACAACGTAAATGACACTAATATTAGTTATAAATTTTAGTTTTATAATTCAACGGCTGCTTCACAGCAGATATATTATGTAAGGTCGCCTACCCTTGCGATCTAATAAAATACCCGTCACAACAATATCAAATCGTCAATATTTTATTAAACAATAGCTGACCCGGCAGACTTTGTGGTGGCTCAATCGATAAACAAAAGACCTAAACTTTTGTATAAAATAAACTTAAAACAAACAAAAAGAATCCGGCCGACGGACACATAAAAGTAAAAACAAAATTGTTATTTTTATTTAATTCCGAGCATTTTCATATTTATCTACCTTTTAAACCTTCTCTGGACTTCCACAAATAATTCAAGACCAAAATTAGCCAAATCGGTCCAGCCGTTCTAGAGTATTAGTGAGACTAACGAACAGCAATTCATTATATATTTATTCCACATTCGAAAATTTGAAACGTATTTCTCCGGCCTCTTTTCGTGTATCCATCAAATTTGACGGGCCACTTTAACCCCATTTAAAGAGGAGCGGTCACGTAATAAGTTTGTCAGGGCACTTTGTCAGGCGTTGTAAGCTGTCACTGGTAGTAAGTCACTGCGCCCGCGCACGTTTCTCACTCCATAGCTCTACCACCCACGTAGCCTCAAACGACGCCATAAACACCAATATTACACTCCTAATATCAATATTCTCGGATTGCACTTTCACTGGTTAGTTATAAGCCAATAAACGTTTTGTCTCTCTGTGTTAAAAAAAAAGCGAATTGTGTTATTTACGAATAAATCGTCTTGCATAATGATTATATTTATTTTAAGAAGATTAAGAAAAATAAAATCTCTTTTTTTTATTTAAAACCAAAATAGTGAAGCGGGAAAATCATAGATTGCTAAATATATTTGTTAGCTTAATATCCTGCTTAAGCCAACCGACAGAACAGTGAATAAAGCAAATTATCCTCTAATAGCTTCCTGTTTGTTTAAAATGGTTAAAATTAAAAAAAAATTAGAATACCTTCTGTTGTTTTTTGTTTACCATGTCTTGCGTTTCACTGACTTTTTTATTATTTAGCCTTTATTATTTCTCAACCCATTGAAATGCAACCTATAGGTATCAAATGCTCGTCCAAGCTAAATTAAAATACATCACCAAAAATATATTGTAAAAGGACTTTCCAGCCGTCGTGGACACTAACATATATGTATAGGCAAGTATCATAAAGATCTTAATACTTAAACTCTAGTGCGTGACAACAAAAGATTTAGTTTCATATCGTCTATTACATTTTCTCTTTTGTTTTGTCTAGAACATTTTTTTTTCTAAAGATGAAAGTTAAATAATAGAATTCGTCGATTGCCAATAAACAAAGAAAAATGACAAAAAATGGAGAAAAAGGCACGGAACTGTTTTGTCCTTGCCTGTTGTACTGAAAAAATGTAGATAGTGTACTAATTTCTGTGTCTGTTCGACAATTGTCCGAAAATATAATTAAGTCAGATAAATTTATTGTATTGAACCAATGTCGTCACCGCGATTATAACGTAATTCAAAAAGTTGATTCTCTGACATCTACTGAATAAATTGATGTAAGTTTCGCATGTATTCACTGTAAAAATTTAATACCTTATTGTATTTTACAAATAATAAATTTGGAATATTTAAATTTCAGGAAAATTCGTATAAAGTCCTAAGTTGATCTTAGGTAAAAAAAAAAAACTTTCTCCACGCAAATTTTAAGGGATAATTATTGGAAAGTTCTGCATTTGATACTTCGTTGTTTGTACAAAAAAATTATATGAGTGGATAGTTTTGAACGAATCGAGAAATAACGTTTTGAATACAAACTTTTTACCATTTTGGTAATCCAAAATATATTGCATAGATGGGTGGAAGTCTAAAATTTCAACTTTATATTTATACCTATACAAAATCATTATCAAACAGCCATTCAGTGGCAAGTATTTAGTTTAGAGATGATATATCTGTGGGATTTATATTTTTAAACTTTTACTATCATATTTAACGGGAACACTTGAAAATAACAAAGATGACAGATTACAATGAAGTCATAAATTCGTGCCAAATATCCCGCAGACTTCTTACGTTACGACAGAGCGGCATTGTAAATAATTGCTTCTTTAGAAATTACGGAACGGCGGCCCGTTAAAACTGTTAAGATCCCTGTAGGTTGAGCCCGATGTGGGTACAGAATGAGTCATATCTCAGGATCGCCTCGCATTCCGTCGGACATTCTTTCAATACCGATCTCGAACCGATATCGCCTTTTGGAACATTTTCCATTTCATTTTCCTTATATAATTTTCAATCGATATCATAAAACGATTCATAGTTTATTAAACAAAGCCGTTAGCGTATGGCATTGCGAGCTTTAATTTTCTTTGTTCTCAAAACGATAATAATAACGTCGCAATTACAATCATGGAGCTGATATTTACAACAGCTGCATAGTCCTTGTTCCGGTTATGGGCAAGAATCGTGCCTGCAGCCGCTTAGATTGCTGACATTTTCCACGTTTCCGCTTTGGATGCTATATTAATACATGTCCCGCGTAACAAGATTACTGTTTTTTTATAAATCCGTACTCAAGAATATTACGACTATTATAAATGACGTGTAAATCTTAATATCTCCCGAGGATTACAAGATATTTAGCTATAAAACTAGCTAAGCTAAAATTAGCTAAGCTAAGCTAAATATGAAAGCTCACGATATGATATACCTATCTAATTGTGAACGCAATGATGGTGTAATAACTTCCAATCGAAATCTAATAGAACAATACATGGATAGTAAAATTAAATGAGCTCTAATATGATAATGATTTACGTGAGGATTCTTCAGAAATTAAACCGTAGAAAAATATTATTGTGTACACAACAAAGCGATCGCCCACAACATCTTTCTGATAGACGGCACAATAACCGCACTACCCAATACCGAAGCTATTATTTAATGAACCCTCGTCAGATGAAAAGGTCAAATTATTTGAAAAGATTAATCTCGTAATTTATGTGGGCCTAAAGAGTCTCCCAGGATTTCTCGCTTGACGGACTGAGTTATATGACATTGTATTTATGTAACACAATGAAACGTCAGCTTCGTTTTTTTATCAACTCGTTTGGGTTACAAAAACAGTTTTACGTGTTTTTTAATATAATGATTGCTTATTGTTACTATACTCACGTCGTTCACAAAGTATGCTTATAGTAATCAAAATTCACGATTTTTCAGTACGTTATAAATCGTCGAGAATATAATTTGCTCAACACTTTAGCGAGAGTAATGCACTCGTAAATGTTTACGACTCTGACTGCGTTTTAGCTTCAATGTTATTTAAATCATAATTTTTTTCCACTTACATATTTCTTTAATGCACATTTTATATTGAGGTTCAATATCTTTTACGACAGCTCATCTGATCTTAACAACGTGAGCGATGCCTGTAAACCATAAACTTCTGCATTATTAAGTTCCAACATTAACAATTCACGTTCGATCTTTGGATGGTACTTTGAACTATTTGTGATAAAGAAATAATTGCCAACGACCCATCCTAATACGAAATAAATGGAACCTAATGGTCGCTCGTTTGCCGCGATTCTTGGAATTAAATTTTGCATTTAAGCGGCACCTACGCAAATCTTTATTCTTTTTCATGTTACAAAGGTTGGGTTTATTACTTTATCCGCTTCTCTTTGAATATGTGCTGTTCATTCAAATTATATAGCTTCGATTGCACGCAATGTTAAAAATCCAAATGGTAATTAATCATTAAGCATCGTTACTAGGAATAGACAACTGACCGTCATTAGAAATAGGGAATGCCCGAAAAGGATAATTTGGAAAAATACTCTTAACGACTATTTGTTTTGTTGGAATTTCAATCGAATCACATATTATAACAATTCATTTGCCATAATTTTTTCCCTTCAGCTTTTATCATTACCCAACCGTAAATCGTATTTTCCTCAATGTTTCTCTCTTCAGTTTTCGATTCGTTAATTTCATTGCACGCTTTTGCACAATTATGCAGTGGCCTGATGCACTACTTTCGTTTTAATATCTTGCATTCAATTGAAATTCAGCTTAGATTATTACAGCCGCCTTAAATTTCAGCATAGTATCTAAATATATATATATATATATATATTTACTATAGTGTTATGATATTAAATTGTGCACTGACTAGATCAATGTTTATTAAATAACTAGAAATACTAGAAGGTTCGTTTTATTTTATTTTACTCAAAATGAGCTCGAAAGACGTCGCATTGTCAACTACCAGTTGATTTCTAATACAGCTCTTACATAAAACCAGAAGGTAAACCATCGTAATTATTATTTATTATAGTCTTCTTGCCTGGGATATGTCATTTTCCATGATAAAATTATTCTAAATTTCACTTAGATTCAATAATAATTTTTTTTACAAAGTTTCATTTTAATCCGCTCCGCCATTCTTGGGTGATTGATTATAAATTTTCGTATATATGTATTAAATACCAATATTATTAGCATAGATAGAAAAAATATTTTTAGTATCCGCTTGAATATGTCGTATATTTTCACTGTAATTTTAACCGTTTTCTTCAACACACCTAAGTACCAAATTATAAAATTAGTTTTTGTGCGTGTTTGATATTCAATTACTCATTAAATTAGGTATTCTATTTATGTAGCGGGCCGATCGCGTTGAATATTGAATTTCAGCCCGATCGATGCTCCAATTAGGAAGTTACTAAAAAGGTTCTGTTTGCGCTTCATTGTTCTCGTTGGTATCTGGGCTGAGGCCAGTTTCGCAAGCACGGGTCTCCGTTTCCTACTCTTTTTAAGGAGTGGAAAGTTGTCGGTTTTCTGCAATATGTCAAGGTACAGTATTATTGTGAAATTGTGCGTAGGTGTGGTGCATAATACGGGGGTCCGTCTGGCCGGCGGCGGTCGGGTGCCTAGGGGCGGCCGGTGGTGTTTACGATGCACCGGTACGACGGCGCCGAGTGGGGCGTAGGCGTCGACGGGGGGCGTCGCGCCAGGCTTATCAGACGGTAGCGGGGCTGGCGCGCGAGCCTCACTCCATGTTCTACCGCTGGCCGTGCAACTCGCGTTGTGCACGATCACTGACACCGGTTTTAGATAACAAAACCTTTGTCCAGTCGAAGTCATAATATTTACACTGTGCCTTTCTGTGCCGCGTAGTTTCTGAGGGGTTTTCCGACGCAGACAGTCAATTGTCACGCGGCTGTTTTCATTGTGCGCACGCGCGTGTTTTATAAACAAGTTTCGACAAGTCACTAAGTTTTTAATGGTTCATAATTTTGGTGAAGTGCGCTTTGTACGGATTGCAGTTTTGGGATTTTTGTAAGTATCGTCTAACGGTCATGGTTCAATAGAGATGTTCAAAGGTCGTCGATAAATACTAACGATCCGAGTTTGTATTTAAAAGGTCCATAGTCTGATCGAATGATTTTGTTTGTGATTACATCTAATTGCGTCATCGCGTCTATCGAGGGGTACATAGGCCGGTGTTGCGTACGTTAGGAACGTGAACGTACACATTGCAAAGTTCGTGAGGCGTGTTATCAGCGAGTGGTGATCTATCAGGGATGCGTTCGGGGGCGCGCATGTGACGCCGCGACGCCGCGCGCGCATCGTGTCATCGCTCGCGGTCAGTTGAACGAACCCTCCGCCGACCGACGTCAACCTTGCCATAATCGCGATTATTTGCATCGCCATTGTATACGTTGATGCCTCTTGACGTGCCTCTAATTGTCTCTTTCCCTCGTACGATTCGTTTAGTTGATTTCAAACTTTGGGTAGTTAGAAATTATTTAAAAAAAAAAACAGGTTATTGGTTGTTTATTACAATAAATATAGCTACTGCATATTTCTTTTATAGCTCGAGTGTGCTTTAGCGCATACTTGCTGCCACAACTAATAACTTAATTGAGAGTAAATACGTTCTTTACCTTAAGTTTAGGACTATCGCATTTCGGAGAATAATCTTAAACAAATAGTTTCGTATTAGATAAAAGGTAAGGTCGAACCAGAAATTCATGGTTTTCCTTCTAATGTCTTTGGATACCCCGATTGATAAGATAACAATGAAGGCAAAGAACAAATACTGTCGATAGTTTACCTGCCACAAAACTATTGGTATTTCGAGAACGATAATAACACTTAGTTTCGATAAGGCAGAGGGGCCTTACGAAACAATAAATAAACAAAACAGTAAGCTTTGTAGGTACCTTCGAAGTAAATCTGCAAATTGACAAAACTATTTGGGCGATTTCGAAATATCGCTTTTAAAATATGCTTCTGAAAAAAACCCAGTCACGATAAAAACGCACGACTGAATATATTTTGTTCGATTACGTGAATAATTGTTTTCCTGTATGTTAATTCTCAAATAACCTCCTCCTCTTTTATTAAATATAAGTTCTTAATTTATTATTGTATTAAGGCATTTTGTACAATAAACTTGTATTGAAGTACGTGTATCGATTATGGTTACTTTAAAGATATTAACTATTTCGATATATCAGAAAAAAACTGTCGTAAGTCAAAATTTCAATATCGGTTTCAAAGAGCTATCTGTATCTTATTTTAAAATAGTTTGGAAATTAATAAAATTTTAAAAGATTCCAAATGTGATTTTGAACATGTTGCTAAATGAAGTTAATAATATACAGTCTTCTGAAGAATAAAAAATGCAATTGATATCTCACTATTCAGACACTATTATTCTATCAGTCTACTTATGACGACGCTTGCAGCTGAAAGTAGGTATTGTACTTTTTGACGAAGCATGTTGCTGATAACTTTATTTCTGTAATCTGACGAAGCATGTTGCGGATAATAACATGTACTTTTAGGTTAGGAATGTTGTGTTCTTTTTTTTTCATTATTCTATTGTATCGATTTGATCGACTGATGGCTATTTATTTAAAAAGCTCAATACGGTAAACATTTTTGACAAATAAACTGTCTTCCACATTGAAGCAAGTCTTTTCATCAATGCGGGTTTATTCTTTAATCATTTAACATTCCCTCGCATCCGAGACACGAGACGTATACTGTATTATGCAGGCATGCTTTATTTTTATGTAAACTTACTGTAGACATTAACATCCTGTTGTTAAATGCAGAAATCTGAATACAAAGACCCAACGTATAACATTAGAAGGACGTAGGTACTTATCTGTTTCGATGCAAATCGTAAAATGTTTTTAAATGGATCCACAATTTGATAATGATTGGTATGTTTCATTGTTTAAAGGCTTATGTTGTCAATAACTTTAGTAGTGAGTTCAAGATAAGCGTAAATAAAGCATTGTATTTAGGTGCTTATTGCTGATGTTTAATAAGTACATATAATGTTATGATTAAAAAATGTTATGAATTTTGGTGCGGTCTTGATTTTGTAGATTTTATGCTTCTAGATCATTCGAACATGGGTAGATTTTCGGAAGAATAACTTTCGTAATTATGAATCTCTTAAGTTAGATATATTTTTATATTAAGCGATGCAAGATAAACAAAGACGAGTAGTTCTAATGTAGGAAGGAATCCTGGGTCATCGATTTTCCCGGTTAAAGGGAAAGACGCTGCTAAAGAATACCCATAAAATTATTGAGACTAATGGGCACACGTGACTTCTAAGGCCAATGGAGGCCTAAGGAATTTGGCCAATTATCTTATTCGGTTTCAACGAATTGTAGACACTACTTTGTGAACTACTTTGACGGTTTCTTTTCGTGCTTTTTTATTATGATTCTTTTATTACCGAAATATCGAATAGTTTACAATTTTCGTGGTCACGGACATCACCCGTAGAAGGTATGGCTTTGATGGAAACCAGTATAAATTGTTCTATCTTAGATGAATGTATAAGTATTACTTACAGCTGCGCGACAAACATTTTCGCGGTTGTAAATGTATTTTTGGTTTCAGAGTATTGTAAGTTAAAGATTGAGATAATTATTAGCGGCCCATTTCGTATCTGTAGTCCAGATATACGGGCCAAGAAAATGACGGGCACAATAATAATACTATTTAGAAAATAAAATTATTATTTATTTACGTGCGAGTGTATTACAATTACTTATTAACATAGTGGTATTTCATTATTATCATGAGCACTTCTTGTGTTGAATTAAGTGAGTGAAAAATATAATATTATTCCATAATTTTTGAACGATGTATATATATATGTCTCAACGCTGAAATTGTTATTTTATGTAAAAGTTTAAAATTTTTCGAAAATATTCTCACGCTCTCGTGAGCATAAGAAAGCTATGTAATAAATAAAACAGAAAAATACATTTCAATGAAGATAATAAGTCATGTGTGACCTACACAGTGCGTATACATGTTGGATTCGATCCAAAATACACAAAAAGTCTACGCACTCTCACTCAATATTATTTAACGTTCTACTCGAGTTGATGCGATGAAGTTTTGACGTACTTACGTAAATAACAAAGGGTATGTAGCCGTTCCTTTTCAAGACGGTTTTTCGTCTTAAATCATTGCCTTGAAGCGCTGTTTAATCGCGAATTTAAATGAGTTTTGTGCTCAATCACAATCTGCTTTAAGGTTGAAAATCGCATATATGACAGTACGCCCGGAGTTTTATTAATCCTGAAGTTTTTTTTATTGATTTAATCGCATTCCACGAATAAAGTAAAATTTTGTAAGACTCAAAACGATAGTCCGACAACGCACAGACGGTATGTAATAAGACAGCGATTTAATAAAAAAAAAGCACTATCCCAAAATTTCATCAACGCAAATGGAAAATAAATAACACATGAGAACATTTAAACGGAGCTTATTTAAAACGTTATTAAGTAGAAAATTGATTTTGAAACATTTCGCGATAAGTGTTTGAATAAGTATTCGTGGAAATATGATAAGCCGTGCGCCGTTGTAGGTACGCGGGCGTTATCTGTCCCAGATAACGTGGGACCGCCCGGTGTCCTGTTCGGGATAAGCCGGTCAAAAGGACAATATCATATGCGAAACAATTTTACACGGTTATAGGCTGTATGGCTAGGAAGGTACTTATGTGGCATATACGTCAAACGATTTCTATATCTCATCTTTCATTCGTAGTATTGGTTACCTTATTTACTTTCCTAATTAATGTCCCCTTCTCGTAAGTTCTACCATGATGACGAGTCGTGACCAGCTGTAAGCTCACGTACCGCAGTCACGCCTAACATTATCTATCTCTAACACTACCAAACGAACTAATCGTATATTTGAGGTCTGGCAACAGGTGTAAAGTATTCGAATTATCCGAAATTATGTAAAAGTCGCGATATTGAACAGTAAAAGTAGTTTTAATTGTTTAATACCATATAACAAGATGAACCCACAAGAGACCTGGAATATTCTATTCCATAATAAGATTATCCAAACTTTCGCAAGTACTGCATTTGCCTCCAACAATCATGAAACAAAGCGTGTTGACATTAACATGATGGGCGTACTTTATCTCTGTGGTACTAGGCGGTGCCAGGGCCGCAATGAACAGGGCCTTTCCGTGTTCGAGCGATAAACTGAAATGCTTTCGACTGCGCTCGCGCTACCGAGGTCATCAGAATGATTACCCGAAATTTCACATTTACCCGTTATTAAAAAAATCAAGTTTTAAATATGAGAAATCGTGTGCGGACGCGACACGAGCCCTAAAGTTGAATTACGAATTGACCGAATCCATAAACCGCAGACGCCAGCGTTGTCCAATTGAGCGGATCGTTCTTGTTAATGTGCTCAAATTGTATTGTCGACAATGTAATTTTGTAACGATCATAATTATTTAATTACGTGAACATTTCGAAATGTTCAGTCTGAATAACTTTAATAAAACCCTATCGGCTATTGTGGGGCACGGATATATGAAATTGTCCTTTGTTAAAAGAAAAAGAAGTATTTGTTAGCCCGGAAAGGAAGACGAGTGTTGTTCAAAAGAAATTAGCATAAGTACCGCCAAACACAGCGGCCGTTGAGACAATGGCTTTGTCCATCTATCGTGTTGCGCGTTCCGGGCGGTAATTGTTAAATTTTTAAGCATCTACTCTCCTCCTCCAGTTATACTCTTCATGTCTGAGGGTCGTGACTGTCTCCATTCAGTTTTAATCGTCTACAATGTTTTTTTGAAGTTGATTATTACAATTTCTATGTGTCTTTATCTTGTTTATGTGTAAACGAAGTAAACTTCAAATTGACACATGAAGCGCCTGCAACTCAGGTACATTAGACATGTTCTATTTTTTTGTTAGAACGACTTTAGGCCCTGTGATCATTTTCAAACTCGGGTAATGTCTATGTGGGCGACATAATTAAAAACACTGAATAAACAAGCGTTAACCAAGACGAGTGGGCGTCGAACTTTAGACCTTGACGGCTCAATGGTAAATCATAAATACATTGTTGCAAATAATATTTCGATTATTTGAAAATGTTCATAATATTTTGATATAATGACAATGCTAAATGTGTTGTTTTTATATAGATGACGCTTTCAATTATCATTCGTTCAAAATAAATCGTCATAAGAGCACTAAATCTTATAATGTAAAGTAAGACGATAATGTATTTATACATACTTTTTCAATTTACAGTATTATACTCTTTGTTTTACTCGCGTTATGCAGCTGCTGTCTTATCGTTGCGGAACAATAAGTACCGATTTAATAAACTTCGCCATACAGATAACCGTTATGCTCCTATTGCGATCAATCTTAATTGGTTCCGATTCGATTCTAAAATTTAATACAAACACGTTTGGTTCGAGGAAAAAGAAATCGAACTCGAGGTAATAATTCAAGGTTATTATGTTCAGATGTAGATTTAATACAAGCGGCTAAAATACCAGGTAAAAAGTTTGGTTGCGCATTTTTAAAACATAAAGCGTTGTTTTTTTTTTTTTTGTTGAACTCTGCGGTTGGCATCGGCGCCGCGCGGTATGCTCGCCATTTCCGGACGATATCCGGTCCACGATTCGGCGCCATACAATAATGTCTATAGATAAACCTTATCTTAAAGCAATATTCGACAAGTTGCTATCTCGCTAGTCTTTATCAATATTTTTATGTGCATTCATTAAATTGAACATTAATAAAGATTATAATTTATTATTTTAACTTAAGAACTAACCAATTAGTTTAAAAAATATTATATTCTGTTATCATTCAAAACAAAGAAATAAGTAGGTCATATTTCAATACACTTTCTTCGCTAGGCGGAGGAACCTTTTAAATAATTCAGTAGCGAAATTTTCTCCAATGTCGCACGCTGAATCATAGTTGGAATGAATCATTCAACGTAATCGAGTTTTTGAATTGAGCCGACTACGAATGTAAATACGCGATTGTAGTGACCCGCGGTGGAGAGCGACTCGCGGTGACTCACGCGGGTTTTCCGAGAAACGACGAATGGTAATATAGTTTTCGTGAAAATGAAGGTCGGCTCCGGTCACAAGCCGCCTTCTCAACATTATTATGAAAAACGATTTTCATTATTAATGTTTTCCGTGAAAACATACAAAAACGGGGTGACTTTCTTGGAAAATTTAAGCCCTAAACGATATCAGGGTGAGTGTAGTAGAAAGCGACAGTCGCATCGATCGATGGATTTGGCATGTTTTAAAAACGGTTTCACTGTCATGAATTTTTAAGTTCACTTTTGCGTGAACCGCTTGGGTCGGTTTATATGCAGGCGGTGCGATGTTTTCATGCAGTAAGTAAGCTGTAGTGAAGGGACGCTGGCTCGGTGCCAAGCTTCGATTTGTTTTATTAGGTATTCGTTTAGTGACGGTCAATGTCGCGACGGCGCAGAGAACGGCGCCATGCGATGCATGCATGCTGCCCCCAATACTTTTTGCATTTTTAATTGCACTCATTATTTATGAACATGTGTGCCGGTGGTGCGATACTTTTATAAAACGTAATTTAATTCAACGTCTCGATGAATGCAGGCTTCAAATATTTCAAATTGTAAAAGTCTGTATAAAACAAATGTTACGTGCGAGACAACAGTGATTGTCTTGCATTTCAAGGGTATAGTTCTTGTGAAGGTTTTTATCTCACCTTCACAGTAACTTCTATTTAACTTCCCTTTATAATGTAATAACTATGAAATAAACCAACAACAAACGGACCTTTATGATGCTAGAAACCGTTCAAGGAATTTTTGAAGTGTACGCAGGCCACATTAGTGCCTGTAATTAGCGTTACGTTAATGAGCTCCCAGACAACCGACAAGATACAGAACGACCATCGTTCAAACACAACGCCACTGTAAAATTATAATTTAGTATTGATGGTGCTATGTTGATTGGACTGTTTTAAGGGGCCCTTTTTATGTCGTGTGAATAAACTCCGTATTTCAAAGGAATTTAGGTTAGTATTTGAGTAAATTCTTACTGAGAAATATTGACCTATGTGGGTAGATTGAACTGGAAAGGAATTTTACACTACTCTATTTGTGACTTATGAGGGGTATGTTGATTTGATTTTGAACGCCTAGTAACTAACTAGTTAAGCCAAATTATCTATTTTATGACTACTTAGTTAACAGTGATTATCAATCCCAATAAGCATACATATTTTATTTTTAAAATCTTATAAAAGCCTTATTGACATGACTGTTATAGATTCACTTCTTCAAAAAAATCAATAAAAATATGTTTTTCACATGGAAAGAAAAAATTCATTTATATCGATCGCTTAGTAACGAAATTGGTTTTATAGTGACATCGGGGTGGGAATAACTCAGGTATTGGCTCACGAGGCGTCCACGTGCGCACACCCAACATAATACAAGACGCGATGCGCATTATGATACAAAAAACAAGTACACAAGCTTCTATTACGCACATTTTGTAGTATCGCAAAAAGATTGTATAAACTTCGAGAATTTGTCAATTTAATAACATTATTCATTTGTCGGTTGCTTCAATATATACAAATACAGTGTGCAAGTCTCTTATAGATACACTAATAAACTAATAAACATGAATGCCAGAAAAATACACGCACGAGACGAGAAAAAAATCACCAATACTCTCACTGCATGAACCTGCACATTCAGTAAAGTCTTCTGTGTATTAAAAGGTTTGTTAATGACGGTAATTTATTGAAACATATCGCCTTTTCGCACTAAAAGTGTACGATTACCAAAAATATTCGTGATTGAGTTAATATGTGTAAATGTTTGGTATGTATCATCAGTACTTTTCTCATAAATACTGTCAAAAGAGCGTAGTTTAATTATTTTTTTTTTAGTTTACCTATGTTTTGACTACTATTAACAATATTAATACATAATTTTATCTTACTTTAAAAGACACATAATGTATATAAGTGGTAAAAAAAAATGTTGCAAATATGATTAATATTAAAAGTATTACATGTTAAACCTTTAAAACACTCTCATGTAAAATTAGTAAGTTTTGAGATTATATTATAGTTTTAATGCGAGATATGACGCAGTTGTAGGTATGTTTATGAAGAGGTCAAATCGCAAACAACTACCTAAAGGGACATTCAACTGATCCCAAAGAGTTTTGTCAATATTACCATTGTGTCCGATAAGACTTGTAGAATAATAAATAGGAAGTTATCCTTGGAAGGATTGGAGCAACTGATAGGGGTTAACGGCACAGCCGTACAGTGTCAAAGAACTTTAAAAATTTCATCATAGTTTTCCCGCGCTGTCATTGGATGTTTTTTTTTTATTGGCGTTTCGTTTCGCCAAATTGTGTAATATACTCGTATTGTTCTTCGTATGCGTTACGATTGCTTGTTATTTTTTTTTTTTGTTTTCAATCTAGAATTTTCTGGATTATAGTACTTGCAATATTATTATTAGTTTTAGGAATCGGGATATGAGCAAAAATTTGAATACTTAGTTTAAAGTTGATTTGTTCAGTGATGCAAGCGTTCCTAACGTTCTCGGAAAGTCGAGCGGGATTCTTATTAGAAGCTCAGTAAAGCGGTGACGCGTTGTCCTGGAACACACGGGAATACACGGTATGACTTAGTGTGGCGTTTAAATTATACGCCAGTATAAAATGGTACGTATTTTGGTTGTTCAACGCGCGTTAATTTGGTTTTTTTTATTATTTTTTATTTTTTTTTTATTGCCCTTGTAGGCAGACGAGCGTACGGCCCACCTGATGGTGAGTGGTTACCGTCGCCCATCATGGATTTCAGCAATGCCAGGGGCAGACCCAAGCCGCTGCCTACCAAATTGTAATTAAATTGCGAGTGTGCACATTTTACTACAACGATCACAGGTTCCCTCAAAGGTACCGAGAGAAGGTGAAGTCTTATTTCAACAATAAACAAGAAACAAAAACAAATGTTGCATATCGATGCAGTGTAAAATGAATTTCATAGCCCCGTAACCTAATCGAAAGAAAACGTAAATTGAAAAAAAAAAACAAGTGCTAAGAGTGAAGTAAACCAATTATGCACAGCATCCATGTGACTTTCTTTTCAAATTCGAAACTATTTACATAAAAAAACGAGTAATTCGTCTTATTATCCTGTCGTATCTACAAATCTTGCGATTAGCATTCTCTGTGCGATCCATGTCGGATAATAAAGTCTGTATGTGTATATTTATAAATCGTTGATACAGTATAGACCATTAGAAGATACTTACAGCGAACGTACGTAGGCGAACACACGTGCGGATAACGGTTTGCCTTATCGGCGATACTTGTTTGTACTACCGAGAGTACGAAATGAAATAAATATATGTAGGTACGCGAAAATAGAGGTGAACGCACCTATGCGAGGTAATGCGAACTGAAAAACATTTCAAGCAATGTGTAATAATCAACTGACTCCAATACCCAGTCGAAACGTTCCGAGCGGTGAGGAATACAAATTTTCATTGTTATTATATGGGCTCATTTGAGTTTTTTGCACAATCTCAGTAATATTGTGTAAAGCCTCCTGTTAACAGTGACGTCACGCGTAATCTTGTTACACTATGAAAGATTCACGAAGAGTGTCCGTCGTCTGTGGTCGCTACATGAGGCAATACGTCAGAACTAGATATAGTGGTGATCTCATTATGAGCACGGTGCGATAACAGCGCTGTACTACAACTCCTCTGTACGATCGAGGGCTTCGATTTAATGTACTGCAAATGTAATGCACTTAGCGGCTTAATAGGTTATATGCGCTGAAAATTATTCTAGTTGAATTCGCTCTCGGATTGCTATACTCTATGGAATATATTAAATTTTGTCGATTGCTTAGCAGACTAGGAGAAAGGTAGCTTGGTAAATCATTTGCCTAATTAGTACATACGGTTAGGTAAAAAAAAAACTACCATAGACAAAATTATCAGCGTTTTAATCTAGAACTAACGAGAAAGAATGCGGGGGATAATACACAAAGTGTCGGTTAATTGTTAGGTAAAGCACCGTGACCAATTAACTTCGTCCATGTTGACTCGACGCGCGCGCATTTGAGACGAATTTCATTTAAGCAATTGTAGTAATTGACCGGCTACATCGCCATCCGGAGGTGATGTCGCGCCGTTGTCCTCTGCGCCCCTCCCTATTCGGCAAACCCCTTTTGAAAGCAAATTAAGTTTTTAATTCTTTTGAAGCATTGTGAATGGTAAAAAAAAAACAAATGTTTTGTGAAATTTCGAACAATTGCCCCAATCTCAATCTACAATGATGCGAATTACTGTAATGCCAGGAGTTCACTTATTACTATTTTTGGCTGTAAAATCTTACTTGTTAAAGTCATTCGATTTACTAAATAAGGTAGTATAAGAGCGTCTGGGCCGCAATGAGCATCGCCCACAGATCGGCGGCGCGTCCTTGTCGCAAGGACCGGCCAAGCCTCCCGCCCACTACGACACTCACAAAATATATACTGATCATATTCGTCTTGTCATAAATCGCGCCAAACACAAGGTATCCTTATGGATGTTTCTCATTTTCCTCAAGTATTTGTTCTGAAGCCAATGTGTAACATGTACGTAGTTCAGTATTACCGCACATAATGTTTTTGCCGTTTCCTATGGACGGATTCTGCTTTGTTGTCAGAATGAAGCCATTACCTCAGATACTAACGGGCACGGCGTGCGATGCGAAATGATGCGAAATATTTCCGGAGTTAGAGTAGTATTCTATTAATAAATGATTCGACGTCGCTCGTGGGCGAAGATTTCGGGCGAGAGAGCGCGGGCGCGGCGCGGCAGTATCCGCCGCGGCCGCCCGCCGTACGCGCGCGCGCAACGAACGAACGACCCGCACACCCGCACACGCGATACTTTACGTGAACTATCGCGAGTTACGACCGACGATCCGCCCTACACCGCATACCTCCTCACACCGACCCTAATAAACATAAATATTCGATACAAACCGAAGACGAACACGGTGAACCGACTCAACGAATACAGTACCCATTGCACTTTGCGAGGGCGGAATACAACGAACAAATCGACTAACAAATTCGAACCGCACGAAGGTGTCGCGCCGCAAAAAGCGCAACACAATAGAGCAAGCGTCTAATTATAAACGTGGTTGAGTTAATATCGCCGATATGCAGAATATCGATCCTTTGGAGATCGCGAACATCCTCGCTACCGAGCTCTGGTGTCAGCAGGTATGCATCACCATGCTAACCGATCGAGTGATACAACACCTGCACAGCACTATCTCTCATTAAACTCTTACTAGTTCGAACGTGATCATTCGATTCAAGCAGACGTCGCGACGCCCGAGACGCCAGACGAATCTATTCGGGTTGCTCCTAATACTTTGCAAGAAGCGATAACAATTAATCTCTAGTTTATTATCACTGTCGAATTTAATTTGCACCGTAACACAGAGTTATTGGAACGTTAGCGTAGATATAATTTTGTCTGCGTAAAGTTGCCAGAGGTGACAGATTTATGAGTGCGCTTTCATCGCACGTGGCTTCAACGTACTCGAACTGAAAAAAATGTGCTTAAACCAAATTATATCTGTTACAAAACCATCCCACCTGTAACCGAAAAATTATACAAGATGTATATATAAAATAAATGGAATAAATAAACGATTAACGATTGTATATAGGTATCGTTAAATGTTTACTGAATTATAAATAAATATTATGCTGATAAACGAAGACCGGAATGTGGAAGGAGTAAAATAATAACATTGTGAAACATTTCACAAATAAGTTGTGTGCAATTTTGCAACGATATTTTATTTTTCGACGGATTTTAATTTTGCATTGACTGGTTTAATCGATGTTTTCGTATTCATATCTGGTGTATATAACCTTCATTAGATTGCTGTTGGAAAAAATCAAATTTGCTGTTGGAAAAAAATATCAATAGCTTCAAAATTTAATCATACTAGAATAGAATACAGTTAAAAAAGTCAGTGTTAGTGTTGAAAATATCTGACCTATTTTAAAGTATTTTTTTTTTACTAAGGTGTTGTGTTATTTTTGTTTTCAGTTGGCAAACCTCGAAGGACTCCAGTCAGGAGTCCCGACCCGCACGACGGCGACCATCACCCCCACTCAGTTGCGGAACTTCGAGCAGACGTACATCGAGTTGACCAACTGCCGAAGCGAACCAACCACTCACGTCGGCTTCGTACCACCTTCAGTCACGCACGCCAACAATTACGGTGAGTACATAGATATAATTCATTGTAATTTCTTTTTTATTTGTCGTTTCAATCACTCTTGTCAGAGCGGTCGTGGTCGTCATTCGGTATCATTGCTGTGGGCAGATTTTATGCGCGATACTCACGAGCAACCGCCACTTGTTAGTTAGTCGCCATTTGTTAGTCGTCGTGGACTAACGGATAAGACGTCCGGTGCATTCGTGTTGAGCGATGCACCGATGTTCGAACCTCAGGCGGGTACCAATTTTTCAAATGAAATACGTACTTAAGAAATCTTCAGGATTGACTTCCAACGTGAAGGAATAAGTAAGGAAGTCTTGTGAGTCCCCACGGGTAGGTAACACCACCCCGCCTATTTCTGCCGTGAAGCAGTAATGCGTTTCGGTTTGAAGGGTGGGCCAGCCGTTGTAATTATACTTGAGACCTTAGAACTTATATCTCAAGGTGGGTGGCGCATTTACGTTGTGGATTTCTGTGGGCTCCAGTAAGCACTTAACACCAGGTGGGCTGTGAGTTCGTCCACCCATCTAAGCAATAAACAAAAAAGAATAAAAAAAGTAAATATCAAAATACTGTATATATTTCTAATAATATTTTGTAAATCAATGGAATTGTTTGATAAATTACAGGTATTCTTAATTCGGTGGGATACTGTGATTCGGGCCCGACGACCGCGCTGCACGTGTCGCCGGGCCCGCTCTCCGCTAGCGGCGACAGCAGCAGCAGCCCTGGTCTCCCGGCGCCGAAACGACGCAACATGGGCGGTCGTAGACCGAACAAAGCACCGCAGGAACTATCGCCCGAAGAGGAAGAACGAAGAAAGATACGCCGCGAAAGGAACAAGATGGCGGCCGCGCGGTGTCGCAAACGCAGACTCGATCACACTAACGAACTGCAAGACGAGACCGATAGATTGGAGCAAAAGAGACAGTCGCTCCAAGAGGAAATAAGAAAGTTAAACGCGGACCGGGAGCACCTTCAAACGATATTGCAGAACCATATGATAACGTGCCGGCTCAGCGACCGCTCTTCGAGTCCGCCGGACGTGAAGCCCCTCCAGGAAGTTTACACGTATCCGGACCCGGAGGACGGAGTTCGAGTCAAAACCGAAGTCATAGACCCCACAGTCGACCCAGTAATGCTGGGGTTGGATAACATTTTCACAACACCGTCGACCGAAAAAAGGTAATTTGCAATTTACTTATAACTAAGATTTTATCAGTATTCTTCTCAGTCGCATGCGCTCTTGGCAGAGTGGTCGTGGTCATCATTTCGGGTCGTACTCGCGTACCGCAGCCCTTCTTGTGCACTCGTTAACGGGTTCATTTTAATCAGTATAACGTCTACCAAATCATTGGGTGCCTACTCATATTGTACAGTTTTTTTTAACATAAAAGCAACTTATTACAAATATGTAATTTAAGTCTTGGACGCCATTCGTTACCTTATCGATCCCCCACTTGGAGGCCTTTTGTAAGTCTTCACTGCATCTTATTGGGGCTGCCTGGATAGTTTAGGGTACCACCATGATTTTGCTGTTTCAGCGATTATGAACTGAATGTGATAAGCAGAGGCACTTAAACTCCAAAATTCAATGAGCTTTATCGGCCACTAAAATTCTCTGTCTGAAAAGAAGGAATTTGCCGAGCAAGGTTTTTTCCAAAGTGCGTGATTTTCTAGAAAGTGCAACATTGAATTAGTGGACGGGGTATCTTGAATCTCCATACCATGACTCCGAAAATTAAATCTCAAATAACGAACGCATTCATGAAAAACTTATATTTAGAGGTTCGACGAAGTTTATCAAACGATTCCTTCCAGAAGTTTTTTTTTATCCATCTTCAAAGTCTGTCCAGTCTAGAAGCATACAGGCTCTTGTATAATTTCGAATTTATATTTTTTTCGCAGAGTTTCGGATTAATGTGGCCATTAATCATTGTATTTATCATGAGTATATTTCGTTCAGCACTTCCTGTGTTGTTTATTTATTGCGTCTTCTCCTCCAGTGACTGCCAACATGTTCTGACTATTGTTTACGCTCATCTTATACTATTCATGAATATATTTGACCCAAGTAGGAGCAATTTTCTTTAGAGCATCAACAAATTGAGGATTTCACATACACATACGGACCCGCTAGTTTTCATAGTAAATATCAAAACTAAAGATCTTAATGACACAGTCAAGTGTACATTGTTAATGACATGGGCGACATTTGTGTTTGCTCGTCTGCAGTATGTGTACGTATTATAATAAAAAAGGCATATTTATTACTGCAAGCCGTCAAAAGCGGTTCAGACATGTTAATTAAATAGTTGATAAAAGTTTTCAAAACAAAAAAAGTAGGTATCTAGCAGAACAATAGACGTTTTTCCTGTTTCTGTATTTGTAACTATGTGCAAAATAAATGTTGTTAAACAGAAGTTTTGTCGGAAACAACAAAACAAAATTACTTGTAAAATAATAATTCAATTAATATTTTAAACATTCGTTTTTAGTGATAACCTGAGACTTTAATAAGAATAGTACATTTTTAAATCATACTAAACGTTTGTTTTCTCTTTTTTTTTTCTCAGGATAATGCTGTCTTCGGCCAACCCTGGCGTGGTGACGAGTGGGGATACGGTCACGTTGGATACCCCGCCCGCTATTTCTCGACCCAATAGGCCTAATTCACTACAAGTACCGCTCAGTCTCACACCTGCACAGGTAAATGACGTAACTTAATATTTTATTTATTCGAAATGCATAGACGAAATGATTATAATAATATTATCTATCGGCTATTAATAGCGCGGTAGGCAGACTAAAGAGGATATTGATAGATCGTCTATTATATTACATATGTTAGGGACACAATAGAGCAAATTCTTACCCAATCCTGTGGACCGAATGGTAAACAATCGACATCGCCCTAAATGCGTCATTACGGATCCTTCCGATCCACTAGCGGTGCTTTTAGGTACCTCAAGCACCGGTCACCGTCCTAGCCGAACCCGTCGCTTGCGACGAAGGGCTCGACAAGTAAATTAACCCACAGACACAGCCCACTGAGTTTCTCGCCGGATCTTAGTGGGTCGCGTTTCCGATTCGTTGGTAGATTCTGCGAAGCACTGCTCTTGCTAGGGTCAGTGTTAGCAACACTCCGGTTTGAGCCCTGTGAGCTCAGCTACACGTTAAGGTGAGGGTGAAATAGCTTCTCAAGGCTTGTCAACCTTAGCATAGGTACGAAAAAAAAAACGAGCTCATCATAATATCTTTGGCTTTATTCGCAATTTAGACACGGATTATTTGTAAAGAGGGGATACATTTCGTTAAAAGAATATGATAAAATATCAGCCCGTTATGTGAGCAAATTTAACGAGGCCTTCCTTTACAGATACACAACAACAAAGTACTCGGGAACAGCAAAATAGCCGGCATCGAGATCAGCACGCCTAGCAACGGCATGTTTAACTACGAAAGCCTCATGGACGGGGGCACGGGGTTGACCCCAGTGCTTCCCCACCCGCTAGGACACGCGCACGCGTACGTGGTCCCCCCGCGCCCCGCCCCGCCCGGCGCCGCCGACCCCCCCGAGCTGGTGTCGCTGTGACCCCCGACCCGGCTTATCGAACTCTAGAGGACGTCCTCGCTCATCGCGTGCTTTGTGTTTCTGACTAGGGCGGCGCACGCGTCGACCCGCGACCCGTGTACCGAAGCGAATATAGTATATATATATATTTTTTATATGAAGAAGTTGTATCGCTGCAGTAGTAATTGTAATAATAATTGTGATGTCGATAATAAAACAGAGTTTTATTTGAAGCGTTTCAGGGATGCGTTTTCGTGTTGTGCTAGTCCGGCGAGGCTGGATTCGTTCGGTGCGTTTATTTATATAAGTCAGTAAGGATCTCTGTTACTGTTGAATTTCTCGGCACAGTTTTATCGTTTTGTCCTCGAAATGTCTCGTCATAATAAAAACCTCGTGCCATTACCGTTTCTGCAGTCAGAATTTTATTCAATTATATACATAAATACATACGTGTAGTTAACCGAACTAACAGCAATATTACTTAAAGATTATATTGATAATATATTGATTGTAAGTTAGCTCAATGTTGATGTGTAATGTTTTACCGTTCCATTGGATAAGGTATTGGTATAGTAACGTTATATTATAATGTTAAACCTTTGTGATACGTCCAGTGTTCGTGTCGCGGCCCAATATCCGCGGCCTCGCTCCCTACATACTACTCATGCCATTACTCATTACATTTATAATAATTATGTATACTGTACATGCCTTAATAATGAACTGCATTGGAAACAAATATGTATTAACAATCATAATAGTATTAATTAAATGACAAGAAAATTGTGGAAAAAAAAACGTAGGAAGAAAAAAAAATTTACACAATTTTGGCATGAGACTAGATTATATGATTATTGGTGATGACCACTGGAATATAATTAGTTTTAGGGCGTTAGCTTAAGATCACTTAACATTTTAATTGTAATATGCATAACTTAGACCAAATTATTATTTTATGTGCTTTATTATAGTTTAAATTAAAATCTAAGCCAAATATTGATTTTATGTCGTTAGTTTTTAGTTTTAGCCATTTCCTTTAAAGTATTATTGCGTTGGCGGCAAAGATGGCGGAAAGTATTTATTTTGTATAATATGAGACAAAACGCTGATCATTTAAAAAAAGAATGTACAGTGCAATAATTAATATTATTATTTACCTAGGCAATTTACCCGTGGTTTTATAAATTTTAAGTATATTTATAAATTTAAAACTCAATTATTAAAGTATTTTTATGCATAATATGAACATTGTAGTTGATAAATAAATTATGAGATGTAATTTTTTTCTAGAACATTTTTTGATAAAGCAATCTTAGTGTAACTTTTTGTATTTTTTCAAGAAAAATTAGCAAAGCATTTTTGAAAATATAATTGAATTTGAAAGCGAGAAGTAGTGAAATAAAAGTATATATTATATATAAAGGGAAATATAAAATGTTTACACACACCTTATTTTTTGGGTTTCATTTTATACCTACCTATACAAGCTTGCTATGTAGGAAGACTGAGGTGTTAGTGGCAACTCACTTACGTGGGTTAATAAAGTGCTTACGAATTTTTCTCTTAATATACAGATATGAAAAGAATAATATTTCGAGCACGCTGATGCAGCTACAACCCAAACATAGACCGAAAACGCCTCCGAGATTAGCTGAAAAAAAAAAGCGTTTTAGTAGACAAAACAAACTTTACAAGCAATTTAATTTTTTTTTACGTGCTTGCGTTCTTATACTTGGAACAAGTGGAATCTAAATATTTAGAGCCATATATCTTATCTCCAAGTACCACGTATCAATATTTATGAAGATAAACTGGAGCACACAATGCTCACAACCATGACGCATGCCGAAGCTGGTTAGCTAGCTGGCTTCCTAGAAGTTACAGCACCTTTGTTATAGTAAGTGCTGAGAAAATAAAGTATATCCTGCAAATACTTGTCATTATCATTTATATTCTATTATATTTTATTTCTTAATCGTGGAAGTCATTTGGCAACGCCTATTAGGGATTTCCGTACAAAGTTGGTAGCTGCCACGTCAGATTGGACTCTGCCTGGAGGGACAGATCAATCGCTTAAAGCAGGGCTGTCCAAGGAAATTCACCCAATAATACCTACTAAAACTAAACTTCACTTTTAAATGATGTCATGGGAATGGAATGTTACAAGAATAAAGATAAATTATAAGAAATATTGATTATATATTTTGACAAAGAATTCTATTCTATTATACAAACTATGTATATTTAAAATTATTTTAGGATTAAAACATGTGTCGCGGGTCTTATGACAACAAGCCACGTGCCATTGTCTGGACAGCCCTGGGCTTAGAGTACAGCGGGTGTATCATTGCGTATGTCGCGACCACTACACGTAATAAAAGAAAAGTAAGTACACACGCGATATTATAATTAATAAATATTACACTCACAGACGAGGCTGATCAAAGGCACGACGGTTTCTTGCTTCTGTTTCACGTATACGGAGTTTGGAAAAATGAAACGCATGATTGATGTACTACGCTTGAAGGTTACATCTGCACTGTTAAATGATTGACCGATTACTAAGTTTTTTTTAAATGTAGTATTACTGGTGGCCTGAAGCCCTTTCCAGCTTCGTCAGGACAGGCGGGCGAGCAAAAGGCACGTAAATTGTAGACATGCTTAGGGTTATCTGGGGTAAAACGGGAATTCAGTAACTGCATTGTTAGAATACAGGTTGCTATTCTTTTTTTTTATTGCTTAGATGGGTGGACGAGCTCACAGCTCACCTGGTGTTAAGTGGTTACTGGAGCCCTTAGACATCTACAACGTAAATGCGCCACCTACTTTGTGATATAAGTTCTAAGGTCTCAGTACAGTTAGAACGGCTGCCCCACCCTTCAAACCGAAACGCATTATTGCTTCACGGCAGAGATAGGCAGGGTGGTGTTACCTACCCGCGCGGACTCACAAGAGGTCCTACCACCAGTAAAAAGCTAGCTAGCAGCTATTTTAATGCTACGCGACTTCGACTTCATATGTCACTAAGCATTCTTGCACTACATTTACATGAAAACCATTGAAGTATAATAACTAAATGTAACTACTGTACTGTAATGTACTTTCTAGCTACGAGAAAAAATATTACAGTCTGAGATTTGAGGTCTCAGTATTCAGCATCTCAGAAAATCTGATTAGCCAGGCGCAAATTACTAATCAGTTTTGTACCATCCAGTGTCGACTAATAGCGCCCTTAGTGAATTAACCATAAAAAATACCTACAAGGGATTGTTAGGAATGTACGGCAGAGCGTTCAAATTCCCAGTGCTAATGTCAACTTTGTACTGGCGTGACTCACAATCTCTTGGACAGTTGCAAGCGGCTGATCGCATCCATATATTCGCGTTCTCTAAAAGAAAAAAGTGTTAGTCTGAAAATTAAATCAAAAACATTCTGATAACATTCTGATAATAATAACATCTCACGAAAGTAGCTAGTTAAAAAATATTTCTGGTTACTTTTTTAACTGGTTTAAAATTGAATAACGTTACGAAAAACTCACTTTTCACTTTGATGATGCAAGGGATGCTAGTAATGTTACAAGCCGCAGTCATGTGTAAATTCGGTACGGTGAATATTAAGCAATGACATGATTTCTCGACAGCTTCTACCAAACACACGAGGTCACAATCGGAGTGTCGGTATTTTTTGAAGTAAGGCAGGTGTTGTTCATCGGCGAAGTAGCACTTACGACTGTATTTTAAATACAATAAGTTAGTGTAATCTTTTTTAAGTGAAAATTTAGGTATTTAGCACGGCTGAGATTTGAAACTAGATTAGTTGTGCGGGCGTCTTGTGAGCCCCCACGGGTAGGGTAGAAAGGTACCACCGCCCTGCCTATTTCTGCTCGTAAGCAGTAATGCGTTTCGGTTATAACGATACTTAGGACTCATATCTGAAGGTGAGTGGCGGCATTTAGGTACGTTGTTGACGTCGATTTGCTCAACCACTTAACACTATGTAGGCAGTGAGCTCGTTCACCCATCTAAGCAGTAATAAACGAAAAAGCGCCTGTAAAAAGAGAGAAACATGTACCTACATAATATTTTAGATTTAGGATAAAAGATTAAAAGGAAAGTCTTTGTGTTCCATTCGATACCTAACTGAAAACAGTTATCGATATTTGATTTTTTTTCCTCCTTCCTTTTCCACTTTTTTTCCCTATCTAAGCTGAGAGCCTTGTGAGGCTATTTCAGCGAAACCTTAACTAGTAGGTGAGCTCGCGGGGCTCAAACCTGACGACGTTGCTAACACGAACCCTAGCAAGAGCCGTGCTTCGCAGAATCTACCACCGGATCGGAAACGCGACTCACTGAGAAGATCCGGCGAGAAACTCAGTGGGCTGTGTCTGAGGGTTGATTTACTCGTCGAGCCCTTCGTCGCAAGCGACGGGTTCGACGAGAACGATGACCGGTGCTTGAGGTACCTAAAAGTACCGTTAGTGGATCGGGAGGATCCGAAATGACGTGTTTGGGGCGACGTCGACTGCTTTCCATTCTGTCCGCAGGATCAGGAATGTAGTGACCGGCGGCTATGGTTCTCGTGTCGTGCCGCTGTATCGAAGTGGGCCTTTTCCGCATTTGAACTATATTTTGATTACAGACATATTTAATATATGATTGAATTTATTAACTTGTTTAATTAATATTTAAAGTATAAAATTGCTATAGTCTTAATAATCTGGTTGATTCATATATAACATTGTTACGTTAATGTTTCGAAATCGCAGTACACAATACAGCAAGCATCTAATCTGATTTCAGATACTTGCGCTATAAAACTGGTAGGTATTTGATTGGTTTACCTCCATGAAGGCAGAACTTTTACATCATCTGAACAGTAAGTGTATGTCGCATGTATCAGGTGGTAAGTCTCTGTACCAGGCTCGACGAGGATTGATTCGTGGTCCACTGGAAATTCTGTCCAATCTGAATACATAACCTAGAGTTTGTTGAACATAATATTGTATTATTACTGCTAAACCGAATATGGTAGGCGTAGAAATAATACAAAGCTTACCAAAGTTTACAATATTCACTTAAGCTTATTAGAAGGAGAAAGTTATAGGCAGTTAGACACAGTTCACAGATAAAGAGTAGAACGGAAATTGAAGGACAGATCACAAAATAGCCAAGTACAGGAAAAAGTTTCATTGGTCTCCTTAATAGCGGGATTTCAGCTTGGAGGGATGTTGGAGTAATATTTTTAATGACTTTAAAGGGATGGCCGCGCGTTTCATCTGTAGATTCTATATTAGCAACATTACCAGGAGGGTGAGTAAGTTCAAGGGTTTGCTAACAGCTCTTGGGGTGCCTCCGAGGAAGGCTTAACAATTTAAGGGCAGCACCTTTGCAATTACATCTACTGCCGGATCTAAATCGTGATGCACTGGTTAGAAACCCGGTAAATAGCTCAGTGAGCTGATGCTATGGGCTATGAAGTGTCATGTTGAATTCTTCGACACCGTAAGCACCGACGATAACTATGGCGATATGTGCTTTGATCGCTGCTGCCCTCAAAATAACGTGCAATATATATAAATTAGTTATTTTTTCGAATAAATTTTTCGTTAATTTACGAACAGTCTTCAATTTCAGCAACGGTTCTAAAAAGTACCGGTCTATAGGTACGCTTTTGTTGTTTGACGTAGGGTAACCTTCAAAGTAAAGGCTACAACGATTTGGGGTTCCTTATTTGATTTACTCCGTTTTTAAACACCGGTAACATTATTGTTATTAAGTACCTTAATCGCGCCGGCGTAGAGTACTGTGTGTGGAACCGAATTCTCAGGATCAGAATCGACGACAACTGTCAGTCCGTCGTGAAACTCAGATCCACGTATCATGAAAGGTTTAAAATTGTTAATAGGAACATTCCTGAAAGACAAACTAATGAAAGAATTGCTAGTAAGTTATGTTAGTAAAACAATACATTAATTTGTTTAAAAAAAAAACTTGAAAAACAAATTTCGTTTTACGCTTCTATATTGATTCTACTTTCTGATTGTTTCTTATTGCAGTAATGACAGAGCCCATGTAATACACAAATGGTTGCCAAATGCATAAAAATCACAGCGTTTGACGATAGACCCTCCTTAAAACATGAGATCTAATGGCCATTTTCACCGACATTTAGGGATCCCTTAACTGCATTTAAGGAGCCTCAAATTAAAAATTCGTTTTCACCAACCTTTAGGTATCTCCTAAGTTCTTAAAAGGCTCCATAAATTTAGGAACCCGATTTTTCGTTCCTTAACTGTCTCCTAACACTAGAAGACAGTTTTATGTCTACTGTCATCTATTTCAATACATAACATAACATGCTTATTAAGTATTAAAAACTAATAGAGTTGTGTATGATCACTAAACTCATTTTAAAGATTACCTTTTCTCTTTAAATTCATAAAAACTGTTGAAAGAACAACAAATGCCGTATGCAGTTATGATCGGACGGAACAGTTTATTGCATTTCGGATATTTACGACGTTCTAAATAACACAATTTGAGGAAGTTGTCACATTTTTGGGGCAGCGCTCCCATCACTTCAGGTGCCTGGAGAATAAATTATGCATCAAAAATAGACGTCATATCAGATCAAATCATTAAACTATGTTCAGGGGTTTTTCAAATAACTATAAAATTTCTTTTAACACGATTTTTTATTTTTTGTTGCTTAAATGGGTGCTCACATCCCACCTGGTGTAAAGTGGTTACTGGAGCCCATAGACATCAACAACGTAAATGCGCCACCCACCTTGAGATATAATTTCTAAGATCTCGAGTATCCACAGATTCGGTAGAATCTGGCGCCAAGTTCCGTTCAAAAATCCCGTTGTAAACGGAGCGCCAGACTACCGACTGTGTTTACTGTGAGCAGAACAGTTTTTTGAGGTTGCGAAATTTTATTTAATTCTACGGTAGTTACAACGGCTGCCCCACCCTTCAAACCGAAACGCATTACTGCTTCACAGCAGAAATAGGCAGGGTAGTAGATACCCGCGCGGACACACAAGGGGTCCTACCACCAGATTTTGCAATGCCTAATACAAGAATGGATGGGAGGGAGACCTTTTTGTCTTAATCGTGTTTGAGAATCGTTAACAAACCTTTAAATAATAACTGTGTTGTAATTTAACTTACATCATACCGATTATCATCCAAAAGCGATTGTAAATGGGCTAGTAGAGTGATGTTTGCATTTTTCAATATTGTATAGAAACCCAGAAGCTTGGGAATTGTTCCTTCTAAATTAATTGTTAAATTGCCGTCACTAAAACAATCAATTTATTCATTGTTATTATTTAGAACAGGATAATTAATTGAATAATATTAAACAGATTTTTTTTCAGCATGTAAGGTGTTTTTCCTTTACTATGGCATATTAATTAATTATCATAATGTTGATGCTTCCATTTTGCAGTACTCGTAGGTTTTATTTTGAAGTTGTTTCTAAGTTTCGAATCGATGATAGCAAAGATTTATAAAAAACTAACTGTGAATTGTATAAGTGATTACCAATGTAGAAACACTCAAAGTATTTGGAGTATTAAGTAATACGAAGTTCCTAGTAGATAAATAGTTCGAAGTATTTTGTATTGATAATAAAATTGCTATCACTAACGGCCCCGAAGTTTAAATTTACTTTCCTCATACTTATAATAGCTACATAGTATTCTGTGTCGTTTGTTGATAATAAAGTAATTAAAACTAGATTGCCGTATATTGTAAATGTATCTGTTTTGCCTGAAATAAGTCAAATCAAATAATACGTATAGCTCTTCTGAAAAAATGGGAACTAAGGAGTGGGTCCCTATTCCTTCCTCTCCCTTCCATTGGAGCCTTAGCGTTTACCTGTACCCTATTAATTAAAACCAATGATGTCGCTCCGGCAATTAACAAATGTTCCAGATTCAGCAGCCCCAAGCTAAAGTTATCTTTCATGATTAAACCAAACCCAACCATAAACATGACCGTAAATTTTAGGATGATTTACCCTTCAATTTAAGTTCACTGTGCATTTTGACCACAATTAGAAAAATGAATCGACCAAACCGGTGTTAGTTGAGCAAAATTCGCAAGCCTCTTTTTTTGGACTTGTATTTTCTTTAAGAAACCAAAACCCTTTAATGACTTACACTAGAGTTTTGTTGAGATGTTTCAGGCCACTCGCAGTTATCTGGTTAGGTGAACAAATGGTTATTGCTGGATGAGGGAGGTTCTGCACCGGCTCGTACTGGTTCTCTATTGTAATACGGGTTGGTATCTCGTTGAAACGATTATAGAGAAGCCAAGTTAACGTGCAGGCTAGTGAGAGAACCATCGCCAAGTTTAGCGCCCAAAAACATCTGCGTCAAAAAGATTTTTTACAATAATTTTACGTTAACGTCTTTTTTAATCACGACTGTACATAATTCTAATTACTCTTAACATTTTTAAATGATTGTTATGATTACTGGTGGCCCGGAGGCCTTTCCAGTTTCACCAGGACAGGTGGGCGAGCAAGGGCGTGGCAGGAGCCAGGAGGGGCGGGATTTGCTAGCAGCTATCCAAGCGCCTCCAAAGGAGACCTAACAACTCAAGAGTAGCTGCTTCGCGAATGTATCTACTACCGGATCGGAATCGCGACCCACTGAGAAGATCCGGTGAGAAACTCAGCGGGCTGATGCTTAGGATAGGTTGCACGTCGAACTGTTTGCCGAGTTATTGTTATTGGTTGATGGATCCGTAAGGACGTGTCTAGGGCGTCGAAGTACCGTTCCGACGCTGACTTCATGTGTCTCCGGATTGATTCGAGGCCCAGGTCGTCGTGTAGGTCAACGTTCCTCACGAACCACGGAGCTCCGACGGCTAACCTGCAAAAGCGGGATTGTAGAGATTGAAGGGTGTCTATGTGTGTGCGGGCCGCGTGAGCGAACACCACACTCGCGATAGTCACGATGGGCATTATGCAAGTTTTGTAAAGTATCACCTTGTTCCGAAGGGACATTTTACTTCGCTGATCTGTAATCATGGGGTAGATAGAGTCTGCCGAGAATAAACGCGGAACGGTCCCGGACTGATTTTATATGCGGGCGGAATGTCATGGATGCATCCAGGGTGACTCCCGGGTACTTGACCTTCCAGGCATAGGGTATAGGTTGGCCGAAGAGGGCGATCGGGGGTGTGATACTTCTCCCCCTAATGCGGGAAGAAATAGGTGTTGAGTTTCCCCTTTAAAATAGCACTGCTATGCCTTTCGCTGTTTGATGTCTATATTCTTAAGTCTTAATAAAAACAATAAAGTTTAGATGTTATTTGCCATTTCTCAAATACACCCTTACCTGAATGCTGTTGTACCTTGAGATATTAAATCAGTCAGTTAATAACTATAGCTGGGAACAAATCACGCAGGATCACCGGTGGTAGGACCTCTTGTGAGTTTGCGCGGGTAGGTGCCACCACCCCGCCTATTTCTGCCGTGAAGCAGTAATGCGTTTCGCTTTGAAGGGCAGGGCAGCCGTTGTAACTGTACTGAGACCTTAGAACTTATGTCTCAAGGTGGGTGGCGCATTTACATTGTAGATCTCTATGGGCTCCAGTAACCACTTAACACCAGGTGGGCTGGGAGCTCGTCCACCCATCTAAGCAATAAAAAAAAATCGGCCCCAATTTACGGTTCATTGTGTTATCGGTACCAGAGACTGAGAAACTTACTTATAATGTTTAATTATATACATATATAGTTGAAAAAACACCTAGACAAAGAGCAAATAAGCCTGTTGATTACACAATGTTTGCTCGACGGGGGGATCGAACCCACGACCCTCGGCGCAACAGCTAGAGGCGCTAACTATAGCACCACCGACTCAGTCAAAATAAAACATTATGAAGAGGGAGAGAGAGAGACCAAGGAAATAACTATAGCTTATCTGTGTAATTTAAGTGTCCCCGTTGACAAATTTACTATCATCTATATATTAATACGTGAAGCAAAAACTTTGTATCCCTTTTTACTAAAATTGCGGGGAAGGAGGAGTATGAAAATTTCCACACTTATAGAGAATATAGAGAAGAAGTGCACAATGCTAATATTTTTTTAAATAATGCGTAAATGATACATTAAATCAATAAAGAAAACATTACACACACTACAGACCATGTATTTGACGCACACACGCATGCATACTATTTATTGTCAAACTTTTGTTCTTGACGTCTGTTGTCAAATTGAAAATAGATTAAATATTGTTTGTCTTTGTTAATATTTTTTATAGTGAAGTCTTGGCGAAATTTGTGATTATAGAAGTATAAAATACAATCATAATAGTGTACAAACTTACAATTCCAATTAATTATAGTCGAATTTCGACTACTGCGGGACCTCTAGTTCAAGTTAATAGGTATTTGTAATGTAGACGGGGTATTTTTTCCGTTTTTTTTTTATCATTCCAGTATAGTTTTGTCTATTATAAGAGCTTTTATATGCTAATGCGTCTCTTATAGAAGAAATGAATTAGCCTTACCGTGATATCCCATCAGGATACAAATAAAAATATTTGAGACTTGTAATGGTCCCTTTTAAACAAAACTTTCGAAATAACGTTTTACGATTATTGTTCATTGCGGCTAATTGTTTCTGTTAATTTAACGATACTGAAGGCTTTCAATGAGTTAAAACAAAGTTAATCAGTCACGATATATTCACGGTAATTAACGAGCTTAAATAATTATTTATGTATGAACAGAAATTACTTTCAATCTATCAATATATCTGGGTGAAATATAAGTAATCAATTTAGATCGTTTTTGGTGATTTCTAATTACATTTTACTGTAGTAATTTGATTCGATCGATTAGTTCGTGACGACGACGAATGTCTGATATGATGAAGTTAAAGATCGCGAAATCAACATAGTTTTTGTTTGAATGTTTGTTTTTTTTTCTATGCTAAACTAATAAGTCTGTTCAGATCTACATATACCACTACGTGGTGAAAAGACACCATAAAATTAAACTTATCGCTAATTCATAGTTCAAATAATTGACATTTATACAAGTGACTTTATGTTGAATTTTAATAATTGAGCTAATAGACATTTAAGGTTAGAGCTCACTTCGCGTTAAGCGATTAGCGGACACCACAAACTAAATATAGTTAATAGTACTACTGAGCTGCTACTAATTTTTTTCCTACCTAAGCTGATAGCCTTGTGAGGCTATTTCAGCGTAACCTTAACTCAATCAATTAAAAAAGTCAATTAAATTAAAAAAGGCGTTAGCCAGATAATTAGTTGACGAGTTGACGCCCAATTGGAAAACCTGGATCGAAGTAATGTTCTAATGTCAACTTGACAGCTTATGGAAACACAAATCGGGTTCGTACATGGAGTACTTACTTATTAAGACCGCATTAAATTAGTTAACATTAATATCGAAAGGAAAACGATTATGTATGCAGACAGACAAAAAAAAATTTTTTTTCTACCTATGCCGATAGCCTTGAGAGGCTGTTTCAGCCTCGCCCTAACGTTTGTAGGTGAGTTCACGGGGCTCAAACCGGAGAGTTGCTAACAGTGACCCTAGCAAGATCAGTGCTTCGCAGAATCTACCACCGAATCGGAAACGCGACCCACTGAGAAGATCCGGCGAGAAACTTAGTGGGCTGTGTCTATGGGTTGATTCGCTCGTCGAGCCCTTCGTCGCAAGCGACGGGTTCAACGAGGACTTTTTTTTTTTTTTTTTTTTCCTACCTATGCTGATAGCCTTGAGAGGCTATTTCAGCCTCGCCCTAACGTTTGTAGGTGAGTTCACGGGGCTCAAACCGGAGAGTTGCTAACACTGACCCTAGCAAGAGCAGTGCTTCGTAGAATCTACCACCGAATCGGAAACGCGACCCACTGAGAAGATCCGGCGAAAAACTTAGTGGGCTGTGTCTATGGGTTAATTCGCTCGTCGAGCCCTTCGTCGCAAGCGACGGGTTCAACGAGGACGGTGACCGGTAACTACTATTACTAATAATCAAACTGAGACTTCGAGCTCGCCCACATATCTTGGTGAAATCGTAAACGTCAGCCAAACTATACTGAGACCTTAGAACTTATATCTCAATGGCGCATTTACGTTATAGATGTCTACGGGCTCCAGTGACCATTTAACACCAGGTGGGCTGTGAGCTCGTCCACCCATTTAAGCAATAAAAAAGCAATCAATCCACTGCATAAATTATCGTACTTTTGTTTTAAACAAAGGATTTTTCAGTCCGTAAGTTTTTAAATAACAAATATTCAATATTTTGGTATTCATAAATGCAAGCATGTCATACTAGTATCGTAAATAAATAATGAATTCACAGCTGGCTGGGACTGATATCGCCCATATTAAATATAGGTGAGTTTAACCAATATTTGTAGGGCTCCGTATATAAATCATCATTTATTTCTAAATAAATGTATTAAAGTGACAGTAAGATGAGCATATTGATCACCGCTGAAACCGAGAACTCGTTGAGTTGTGATCGCGCACCGAAAGGCGCAACGCAGGTTTTTTTTTAATTGTTTAGATGGGTGGACGAGCTCACAGCCCACCTGGTGTTAAGTGGTTACTGGAGCCCATAGACATCTACAACGTAAATGCGCCACCCACCTTGAGATATAAGTTCTGAGGTCTCAGTATAGTTACAACGACTGCCTCACCCTTCAAACCGAAACGCATTACTGCTTCACGGCAGAAACAGGTCTGAATTTGGACTGACGGTGATGCTGAAGGATACAGGAATTCGTGCAAAGCTGCGGTGCACGATAGGCTTATTGTTCGAAGCTTTGGATGAGACCCGCGTTTCGTTAGTGCCGTGATTCTAAAAATAAGTTCTCCCTGTTTTTCAATATATAAATGCAGCAATAAATGCTGGTCGTTTTTTGGTCGTGTAAAAATGTCTCATTTTGTACTAATTAAGCAATATTTGCGGGAAGTGTTCCGTATCTTTTTTCATTCGAAGAAACCAGCAGCTGAAGCGCGTTGAGAGCCTATGGCGACGCTCCTACTTTTTTGAATCGTCTAAATATATGCCCTACAAAAGTAATGCTGCCCAAAGTAAGTCCAGGTCAGCATTATATATCGACGCTTGAAAGGCAAACATGACTAAGCGACAATAACTGCTTTGTACATAAATGATAGGCAATAACCATATTCGATGCGCAAAAAAAATATATTTCTAGGTCTATTAAAATCATTTCAATCCTACAGCTACTAGCTAGATTCTACTACAGCTAGATTCGTTAAAACAAATTTTGTTTTCAGGTAATTCAACTTTAAATTAGTCTTCTGTAAAGTTCACGCATTGTCGCTTAGTCACGTTTGCCTTTCAAGCGTCGATATTATGAGCTGTTGGAACCGAATGAAACCATAACTAGGGAACGATATCGCACTCAATTAATGCAATTAAGTCGAGCGGAAAACAGCCATGATACGACCAGACCCACGATAAAGTGATTATCCTGCAACGCTTGGACTCACGTTGTCAAGCCCCTTAATACCCATTTGGAAATGCTCAAATCGAAAGTCCTACCCCACCCGCCATATTCCCCAGATATTGCACCATCCGATTTATTATTTGTTCCGTTCGATGGCACATGGCTGGTCAGCAATTCCGCTCACATACAGACAAAGGAATGGCTTAATTCGTAGATTACCATAAAACACGAACACTTTTACCACTGTTTTACAATCCTATAATCCATAGAGTTAGGAAAGGTATGTATGCTTCTAACGGCAGAGATCAGACAGGGCGACGGGCGGCGCGGCTGACGGCCCTCAATCACGCTTAGTTTGCGCACTCAAACGGTGAGAACAGATGCGGTTGCGTATATCGCTTGTTTATATACATCGCGACATACATTTCGATAATCATTATTTACGTTCTTCATAATGTTTCACACTTTTCTGTCTGTGGATGTGCTTCGACAGCAAAATACAACAAGGTATCTTCAACAAGGTAGCAGTACAACACATGTAAATGTAATTAGGTAGGTAGGTGATTGTAAATTAAATGATTGTTGTACTACATATTATTATCATGATTCTCCAAAACATATTTTGATAGTAAAACTTAAATTACGCTATACACTTTCGATGAATTACAATGATCAAACAAGCACAACGATCCACAAAGGATTTCGTATTTCCCTTTCAAGATACGAAACTCTAAAAATTTGATTATTTAAATGGGATTTTCATTTTACATTGCCATAAATAAATATTGAGCAGCGATTCTACATTTTTGTAATAAAACAACATTTAGGAAAAATGTATAAAGTGATTTATTGAGAAATAGTCATTACACGTTTTCAAAAATGTTAACAACTTCAAATATTTTATGCAGTGAGTGTAAAAAAAAATTGCATTGCAACGTTTGGTTGGTAGGTACACACAATTAGTGTCTACATGATAATAAAAAAAAAACGACAGCCATAAATATCAATTCAAACGTACTTAAATAGCCTTTCAGTTATTTTAATAATCTTGGCGAATAGTTGGTTTTTTTGATAAATTTGAAATTGTAGGTACTTACGACAACTTGGTGAGTTAGCATTGCATTTACATGTGATATTATTTAGGGAGTGGATACTATAATAAGCTGTTGTTGGCAACACTAAAATAGAAGATTGATTCTGCGGTGAAAGAATGCACGAAGAATAAAATCTTTGTAAAGTATATTTAAGATCTATATAAACTTGGCTTAACATTCACCATTTTTCTGTGTTGAGTGCGTGATACTACCGTGCAAGGATGAGCAACACGCGGCTCGCCAATCATTTCTAAAATTTAATTTGAATATTTATTATAAATAAAGTTTCGTAAGTTATTATTAGGAGATAATCGATGTGCGGCCCGCCAAAAAAAATTGATTAAAAAGGTTGCTCACCCCTCACAATCGCATACAAACAAGTGCGAGACCAACCCCGCAATTAGTTCAAAAATAATGTAAAGGCATCCATGTTAAATAATATGAACAGTGTTCGGGTAATCGGAGCACTTCGCTATCCAGATTCAAAACTTAGTTATTTCTCAACCAATTTCTTTAATCTTACTATTTTATATATTCGATAACATAAGTTTATAATAAATAATCTGTATTGGAGCAACGTAAAGATTAGCTGGGAATGTTTAAGAAAATGAGTACAGATTCAATTAAACACAGCCGTGATATAAATAACATACGATAACATTCAAAAACTACAATTATTTGGACATCAAGCGGAATAGTACGCTAGATACTAGAGTTTGAGATTCGCGTTTAATTGACTCACGCAGTTTTGTTTCAGGATCAAATATTTTTTATCGTTTGATATAAATACTTTCACTGTATGTAGTGGTTGGCTTCTGCGCGGGTCAAAATGGTAAACTAAAACTAGTGAAAACAATATTAACCTAAGGAATTCCGTATATATTTGCATAAAATTTTATTACAGTCAAAAGTATGTAGTGAATGGCACAAATAGTTATTGTAAAAAAAGATTAATAATTATCAATATGAAAATCACAACATTAACATTTTTCTGATTTGACTGATATAATCTTTTTCTTTCAAATGTGGTAGTGTAATTAGTTTAATGAATATATTATTTAGTATTAGAAAAAACTTAACCTATTAAAATAATGTTTTATAGAAAGCTAACGTTACACGTGTAAACAAAGATTCATGAGTAAATCGTGACTAAAATCTATAAAATGACTTATACTGTTTTCCTCAGAGCCCTCAGAGTCCTATGCCCGTATCTTTAGACGTTTCGTAAAATAGTCCTCCACTCTTAACTCATCCGATGATGCTCGAGAATTCCCTCCAAACTTACTCGAGTTTGGTATTTTTAGTCGACCATTACAATATTCCTCAACTGTCCTCGAGCGAGGTAATAATGATGAAAATTTGATCAAGCTAGCATCAAACCCATAGAGTTCTGTAGTCTATGGTCATTGTTTAATGTCAAAGTCAAGCTGCCGCTGTCTGTTTGACACATGAACTTGTTTGATGTTTTGGTTGCTGAGTTATTCGTAAATATGTGTGCGTGCGGTAAATCTGAAAGTGTATTATTTATTTTCTAACCTATTATTATTTTAGATTTCGGATCCGGCTTTGTATTTTTATTCGCCGCTTTTGTGTGATTTTGGTTGCATCGTGTTGTTGAAGTGCTTTTCCACAACCACCAGTTTATTATTATATAAATAAAACTTATAATCGCATTGACTTTATTTATCAGGTAGTAAGCAAAATATGTCTCTTATGTAGGTAAATAAAATAAAGAGTTTCAAATGTCTAACCTCGAACTATTTACTTTATTAATAAATATTATCAAACTTAAATTATCAAAATATGCGGGAATCATGCACAGATCCAGGCCATTGCACAACAATATCATATATTTCCATTTGCGGCCCACATACTATTTGGAAATTGATAGAAAACCAGCCTTGAGGAACGTTCAAGGTACGTCGCGACGTACCTTAACTTGACAGTTCGTTCACTTCACTCCGGTTAGGAAATTTTTCCAAGGACGTTTGAGTGGAGTTTATTTTTACGACTAATCATACCAAAACGCGCGTTGGAGGTTGAGTCGAGTCAAGTTAAGCTCGTGTAAACGACTAAAGATACGGGTGCTAGACTCTACAAAAATCATTATTGACTAACAATATTCTTTAAAAATGCATCAACATCATAAACGCATTTGACAATTTATCATATTAATCGTGAAGATTTCCTTCCATTAGGATATCCACCTACACTATACAAAGTGCAAACAGCGATTCCCGAAGCAAAAATTAATATCGAATAATTTTCTCAAACGAAACAATTATTTTTGAGGTTAAGCGTAACGTCATATTGTTTTAATTATAATATTTCGTGTATGTATCGATTCGGGAAAAAGTGGAAAACTTGTATAAGAAACAGAAAGCATGTTACTTTTGGAACGAAGTTCCTTATCGCGCGTTAGGGGGCTAGACGGAAAAAATTCTTACGAAAAGCTGTCACGACACTTTTTAGATCCGTCATTCTGACCAATCAACGTGTAGGCGCTTATCGCGTGACATTGCTCGTATCCGATTGGTCCGCGTAATGAGTACAGTTTCTCAAGATAGCGTTTCAACAATAGTAATTTAGTTCATAGTATTGTTTTTTTCTGCTTCATAATGCCGTAATTTGTTATTATAACTTAAAAAAAATAATTACAATTCCTTCACTCATTAATCGAAAGGAACTTCGTTCCATCCGGGTGTCCCTTGACCCCTCTGAAGTTTTTTTTATTATTATTTGAGTAAATTTATTTAAATCTAGTTTGTCTATTGAGAGTAGGACTGTCTGTTAGTGAAGTTTATTCGATATCGTTGGTATGATGCGATACAGGTTGACCTTCGCAAATTTGAGCCCGTCAAAAGCCGGCCTTAGATCGAGAATTACGGAGGGGTCTCGTTTCGAAGTTCAAAATTGACTTCGGGTCACTGACCCAGACAAATAAGCGCGAATATTTCAGGCGAGTTTTTTTTTTATTTGCCCTTGTAGGCAGACGAGCATACGGCCCATGGTGAGTGGTTACCGTCGCCCATGGACTTCAGCAATGCCAGGGGCCGAGCCAAGCCGCTGCCTAGTTTAGTAACGTTATCACACCGGAAACCATAAGGCTACCAACATTTCGGGAACCTTGCACTTAGCATAAGATAATACATATATAATAATATAATACATATACTCGTAATATATGTAAATAATCTGATGCTCATCCATAAAAAGCTATTATTTTCCAACGCCAAACTACATAATACAATTTGGTTCGTTTACATTTTTTTTACTATTCAAAATACTACTAAAACACTATTGTATTAGAACATTTAATACACATTTCAAGCACCTCCATATGTAGAGAATTATATTAATGTCATTTGGACAATACTATTCATATACATATTATTTAAATAATTCTTTCGTTTTTGAAAACTGAAGTAACAAGTCTCATACGAACATTGGTCAATGGTAAATCTAAAAAACGATTGGATTATAAAAACTACACGACCGATTAATAATATTAATAATATATATTTTTCTTTCTCGCACACCTACAATATACATAGGTCAAATTATAGGTACCTACATAGAGAAAACGAAACTGAATTTAAAATGAATAATTTCACTGTTAGTGGGTAGGTACCTAACGCACTCACATCGATAATTCAAATAATATTGGGATTAGATATTTCTATTTAAAATTTTTAAAGCGTAATTAAAATATTTTATAAACATTATTTGGTTAAAGGGTAAGATGTCCGGTGTATAGAGTGGTTCAAATCGCACGCCAGATACATACTTTTCTTTATAAGCACGTAGCAACATCGTCTTTACGAACGACTTTTACGATGAAAGAGTAACATCAAGCTTAATAAAAATCTAAATTTACAAACTGCTTAATTACATGTAGAAGCATATTGTGAGCTGGTAACCACTGAAAAGCAGACGATCAGTCAAAATAAAGAAGCACAACAGGTTATTTCCCTGGTAGCCTAAGGGGTATTCAAACTACGCCCCCATTGATAGGTAGTCTAACGGGCTCAACCTGGGAGGACTTGCTAGCCTTAACAAGAGCAGTGCTTCGCTGAATGTGCCTCCGGATCGAAATCGCGACTCACTGGCTAAAAGCACTGAGAGTGGATCGGGAGGATAGTATGTGGCTAGGGCGACGATGGCTTTGCATTGCCCAGTTGTCTAGGTGGGTATGTAATTTGAAAAATAGCAGTTATGTACCTATAATATAAAAGAGCCTTCAACAAGGTGAGCCCCGACATTATCCATCTATCTATATAAAAACGACCAGACAGGAATTTTATTATTGGTTCGTCCATAGGACAAAGTGTTGTACACGACCATTGGAACGTAGCCCTTGCAGAAAAATCTTTAATAACAAAGGCTGAGGCCATAGGCCATAATTTTTGGGGAAAAAAAAACTGGTTTTGGAATCAAATTGAACTAAAGGTGAGCACTATGTCCATCAATTTGTTTGCTTTTCTCCACACTTATTCACAGATCCCAAGCAAAATAAAAAATCCACTATTATTACACGCCCAAACTTACAGCAACACTAAATTAATAAAACAAAACAATTCACATGACTTGCTATCTTGCGTTCCTGCCAAAAGGCGCGAACAACGTAGACAATAACCGTTTGTTTAATTACAGTCTTGGCGCTTAGATGTATGCTTGTTTCTATTTAATAACTTTTATTACACGCTGTCCATAAAATAAACTCGTTAACGAGACGTTTGACGTTTTCTAAATATTTCTCTTTGTGTTGTTTTTAGTAAAACACTGTCTCGTAATCTAATTTAATAATTTTTTTTTAAATAGCAACTTTTATAATGAAGGGTTAAAGCTCTTTAAAATATAAATATTACGACATAGTGTTTTTGTCTATGCCTCTTGGATTAAAACAAGTAGTATTTCCAAGAACTAACATAAAGCTGTAAAAATTATAATATCACTATCTATTCATTCATAAAATGATCTTTTTAATGTTTCAATTTCAATATTTTCTCGAGTATTCGTTTCATAATTCGTCATAATTTTAATCCCTATTTTAAATTGTGTAACTGTTTTCATAATACTTCTTAAGGTAAGATCGATGCCTCCAATGAACACTACTCTAACTCAAAATTTTGAAATTTTCGTTTTTCACGCAAATCGCTTCACTATTTTCAAAGTATTACAAATTCATTATTGATGGGGTTCGAAGCAAGAGTAAATCAGCTAGTTACACAAGAAAAAACCATAAATATATCTGCAATAATAAAGATTTTACCAACTTTTGGAACGAAGTTCCTTATCGCGCGTTGTGAAAGGGGGCTAGACGGAAAAAAATCTTACGAAAAGTTGTCACGACACTTTTTAGATCCGTCATTCTGACCAATCAACGTGTAGGCGCTTATCGCGTGACATTGCTCGTATCCGATTGGTCCGCGTAATGAGTACAGTTTCTCGAGATAGCGTTTCAACAATAGTAATTTAGTTCATAGTATTGTTTTTTTCTTCTTCATAATGCCGTAATTTATTATTATAACTTAAAAAAAAATTACAATTCCTTCACTAATTAATCGAAAGGAACTTCGTTCCATCCGGGTGTCCCTTGACACCTATCAAGTTTTTTCTTTTAAACTCTCCTCCTGTAAACCTACGAATTTGGAGTTAGAGTAGTGTTCATTGGAGGCATGGAGATGAAGTTAGCGCTACACGAATATTCGTAATCGAATATAATAACCTACTAAGAATCTTACGTAACTAATAAAGAAAATTTAATAAAAACATGCAATTTTATCAATAGTAATTTTAACCTGAGTTTTATTTTAAGAACTGTTTTACTGAATATTTACATAACTCATCATTTAATATAGCAATTGATTTTAGGTACGTAGATATATTAATTATAAATTTTAAAGTTGTTTGACCTAGTGTCGTTAATTGGGAAATGAATAGCATAATTTTCATAAATTGTAAATACAATAGGTAGGTATTTAATTTATTTGGGCCGTCCTAAATTCTGTGTATAATATGAGTATTCAATAAATATCAATTCTAGTACATTATAACTATCTCACAAGTGTTGTGCGCTGCAAGTCTTTATATTAAATATATTATATTATAAAAAGGTTATCATCAAAATCTTTTTCGTTTCAAAACTTAAAACTTGAAACTTTTTCGATCTTTTAAGTATGTAAGTACATGAAATCAGCTTTTATTATTATTAATTGATACATCAAGTGCACTGTTTTCACTCGAGTACCTAAGAGTCAACAACAGGTACTAAAACTATAAGTTAGGTTAGATAATGCATACTTTTTGACTAATCCAAAACAATTTACTTATTTTGAACATGTAGGCAGCAGCTTGGCTCTGCCCCTGGCATTGCTGAAGTTCATGGGTGACGGTAACCAATGATCATCAGGTGGGCCGTATGCTCGTCTGCCTACACGGGCACCAATAATTAAAAAAAAACATGTGACTATTTTCTTAGAAATCTAAATAGCCTGTCTGTAATGAAAGTAAAATACACCTCCTTTTATCTGGTAATATGTTAAAAATCAAATCTGCACGCTGATTTCAATTTTTGAACAAAAGGCTTCAAGTTTTATACAATATACGACCTACATACCAATTTACATACGAGCAAATTAGTAAGTAACCTTTACAAAATTTAATAAAAATCGGAACGTTACAATTCCTAATGCATTCAATGCGAAAAGCGCGTACATATTACAATGTAATAAATTTCAAATTTATAATAACAATCGTTTCATTAATAATATTAACAACATCGAAACATTAAGAGCGTGCTCACGCGATACAATATTGTGCGATCATCAAAAAATTTCAGGCCGCAGCTGAAACTGGTGCTTAGGTATATGTACATAAATGTAATTAAAAAAAAAAGTGTATTAAATGTTACTGTTTTCATTCCATAATTTCAACTTTTTAAACAAATTTTTTCCTTGAATTCCATACACGTACTGTTCGTAAGGATTCGGAATGAATTAATTTTGAAGTTATGAAAAAATCTCACACGAGTTCAACTATGCGGCCCGCACAAGAAAAACGGATTACGCGAAAAAACATCGCTGCTTTTATTAAAAAAGCGAACCACGAGTGTGGTCATCAAAAACGAAGTCACGTGGAAAGTGATTGAACCAGTGAAATCGTGGATGCATGGTTCCCCGATATAGAATGATCGGGAAACGGCCTGCTCACGACTTGGGACCGAAGGGGAACCCGAGCCGTGGCGTAGACAATTCAGGCGAGCGCTTCCGTGCGCTAAGTCGGCGATCGTCAGGAATCCAACAGAACGTGCCACCGTTGTACCTGATAGTAAAACATCTAGTTCAAGAATTCTTTAAACTGAAGGAAACTTATATTAGGAAAATTATAATTTACGTAATTACTGGTGGTGGGACCTTTTGTGAGTCCGCGCGGGGCGTTTCGGTTTGAAGAGTGGGGCCGCCGTTGTAACTATACTTGGGACCTTAGAACTTATATCTCAAGGTGATAGATGTCTATGGGCTCCAGTAACCATTTAACACCAGGTGTGCTGTCAGCTCGTCCACACATCTAAGCACTAAAAAAAAAAAATTAAATGTATTTATATTTATATACTCAGAACAAAGAGCAAACAAAAAATCACAGCTATGACGTATTTTCTATTTAAAGTTATGAGGCTAAAGAAAAATATATCAAGTCTATCTGTGCGTGGAAAATCAACATGGATATCCTATATTAGTAGACTTTTAATCCTTTATGAACATACCTGCTCCCCTTGTCGGTCACACAACTCCCTCCAGTGTCGTTCTTCTTCACGTCCCGAAGAACTGTGTCCTAAAGAGAACCAGCCGACCATCTCGTTTCGTTTGACACTGCGACGCCACCAGACGGACACCATCAACGTCACCTCGCTTAGTTGGAAAAGAGCCACCTGTAATAAATACTTTAGAAATGATTGAACAATCCTTAGATTATGAAATAAAACCAAGTACTTTCATAATTTCCAAATATATAATGTTAAATACACGAATCGAAACAAATTAGAATTGGTAAAAATCAATGAGTTACTCTAACTTAAAGTAAAAAATATTCACTCCCTAAACTAAGCTAATACCTTTTTTATTGCATATATGGGTGGACGAGCTCACAGCCCACCTGGTGTTAAATGGTTACCGGAGCCCATAGACATTTACAACGTAAATGCTGCCACCCACATTGAGATTGAGTATGAGGTCTCAGTAAAGGTACAACGGCTACTCCACCCTTCAAACCCAAAACGCATTACTGCTTCACGGTAGAAATAGGCAGAGTGGTGGTACTTACCCGTGCGGACTCACAAGAGGTCCTGCCTCCAGTAAATTTTACTGTCACCTTTTATTAATAATCTAAAGTTTTTTCAGTATTTATTTTCCCGTTTAATTGTATGTTTAGTACACAAAGACCTACCGAGGGGGACCGGTCCCGATATCGAAATACTACCCAAATGTAATATGTAATTATAAATCAACAATTTACCAAAGTCATGCCTCAAAATATCTTACTTAGTTTAATTATGATTATATTATATTTGAGCCAGTAATGTAAAATGTAGACCAGGTGGTAATTCGGTACCTACATTAACTAACTTTTGTGATACATTGCGTGTAATGTAAAAACAACTGAAAACATAAGTTATCGATTGCAAATTTTAATCTTATTCGTGTCTAGAATTTTCAGTACTGTGTTTCACGTTTTCGGAAATGGATCGAATACGGCTTATCCAATAGGATTTTTTTTTTATTTCTTACCTGAAATATAAACAGCTCCTTATACAGCGGATTGGATTGTGCCCGTCGCGTGGTAGACTTACAGCGTCCCATCTCCATACCGAGAGAGCTGATGAGGCAGAGCTTCACGTATGTATCGGGGGCCTTGTTCGGAGACAGCTTTCGGAAATGTGTCCCTTTAATTATCTAACAGAGAAAGTTTTAATCATTAAAAACTATAAAACCATCGTTCACAGGTCATTTTTGACGACGATAGAACCGTCGGGAATCTGGCTTGGTACTACTATCTCGCTATTTCTACAGCTAAGTTATTATAGCTTATGCCAGCCTATCTCTAAGCAGATTGGGAATATTTCTCTTTCGCCTTATTTATTGTAACCAAAAACCATGTTATTCAAAGTCTAAAATAGCGGGAACTTTAGAATAATTCTGAGAATTGACGATTATGATAGAAACGACGAGAAAACGGCCCACTTGACAGTGAGTGGTTACCGTCGCTTATCACCATGGAACGTCAACAATACCAGCCTCAGCGAGCCGCTACTGCTGAGGATTTTCTGCTGACTCATCCGGCTTAAATTCGTAAAATCTTTTTGGTGTGTACATAAATAAATAAATAAAATAAATAAATTAATTAAATTCGATGTTAAATTTCACGACGTAGTTAAAATTTACAAAGTAATGAAAGTATTTCACTCCTAGGGGGCTTGTCTAATTACGTCAGTTTCAACCTGTTATGTAAAATAATTAATTGTAGTTTAAAAAAACTAACAGAATAAGGTTTTATAGAAAATCCTACTAAAAATAAAAAAATAGAAAATAAATTTCAATAAATTTGAATTAAAGATAGTGTAAGAAAAATGATTTTATTTTAAAAAAGCGTGGGGATTTAGTTGGACTTCAATTTTTTTTTAAATATTGAATTGTTCTTCTGTCCTTAATAAGTATACCAAATTTCGTTACTACGACGTTTTGAAGGGGGAAAAATCATGTTCAAAGATTCCGTTACATACATACATACGTCTGAAGCTAATAATAAAAGCGTATTAATTACCTCAACAGACAAATGGCCCGTCGTAGAGTTGTACTGTAGACCAAGTAATAGTTCTGGTGCTGATCTGGCACTGCAGCAGGATGAGGCGGAGTCCGACCGAGCGAGGCTGCAGGCTTCACCGCCCGCGGCTCCTGCTGATGGAGTAGTCACCGTCGCTATAGACGAGGGACTGGCCAGCACCCCTGTTATTGTACTGGTCAACTCGAGTTTTGGTAGCTGAAAGACGTTTTATCTTTTTTTAATCCAACAGAATATTTAATCAAAGCTAATTTTACCGTTTAATATTCCGTTTTGTATATTTGAGTCGACTATTATCAAAGCCGGCAATGTGACTTTTGGACAATTATTGGTAAATCAGAAAAACGAATTATTGACTTTGTATTCCATTGGCAGTCACAAAACTCTTCTGAACGACATCTTAGATAAATAACAGGTTATAATATTATATATAAGTATTAACCTTTATTTAATGCAGGTTTTGAACCGTATTCTTTGAAGGAGACGATTATATTCAAATCAATCTGTATTGACATATCAATAATTTTTTTTTATCCAAATGCACAGATTGCCACCTTTGATAATAGACGACTCATTTATTTTGTACTAGCTGATCCACACAGACTTCGTAGTTCCTCAATCGATAAATAAAATACTTAAGCTTTTGTATAAAATCAACTTAAAACAAACAAAAGGAATCCGTCCGACGGGGGACACATCAAAGGGAAAACAAAATTGTTATTTTTATTTAATTCCGAGCATTTTCACGTTTATCTACCTTTTAAACCTTCTCTGGACTTCCACAAATAATTCAAGACCAAAATTAGCCAAATCGGTCCAGCCCTTCTCGAGTTTTAGCGAGAATAACGAACAGCAATACATTTTTATATATATAGATATATTTTTTGTCTTGTATATTTATTATCATTATATTTTTTCCAAACGTTTCCCAAAACTGCACAGTTTTCGCAAGCACCTATGACTACGACTTGCGAAAACCGAAGATAATACTATACGCGATTTAATTTTCTTGTTCCAAGCAATCTCCAAGCGTACCTGTAAGCTAGTTTGATGGTGTTGTCTCGGTGCGAGCTGAAGCCACAGATTGTTTTCTAGCTCGAGATTAAGAGATGCGAACGAGACAGCTGCCTCGCCCAGCAGTCGCTGCCGACGCATGCGTTCGCATCCATACACACGGATTCTCAGGCCAAGACCGTGTACATCCTCTGTGACAATATTAACACGTTCGCGTAAGCACCCTCATTTCTGAATATTGCTACTGTGGCGCACCTTTATTCCATACAAAGTTTAGCTACGTCTAAAAATGTCCCGCCGTAATACGTACATCCTATGATGATTTTTTTAGGAAACGCGGCTGTATATTGCTATGTAAATCGAATGTGTTGCGGCGCTAAGTAGATGCGCCATAGGAATTTGCTCATAAAAAAGGCGCCCAAAGATGTTCCGACAAAAGAAACATGATAACCTAGAGGCCGTCATATGACGTTGCGCCATTTCATAATTTTAAAACCACGACGTTGTAAGACGTTGCTCACGTGATCGTGTTCAGTAGTTTCCTATTTATTAATATTGATTTATTTTGATTAATATTGATTATATATATTAATATAATATATTATTTAATATTAACTTAGACGGACAAACGAGCTCATGGTCTTTTTGATGTTGAGCGGCTCAACAGCAGTGAATGTCGGCCCACTTTATAACACAAGTCTGAAGTTTGAACTGCACCATCTTGCCTGCGACTGGCGCAAGACAATCATGCGTTCCGATTTTTAGGGGATATTCACGTTATGAAGTTAATTAACACTAGGTCGTTCGTGAATTCTTTTATTCGGAAACGCGACCCACTGAGAAGATCCGGCGAGAAACTCAGTGGGCTGTGTCTATGGATTAATTAGCTTGTCGAGCCCTTCGTGTAAGTGACGGGTTCGACGAGGACGGTGACCGGTGCTTGTGGTACCTAAAAGCACTACACTGAACCAATGAGGAAGCTCGATATGCAAATATTTCTGGGACAGAATAATAGGCTACCTTCCATCCAACCGCTATGTATGCTCCACGCGATAACCGGCATGAAATTTATTTTGGTTTATATGAATGAACTCTCACCAGGATTCATTTTATGCAAAACGAAGCTCTCCATGTATTGAGGATTCTCTCCATTTCGGATCTTTGATTTGAACTTCTGTTTCTTCAACGGCAGCAGAACAACTCGAACCTATTAAAAATTCAAACGGCATTGCAGTCTGAAGCAATATAACAAGAGATCTCGGTGTGCTGTCTGGCGTCTGGGTCTGGCGTTTTTGAGATCCATCAGAACAGTGGTCACTCAACATCAGTTGAGATCGTCTAATCTTTTACCTTCATATACAATAAAAAAAACACAAAGCGAAAACACATTCTATTATACATATAATTCTCAAATTTACGTACGTAAATTAAAATTAAAGCAATTAAAATAGATGAGGGTATTACATAAAAACGTAAAATTACTACTTGACTATGAGAAACTCCTTTTTTTTCCTACCTAAGCTGATAGCCTTGTGAGGCTATTTCAGCGTAACCTTAACTTGTAGGTGAGTTCACGGAGCTCAAACCGGAGTGATGCTAACACTGACCTTAGCAAGAGCAGTGCTTCGCAGAATCTACCACTGGATCGGAAACGCGACCCACTGAGAAGATCCGGCGAGAAACGCAGTGGGCTGTGTCTATTGGTTAATTCGCTCGTCGAGCCCTTCGTCGCAAGCGACGTACTCCTTTAAATACCTTTACTACACTTGTGTCGGAACCAACAACTTTTTTGTATTTTTGTATACATGAGTGGAACCTCTTACCTGACTCTGCAATATCTGTCCGGTGGTTTTTAGAGGAAGGGAGCGGCCTTGCAGCACGTGTACCGTCATGCAACGAACTGGCGCGTCGTACAACAGTGTCAGCTCGATTGACCCACGCTCTTGAGAGCTTTCACCACAAAGTAGGGAAGTATCCTGATGGAAGGTGGTTATTGAATATTTTTTTTGTTGCTTACATGGGTGGGCGAGCTCACAGCCCAACTGGTGTTAAGTGGTTACTGGAGCCCATATACATCTACAACGTAAGTGTGCCACCCACCTTGAGATATAAATTCTAAGGTCTCAAGTATAGTTACAACGGCTGCTCTACCCTTCAAACCGAAACGTATTACTGCTTCACGGCAGAAATAGAGGGGAGTGGTACCTACCCGCGCGGACTCACAAGAGGTCCTACCACCAGTAATTACGCAAATTATAATTTTTGCGGGTTTGATTTTTATTACACGATGTTATTCCTTCACCATGGAAGTAAATCGTGAACAATTGTTAAGTACGTATTTCATTAGAAAAATTGATACCCGCCTGCGGGATTCGAACATCGTAGCATCGCTATGTAAGAATGCACCGGACGTCTTATCCTTAAGGCCACGACGACTTCAACTTTAACAATATTAACCCTTTGACGTCCAGAGTTCGCACGTATTGGACATATACTTTAGTCTGTCATTAGTCTTAGAACAGCAAAGCGTTAAACCCATCAGTGCTTTTCAAATTGATGGTCTATATATGTTAGTCTAGGATGGATGGTGAGATGAAGTGGTCGTCAAGTCTGATATGGGTTTACCCTACGGCCTACCAGTCGGTACTGATTTGTAATTTTACATTGATTAAGTTTCCCAGTTAATTTATTTCTTATGAAACAATGGATAGTAATTATTTTTATTACAATACCAACAGAATTTGTTAGAAATTTCCCTACAATAACAATCAAAGGTATTTAGTTAGTTGTGATGATTAGTGTCACGGCAACATAAAAAAAAACGAGATAGCGAAAGATCTCTTTCTTTAGTATCCCTTTTAGAATCTATTTTCTGTCATAGATAATATACTTCTCTGTACAGCATTAAATTCCAACAGAGACATGGAGTCTAATCTCATGAGGACACGGGGATCATTCACTAAATACCCTTTCAAAGGTTTTTGGATTGTAATTTATATTTATAAACATAAAGTTAGTTTAGTTCTAAAGTGAAGTCAAGTCAAACTTGACCTCGTATAGGACTAGCCTTATCGCTCACGGTGCTGTGGCTTTGTTATAATCATTCATCCGCATCAATTACGATGAACACCGCATTAGAATGTTCATAAACCCGATATTCATATGCCTACAGACTTCAGTGCTAGTAATGTTTAAATTCATACTTTGTTCGATTGTTAAAAAAAGACTGCCCAAAAAAACTGCAAAATAAATTACTGATAAAATGGGTTCGTTAACAATAATTTTATTGCATATTTTTTGAGCATAGTGTTCTTTTTGCTGTGTTTTATTTTGCATTTTTATTTATTTTACCTACTTTCGGCATTAGGAAATATGAATAATTATATAATATATTATTGTTAACAAGTTTTTTCTTGTTGTGTTTTGCACACGATAATAATATCTAAGACAACAAGCCCTTAATTTTAGATTAAGATCAGGACATATATAATATGCTTTGAGTAGAAATATTAGAGAGAGGGGTGGCCTTAGATGTAGAATAACTTTTTTGGTTCTCTATATGCCATTTAAAAACTGTACTACTTTTCGTTCTCCATTTCCATGCCGCAATTTAAATATTTTGCTATTGTAGAAATTGTAGGTAGGTAGGCAGCGGCTTGGCTCTACCCCTGGCATTGCTGAAGTCCATGGGCGACGGTAACCACTCACCATCAGGTGGGCCGTATGCTCGTCTGCCTACAAGGGCAATAAAAAAAAATTGTAGTACATACGCGGTCACGTATTCAGGTGCCACATATTATTACATCATTAAATCCAGCTTAATAAATCACACTTGACGTACACTGTCAACTGAGTAACACTGTAACTGTGTGGTTAGTGCGACTTTTTTAACGTTCTCGATAGCGTAAAAGTTAACTCAAATTAATATGCAGTTCGAACAGCGCCTCTAGCGGCAAACGTAGTCAAACGTTCCAACTCCGTACAAATTTGAGTTAACTTTTACGCTATCGATAACGTTAAAAATCACGGAGCGTGCTCTACGCTCCGTGATGAAAATTAGTCGTTATTCCAACGCAAATAAAACAGAAGTTTCTATCTTCAAGTACAATGTGTTTCCCAAGATTTTTCCGTCAAAAATGAAGGTTACAAATTAATAATCAGGATTTTCGAAGCAAAGGTAAATTCCTTCTCATTCAAGCAAAGGTGTTTACGGCAGGCACATGGTTGTGCCGTTTAGATAATCTGTATACTGTTGTCTATTAAGAATCATATCGCAGAGTGAGGGCTTAAGTTTTTTTTTTGCGTCTGTGACATAATTTGCGGAATTTGTTCGTCAATCTGTCAATAGAGCAAAGTTTCTAAAACTGAATTCTTACATTATGTGCTATGACATCACTATCGACGCTGCTCTGTGCTTCGAGTGTGTGAAGGTACTCCGTTCTCTGCGGCACGACATCGTCGATCTTCGTCTCCCTTAGCGTTGTTTCCCTTAGCGCAGTCTCCACCAGCTCCACTTCGAGCTTCACAGGAGCTGAAGCATTCTCGTTCTTCTCTTCGTAGTGACATTCTTCTTTATCCTACAAAAAGTAAATTGAGTAAATATTTTTGAAAGAAAAGAAAAAAATGCTCCATAGTCATTAGGGTTATATAGATAAGTTAAATCAGAAATAAAACTAAAAAAATTGACTTTGAAATTTCTTCGAACTGTAAATTAATTAACTAGATCGACATTTAAAATCTATTGAATTATACGGCTAATCCTAAAAACAACTACAGTACTACACAATTAAGAGATACACTGTTTTTTTTATTTTATAAGAAAACTACATGGGTACTAAACTAACTCACGTACGTTAAATTTTAATGATCTTCAAGGTAGCTTGAAGATAACTAATTAAATTACCTAGTTATCTTAATCAATTTGAGAGACTAAGCACATAAATATACGACACTCTGACCCATAAGGTTTGTCAAATCATGCATTTATCATCTCATAATTATCATCATCTGAACATAGTTCGTATCTTATGAACACGCTTTCACAAACTGGACCAGCGTCTATCCAACGGAATCTTTGAACGTAATCGTCACCAACTTCAAGACGTCCGCTTGAATATTCGCACACGTATAAACCCCCGATGACAAGCACCATCACCACCAGGCCACAGTCCTTGACTGCTAGACACAGACCTATCCTGATTTATACCACCGATTCCGGTCTTCAGCTAGCCTCATCCATTCTTTATCAGCTAATAATCACTCTACCTAGCCGGGAGCATCCCATATTATGTCTACCAGTGCGCGATGTCCACTGAAGAACCCGTCTGCACGAGCGATTGTCGGCTCTATAGCTTATATGTCCAAAAACCTTCTCAAAAGCATTGCGATCTTGGTTTTGAACTAGGGATATTTATAGTCCCCTTCGTTGGACAATGCATTTTTTTTTATTCCTACCTAAGCTGATAGCCTTGAGAGGCTATATCAGTGTAGCCTTACCAGTAGGTGAGCTCACAAGGCTCAAACCTGATGACGTTGCTAACACGAACCCTAGCAAGAGCTGTGCATCTACCGCCGGATCGGAAACGCGACCCACTGAGAAGATCCGGCGAGAAACTCAGTGGGCTGTGTCTGAGAGTTAATTTACTCGTCGAGCCCTTTGTCGCAAGCGACGGGTTCGACGAGGACGATGACCGGTGCTTGAGGTACCTAAAAGCACCGTTAGTGGATCGGGAGGATCCGAAATGACGTGTTTGGGGCAACGTCGACTGCTTTCCATTCTCTCCGCAGGATCGGAGATGTAGTTACCGGCGGCCACGATGAGAGGGTTCTCGTGTCGTGCCGCTTTATGGAAGTAAATGCAATTAGGTCGGAATATACAATTGCAGATTATATTGGCACTCGGAATGTACATTAAATACTATATTTTTATTTATTTTATTATTATAAACAAAGAACGATTGAAATGGTTCGTCTTCAGAGTTTTACCGACTGATTCTTACCATTATTATTGGAAATTAGAGTATTTACAAAAACTATTGTTGTGATGCGTGGCTAGGTTGAACACAATTTTTGCTCCCTTTGCCATCATAAAAGACTCGCGTTCATGGAGAATGTTATGACATTGATGCGAATTGAATTAAGTTATGTTTAAACCCCTCACCTGTTGTATGCGCAAGCGCAGGTCGTCATCCGAGTCGGAGGTCTCGAACGCAAATACACGGTCGGGAAAATTGTTCGGTTTCGACAAAGCATCTATAACAACACAGACGTACGGACAATGTAACGTCGACAATAATATAGTTAGTTGTTCTGGCAGTCCACTAAATAATCTCTTCGTTCTTATTTGTCTGGAGTCTAATTGTATTCAACTAAAACGAATCAGTCTTTCACCGATTTACTAAAAGCAAAGGTTCTGTTTTATTACTGTTCTACATTCTAAAGCTACTAGGCTTCATGTATACTAACCATAAATTAACTGGGATTAATTTAGCTTTTACATATTGACTAAAACACAATTGTTTAATAGTCACAGGTTTAACAACAAGTTTCTAACTATGTATCTATTAGATGAAATAGTAAAGATTATTAACAACAGGAACAAATATGAAATACGTTTTTGTAAAAAAGTGATTGTCTTACCGATCTGCGCATTTTCTATTGGAAGGCAAGGGGTCGGGTTTCGTGGATTTACAGCGAGGATGTCGTCGCAGCACTTGCGATTGAATACGGTCGAATGACACCACCTCCTGCCCAGGAATAGCAGTAGCACGAGCACCACAGCCGCGAACGCTGCCACCGCACTTATATACGCCGTCGCCTCAACTACATTATTGAACACGTTATTGACATCATAAGTATACGAGGCAACATAAATTCCGACAGGGATGTTTACCATTTGTTGGGTTGATGACGCCAATGTTAGCCACCATTCTGGCTCAGCCCGGCCCCTCGGGGCGCATTCTGCACGTTCACACACTGCCCTAGTTTCTGATAAAAACAATAAATGAGCCGTTGAGTGTATTCGCAACAAAGCAAACCGTGGAAAATCGCTGAATGTTGCTACGGTCAGACTGTCAAAGCAGCGCACATGCGCGGTACGCGAGGGGCACGCCGGGGCGTGTGGAACATTCTGCGCGTCTATAGGACGAAGGACTTCGGATACAGGTGTACGTTCTATATACGTACAATTAAGTATATATAACACTGAAATCCTGGTAATCAAATTCGAGCACGACTTGAGCTCAGTAAAAGGACCTTAGAATGACGGTTGTTCAATACGAAGAAACACATTAATTCATATGACCAAGGTCAATCCCTAAGCATCATTAAATATTAACTGATTGATGATAACCTTTTAGAACCATACACGTCAATAACTTTCTCATGCTATTTTTGTTAAGGCGTTAATAATTGTCGGTTTTTATTCTAACAGACTCGAAAACTCTGTAATCTATCTACATGTGTGTCTTCTATCACAGTTGCAGCAGTCTGCGAGTCAACTTTGTGTTAATTGAATTAAAATCATATTAATTAAAAAGTCATATTATAGAATTGTTTTTTAATTAATGACTTTGTAATTTTAAAATAATTATTTATTATTAATTATTATTTATTATTGCTTTAAATTAAACTTTTATCAGGGGTATGTAGTCGTTTGACGTCAAGATTAATTATGTAATAACAAAAATTCCTATAGACTGTGAGAACGAAGTAATTGGGTCACTGGAGATGCGCCAACAAACCTTATTTTTTCGGTATGCAACGATTGCACCGTACATTGTATAAAACACCTACATACATTACGAATTATAATTAAGTAGATACCTAAGTAATTGTTGATCTATATTTTAAGTAGCTACCTACAAGGTCAACAAAGATTCGTTGGACTTGCAAGCCGAAATTAAAACAACCGTTCTTTTAGCTGGTCATTCATGGATAAATTCATTTTTTTAATGTACTTAATAGTTACAAACAGATGAACACATACCTACACTGGATTGTAAACATGGTAAGTCAATTTCTTGCATAATACCAACATTCAACAAGTTTTCGTGTGAGCTGATTAAAAAATTCGGAATAAAATAAGTTAAATTTCTTAATTCGAATATAATTTTACTCAAAACGCAATTTGACTTACATACTTTAAGATTAGGCCGATAATAAAATTAAATCTAGCGAGGTAGACTTATGAAATGAAATATTTTCAAACTACCTACTTAACAATCAAGAATTAGGGATTTTGTTAGAGTTCCTTAGCCAAAAAGAAAAACACCAAATTCTATTTTTTTGTTATGTTAGTCGGGTTTTATTTTTTAGCTATCAACAATGATATAGTGAAATTAAAAAGTTTGTAATGGCACTTTGAACATGTAATTTTGGAATAAAAAGAAAGCATTTTTTAACTTTTTGTTTTTGTTTTATCGTATCGCTCTTGTCAGTGCGGTCGCGATCGTCATGCAGTATCATTGCTGCGAGCAGATGTTATGCGCCTCACGAGCAATCGCCACTTCTTCCGGCTTGTGGTGAGCCTGGTACACTCATGCAAACAACCGCCAACTGCCGACTTGACTTGGCTGGTTCATCGCATGGGCAACCTTCCACGTGATCTGGTGCCTTCTATTTTGCCCTGAACGATAAGGCGCTCTATGGAGTCATTTCCTCGCCTGGAGATATGCAAAAAAATAATATACGCCCATGCCCAAGCGCCGAAAGCCGTTGCTTAATGCTGAGTTCTTGAAGAATGGAGATATTGGTGCGAAGTTCGGTCCGTGAAATACCAAGCATTTTTTAAATAAATTTAAATTTTCTAAATTACCTGGCCTAAACAGAATTCGTGGTGACTCAAAACATGGGACGTCCATTTGCTAATACTACTAACGAGGAGCGATGTGGCTATACCATATCTCGAAGAACATTTATCAATTTTTAGAAGAGAATTAGTTCTTCAATTATGTAATTCACCACGGGAAAACTTTGAAAGTAGTTTTGTCTTCTTCAAAAAGCAGGAAAACACTCCTAAAATAAAAGAACTAATCCGTAAGTGGTTCTCAATAATGTAATCGCAAATTACCACTTAACTATTTAAGTGGTAATTTGCAATATTTGTATATCAATTTGTATATCAATCAGAACCCGGCATAGGCCGGTAGTTATGATATGTTAGACTGTATTGAGAATCAATTAATTAATTATTGCTTACTCGAAGTTGTTTATGAATAGGTAGACCTCGGCCAGTCTGCTGAGTTAAAAATAGCTGCGAATAAGAAATTAACCCAGGTTGGGCAGCGTGTAGTAAATCACGTCCGACCTTCTTGTTTATTTTACAGTGCCTGTCTGTATACCATGATAGCTATGGTTATAGACATGTGTTCAATACTGGACAGGTTTTCTCGATCTATTCTTAATTCTTTTAGGCATTCCGAGCACCGGTTACCGTTCTCGTTGAACGCGTTGTTCACGACGAAGAGTTAATGTTCAAATTCACAATTTCCACAGACAAAAAAACCACGAAGTCGCCCAGTTGGTGGCATTTCTGATCCGATGGTAGGTTCAGCGAAGCTCTGCTTTTACCAGGGCAGACGTTAGCAAGCTGCGTGAACTCACCTATCGATGAAGATGAGGGCCGAATTTCCTAGAGGCTTACTGTCTGTACTGTACTGAAAAAAAAAGGTCCTGATGTTAAAGAAAACTGTTTTTTTGAGAACCCCTATAACCAAATTAAAATCATATTAAAATGGTTTCGCACTCGGTACGTGCCGAACGGCTTTATTCCGCTAGGAAAGGTAGGAAGAACGAAATTAGTATATCATAATCTTTATTTATAGCATTCTTGCAGTGCAAACTGCAAAATTTGTGACGAAGTCTTACATCAGAAGGAATAATGATCCACCATATGCACCGTCATCGCTACGACGACTATTCCATATATACCATCACTGAAAGAATATGTTGCGCTTAAGTTAACGCTTGTAGAAATTAAAGAGGTAATTTTATATGGTATTGACATAAGCTCTCAATCACATAGTTTAGGTTCTGGCAATCCCATACAATAATGTAGTTTCTATACCCCTCACCATATAACACTAGTCGAATTTAATATTGTCTATGGACACTGATTACTCATATATTATTGAACGACTTTAGGACGAGACAACGTGTAGTTATAAATGAATAGTTCAGTAGGAAAAAAAAATTTATACCTAAGCAATATTATTGTCTTTATTTTTGTCTTTAGCAATTATACCAATTTTATTACTCTGTGTATTCGATTAAAGTCTAACCGATTTTTTTTTTGTGGAATTTTAAATAGTTTGAAATGTGAAAATCGGAGCATAAACTCGTTAAATAATAGCGTTTTTAATACATTTGTGTTTCGCGACGTAGAAAGTCCGACCCGTTTGTTTACAGTTTCTCAATTTCATTTAGTTTGTAATTATTTCTAACGATCTATCTGTATTTCTCAATTATGCAAGTATTGGACTATGGACTAGGTTCCTAGGCTTCTTATGGACTAGGTTCTTCATCTCAATTTTAGATTATTTAAAACTGGTAACACTTGGTATTTGCACAACACAGTACTGGTATTACCTTTTTTTCTTAATTGTTCGCTGGTAGGTTAATGGGCTTTCCCAGCTACACACTGGCTGGTTAATAAACCCATGGGCTCAATCTGAGAGAATTGTTAACACTGGCCCTAGTAAGTGCAGTGCTTCGCAGAATCTACCACCGGAACTAATCGCGACCCACTGGTAAGATCCGATGAGAAACTCAGTGGATCTGGTATTACGGATGACATTTTTTTTATTTTTTTTTATTGCTTAGATGGGTGGACGAGCTCACAGCCCACCTGATGTTAAGTGGTAACTGGAGCCCATAGACATCCACAACGTAAATGCGCCACCCACCTTGAAATACAAGTTCTAAGGTCTCAAGTATAGTAACTTACTCATTTTACGACTTTTATGGCATGTTAGCTGTCTGAATTTTTCCCCGTTTTTTTTTCTTTCTTATATTTAAAGGAAAGGGTTTGTAAATAATAAAAGAACTTTACAATGAAACGCCACAATTATATTTTGAAAATGTTTTTTTTTATTAACACTTACATTTTTACAGCGCTCCTAGCCAACTGAGTAATACTATAAAATGAATCGGTGTAAAGAATTATTGAACGCGAAACAATGTTGAACTACAGTGTACGACAGACAAACCGCTCACATGTATATCAGATCGTTACGTTAATATCATCAACGACACATTGTCGACCGAGATGAGATTCCCTTTAAACAAGCACAAATTTATGTCACTCTAAAGAAACAAACACCATTTAAATCTATAAACATTTCATATAATTTAGATTTTTATTAATCGCTATAATGTTATATTTTACTTTTGTAACCATTATAATAATGTTATATGTATTCGTTACAAAAAATTGAAATGAATCGCTCCACTTGGTCCTTCTACCCCATTCCCGCTGTGCCGCCCCGCCTCCGCCTCAGCATCCGCTCTCGCCGCCGCTCCCGCTCGTGACTTGACCTCGCGCGCTCCCGTAGAAGAGCCAAGTGGCGATAAAACAACATGACTATCCATAACTGTATAATTTTAAAAATTTCTAATTACGCATCCCTACTTTTGTTATTATCTTTTAATTAAGAAATAAAATCTTACGTAATTACGATGAGCAGCCTATTTTAATAAATTTGACGAAATTCGCTAGTAATGAGATTAGTTAATATAAAAGCGTCGCGTCGTGTCGTCTTGCCGGCCGCGAGCCGATCTGTAGTCGCCGGCACTGACAGTGACAGTTGGCAGTGCTGCGTGCCCGCCTCCCGCCCCCAAGCGATCGCGACTGTGTATGCTTTCATTATCTACTTTACGATTCAAAATACGGCATCAAAATTTCAACTACCTACCTAACAGTAAGCGGTAGTACACTAAAACTCAGGCACTCCACACCGACCTCTCACACAACATGCGCCCGTCCGAAAATACAACTGAACTTTATTCACACGAAAAATTCAACTTAAATCTAATACACTTAAATTATAATAATAATTATAGTGGCGTCTTAACTGTTAATATTACAACAAAGGTCATTCGTTGCCGAGCGTGGAGCGCGGCGGGGACACGCTTCTGCCCACTCGATGCGCGATCCTACGCCGCCGTAGCAACACTATCGATCGATACTTATTCAATAGACATTACTGTGTACGCGAAAACAATTGTACAGGGATGATGGGATGACGTCGTGAGCCGAGTGGGGCGGCTCGCGCTCCGCCTACGTATCCGGTCGAGTACAGACGGAACTAACACAAGCACTCAAAACTAACACATCAACGTTTTTTCTCGTGACGTTCGAGATTCGAATTATTAAATCATCTTAATATAAAAATAACACGATTTACAACTTTAAATAATAATAATAATAGTATGCGTATAATATATATATATTTTTTTATTTCATCACACAGACGTAACAAACTCCACACTCCACAGTGCATATATATACATACATAGTTCGATATAAGGGATAGTGTGATGCGAGAGCGCGCCGCGTCCTCTCGGTCACGTTGCGCAACAGAAGGAACTAGTGACAGACAGACGGCGCTCGGCCGGACCGTGCGGGTCGCGCGCGGACCGATGCGGTGACAAGCGGTGAGAAGCGTACACGACAGCGATTACACATACACCGGGAACGGCACCGCAACCTCTGTCACTCCGATACAACAACACAAAATGAACATTATGTACGCGGTGACTAACTGATGCACGACGGTGGACAGTGATCGGCGCTGTTTAATAATAAGTCTCTTGTTCGAGCCAGCCGCCGGGGTTGCGGCGCAGGTAGAAGCGCCTGATCTCGTCGTAGATGAAGATGGACAGCATGAACGGAATGGCGGGCAGCCACCACACGAACCTGAACAGAAACGTGAACCCGGTCATCGACCCAAAACTGTATAATCTCAAAACTTACTAATTTTACAGGAGTGTTTTTAACATCTTTGCAACACCTATTTTTTATTTTTTTGCCAGTTACATTATAAGTTTTTTAAAGTAAGATAAAATTATGTATTAATTTTATCAATTTAGTCAAAACATAGGTAAACTAAAACAAAAACAAAAAAAAAACTAAACTACGCTCTTTTGACAGTATTTATGAGAAAAATATTGGTGATACCAAATGATTTCGCATATTTTTGGAAATTGTGCATTTTTAATGCGAATAGACGATATGTCTTCATCCTTACGAATACAATGATTCTAAAATTCATAGCTATCCAGCTTTCGAACCGGACCGCTGAATATTCTGGCGGAGACGAGCAGACGCGTTATGTGACGTCGGCGAACTTACTTGAGTGGGTACATCCTCAAGCCCTTGTCCATACCGGGAGTGTACGAGAGGAACGCCGCCAGCGCGGTTTCAAATATGAGACCAAAGTTGAGGGCCCAGTTGCGCATGCCCTGGTGAATGATCGAGTTACGGCGGGTCTTGCAGATAATCAAGTCGGCCCATTGCACAACGACAATAGATACGAAGAATGCGGTGTGGCAAGTAAACTCGAGCGCCTTGCGGTCACGGTAGGTCTGAAAAGACAGTTTATGTTCACATCAATTCTTACTCAAGCCCTCGACTGCCATATGAGTCAAGGTACCCTATGTGGCGCACTGAAGTAATTATGTCGATTTCTGTTACTAAGGCGCAGGAATATCTAGTAGACCCTGGGAAAGACGATTCCGAACTGACAATGTATCTATTTCTAAGAGACCTAAAAGGCTAAAACATACATTAACAAACAAGGCAAAGAGTTAGGCAATCCAGGCGCCATAGAAACAGAAATCGACATAATTACTTCAGTGCGCCGCGTAGGACACCGGTGACCTACATGGCAGTCAAAGGGTTAATGCTGAAATTCGTTTTGAAGTGAAACTTCTTTAGAATCGTTGTGTTTTTTAAGTCCATAGAGACACATATACATAAATGTATAGGATTCAGCCGGCGAGAGAATGAGATAGAACACATTAGACGTTCTCGGTCTCCTCTTTGTGCGACTCTTCGTAGCATCCCCACTATCGTCTACTAAGCATTGTCCATGTGTATGTTCCTGTACAGTGGGATAGTCAGTATGTCTATATCTATATCTTTATCTTATTTATAAGTTTCACTTCTACCGTGTGTGACTTGCACATACACTTTTTTTTTTGGTTTAGTTCTTTCTATACGTACCCATTCCTGTCCATAGGAGTCAGTCAAATCGTTGATGGCCTTCGAGTCCCACTGCTTCCTGATACCGAAAAGCTTCATCGGGAGGAATCCGTTTTCAGCCATGATCACGAAGTAGACGAAGAAGCCAGCCGCGGCTTGGATCATTCCGATTTGTCCGTAAGCCATAGAGATCAACCTGTCAACATCCATGCGATCCCATCAAAACGTGTACTGACGGGATACGCGGCGTAGACCCGAACAGACTGAAAGCGTGATGCCGAAAGTATTGCGTGCAAAAGGAATAGTAAAAGAAAATTTGCACTTAAATAAATACTTTTTGATCTGACAAAAAGGACCCTTTTGTTGTAAAAGCAAGGTAATCGAAGAATTTTGATATTCAAATTTGGAACGATAAAAGATAAGTTTTTTTTTTAAATACTGAAATTTGGAATCTACGCTTTTAGTCTGCGTGGCCATAAAGCTTGTGCAGTTCACTAGTGCTACGTCAATTGAGACGAGAGTTTTCAATTCATCAAACGTTTCGAAGGGTCAATTGGAAATCAGTAGCAAGATTGTCTACTACAAAGCAGTTCAATATGACAAAGTAGAACTAATTATTGAAAATGGTTTCATAAAATTTTGGGTATTTTTTTTTATATCATCACTCTTAATTCGGTTTTGACAGGTTAAAAGCTTGCAACAAAACGATACATTTTTTTGTGTTCCAGTTTGTCATATCTTTGGAATAATGCCATGAAAACTATTAAGAAAACGTTTTATCATCATATCTTTACGGAAATTCGTATCTTTTGATTTGAATTTTAAAAAAACAAGTTAATGAAACCGTCCACCGAATTCTCATTTGTGTGATTTCCTGTATTTTGTGCCGATTTATAAATCATCAATTATTATTAATCTTCTGTTACGATTATTACGATTAGTATTTACTCTTCGAAGTAGTTTTCAGACATGAAACAAATAAAGATCGGTTTTCTTATTTAGCGAGCGCATATTTACATGCACAACCATACAAATGCAGTAAGTCAAAGCGTAAGATATGAAGAACTTGATGGGTTAAGTAAATAATTAAATAAAGAACAAAATAAAATAGTTTTAAATAGCCCTAAAAATGTATTACGTGTGATATGAAAACGCTGCCGCCATTCAGCTTTGTGCTTTCACTACTATGATAAAAAACAAAACGTCATAATATTTCAGCTATTCAATAAACATACGAAAATAATATCACAACTGCGGCTTCATATTGTCTACGTCATTCCTTGAAGATAAAATAAAACTGGAAATTTTCGATTAAAAATTACTAATTTTTTTTTCTATTTTTTTTTTTTTAAATCTCTATGCACTACGATGATTAACACGATAATTGAAACACAATTAAATCATTAGTGCGCTCTCTATGACAGTTTAAAACAGTCCGCTAATATCTTTCACTAAACGTGCACTGTTCGCAACACAGCGTTGACTCGCTAAGTCTTTTTATAAATAAATTAATCATTAATTTCAAACATGGAAGAGTGAAGATTGTACAGAAAAGATTAAAGAGTCTAATTTCTATAAAACTATTATTCGCTAGTTATAATATTTATAGCAGAAAAAAAAAAACTTTATAAAAATATTCAAAGTGATGAAGATACGGAAACTAGGCGTATGTATAATAATATAGTTTGTATTTACATTGTGTTAGTTGTATCTGTACAGAATATTGAACTATAACTGATTGAAATAAAGGTTATTTTCATTAGGCGGAAACAAAATCAAGATAGGGGGGGGTGGTTTTATAAGTAAACATAATCACTCTTCCACATCCATTATCAAATGGGTACTGTTGAACCACAAGTAGCCGCACCATTCTAATTTACTTGTCACACCAATCGTATTTATATGAATGTTTATACGAGATAGTGGGCTAATCATTGTGTTAACACCCATTTGAGCGACTAGTAAGCGGGCCACACGCTGGTGCGGCGGCCAACCTTCTGTTGACGAGGTTGTCGCGGTAAGGGTCCCGCGGCTGCCGCTTCATGATATCAGACTCGGGCGCCTCGTACGCCAATGATATAGCAGGCACCTTCGGTAACACCAAGCATTAAGGACAAACCATAAATCGCTGACGACCGGGGCGAGTGCCCGTGTCGTTTCGTCCCTTATAAACATAACGTTTCACTGTTAAAACTCCTACAACACTTATAGCTGATTGTTCCAAATTTAATTTCAACAACCTATAAAGATACTTATCACATAAATATTTCTAGAAAATAATAATAATCACGATTAGCTTTAAAACCTATAAGTTGTATTTATACATTGTTTGAAATATTTCGTCTACCTAAACTATTGCTAGGTAATTAAACAAGCCTATACAGCGTTGCATCGTAATAAACGAAGTTGCTTAAAGAAAAAGTCGCACATTGTTAACGACTCCTAAACTATTATATATGTATAATAAATATTCGTATAATGGCAGACCTACAAGTCGTGTTATGAGAAATGTGATGTTATGAAGCCTAGAGCGTTTCGTGAATAATATAAATGACAGATATGCTCATCATAAAAGAAAGTGTGTCATGGTGTGCATGGAGATTATGAGAGGTAATAAAATATAATAAGTCAAAATACTCATAATATAAGTCAAAATATATAATTGAATTAATAAATAACATATATTTAATAAATAAAAAATATTAACACATGCACGACACTTATAACGACAGAGACAGAAAGACACCGAATACTTACCCTAGCACAACCACAGACACATACCACAGAGAAAATACCAAAACCAACAAACAGATGAAACGATGCCTTTTTTCGCAAAGGGTAGTTCGAGAAAAGCATTGTTCCATGGCAACACCAAGCTACAAATACGGAAGAAGATTGTTTAGTTAGAAAAAAAAATGTTAAGGCAGAAAGTTAGGAGCGGTGCGATCGTCGCCTTCAATATCCACACACGGAGTCAACGAGTGGTGTACATACGGGACACCATTCACACACAACAGGCAACAGACCAAAGCTCAATATTGAAGACAATCAAAGTGGTTAGCAAGCAATAATATAATATGAACGAGTCGTGGAGCACTCGTCGTGTTTTTACCTCTCGTTAACGAGTTTATCAGTGAAAGGGTTACGCGGCTGTCGCTTCATTATGTCGGATTCAGCATCCTCGTAAGCCAGGGAAATGGCGGGCACCTACACAGACTAGCGATGTGAGCGCACGCGGCCGCGCCCGGAGCTCTCGCTCCAACCAAAGCGTGGTGCATTATTGTCACGTGTGTTACAAATACAACATCGAACGTAAGAACACAAACAAGAAGTATACAATCAGACGCCACCGAGCTACCGCGACCTTAAAAAAAAAGCGGTTGTCTGTAAAGTCGGTTTACTGACGATAGTTGAACGTGACAACGTCATAAGAAAATACTGATGGAATGGTTTCATTTCTCAATTATCGCAATTATCGTTGCTATAAACAATTGACACCACATTCACTTTTCACTGAACTTCATACTTGACGAAATCATGTAAATGTATTATTGTATAGCAGCTGTCCACGCGGATGCATCGCTCACTCAAGTAGGAGAGAGACAGATGTCGAACGCTGCCGAACGCGGAGGCCGATTGTGCCTCTTTGTCGCTCGTTGCGCGCTCTCGCTTGCACTTCAAGGCTTAAATGGAACGCCTCAGAGCGAGGTAACGCCAGTTATGAGTCATGTTTTTTCGTGCGTGCAGCCGGCTCCATCGAATTATAAGACGCTGTCACGTCAAAACCAATATCCAGCTTTGCATCACGGGTAGCACAGTAGCGTATGCTTGCATCCACTTGACGCTTAAAACTATTAACAAACAAAACTAAAATTAAAAACAAACATAATCGAAGACAATGAGATGATCTCGTTAGTGGCCCGCTCTCGGATTCGGAATCACAATGAACGGGAAATCGATTCTTAAATCGCGAAGATAATAATAATTTTGAAACTAAACGAAACCATGATGATGATGCGTGACGTGGTACTGAATGTGATTTTATAATCGTTGTGTTGTGTCTGTCGTAACTAGAAGAACTATTCGCGTTTCGGTAAACCGCTACCAAGCGCCTCTGTCGGCTTGTCGATTTCAACGAAATCAATAAACATTATAACAAACAAAACACATTCATCCTATAGATTCCTTGTTAGACGATCGGGCCAAAAAATATATCAGTTCATTAGTGACACAGTACAGAAATAAAAAAACCTCTTGGTTAGTTTTAAAACATGTTAGAATAATGCACGACTGATTCTATTTTTTCTCGACGTTTAACCACAACAACATGAGCACCGAGGCATTTTAATATTCAAACTGAAATGTACGTTAAGATAAAACTAAAATATGGTACAAACACGGACAAACATCGAATATTAACGATATATATATATAGAAACAACAACGGCGTTATTAGCTGACGACCAGTTAATTTTTATGGCAACACATCTCATTTAATACAATATAAAGACCTCTCATTGACAAGTTTGTCGCAAAACGGGTTCCTAGGTGGGCGTTTCATAATGTCTGCCTCAGCCGCTTCGTATGCAAGAGCAATCGCCGGTACCTATTGTCAGTTACTGATTTAAGTATATAATAGAATAAAAATAATTCGTAATTAACGCTGCAACTTAAGGAAAATAGCCCACTGAGTTTCTCGCCGGATCTTCTCAGTGGGTCGCGTTTCCGATCCGGTGGTAGATTCTATGATTATCTTGCTGGGGTCAGTGTTAGCAACACTCCGGTTTGAGCCCCGTGAGCTCACCTACACACGTTAGGGCGAAGGTGAAATAGCCTCTCAAAGTTATCAGCATAGGCAGGAAAATTTTTTTTTGTCTGTCTGCATACATAGTCGTTTTCCTTTCGATATTAATGTTACCTAATTTAATGCGGTCTTAATAAGTAAGTACTCCATGTACGAACCCGATTCGTGTTTCCATAAGCTGTCAGGTTGACATTAGAACATTACTTCGATCCAGGTTTTCCACTTGGGCGTCAACTCGTCAACTAATTATCTGGCTAAAGCCTTTTTTAATTGACATTAAAAAACATTTAAAATAAAAATCCATTCACTTTACAAGAACGCTGTTCGTTTCTAGTCAATTTTATTATCTTTAAAACTGGCACATGTTATTCTTGCCATTTATTCAAAACTAGCTGACCCGGCAAACTTCCTAGTGCCTCAATCGATAAATAAAAGACCTAAGCTTTTGTATAAAATAAACTTAAAACAAAGAAAAGGAATCCGTCCGACCGAAGACACATCAAAGGAAAAACAAAATTGTTATTTTTAATTAATTCCGAGTATTTTCATATTTATCTACCTTTTAAACCTTCTCTGGACTTCCACAAATAATTCAAGACCAAAATTAACCAAATCGGTCCGGCCGTTCTCGAATTTTAGCGAGACTAACCAACAGCAATTCATTTTTATATATATATAGATAGATACGTAAACGAACCTAGCGTGGTCGCAAATCAATGTGATTAATAATTTAAGGAATCGCACTTATGCTCCGAACTTACCATGTCCGTTCCCAGATCGATGCAGAGGATGGTTACTGTACCCAGGGGCAGAGGAATGTCGCAAAGGATGAAGGCAAGGAAGGGGGAGATTTCTGGAATGTTCGAGGTTAGGGTGTAGGCGATTGACTTCTTCAAGTTGTCAAAGATCAGTCGGCCTTCTTCGACACCGGTCACGATGGACGCGAAGTTGTCGTCGAGTAGAATCATGTCAGCGGCCTACAAGTTATATACGCATCTTACACGTGCTGCTGTTACAAAGCAGGTCTAGCTATTACTCTTTCCAGGAGAACAGAAAAGCAAACAATGAGCTTGTCCACAATGAGAATACCCCAACTGGGGTATTCTTTTTTTTACCTACTGTTACTGGTGGTAGGAAGTCTTGTGAGTCCGCACGTGTAGGTACCACCACCCCGCCTATTTCTACCGTGAAGCAGTAATGCGTTTCGGCTTGAAGGATGGGGCAGCCGTTGTAACTATACCTGAGACCTTAGAACTTATATCTCAAGGTGGGTGGCGCATTTACGTTGTAGATGTCTATGGGCTCCAGTAACCACTTAAGAACAGCTATCTGCCAAAATCAGTCAAAATAAGCCAAAATACTGCAGTTTCATTTGATTTGGTTGAATTCGTCTGAAATGTTTCCTACCTGCTTGGAAACGTCGGAGCCGGCGATACCCATAGCGACACCGATGTCGGCCTTCTTGAGGGCGGGCGAGTCGTTGACACCGTCGCCGGTCACAGCCACGATGGCGCCGAGACGCTGGCAACCCTCAACGATGATCAACTTCTGTTGCGGGGAGGTGCGGGCGAACACGATTTCGGTGTGGAACCTGATCGAAAATTAATTTAAAACCACTTTATCCAGGCCCTTGTTTATTTGAGTTTCACGAGAGCGCAAACATACTTGAGGATCTCATCGAGCTGGTCGGAGTTCAGTTCGCGGAGCTCGGTTCCGTGGACGACAGCGGCTTTGGCTTCGCGGGGATTCACCTCGGAAACGGGGATATTCAAGCGCGCAGCAATGTCCTCTACGGTCTCGTTACCTTCAGAAATTATACCTACAGATTTGGCAATAGCCTTGGCAGTGATGGGGTGGTCTCCGGTTACCATGATAACCTGAAAATTTATTAATTGAGTACTTTGCACTCCAAGGTCGGTATTGTTCTTTGAATATAGTAACATTACCTTGATACCGGCGGAGCGGCACTTGGCCACGGCATCTGGTACAGCAGCGCGGGGAGGATCAATCATGCTCATCAGACCAACAAAGCGCAAGTTGTCCAAGGGGAAGTTAGGGTCGTCAGTGTTGAACTTGTAGCCGATGGGGTACTTGTCGGAGGGCAGCTGAAGGTCGCAGAAGCCGAGCACACGCTCGCCAAGACCACCGAGTTCAAGGTAAGCGTTGTTGAACGCCTCCTTCATTTCCTCGTCTAATACCTTTTCCTTTCCGCCAATGAAGATAGTGCTACAACGTTCCAGGATTCTTTCGGGTGCTCCCTTCATCACCAGCAGGTGGCGGGGGTCGCTGGGGTCGTCGCTCTCGTGGATCGATACCTGGTACTTGTTAGTAGAGTTGAAGGGAATTTCGCAGACTTTCTTGTTGCGCTTCCTGATCGACAAGACATCACCGAGAGCCAGCTCCATGCATTTCAGTAAAGCGGCTTCAGAGGCGTCACCGGCGACTTCCTTCTTCAGAATCGGAACACCATCCTGACCACCCTTGAACTCAGCTCGGTTGCAGAGCGAAGCAATTTTGGCAAGAGCCTTGAAGCCAGGGCTAGTGCGGTCTATAAATAAAAATATATATGACCAAACCTGTATATGCGTAATATTGTCTGAAATAAAACATGAAAGACCATCTTACCGTACTGTACGCCGGATTGATCTTCAGTTGTATCAGCTTCAATGATCTGGTTGTCGAACCACATGTGAGCAACAGTCATTCTGTTCTGAGTGAGGGTTCCGGTTTTGTCGGAGCAAATCGTGGAAGTGGAACCCAGAGTTTCGACGGCTTCGAGATTCTTGACCAGGCAGTTCTTGGAAGCCATTCGTTTGGCAGTGAGAGTCAAGCACACAGTCACGGTGGCCAAGAGCCCTTCAGGCACGTTAGCTACGATGATACCTGTGCATAATAAACATTGTTAAAAGTTTCAATCGCATAAATACATGCAGACTGATACATGATCGAATAATCATCACAATAATACCGATGAGGAAGATGACAGCGTCGAGCCAGTGGTATCCGAGAATGAAAGCAATAACGAAGAAAGTCACTCCGAGGAAGACAGCCACGCCGGTGATAAGATGAATAAAGTGATGGATCTCCTTAGCGATCGGAGTTTCACCAGTGTCCAGACCGGAAGCGAGACCAGCAATGCGGCCCATCACCTACAAAAAGTATTACAGTGCAGTATTCACGGGAGGAACGACAAACAAATTTTTAAAGTTCTGAATTACTTACAGTATTGTCTCCACAGCAGATGACTATTCCTTTAGCGGTACCCTCAACGGCGTTGGTCGAGAAGAAGGCCAAGTTCTTGGTCTCGAGTGGGTTCTCATTTGTGAATTCGGCTCCTCGGGATTGGGGTTCAGATTCGCCGGTCAAGCTAGAGTTGTCGACTTTAAAGCCTCGCGCTTCGATAATACGGATGTCGGCGGGAATCCGGTCACCGAATTTAACCTAAAGACCATTGAAAATTATATGTTCAATAATCTGTGATAATTACATAGTTTCGATTTATTATTTACTTCGAGTATTATATACCTCGACAATATCACCAAGCACCAGGTCCTCGGCTCGGAGCGTAAGTTTCTCTCCTTCACGGATGACGGTGGCGAATTGGGGGACCATGTTCTTGAAAGATTCCATGATTTTAGACGACTTGCTCTCTTGGTAGTACGAGAAGATACCAGTAACGATCACGACGGCCGCGAGCACGATGCCCAGGTACAGATTGTCATCAGCGGGCTCCTCTACGGTACTAGCCTACGGGACAATTGGATCGATAACATATATTTCGGTGTTCTGGAAAACTTAAATCATTGTATGCAGAACCATTGACTTACCTGAATACCGTAGGCGATAAAGCATAGAATAGCACCAATCCAGAGTAACAATGCAAAGCCGCCGAATAGATTTTTACAAAACTTCACCCATTCGGGTGTTTGTTTAGGTGGTGTAAGAGCATTGGGGCCGTCTCTTTCTAAGTTCTCTTTCGCTTTTGCGTGACTAAGGCCCTGAAATAAGGAACGTCAAAAAATTTCAATTTATTCATGAAAGCTACATTACTATTTGCTAAATGCCGCCATTCAAATTGAGACATGAGTTCTAAGTCTTAGTTTTATAGGATAGCTGCCCCATTCTTCAAGTCGAAATGAATTATTGCTTCACTGCAGAACTAGGCACAGGTGGTGGTGCCTGCCCGTGCGACCTCACAACACGTCCTACCGCCAGTATACTTATGATTTTATATCAGTTTAACTTACATTTTCCGGGTGCGTTTGAAATCTTTGGTAGAGTTCCTCAGGAGTGACTTTATGGTAATCAATATCCAGCTCCTGTTTGAGATCTTCTAAATCTCCTGGTTTCCGTTTTTTCGCGGGAGGTTTTCTGCGCGTCTAAAATACACAAATAACTTTTATTAGGAATAATCATTTTAAAGTGTTTCCTCCGTTTACCTTCGTTTGCGAACTACCGCCTTACGCAATCTAAAAACATGCATGCAATAAATGAATGTTTGATAGATGTAGCAAAATGCTGTCTGTATATGGAGAGAATACGAAAATGTATGGTGATAATTTGTATAAAAACCTTGAACTGTCCGTCAGCTGTTCTATTATCATCCTCGATCGGGCCGATGGTGGCGACGCGGTACGAGTCGGTGCGTCCATGCTGCAAACATAACTAGGGGCTAGATACATTCTACAAGGCGGCCGTAGGGGCCATGCAGTCATGAATAATGTGGCGATGGATGGACACGAGCTACGATGTCGCTTGTCATTTTAAAATGGATTCATTGAAAACGAGAGAGAGAATCTAATGTCATGCGAAATCGAAGCTCGACATAAAACAGCGGCAAGGAAACTGGCATATTAGTGGAAATTACAAATGATTCAAGAATGCGAATGTTTTAAAGTCGTACATAATTTCAATACTAAAATTACTATAAAATATGAGATGTTTGATCGAGGCAATGCATTCAATCTAATGCACTCTACATAAATTCTCGATAGTCGAATGAAACTGTAGTGAATTAATAAAGCATTTTACTATGCAACATCAATAGTGAAACCATTGAATGTGAGTTTCATTCTAGATTATAACCTCGCCTAACGTGTACACTAGATGACAGGGTTCTATTCAACGGAGCTAAATTGGTTTGAACTAGTTACGCCTGCGAACCTGAGAGTTATTGTAAGGACACAGCACACTGCCACGCATCATTGATATACACATACAAGCAATTGCAATTTATACATTGACCAGCGCAAAACTGTTTTCTAATTTATATATACATACATCTTGACCAATGATACTTTAAATCATTGCAATTTGCGATTAGCGGTATGGAAATTTACCATTTCGTTTTAATGTAACAAAGGCCGGCCGAAGGTATCCGTATGCAGAATTTGCATGAGGGGAATATATCGTCGCAGAGTTCTAAAAGCGTTCACAGTAAACAAGGCAGCCGTCGCCGTCGATAATTGATGAACGTTTTCATAGCAAGCATCATTAAACCGCGCCCTGAATACTCGTGAAGGTTAGTGCGGGTAGGTACACATATATTCAGTTGAAAACAGGTAAACGCTGAAATTATACCCTGCTCAAACTTAACTATTGAAAAGCGTCTCGAAATTGAAAAAAATGGCTATAAATAATTTGCAATATTATCAAACTGACAACAGTTATTCTCAAAAATGAATCCGGAAGTTACGATTCATATCGAATAGTAGGCATGCGGTAATTGTCGATGGCAGCATTGTTGCCCCATTACATAAGAGGCGCGCGCAGCGGGCATGCGCAATGAGGACCGACCCCCTCGCTACCCTCGACATAAATAGCTAAAAGACAAGGTTGCCACCCCCGGGCCAAACCTCATTTATAAACTCTAAAAAGGTTAAAACCGGAATATCCGATAGAAAATCGAAACCAGTTTAAGAGGGAATAAAACGCCACAGTCGCGAAGGGGAACGGGCAATTGGGCCATAAAATTCAAGGTTACGGTAACTTTTCCATGGGGTGCCTGAATTTTAATAGGCTCATTTGCGCTACGTGTCAAAAGGACACGTCAAATTTACTGCATATATTCGTAAATGAGCTTAGATTAAATTTTATTTCAATAGATTTACTATATAGTTCGAATAGTACTGCAACGTGATTCATTGTTACGAGCGCATAATATCTGCTTAGAACCTGAAATTAGTGGTTACTATCAGCAGACTGTGAATAAGACAATTATTTCTGTAGTATTGCCACGACACGTGCCGCTCTCAGACAACACGCGGTTAATTGGCACCGGCAAAACACTATTATTAACCACACACAACATTTACACTTGTAATTTCGATCATTCAAAAATACAGCATAATTTCTGCGTGGCGTTAACATGTTACATTTCAAAGATATTTATCAAACGTAAATGTTGGCGCAAATCTTTCAGCAATGCGCATTATCGATGTTATTGGAGTACGTCACTACTAACGTTTTATTTAAAATGCTTTTGGTGAGAATCTTGCGAGTTTTCATTCGAGAAACGTTCGTGTTTTTGCAAGTCTGAATTATTGATAACAATTTAATACAGTTTAATCATTTGTTTTACAGTTTACTATTTAACTTTGGTTAATTAATTGGCAATGATCATTGACTTTGCCAATATTGTGAGTTATCTCAAGACCGAAAAGTTAGACGTAGTTTTGGGAAATTTACTAAGACAGCATCAAAAATTCTGCTCCAAATTCAAAAGGTGGCTTTCACGTGTATTCTTAAAAAAAAATTGAATTCTCATCATCAAGATGTAGTAGTCTCATAATTGATCCGTGCTGTCGTCAGAAAGGATAAAGGAAATACACCAATAGAACGACGTTACTCTATGCGATTTAAATGACATAATGACAAGGCAATTTTCTAATAAACCTTCGGTGCTCTTATAGTCACTCCAAAGCACGGCCGAGCTCCCGTGATGACCCGACAGTCACTTCCTTCAGAACACCTAGAGGCCTTTTCACCTTTAAATATTATGTCACTAAAATAATGACTTCAAAAATAATTTGAAGGTAAAGTATACTTCGTATTTTTAGTTATACGTATGTGATAACGCTTCAGTTTTTATTTTAGTTATTTCAGCCTCTTTAACTAAAACATCTTTGTGATATGTATTTAAATTGAAGGGTTGTTTTGCGTTACTCTAAAATAAATCTATACTAAACTAAACGAGTCCAAGAAGAAGACCTCGCATCATTTTTAAGAAATATATATACAAGTAACTCCAATTGAGAATATATCCGAAATCTTAAATTTTGAAATCTTAAAATGAAATTTAATTAGACAGTAGTCAGACTCGCCATTTTGAATTAAAATCCCTGCAGCCATATCTAGGAAGTGGTAACATTGTATGAAGCAATGTGAGACTACCGTGTCCTGCTCTTCGCATGGATCGATACCGAGGAGTTACGCAACCCCGCTGGCGCCGACTCACGATCGCTTCCTCTGTAGCTTTTTAGAAAATTCTATACATCCTTTGTATGTGAACGATGGTATAATGCAGCCTTTTTTATAATATAATGAAATGTAATGTTAATTTACGTAATTTTAATTGACGTTACGGAAGTTCAGAACTCTATTTGCTATTTAAATACCAAGTGAAATCGCCAACGAAGATGAAGTTCAGTCTATTCACATGCGTTAACGAAAATTTCTTACATAGCAGAGAACAAAGGCAGACTGTGCAAATGAAAAATTTCAAAGGAGAAATAATTGTGAAGGTAATTCAGGAAATGCGAAAATTTCACTCACGCGGAAGGGATTTTAAGGGGCGAACAGATAAAGCACTAGCTTCTTCTGTACTTACAGTTTGCCACATGCACTTCACCTTCACGAAAGCACTGGCTTCGTAGAGACGGGTTGGCTATAGTAAAACTAAAAGAAGCACTACTTGAAGCACCTCACTCACCTCGCCCATTTTCGTAAGTCTCTATGTACAGGCGGATAAAAGGAACAAGCCGCCTCTCGGTCTCGTCTGTATCCCTCAACGGTGCAGGGTGGGACTGCTCTAGTTCTGCAACAACCGGACCTTTACGGCTCCCCCGCCCGAATGGAAAACTTAAAATGTGTGCGTTTCAAGTTGACTGATCGCACCGCACTGGGACTATGTCATCTTGGTGCTAAACTAAAACCCGGTATAAGAAGAGAGTGCGCGGATGGCGAAGGCGCGACTTTCGACGGCCTGCTTCGGGCGGCGACTGACGGTGGGGTCCGCGCGTATCGAGCCAACAGCGCACTGACGTCATACTGCGTCACGACGCCAGCGCCGCCACTGCTGGCGTCGCGCGCAACCCGCTGCGCACGGTTCCCGAGCCACCACCGCCGCGCCCTCCCCGCTCGTAAACTTCCACAACCGGTACGTTGACAGCCCCTTTCGAATCGACTGTCGTCCCGTTGATGCATGCTCATTTTACAAGAACGACAATATGGTGGCCAACGCCAATTTATGAAATATATCGTAATTTACAAACCCCGTAGATTAATGAAATAATAAGCTTTATAATTTGTTAGATGACTAGAATTAAAAGATTCTTTATGAAGATATTCTTTAAGATGACCAGACGGTTTTGCGACACAAATATATTGGAATCTATTTTATTGCGGTAGAGAAAACGGAAGTAATTTAAAGACATTTTTAGACGTTCTAAAGAAAGAGCGTTTCAATACACTTAAAACTTTTAATGGCGAAGCTTAAAGATATAACATACAGAATACTTCAACCGCTATTGTATTATAACTATAAAGTAACTACTGCTTGAAACATAAAATAGCCATTAAATTGTTTATCCTCAGAAGGAAATGCCCCTTAGCGACGAGTAAAATGCCCTTGAAACACATTTTCCGCCCATGAGCCGTTGGTTACGCTGACTTCAAAGAAAACCCGAAATATAAAATATTTGTAGCGATAACGGTCAGCTATATTTAAATAGCTGATCGATAGTAAACTGCTGTCTTCTTCTTCGTAGATATTTACTTTGGTACGTGAATCGCGGCGTCTACTTCGAAACGTATTGAAGTTACTATTACATTTGATAAATGATTTTCCAGCCATAACATTAGATTGTTTCGTGGTAGGCAGGAAGAATGGCGGTAGGAGTACGGGCGTACCCGATCAGCGGTACTCAAGACCGGAACAAGGGGAGATATTCACGATGAGTAAATATCTATAATAGTACATTATACTTTTAAACATAAAAAATGTGTTGTTTTAACAGTTGACTGATGGATTGCAATTAAACAGAATAATAACATATCATGGAGTATTTTGCCGAGGCTTGGGAGAGACCTGTGTCCAGCTGTGGACGTCTGTGGGCTGATACATAGATGTAGTTTGTCATGGTTTTTCGCGAGTTATGGACATAATTCAAACTATCTTTTTTTATCGACGTATAGGCAGGCGAGCATATGGCCCACCTGATGGTGAGTGGTTAAGAACTATCCACAAGCCTCGTTTGACGAAGGACATATCATAGCGCTCGGGAAACACCGTGGAGGGGAGCTCATTTCAAAGCCGGATGGTACGTGGCAAAAAAGATCTCTGGAAACGTACTGTGGATGAACGCAGTGGCTCTAGGTAATATGGATGAATTCTACTCCGATTGCGGGCGGTGCGATAGTAAAAACGAGATGATGGTATCATCTCAAACAATTAATTGCTCAGAGCACTTGCCTTAACGGCGTAATCTCTTTTTTGTTATTAGAATATTTTTCTTGGTTATGTTTTCCTAGCAAATTTAAGTAAGCAATTCACATAAAGTTGTTAGACCTCAAAACAGTCTTAGTTCTTTATGTATCAAGAAACGCACGTCAGTAAATAATTTTAAAATTAAGACGGTAGTTGAAACAATATACACCACTGTCGATGAATTCGAATATAACAAACGCAAGATTAAGCCTTAAAAGTATTTAATTAAAATTCAATATGGCACGACCTATCTTTGCATTAATTAGCACATATTGCATAAATACGAAACTACTATTTTATTTTTTCGTAACCAATTACTATATTGAAATTTCAAAGATTTGCCCTATAGAACCTTCTGGTAAGTTCCACGCTCAAAACGTAGTACTTAAATAGAGCTCAACAGTTATCTGCTATTTCGTAGCGCTAAGTGGCTACGGTGGCGAACACGTTTCCGGGCGCTACGAGCCCCACCTGTCAGATATTAATTTCCGGTACTTGACGTTTGCCGCTGTTTAATTGCACGTCGGCAAATACCGTTCACATTATTCGCTCTCCGGATTGATCTCAGAAGTTTCCACGTAGTTACGAAACGTTCGCTTTCATGTTTTTATGGATAGTAAAAAAAAAAAAGTTATATTTTAAAACGTCCGTGAACATATCGGGCGTTTATCTTTCAATTACATTGTGCAGGAGTCCGTTCACATTGGGAATATACTCATACACTTTGTTAGTGCGGTGCGATGTACGTATGTAGTCGTATAGTCTTAGAACTATGTTTTATTCGCAATCTCCACGTTATCTCGACGGCATAATAAAACACAAAGTTGCACTTTTCAATTTGAGGGTGGGCCGCGAGCTCCGTTGCTTATTTTTCGTTTTACTGGAGCTTCCGGGCTGGAGCCTTTAAACAATACGCTTTTCCACTCATTGTTCATAATAATAGCTATTCATTCAGACAATAGCCATTACCAACATAATATAATCATTATTTATAATGTTTAACGTGCGTGAACATGTTTCATGTTCTTGCACAGCATTCATTACATTATAATACAAAATATTTAGTCTCGCGCAAGAAAATAAAACCCGGGAAATAATGAATGAAAACCGATTCAAAATAATAACATATTTTTTTAGTATATTAGATAAAGCCACAGAAAAGCGTGGCAAGGTTAAGCTAAAATTTAAGATACAGGCATCCCATATTTTAAATGAAGCTCGTTCATTGTGGATATTCGCGATGTATTATGTAAAGGTATTATATTATTAGCATGAGCGATGGGGCAGCGGGCATCTCCATTCCTGCGCCTCGAGGACTCGCTGATATGAAAATTCGTCGTGGAGCGGTCGGCGGGCGGGGTGTCGGCGAAGGGGTGTTCGGTTTAAGGGTGGAGGGTGCGCGGAGGCTCTATTTGGGTCACCCCGGGCGTCATCCCCTCGATCAATAGCAGGGAGACGGCGCGCGCCGTCTGCCTTCTCGCTCTTCCCTGGTTACCTAACGCTTCTCGCACACTGGCCCACCGCTATTAATTATTTTACATACCTGATAAAACCATTAACACCTTCATTGTTTGTAATTTATTTATAGATAAGCTCTGTAAGATCAAGTAAGGGGTTAATCTATAGGCAGGATCAAAGTAGAGACACTGATAGTTTCCGTCTACTACGCCGCATGTTCACGTAGCTTACGTAACGCGTGGTAATGGATAAAATCAATCAAACTAGGTACACATTTATATAGAGACACGACTATTAATCTGAACACTAACATTTCTAACCAATCATATTAAGATTATTTAATTTAAACACGCGCGATCAGTTTCTACAGTATATGATGCTAAGTATGTAAAGTACATAACGTGTTTTTTTTAAATATTTTAAATGATGTGAAGAATGTAACTATTTCGAATCATATAACGAATACAGCGGGAATCCCCGCAGAGATATGAGTGGAAATAAAAAACTGTTACAACTAGAATTTACTTAACTTTGGGATTCTGCGTTCCATGACAGCGACGTATATTACATGAGTTTATGGGTTTTTTTTCTTCTATAATCATATTACTTCTAGTTCTAATAAAATACGTAAGAAAATACAAAGTTGGCAGTATTAAGATAAACTCCGCACGAAGGCCGATTCTGGATATGAGCGTACCAAATACATCTCATTCAACTAACTTTCTATATTGAGATCTGCCCGATGTGGAACTTTAAGTCTTTAATTGAATATATCTTTGGCGGTAGCCATCACAGAACACAAAATATTTGACAGATGCTGAATCTCGCTTACGACATTTTCAAGATAAGTTTGCATATATACAAGTTCCGAACAACAACATTTGGCCACTTCGATAAAGCGGCACGACACGAGAACCCTCTCGTCGTGGCCGCCGGTAACTACATTCCCGATCCTGCTGAAAGAATGGAAAGCAGTCGACGTCGCCCAAAACACGTCATTTCGGATCCTCCCGATCCACTAACGGGGCTTCTAGGTACTTCAAGCAACGGTCACCGTTCTCGTTGAACCCGTCGCTTGCGAAGAAGGGCTCGACAAGCAAATTAGCCCTCAGACACAGCCCACTGAGTTTCTCGCCGGATCTTCTCAGTGGGTCGCGTTCCCGATCCGGTGGTAGATTCTGCGAAGCACGACTCTTGCTAGGGTTCGTGTTAGCAACGTCGTCAGGTTTGAGCCCCGTGAGCTCACCTACTAGTTAAGGTTACGCTGGAATAGCCTCTCAAGGCTACCGAGCGTCGGTCTACCGAGCAATATCACCCGCTCGGTAGAAGATCTTCCCTCTGTCGTTATATATACCTCCAAACATCTTTTGTCTTTTTTTTAACAAAATCAACGCGTGTTGTAGACCAAGTTCTATATCAGAACCGAAAATCGAACACACCGAGTTCATAAATCATAAAATTTGCCTAGACTGAAATACGTCTAGAACAGAAATAGTTTAACCTAGAGATGAACGTGATCCTGGAAATAAACGTAGGTAAATCGATGACGTAAGCCGTTCTGCGTGCGAATCAGATATGCCGAACATAAAGCATACAAAATTATTGTAAACCACTTTCTATGATGCTCTTATCGAATTTAGTCCGTGTAATATCAAAGGAAACCGACGCTCCGAATTTATTTTAAGCCGGTGGTTTGCGGGAAAAGTGACTCGCTACAAAACAACCAAACTCGGAATGTACAATTCTCGACCAAATAATGAAACAAATTAATATATAACAACGATGAAAGTTTTTTTTTGTTTTATAACAGCTAAGAGGCAAACGAGCAAGACGGGTCACCTGATGGTAAGTGATTCACCGCCGCCCACAGTCACCAGCGACGCCAGTGCGTTGCCTACCCTTCAGGTAAGAATATGCTCTTTTCTTGATTAACCCAATGTCGCAGTTGTTGGGGCAAGACCGCTGATGGCGTGTTTTAAGTAGTGAATTTATTTGTTTTTCATTCAAGTCATACACGTTACTATATTTCATACAAACTGCTATAGATACAGAGAATAAGAGAATATGCACAGAAATACTAAATACAAAAGGCGACTGCTATAGATACAGAGAATAAGAGAATATGTACAGAAATATTATATACACAAATACAAAAGGCGACTTCCAAAGCGATCTCCAGTCGAAATAAAACCGATATAAATTTAAAGCGCCACTATACGCGTCTTCTGTTCCAATGTGAGAATCGAGGAACGATAGATAAAATCAATCCGGAATTACCGAGCTTTCAAACAGATAAGTCGATTTAGTTTTTTAGACCGTAAAGGTCGTTACACACAACAGCAAAAATAAACATAAACTTAGAACACGAGATCTGTTCCTCGTTCAATATAATGTTTATTTCTTCTATAAACCAACTCAAAGATAACATAAACGCAAAATGCTGTTTTAAAAGCCGTTCAATAAATACTTTTTTTTTTTTTTGTTAATTCGTGTTGCGTTCTAATTTCAATTTAATCACATGTTTGGTTTTATTAACTTGTGTGAAGATTATAATACGGTCGAGTTTTAATATAAAAAAAATGAGTTCTAGTTTTATCACTTTTTTATTTTCACTCATACCTCTGCGGGAATACCTCGCTGTATTCGATGCATCATTCAAAATAGTTAAATTTTTCACAACATTTCAAATAATATATGTAATTTGTTTTCTGAAAAAAAAAAACCAAATAAATGAACGTTATATAAAATAACCGGAACGTGTTCTTAATCAACGTGACGTGACGTGACTGAAATTTGTATGGTAAATCAGTTATCAGTGAACGCTGTTGACTCAACCTTTGTTCTTGTAGTAAGAGCTTCGAACCGCTTCAAAGAGGATACGTAGGATATACGAGTAACGTACACATTCACACAATCCTATGCAGTGCAGTTACAAAAAATCTCCTACGTTTTGTACTAAATCACTACATAGTGTAAAACAAAGTCGCTTTCTCTGTCCCTATATCCCTATGTATGCTTAAATCTTTAAAACTACGCAACGGATTTTGATGCGGTTTTTTTTAATAGATAGAGTGATTGAGGAGGAAGGTTTATATGTATAATAACATCCATTAAATAGTGGAGAAGTCAATAATAAATTACAGTTTCCGAAGCGTAGCGAGAGCGGGCCGCTAGTAAAACATAAAATGATGTCAGTTTGTAAATGAATAACGTTCAAACATTTTTCGTGATAGAAAGTGTTCTTTTTCTGAATAAAAGCATGTTGAAGTCAATCTGAAACTGGGAGTCGATAGTGTTTACCTCAATTCGTATGCAGTAAAGTCGAGGTAAGACGAGGTCAAAGTGAATAAATTGTCAACTCAATTTCAGATATTAGATTTGCTCACCAGCGATGGTGACTCGCTCGGTCCAACCTTAATTCCATTTACGTTTTCTACTGAGGCGAAATAAATTTAGAAAACGTGTATTTGTTTAGATAAAAAAAAGAGACAATATGAAAAACCCAATGCTCCTTTTACTGGTTTTGCTATTACTGGTGGTAGGACCTCTTGTGAGTCCGCGCGGGTAGGTACCAGCACCCTGCTTATTTCTGCCGTGAAGCAGTAATGCGTTTTGTTTTGAAGGGTGGGGCAGCCGTTGTATCTATACTTGAGACCTTAGAACTTATATCTCAAGGTGGGTGGCGCATTTACATTGTAGATGTCTATGGGCTCGAATAACCACTTAACACCGGGTGGGCTGTGATCTCGTCCACCCATCAAAGCAATAAATAACTTTAATTTCTGTTGTTGCATATTTTTTATGTACACTGCAGTTTTTGTGTAAACGAATTGTATGCACTGATGTAAAAAAGTGTTTTCGTTGTCTTAAAATGTCCTAAAGTATATCTAATCTTGTTAAATGCTTCCACTTTCGTAGCTGAAGGACGAATAATTCAATACATAAATCTGCGGTCGTGCAATATATCGCAAATGGAGAAACCCATAGACCCGATGAAATTGGCATCTAACAAACATCGTCGGGTAGGGGAAAATACTGCGTGACAAAATTTTATGGCAAGTACTTTTTCGCAATCACACTAGGTACATATTTTATAAAATACATACATTCATTATAAACTATATATAAACTATATATATATATATGTATATAAATGAATTGCTGTTCGTTAGTCTCGCTAAAACTCGAGGACGGCGGGACCGATTTGGCTAATTTTGGTCTTGAATTATTTGTGGAAGTCCAGAGAAGGTTTAAAAGGTAAGTAAATATGAAAATGCTCAGAATTAAATAAAAATAACAATTTTGTTTTTCATTTGATGTGTCCCCCCGTCGGACGGATTCCTTTTTTTTTTTTTTTTTTTTATACAAAAGTTTAGGTCTTTTATTTATCGATTGAAGCACTACGAAGTCTGCCGGGTCCGCTAGTGTATTAATAAATCAGACTCGCATTTTTTTTTACTCCATCTTATTTCTCTACTGCGATAAAAAACTATTATGCTTTAACATCTATCGTTTATTTTTCAATATCGAAATTGTTTTATCGATTTATAAGAGTTTTCATGCAGTCAAGACCTTAACGTGCTGCTGAGTAACAAGGCAAATATAAAATATATTTTAGGCCGTCAATGAAAACATCAGTAGTGTAAATGAATTACCTTCTGTAAACTTACGATTCAGGGTCGCCCTTACTTCCAGTTGAATATGTTGAATCATGCCCAGAAACAAGGATGTTTATTTGAATGTATAATAATACAGTCAAAACCGTTTACTGCGACATCGTTTAATACAACATGCCGGTTATAATAACCAAGAACAAAGGTCCCGGCTGAATGCCATATGATCGCCTTATTAAAAATATTGCTTTCTACGACATTGGTAATAACGACATACCTCATAAAACGACCACATTTAACTAATATTTCGGAGAATTAGATCTGTTAGAACGACCGGCTAAGCTGTATTGTAAACAATTTGAATAGGTATCCACATTTGTCATGGCTATTAAAATCAGAAAAGAAAACAATAGGATTTAGTCTTCTAATTCTTAAAAACAACACACGTGCATGCGGTAGAGTCAAGGCCCGCTTCTTCATATCTCTTCAGTTAGTTTGTTACTTATCTATACACAAGACACACCAAAACTTTGTGGAGTTATTCGTGAAACTTTCAAAATGTCGCAAAGAAAAAGAAAACTAATTAATATTGAAGAAAAATCGCGTATTATGTAAATATATTTTTCCAATAATTCCCTATCGATTTATTTGTACTTGCACGATACACATTAAACATCACCGGTTGTTACGACTATCGGTTTTTACGACTGAATATGCGCAGTCCCTTCGATGTCGTTATAACAGATTTTGACTGTATATAATTTTTTGTGACTTACGTTCATAAATTATTATTTAGAAAAACACGCAAAACCACCAATCTTCACTAGATTCTGGAGAGTTCGAGTATATCAGGAAGAAGACTTAAGAACTTACTCATGTCATCAATTTTTATATTCTCTTCTGTCTGTTTGTTCATTTGGTCGAAGAACGCACAATAATGGCTACACTAATTTTTGTGAAACTTTTTTGTTTTAAAGCATACACTTAAAACTGATAATAACAATCGTGAATTTTTGGTGAGTATTCAATTTCAAGTAATTTAAAATATTATAATACAAAATGTAACGGAAAACAGACACATCCAGTATGCTTATATTTTAACGACTCTTACCATCGTAAATAACAAAATTCAATAAAAATGATTTATTTGAAATGTTGAATGCTACAATCATTAACGGGCGGTTTCAACTCAGATTTATCGTGACCGTCAAAATTAAATTGAAATAATACAGATCATGCTTTTACTATACTAACATTGTGTTATGATATATATCTAACAAAAAAAACGCACGGAAATGAAATTTCCAAGAATTCTTACGTTATCTTCTAATATAGAAAACTAATATACGTTAGTTTGTTTGATCGTGTCTTACATGCGTCAATGAACTATATTTCGGATATAGTTCAAACTTTGTTCTTGGTTACTACTCACTTTAGCGGAGGTTTTTGGCATAGCACCGTAGTACTAACAATATATAACTGGTTAATTCAACAACTAGTTATAATCTTTTATAATGCATAGATTTTATTTTATCATCGTCATAATAATTCGAGAACACATATCAAACACGTATTTCATTAGAAAAGTCTGTACACAAATGCGGGATTCGAAGATCGGCATACTCTCATCGCTCGATACGAGACAGCAAGCGTCGTATCCTTTGGGCCATGGTGACTTTTACGCTATCTTATAAACTTTTCACACCCTCTGTCACCACTAGTACAGTGCTAACAATTTTACATTATTTCTTAATCAAAACTAAGGGAATAAATAATTAAAAATCAAGATCAAAGTCCTAGGTGGTATCATAAATTCACACAAGAAAGGTAACAAAAGTGGCAAAAATTGCTCTTAATAAATCCACCATTCTTATACCGCACGTCCACAGTTTTCAGATGAAGATAAATAACATATAAACGATGTGCTAAATACTAAGGTGTTTATAAGTTTTGACCTAGTTACTAGCATGTTAACGTTATAAGGACAGTATAATTATCATACTCTACATAATTTAATTAAGAGAACGACAAGTCTAAGAGAAAATAAAGAAAAAATCAACAAGGTTTAAATATTGAAACAAAATTAATTGCTAGTTTGACCTACACTTGCCAAAAGATCTTGATCGCAGATCCCCGAATATGGTTAGTATGTACCGAGGAACCATCAAAATAAGTTTGAATATAATGGATAAATAAAAATAGTATAAAAAATTTAAGCAAGCTTTAGATTCAGGCGACAAATTAATTATCCAAACCGGACATTAGCTGGACTTTTTTCCTACTTATGCTGATATAGCCTTGAGAGGCGACCCACTGAGAAGATCCGGCGAGAAACTCAGTGGGCTGTATCTATGGGTTAATTTACTCGACCCTTCGTCGCAAGTGACGGGTTCGACGAGGATGGTGACCAATGCTTGTGGTACCTAAAGCACCGTTAATGGATCGCGAGGATCCGTAATAACGTGTTTAAGGCAAAGGCTGGACACACTAAAACTAAACAAAGAAAGATAATGGTGATGAAGTGTTCATGTACACTATAGATAGATAATAAAGATAGATAATAAAGGCAGACTAGGCAGATCGAAAACAAGCGGTAGCTGGTAAAAAATGAACGAGAAAGGCGAGAAATAGAGCAGATGTCAGCAAAGTATCATAGGCTAAGCCCCGTGAGCACGACTAAACGTTCAGTGAAACTAGTATAACCCCCTTGAGGTTACTAGTAGTAGGTAGGCAAAAACACCAATCGAAAGGAATACTAAATGACAATTACTCGGCTTAATGGTCTAAACACTATAAAATAAATGATAACTAAAGTAACGATTAGAGCTCATTAATTTGGAGTTTAATTTATCAGAGTTCAGGTATTTATATTGATTGAAAATACCTAACATTTCAACTGACAATTATATGCGCTAATATGTGAGAATAAATGAAGGAATTATTATTAAATATAATTCAGATAAAACTGGTCCGAACTGGCGCTGTAACGTCGGCTTCGAAGAACTTCCGTCCGCCGATCGGTTCAATGCACCAAAGTTTATTTGACGTTTACATAGAGATTTTATCAGATATTCAGACCAAAAGATTCTTTTACGTAATAATATGTCTAGTATAGAGAAGATAATAACATGCGACCTCAGCCTCAAGCTACTTACCAATTATCGGTACACACTAGCTCCAGTAACCTCACCATATTTCTTTATGTAATTCTGCCCCCTAAATACTGGTGGTGAAGCATAATGTATATAATTCTTTATGGGTTGCATTGCGTTATTTCTACCACGAATCAACCGTGGGTTCCAGTTTGAAATGAAAACTGATCCAATACAAAACTTAGACCTAATTTATGAAGTGAGCGGAAATGTCCATAAGATCGGATTAGTGCTTATCACCAGGTAAAGATATGCAAATTATCTACTAGATTATTCGTGACAATGAATTTAGATGAGCCAGAGAAGCCAGAACAGCTAACTTTTTATAGTATACGTAAATTAAATAATTATTTAATCATGAAACAAGCGAAGACCCAGTCTCATTTATCACACTGTAAAGAATTAACGTAATGAAGAGTTTAAGATTCAGCAGACGCCCGGACAGTGGAAAAGTTTGGCTGAACTCTTTCCTCATTATGGAGTAACGGAAAAATTGCGCGTGGGTATCTCATGAGTGAAATTCGCAGTCCTGGTGACATTATAAAAAATAAAACGCGCATGTATTCAAGTGTCTGTTATTTAATAGGGTATTCAAATACTTTTAATACGGTGTTAATTTTTAGGTTATTCGTGACATAATAGATATAAACACATCATCTAAACGAAAAGTATATGCTAGTCATGATCATGAAACTTTATATGATGAAATGAAAGGTTGTATATTTTCATCCACTTCTAATGGTTTATGTTTTGGGAAAATTGCGGTCCATATGATGGCAATATGGCAATAATATACATAGTATCAGAGATTGGAAATTGAAAGTGGGCTTCGAAACCTTTCAGTGACGAGGCAGCCCATAGAATTTGGATACGTTTCGCCATTAAACGAGAGCTTAGTGTGAACTCGTCAGATGGTTCATGGATCCCTTGAGGTGCTTGCAAACTAACCGGGATTAGAATCAGTTAAGTCGACTAAATAATTATCGTGAGGCCTTTTGATCTTATCAATAAATTCCGCTTATTGAAATATATTTTTTTATTTTATTTTTTGTGACTAAGATGGGTGAACGAGCTCACGGCTTACCTGGTGTTAAGTGGTCACCGGAACCCATAGACATTAAATGCCGCCACCCACCCCCAAACATGAGTTCTAAGTCTCCGTTTTTACAGTATAACGGTTGCCCCGCCGTTCAAACAGAAACGCATTATTGCTTCACGGCAAAAATAGGCAGGGTGGTGGTCCCTATCCGTGCATGTACACAATAGGCCTTACCATCAGTACGGACGCCCTACCACCAGTGTATATTACAAAATACAATTTATTACCTTTCTAATCCAGTTTGCATGAAAATATCTCACAAATAACATCGTAAAAGCAAAACAAGCAAAGAAATCAGATATAGGCAATTTCATTACGCTCAACCACTCTGATTTATATTTGTTCTCGTGTTTCAACACATAGTCACAATGCATATTAATGTGGTCTCGACAAAGATTTTCTCAGTAAACGAGTTTAATGAAAACAGACTACAGAGGCAACAGATCTCATTCTGAATTGCAGATTCAGAAATTTGTACGCAGTTCCAAATCAGATTATTCAAATGCAATTTCGAATTTTGTAAGTTTTTGTAACTTTCCTTTTGATATTCAAGGACTATCTGTTTAAGCTACTCTTGAGTTGTTAGGTCTCCTTCGGAGGCGCTCGGGCAGTTGTTAGCAAATCCCGCCCCTCTTGGCTGAGCCTTTGCTCGCCCACCTGTCCTGGTGAAACTGGAAAGGCCTTCGGGCCACCAGTAAACTTTCAATCATAAAAAAAAAAAAAACTATCTGTTTAATTACAAACACTATCCCAAACACTTCCCTCATACCGTAAGTGTATGTTTGGTTGCTAAAAATAAATTTTTCGACGTTGATTACCGGCCGAGCTTATTCTTACTGGTGTGAAGCCAATTTGGGCCTCGACATTGAAGATATAAACCTATTGGAACGATGGCTAACCTAGTGGGCACACAGCATTCATTTCTTTTAGACATCAGGAGCAATATACAACACACGCAAGTAGCGTGTACTAAATTTGCAAATGTAAAAGTTACGAATTTGTCTCATTCGGTTGATCCCTGTTTAAATATGAAAATACGAAAAATCCTCAATAGTCAGTTAAACACATAAAGCTCTCAAATATCGCTGTCTGAATTCTATCTATTTAATAGTATTACTGAACACTACATAAGCACACTGGAAACATTCCTAGGAATGTATCGCGTAAATTGATTTACTTTAGCACAATGGTATGGGATAAAAGCATTAACAATAGATTGGAAGAGGTTCCATTGTTAACTGCGGAGGCTTTCACGTTAATTAATCCAAACAACCGCTTTTATCCACAGAGGCTTAGTGTATTCCTCATTCTGCACTTCACTTTCTTTATTGTGAAGAAAATATGCTGGACTTGGTAAGTCAGGGAATTTAAGAATTAACAATAATTTACTGGGCTTGATGTCAGAGAATATGAGGATTAAATATAATTTCCATCTGTTTGGCGATTTTCTTTTTTAATTTTTTATGGGCATCGTCGTTTATGGGACCAGCTTGGGGTCCATCTACGGTTACTACAGACACCAAAAGTAAAATTTACTGGACGGCACTGCTTGAGTGATACGCTTATTTCTAGTCTTTTTAGTTTAGTTTTTTATTGTAATGTTGATAAATCAGTTTTTTATATAAACTACTTCAATGTTGACAAACTTTCTGCTATACGGCAGCATCAAGATCTTAGGCCAGCCCATACCTTGGGCCGTGAAGGTCAAGTAACGAGGGGTCATCACATTAAAACATTCCGCGACCAAACCGCGTTCGGTTGTCTCTACCTCATGATCTGCAAGCGAAGTAAATTGTCCCTTCGTAACAAGGTGACACTCTACAAAACTTGCATACGTTAGGCTAACCTATGCAAATGTAGTGTTCGCTCACGCAGCCCTCACCCACATAAATTCTCTCCAAGTTATTCAAATCCCTTTTCTGTAACATAGTTGTCGGAGCACTATGGTATGTAAGGAATATAGATATTCGCGGTGACCTAAATCTAGAACTGATACGTAACTATCTTAAGGAAGCGTCAGAATCCTACTTTGATAAATCGGCGCGACACGATAACCCTCGTGGCGGCCTCTAATTACATAACTGACCCAAACGACGGGACAACGCAAAGCCTCCGTCGTCTTAAGCGTATCTTATCGGATGCTCCCGTTTCACTCTCGGTGCTTTTAATCTCTCCAATCACCGGTCACCGTTTTCGTCGAATTCGTTGAATACGACGAGAGGTCGAAGTGCAATCTAGCCCATAGATACAAGTATCAATGCCGCTGTGTTTATTTCATCAGTTCTTCTCAAGACTGTGTCTCACATCCTAGCCAATGGAAAATTTTGTTTTAACACAGACTAAACAATGTTCAATGACACCTTAATCGAAATAAACTACTTTATTTTTGAATTTCTATTGAATTTGAATGCCATCAAGCTGCCACTTCTCCTACCAATCAAACTTGAACCGGAGTATAATTACTCTTTCTCCAGATAATAACTCTAGAGCAGAAATAAGCAGAGCATTGATATCAATCCGTTCAAACTCATTTAACCGCCGGTCATTAGTATCCAGAACGCAAATTAGCAAGAGTATAGGTTGAGAAAGAAAATAGCGTGAGAAGCATATAGATACTGCGAATGGTAGTAAATATTTTATATTTTTAGTGTATAATCAGAATTTCATCTTTCCTTTGTAATTTTTCGCAAACAAATCGTTGAAGCGATCAGTTCAGCTCGAAGTTTAAAATGATAAATCTTCATCTTATGTGGAGCATTATTCATGCAATCTAAAGACTGGATAGCGGGCACATTGCAGTTAAAGCTGGATAAAATCCGGCCTTTGAACCGATCCGTGGTAATCTGGTACGCCGTGCAAGTGACTCATAGGAAAAGAACAGTTTAGGTTTGTTAATTCAGATTAGCTAAATTATACTATTAGGTATGCGTGTTCTGAAACAAAAAATTTGCCGGGAAGTTCGTTGTGCACCTTTTTGGTTTCGTTGGATTTAGGTTTTAGCTTGGAGAAATTTATGCACTTTCGAATTTGATTTTTCTTTTGTGTTATAATTGAATTAATTTATAATACAATTTTAATTCAAGCAATAGCATAACGTTTCTATTTCTTAAGCATTTACCGAAAGATTAATACAAATTTTAGAATTATTTCTTTATTTACATTCCATTGTACAATTGTGTAATAAAATAACATTAAAATCAAAGTTAAATACATCAGTATCGATCAATGATTTCTTAACTACATATTGAATCCTGGTCATATTTCCCCCCGAATACCATAAAATATTTGTGTGAAAGATAATTTATTGAAACGATCAGGCGTCACTTATCTTACTTTAACGATCCTTATAACGACAAAGTAGATACTTGGATTGTGAAAAGTCCAACAAAATCACATAAAAGATATTTATTCAAAGATCAACATTACTGCTTTTTCTCATGACGACCTCATGACATGGCGTACGAGTCGTTCCCTTTCTCATCGTTCTAAATGGCCACACTATTTTAAGGCTTACCGGAGTCGATAGACAGGCCAATTTAAACGTCACCTTCAGACGTAATGTGAAAGTCTAAATTGTATTTTATAATATAACGGGAGTCCCACTCTGCTGATCGTAATTGCCAATAGCACCAAAGTAAAGACCTATAGAAAAATATACGGGCGCAACACGGCACGCTCTAAAAACTAACTTTGTCAATCTAATAACCCACTAACTATTTCCTTTATGGGTTCACTCTTATCAGAGCGGTCGTGGTGATCATTCAGTAGTATTGCTGTGGGCAGATGTTATGCGCCTCACGAGCACTTCTACCGATTTGTGGTGAGTTTGGTACATTCATGCAAAAAACCGCCAACTACTGACTTGACTTGGTCGGTCCATCGTATGGGCAACCTTACATGCGGTCTGGTGTCTTCTACTTTGCCCTTAACGACAAGGCGTTCTATAGTCATTTCCTCGCCGGGAGATATGTCCAAAGAATGATAGTATGCGCCCATACACGAGCGCCGAAAGACGCTTCTTAATGCCGAGTTATTGCAGAATGGACATATTAGTGCGAAGCAACTAACTACATAGCGTGTCAAATAAACTTCGCCATTTGTGAAAATATAAATATGACTTGTCTCTGTGTTCTTGAAATTGAATTAACATATCAACTTCTCTTTTCTGTGTTTATTGAAATACTAAGAATTTTTACATTCATATGAATACTGCAGTCGACAAGAAAGACATCTAAACAATATGAGTGAGAATACAACTTATCTTGTTCCGTCTATTATAATAATTAAAATCACACGTCGAGTCTTTTTCATGTGGGCATGTAGGTAACTGATTCACTTTTAAAAGCCGCTACGATGTTGACCGGCGCAATATTCGAATTCAAACTTCGACAAATAATATTGAGAATAAAATAAAACATTACACATGTTCCTTTTTTTTTATGATTGAAGGATTACTGGTGGCCCGGAGGCCTTTCCAGTTTCACCAGGACAGGTGGGCGAGCAAAGGCTCAGCCAGGAGGGGTGGGATTTGCTAACAGCTGCCCGAGCGCCTCCGGAGGAGACCTAACAACTCAAGAGTAGCTGCTTCGCGAATGAATCTACTACCGGATCGGAATCGCGAGCTGAAGGCGTCTAGTGCAAAGGTTATTGGATCTGATGGATCCGTAAGGACGTGTACACATGTTCCTATTGTCAAGGGAAATGGTGAAAAGAAAGATCATTAATGTTGTTCATGTTACACCTTCAATAATAAGGTATTTTAATATATTAAATACGTTCCATCTATTTCGTGAAGCTGTGTGAAAATACGAAACCACTCAGGGTTCAAATAGAACGAGAAAATTTAATTTAAAAGCAGCATTCCCTTGTCACGCTATTCCTTGCGAGCGTTTCAACAACAAATTGAATTTTATATCCATCTTTGTGGAAGACGTATATTTCTGGTGTGCTCAATTGTTTGGTATCGGATTAGGATTCGAAATCCGGAATTGTATCTGTCACCGTAAATTACTGATTATGGCAACATCTATTCTCTTTCATTTCTATTATGCCTCCATTATTATAATAATGTTATCAGTGGCCACAATCATACGAAGGTATCCAAATCCACTAGTTCTATTTAGGTCGATTTGGTGTTAAATAGCCTACGATCTGTTTTAGGCCATGGTTTTTATATGAATTACCTTTTAATAAAACATGAACGTATAGAATGTAGCTTGATATATTCGCTTTCGATTAGAACGTACAGTGTTCTACTTCCAACAATCGATTTAGGTTTATAGTCTCCGAGTCTACGAGCACTTGACGTAGTTATGTAACATTCAGCAGTCCTGCCTAATCAATACCAAGACGGCGGCGGGCACACGCTAGCCTGTTCAACTAAGGCCGATGCACAAGGAAAACCTCGGCGAATTTTGTAACCTGTTTAGGTGCAGGTTTTATATTAGCCACGATGGCACAGAAATCATACGCTCCCCATCATAGGGACACCGTCTTTTTTTTATTGCTTTGATGGATGCACGAGCTCACAGCCCACCTCGTGTTAAGTGGTTACTGAAGCCCATAGACATCTACAAGATAAATGCGCCACCCACCTTGAGATATAAGTTCTAAGGTCTCAAGTATAGTTACAACGGCTGCCCCACCCTTCAAACCGAAACGCATTACTGCTTAACGGCAGAAATAGCTGTCTTTATACAATTCATAATACTTCACATTCACATTCTTATGCATCATCCTTACTGAAATCCGTGAATAACGATAATCATAACGCACTGGTTCCGAAGAACTATAAAACTACCCAACTAAAAACAAATGTAATGTTTAAAATCGGATAAAGATCTGTTTCTATTTCACTATTGTGTCTAAGAGACCGATAATTTACCTGATATTCACATAGCTCCAAATTAAAAAGTACCTTTCTTTATAAAATAATAGTGAATTATGTAACACGTGTTTATAGGAAGAGGAGAATAAGAAACAATATAAAAAATTCATAGTTCCCGGGAGAGCTTTGCGGTGGAAAACGCGTATTACGTTTCGTGTTTTTCGGCGATTATTTCATTTCCTTACACCGCAGGTAGTGTTGTAATAATAAATTTATATGGAACACGTACGTTTCATGGCCAAGGGCTTTCGTGATGAAAATTTTCCGTCGTATTTAATTGGCAGTAAGTCTAATAGGTCAGTTATAACAACGCTATCGATCGTTCCAGTTTTGCTAAAAACTAGCATAGGTACCTAATATATAAACCTCGATACTTTGTCTTTTGTTTGGTCAAATACTCGAAATAACGAGGTTCTCATATTTGTTCGTACAGGGGTACTGATGTAATCCTCTAAGGGACAAAGTCAAATAAAACGGACTACAGAGGATAGTGTGTCAATGACAAACACGTGTACTACTTGAGATAGTCTGGCCACACAAGTGTATTAAAGTTTTCTTGGTTTTATCCTTGTAATGAAACATATAAAAAACTAACAAGTAAGAAATAAACCTTTTTTTTTGTTTTGAGTTTTATAGTGATATTTTGAGCATAATACTCTCAATGTACGTCGTACAGTAGATGTCTAGGGAATCGTTATAATATTAATGCTAACGGTAAGCAGCGGCTTGGCTCTGCCCCTGGCATTGCTGAAGTCCATGGGCGACGGTAACCACACATCATCAGGTGGGCCGTATGCTCGTCTGCCTACGAGGGCAATAAAAAAATAAAAATAAAAAAATAGGACGACATTTCGAAATGTGTCTGGAAGTGTATAACCAATATCTACAGCTTCAGAATAATTGTAATTTTTGAATAAGTCAGATTTGTTGCTGAACCTCCATGGGCGATAGTATGCGGGTTTTGCGGAGCGTCCATTGCGTAGACAATTGGATTAAGAGCTAATCCAATACTATGGGTGGTATGGGAGACTTGTGTCGCAATTACCGCGATATTGATGGCAGTATAGCGTTCGTACGAGACTCCACATACGTTACTAGTGCATCAACCATCACCACTGTTTGAGCAACCATATAAGTCATCAGGTTTTATACGTAAGCAGTCAGCATGAAATGAATGGCACATCGAAGGGATATCGATATCGAGGAAATCATACACCGGATACAAATATTTGTGATAACCTACGAAACCTAACATTGTATTAGATTACATTAGGATACTTTATGGGTTCGGAAGTCACCCCTTTAATGCAGCACAAATTACGCCTAATTAAAAATACTAGAGGTCCCGCAGTAGTCGAAATTCGACTATAATTAATTGGAATTGTAAGATTGTACACTAATAAGATTGTATTCTATAATCACAAATTTCGCCAAGACTACACTATAAAAAATATATAACAAAGACAAACAATATTTAATCTCAATTTGACAACAGACGTCAAGAACAAAAGTTTTACAATAGTATGCATGCGTGTGTGCGTCAAATACATGGTATGTAGTGTATGTAATGTTTTCTTTATTGATTTAATGTATCTTTTATGCATTATTTAAAAAAATATTAGCATTGTGCACTTCTTCTCTATATTCTCTATAAGTGTGCAAAATTTCATACTCCTCCGTCCGCGAAAATTTCGTAAAAAGGGATACAAAGTTTTTCCTTCACGTATTAATATATAGATTACGAGTATAACATTATAACCTTATTTATTATTACCGAAAGTCAATTATGACTATACCACAATCTGTTTCTACGGAGTTCATAAACTTCAATCCGATATCGATTTTATCAGTCGAATCATGTTCGGCAAGCGCGTCTTATTGTTGATTTACATTTAAATTGTACACTCCGAGGGGCTGAAAATGACATCGTGCCAATATTTCAGACCTTAAAACAGGGCCGGAAACTTAGATTGGCCGAGAGTGTTTTTTTTTCTTCTTTTTAACGAAGTAATAAAAAGTACATTAAATATACTACTACATTTGACAAACTAGTATGTAAGAGTTGTAATATTTTCCGAACATTGGTATTTAGGTATACTTTAACTATTTATATACTGATATTTTATTTAATAATACGCTTTGTAGAACCAACTATAATATTTAGTTATTTAAAAATAGAGCTTTACGTTTTATTCACTGAAATTCAGTTATATGATTTTAGCGCACCACTATTATTTACAAAATCCATCCATGTAAACTATGAGGAAATTATTGGTGTCATTTAATGTTGTAAAATTAACTAATTATCAATAAGTCACTGTCACTATAATTATAATAAACTTTACGCGTCAATATCATAATTGATTCGCAACAAAGTAACATTCATTATTTTGCAATTTACAAACAACAACAAAATGGTTTATTACTTTTATTTCACCTGAAGCGCAAATCTATTACTAGAATTCTAATTATCATCGTCCACAAACAAGTTAATAAGAAACTTCGCGATTCTGTGGACGCTCCCTCGTTGAAATTAATCGGGAAAGTGAATCGCCCTTCGGAGGCTTAATTAGTTCCGTTCGCGTGATGACGCATTCTATTCTCGTAAACAATACCCTAATTGACGAAAGCTTTAATGACGGGCAGATAATAATGAAAAAATATAGAGCAGACGAAAAGCCATTCTATCTGGTTATATAATATGTTCTCATGAAGTACATTACGAACTGAGTAAATGCATTACAAATTGTACATTACATTTAGAAAAAAAAAAACAATGAGTGTAGATAATCTCTCGCGAAAATATTACGCACTGTAAGCTTAGTTTAGGTATTTTCTGGTGGGTTGAGATCATTTCGTGACAATCTATTCAAAAAAGGCAATTTATAAGTTAAAAAATAATAAGATACCCTTCCGTTATATAATAAGGCAACTGAATTTCAGTGTTATTCTGCTTCTGACAAATGCCAAGACCAATTTACCTCTGACCTTTGAACTTAATACAGATATAACGAACGAGAACATAACCCGGGTAGGCATGTGTGTCCCTTATTTCGAATAGGTAGGGATTTCATAAGTGTCTTACAATCTCAAGTCAGTGTTTTGTAAAATAATATAGATTAGTCGAAAGTGAACACCAGTTACGGCGGGATTATAAATCAGCAAAATCATTTAAAGGGTAGAAATTCTAGAAATGCTATCTAATGTATTGATTTAATTAATTAGGATAAAAGATTAATGAGAAAGAATGAAAATTAAAACAATGGTTTTAAAGAGTCCTAACAGTCCGCCTGGCAACGGATTTCGACTAACTAACACTGTGCGAAGCTACTGCTTTTTAATTATTGATAAACCGAATCAATCTGAAGATTTCTGTTACAGAAATAATAAATTTATAACAATACCATGCGTGTACATTATATTCCAAAAACAGTTTTAGAAGTTTGGTGTAAAGAATATCTCAAACAATTAATAATAGACTGGTTGAAAAATAATATAAATATGAAACTAATCAAACCACTCTATTATCAAGATTGCCAGACTGAGTATTGTAGTGAAGTACGCCAATGGATAGTATTTCTCAGTTCGATATTTTAAGGTTAGTTCTGTTTATTGACCCAATTCACTACGCAGGCTAATTCCAGTGTGCAATAACACTAAATTTTTATGAACACATCCACGAAATTGAATCAGTGTTTGTTTGAGCGGTACTAAGTCTTCACAGCCAATTTGTTTAATTATTAATTAATCTACTCAGTCTACATAATTCCCGGGCGGCTACAGAGACTGAATTTCACAAAATTTCATTATTGAGTTATGTTTAGACCATTCCCATTAGAAGCTTATTTTTACCGCGTTTTGAATTTAGTTCTGTTCACCTAATGGTCAGGGGTACAATTTCGGAACAGATTTACTGGTGGTAGTACCTCTTGTGAGTCCGCGCGGGTAGGTACCACCACCCTGTCTATTTCTGCCGTGAAGCAGTAATGCGTTTCGGTTTGAAGGGTGGGGCAGCCGTTGTAACTGTACTTGAGATCTTAGAACTTATATCTCAAGGTGGGTGGCGCATTTACGTTGTAGATGTCTATGGGCTCCAGTAACCACTTAATACCAGGTGGGCTGTGAGCTCGACCACCCAAAAAAGCAATAATAAAATTTTTTAATTAATTACCTAATAAACTTTAAGATAATACTTTCAAATTTCTCACGTGGCTCAGAACTAGATAACATAGAAAACGGGGAGAAAGAAGTTTCATTAATGCTTAAGGATTAGTGTCCGTATTTAATATAATTGATTTGGAACATAAATCAACTACCATAGAGTAACCTACTACAAGCTTTAACTAACAACATTTTTCACTAGAAACTAGTGTAAAACTTAATGTTGTCCTCATTTTACCAAGTAAAACCAATATGTAGTAAATCAGAGTGGATATTGGAAGTTTGCGTTTGCCGGCTGAACAATGTAACTAAAGTACCTACTTCCCACCTCCGTTGTAGTAGCATAATGTGTAACAAACAATAAGTATGTAAAAAGTGCACTTAATAAAGTCTTCACTTTACAAATGTACATTTCATTACCAACGCTACTAACGTATGTTATGGGAGGCATCATGCCAAAGCAATTTTCATAGTAATCAAGTCTATCCGAATATGTATCAGACGATACAAGTGTACGACCTCTTTGTACTATTACTATTTCCTAGTCATACTAAAAGTATTGTCAATTTTTTTTTACTATAACTTGGTGTGACGAGTTTCTTTTTATGTTGCCTAAAGGAAACCGCTGACAGAAATAAAGTTAGGTGATTTCGTTTTTAATTGAAAAGTTTAAAAATCCAGAACAATCGATTCGATGTTAATTGGAGCTGTTAAAGTCGTACCCAGACTATCAACTAGTTACCAAATTTGGAACAAGTTCAAATTCCGCAGACATATTATATCTAGCTATGACAACGGACGCATAAACAGAAATCGGCAACACTCGGCGCCAGTGCATCTAAGTTATAAAACATGGCGTCGAGACTGGGAACGATCGATGGCGACCTCTTTACCGACCAATGCACCAAGCCGAATGCCCGGGCAAATCGACTCCACGCTAGCTAGAAAGCATCCTATGTATAATAAATTCGCTTTAAACTCCCGTTTGTCTTACGTAATTGGCTATTTCATGTAAAAAATTCTATGAAAGTTTTAATTTCAAATTGGAATATATCCAATGTGTTCTAATACGAATATTCTGTACTTTTCATACATATAATATCATATTCAGTATTCATACACAATCAAATAACAAATCATGAATATTGTTAGGAAAGAACATTGCCCGAGTAAATTGTTCCTTTTGCGTACATACAAGACTATAACCCGCGTGGCGTTGAGCCATTACTGAAGTCCATAGACAAAATAGCATTTAAATATGCTTCAAATACAAAGCAACGAGAAAGCCATTTTATTTTCCATTGTTTTACAAGAAAACGTAGTTTTCATGATCCAATATTTTATCTATGTAAATGTTCAATACGAAGGCAAAAATGTTGGAAGAGCTGTCTTTTTACAAAGTAAGAACAACGGATATTGCTCGGAAACAAAACATAAACGTAAAAGCGAGGAGATTCTATGACCCATTTTTATATAGAAAATGTCAGTTTAATATAAAGATGAGATTGTTTTAGTACCACATTACCTTAAAAATATTGTTTATACATAGCTCTAAAGTTATATACAGTTTTCCGTGTTACCACTTTTATTAATATACATAATACACTCGTAGTTACGTTGTCATTTAAATTGCTTCAATCACTATACATTGCTATCAAAACCAAAGAGATAGCGTGTCTACGAGAAATCAATACCCAACACCAAGTGTAGGGAATCGAGAATCTATACCAATTAAATTAGTATGAATTTCATAAAGGAAACTCGTAATCCTGATATTTCTGTAAATTATAAAAATGGAAAGTTCAAATCATTTTGATTGACATTCGACAATTAATTCATAACAATTTCAAATCAGAGTTTCGCAGTATCATATCTCTACTCTACTTTTTCATAGTAACTGCTGCGAACATTAGTGGTTGTATAATATTGAAGACTTCATGACGTTCTGTAAGTAGAATATAACGTGCTTCACCCGTCCCAATATCGCCTCATTTCCTTCGAAGTGGCCTTCGTAACCCTACAAAATATTATTTGTCGTCAGGTAGCTTATCTTGTCGAAAGGCACGCGCAATGACGCAACTTATTACTTCGCCTCCTCCAATTCTACATATACAACAGCAAAATTTATAGGTATTATAGGTTGCGTGGTAACAACGGAGGTATCAAGTTACATAAGGTACGCAAGCTGGTGCTTTTTCATAAAAGAACTGAAGTACAGTTTTAGGACGAAAAAATAAAGCTAAAGTTTCTTCATTCGGTGGCTATGCGGATTTTTGTAATGTCGTTCTAGATTGTATCGTAACATTTTTGCAGTCATTAAATTATGTAATTAGTTCATGCTATTTGTAAATAAAATAATTCAGTTATGATGGCAAGTCGTATAAAAGACGTAATCAGGAATAGTCGTTTTTTTTTTTAACTTTTGCTTTACATTTTCTTATATTTTTTTTTGTATTACGGAGTTAAAGGTTTTTTAAATTCGTCACGTCTGTTTGCCCGTACGCCATGGTTCCTTAACTAACAAGCGAACTCGTTTTCCCATTAACAATACATGTGTGGATTTTCAAAAATGAATTACAAGTATACAGGTATTCTTTTACTTTTTCAATGATTGCAAATAAAAGCTTTGGTAAAGTATGGTGAAGTAAAAAGCAACATTTTGATTTTATAAAATAAACTTTATAATTTTAAACTATCGATATTTGTATTTCGACAATATTTGCTACTTTGGAATGAACAACTGTGGTATTACATTAATAAAGAATTTGAATGGTTTTATTGTAGTATCCGTTGCGGTATGTATACAAAGTTGTTTGGAAAAAAAAGGAAAGCGCTTGCGTAAAATTATCAAAAAAGTATATATAAAATTATTTGAATTTCTAAGTAAGAGTTTCCACGTGTTTGCAAAATTTGACATATTTTTATTAAGTAAACACACACAGCGGCATCTCATCACTTTATTTTTCTATAAACATTATAATAGTAACATTATTTAAATTAGAGACCAAACTCTGAGAGAAAAAGAACTAACCGTCTACTGTTTCCTCGGGCGCTAACGAGGTGGTCGCTTCAACGGCGTAATTAAAAAGCTTCAAAAGATAGCTCTCCGGCTGACGTTTAGACGATCCTGAATAATTTCCCCATTAAAAGGGTGTTACACAACATCTATGTTCGCCACCCACGACAGTGCAAGAGTTACGCACACGCTCTCATTCCCGACATCCTGCGGGATGTGCGGTCATTTGCGTCAATGGCCATGAGGACCTTAGCCTCACTATTACTTAAACGTGTAGACGATCTCTCAGACGACCCCGACTAAGATTTATGGCACTTGTCATAACAATGGTCGCGTTACTGCAAATGGTTGGAAAACTCTAACGAAATAAAACGTCCGAAGCCCAGTACTAAATGTAAACTTGAATTAATTCGATGAAGTGTCAGACTAGATGAGACCTAAGAGAGATAAAACTCAAAGCGAATCCGCCGTATTTAACTGACAAGATTTATTATTTGCAAATTAAAAAGAATAAGTCTTTTCGGGGCAACTTACGTAATCGTCACACGTTGAATAGAGTTGTGGCTCTGTGAGAGTGACGCTGAAAATCGGACCATTAAGTGTATTCATTCATTTGTAGTATAATAATGTAGTATGGGTGCGGAAGGTCGCTTCTGTTCATTCAATTGGTTCAAATTATGGTTCAATTTACATTACTTTATTAGTAATGTGTCGGATATTTTCCGATCTGCTATTGAATTGTTTAAAAATAATTATTGGGACACGGGACAGAACGAGGCTAGGCCGCACACGTTGGTAATTCTGTTTGTTTGCTTAGACGACTTTTATTACAATGCAGATAACACTTTAAATGCAAATTAAAGTCGTCCTAGTCTAAAAGATAAGCAAGCGCCTTGTGTGCTCGTATCAATCGATGCGAATATGGCAGAGTTCAAATACCGCAGACGGGTACCGATTTCTCTAATGGGATACCATGTATTCGACTTCACGCATGAAAGAATAACAATTCGGGCTGGATGATGTTGCAAGCTCGCACCGGTAAGTTCCACCATCCCCGTCTTATTTTTACCACGAAGCAATCACGCGTTTCGATTTAAAGAGTGGGTCAACCATTATACAATACAATTAAGTTTTCGACCTCACGTCTCACGGTGGGTGATGCCATTAATGTTACTATATCTATGGGTTCCGGTAAATACTCAATACAAAAAAAAACTGTCAGGGTGAGTGGCGAGATAAGCCGACAGGTGGACAGTGGGCCAGCCTGCCCATAAACTCAAATAAAAACATCATTTATTTAATCTGTCTGTCATAAAACTTATGTATCTTAAGTGATCGCAGTTGCCCACGGATGTACGTAACCTTGGTTGGTGATGATCGCGTCTTGGAGCGCGTGCGTCCTTTGACATAAATGCGGATGCGTTCAATTTGCGAGACGACCACTATCGAACCGCACTAAACACAGTGCAAGGTCTACATTACTGTACTTTACGAATTATATTAGCGAAACTCCCGAATTTTATATAAAACTAGCTGACCCGGCAGACATCGTAGTGCCTCAATCGATAAATAAAAGACCTAAACTTTTGTATAAGATAAACTTAAAACAAACAAAAGGAATCCGTCCAACGGGGGAGACATCAAAGGAAAAACAAAATCTAATATAATTTCAAGCATTTTCAAATTTATCTACCTTTTAAACCTCCTCTGGACTTCCACAAATAATTCAACACTAAAATTAGTCAAATCGGTCCAGCGGTTCTCGAGTTTTAGCGAGACTAACGAACAGCAATTCATTTTTATATATAAAGAAGATAGAAGAAGAAGAAGGTAGATGAATGTTTCAATGAAAAGAACAAATCGAATTCTATTCAATCTTTTAACTACTAAACTATAAAAGTAAGCGCAAATATCATATCTACGCAGTTTTATATAAATTTACAAGTCAATCATAACAATTTTAAGTGATAGGTCCTCCTTGTTACAAGTACCGGAAACAAACATATGGAACAAAACAAATATACTCACCCATTCCTTAATTCCAAAATATATTTAAAAAAAATTATCAACTTCGAATGAGTGTTGAACCCGAAACTTAATGGCGCAATAGCCAAAGCCGCCTTCTTTTCATATTCATAATTAGCCTATAATCCCTGACATGTCAAGTTTTTTATATATTTCCCTCTTATTTTTCTGACATTTCAAAAATGAAAACACTTCAATTTTTTATTGCCTTTGTAGGCAGACAAGCGTTCGGCCCACCTGATGGTGAGTGGTTACCGTCGCCCATGGACTTCGGCAATGTCAGGGGCAGAGCCAAGCCACTCCCTACCTTTTAATAATCTCTACAATCCTCGTTTGAAGAAAGACATGTCATAGCGCTCGGAAAACACCGTGGAGGGGAGCTCATTCCAAAGCCGGGTGTTACGTGGCAAAGAAGATCTCTGGAAATGCACTGTGGATGACCGCAGTGGCTCCAGGTAGTATGGATGGTCTCTACTCCGGTGACGGGCGCTGCGTTGGTAAAAACGAAATGATGGAATCATCTCCAACAATTCCTCGTAGCTATCCCCATGGAACATACGGTACAAAATACAGAGGAAACAGAAGTCCCTCCGCAGACTCAGAAGTTCCAAGCGATCCGAGAGAATGGGATTATCGACAATTCGAATGGCTGTCTTTTGTATGGAGTCAAATGAAAGTATCTGGTATTTGGAAGCCCCAGCCCAGAGGTAGGAGCAGTATTCCTCGCGAGGCCGGATCTGTGCTTTATAGAGCACAAGTCTTTGTCGAGGCGTGAAGTACCGCTTCGCTCTGTTGAGGACTCCGAGCATTTTTGACGCCAACTTAGCTTTGCCCTTCAAATGACGCTGATATTGGACATCGCTCGAAATAACGACCCCAAGTATGCCAATACTCTCGGTAGGTTGCAGGGAAACTCCTTTGAATTGCAAGACCATGCCAAAGGGGTCCTTCTTAGCAGTGAATGCCCTATTACACATAGACTATTCCAAATAAAAATTATTAAGCTTGTTAGTGTCAAAAGCTACTTAGAAACAAGTCGGTTGATAAACAGGAAAATGATACTAATTTGTGCTTGGCCATTTATATGGAAGTAGATATCATAGTTTTATGTAGAATGCTCTAAAGCAGTAGACAATCTTTTAGTTGTTTCAAAAAGTAACTCTTTATTTTGCTGAAATCAAGGCTTGACGTTTTGCGAGTTTAGCATGGCCCACAAGACATGATCGAAACTTGTGTCTGAAGTAGTGGAATATATAGTCAACAGTATGTAGTCATTGTCTTTGGCATGTACCACCTGATTCTAGAATAAAATTCCTTTTTTTTTTTATTGCTTAGATTGATGGACGATCTCACAGCCCACCTTGTATGAAGTGGTTACTGGAGCCCATAGACATCTACAGCATGCCGTAAATACCGCCACCCACCTCGAGATATAAGTTCTAAGGTATAGTTACAACGGCTACCCCACCCTTCGAACCGAAACGCATTACTGCTTCACAGCGGAAATAGGCAGGGTGGTGGTACCTACCCGTGCGGACTCCCAAAAGGTCCTATCACCAGTGATTATGCAAATTATAATTTTGCGGGTTTGATTTTTATTACACGATGTTATTCCTTCACCGTGGAAGTCAATCGTGAACATTTGTTGAGTACGTATTTCATTAGAAAAATTGGTACCCGCCTGCGGGATTAGAACACTGGTGCATCGCTAAATACGAATGCACCTGACGTCTTATCCTTTAGGCCACGACGACAACATCCTATCCCTCTCCTATATCCTCTATCCTATTCCCCTACATTTGCTCACCATAAGAAGTGTGAGGTTTAAAGGAGTAATTTTCCATAGGCAGTGACTGTGCAATGGTAATCAGTTACTATCATATGAGCCATTAGTTCTTCTGACTAATGTACTAATTAAGAAAAAAAATCTTGACTACATCAACTTTCATTTTATCATCATCATCATCAGCCTCAAGTCGTCCACTGCTGAACATAGGCCTCTCCAAATCCACACAACTGAACCTGATTTTCAGCTTTACCCATCCACCTCTTGCCCACAACTCTTCGAAGGTCTTTAGACCACCTAGACATGCAGTGTCCCACTTTATTTTATACTGTTGAAACCAAGTGAGCTGACATTATATAATATCCACTCAGATGAAAATTTTTCCTTTTGATAATATGACATTAAATAATATTTCCCAAATATCTTACAATATTACGTAATGGGATGTATTGCAAGTAAATATTTTCTTAATATAAATTGCAGTATCTATATTATTAATTATATATATTCTATTCTAGAGGGCATAGAATGCTTAAGTAAATAAATATATTTTAAATATATTTCATAATTCAATTTTATCTAAAAAAAACTATTAAAAAAGTTGTAAAACACACTATGAGAATAATTTTGAATAGATACCAATATGAGAAATGTGAATATAATCATGTGAAATGTTCTCAGTATGCTGAAGAGTCTCATTACAAGCTTCCATTGATTATAATTCTTTTTTTAAAGAAACAAGAAAATGTTTCATTCAACTAGAGTTAAAGTTTTTTTTGTTCACTATCATGTGCTGTCCGTACAGTATTTTATGTTTATTGCTATTTAGTCTTAAATGAGATATTAAGATATACTTATATAAATGACCAATGACCATAATAAGGTCAATTACATTCTTTTTCCCATTAAAACCTTGTTCGAAAAATCAAGTATAGGCATCTCCTGTTACATAATTTTCTATGCGTGCTTGTTCACAATTAAAGTATATAGTATAATTATTGACCGGTAAAATATTTCTTCATACATAAATACAAAAACATAGAACAGTGTGAATAGTATATTCTCAGGACTTTTAATATCAGATGATGTTCACAGGCGAAGAACACTTCGCAGTATAACTACCTGACTCTTTATTAAGATAGGTTTCAGTTACAAATCATAGAATATTCAAATTAATATTAAATTCGTTTCTGGGGCGTGGTCTTCTATGATTTTACGTGCCGTAGAAGGCTGAATAAATTCATTTATCTACACATTTTGACATAAATTGTATAATCTTCATGGAACATCATTGAAATCTATAATAAACCTAGTAAAAGCAAAGAAAACAGGCAAAAAAGTAATACTTACATCAAGAGATTCCTTTGACGCCATTTTTCACACACAAACAATTTGACATAAATTGACGTTTGATTGTCGGCAACGAAAATCAATAACAAGCCGTTGGCGTTCGGAAACACTAACATCATTGGTTACCATGGGGTCAAAATGAGCGCTTTTTTAAATATGTAACTCGGATAATATAATTTAATATACAATAATTAAGGTCGTTTTAAGAGCCTACCGTTAGTGATCATCACTCTGCCCATTCCTACTGCTTCGCAGTAAAGGAAACCGGTTTGAAGGATGGGATAATTGAAAGTTAAACCTTATGCGTCAAGGTTGATGGTGGCTTTGTTGTAATGTATGTAGGCTCCAATAACTACATAACACCAGGTTGGCCGAGAGGCTGTTCACCCGTGTAGCAATAAAAGTATATAATATCACTAAGTTAACTGTGTCGTGTAATCTGGGATAACGATACATTTCACGTGCAACCCGACTCGAGACTGCTACTACTTCATGGCTGAAATAGGCAGGGTGGTGGTACCTGCCCGTGTTGACTCACAAAAAGTCCAACCGCCTGTAAGTAAAATTTCGCATCGTACAATAAGATTGCAAATTCCTATGAAAACTTATAAGTCTTTTGATCACACATGCTCACCATAAGTAACAACTATGTAAAATATACAGCAATATACGAGCGAGTGCTCAATGGAGCTTTACGGGATACCATTTGAGTATGGGGTACTCATTAAATCAAATTAGAATATCTATTGACTCAGCATATTTCCTTAATATTACCTATCTGCCAAGTCCAAATTAAGCCCCAATTAGTATACCACAGACGTCATAAGCTGAAGAGGAAATACACAGGTGAAGAGAAATATTTGTTGTTGTATCATGCAATGCGGCTGTGCTTTTCTTCAAATCTAATAGGCAGACACCTACTATTTTTAAAAGCGAACACGTACTCAATAGGAATGACCTCTTAGACAAAGGAGCAACGTTGTGTCATAATAATTAAGCCCGCAAAAATATAAATGTGTGCAATTACTAAATAACACCATCCTGCCGGTTTCTGTCAAATAACAGTATGGTCCTAGATAAAGGGTTGAACGTGACGTTTATCCTATAATATTAGCCTGTTGAGTTTTTCGCTGGGTTTTTCAGTGGAATACGATTCTGATCCGGTACAAGTTCATTCAGCGACTGCTCTAATGCCACCCACCCACATGCACGCGAACATTTGTACATTGTACGAATGTTCGCGCGTATGTGAGTGGCCGTCAGACATTCATTCGCAAACTTAGAGGCTACGGCTTTGCAAATGGGTTCGGTATTCAATTTGCGATCCCGTTTGCGCTTCCTCCTACACTTGTTTACGAATGTCTCACCAATTTCTCTTCTTTTTTAATTCGTCAATAGAACATTGAAGAGAAAAAGAGTTTTTAACTCTTTCCCAGGCGTCATTAACGGCTATTCTGTTTTTATGGGATTTCTTTTGAGGGTCCCATATGGTCGATTCATTTTGCAGGTGTTCAATGAACTCCATCACCTTGGTGTTGTTCCAATCCATGATGAAGGTACGCTATACAGTAGATGTCACGAGCTGTGAAAATGGCGAAACGTACCTTCGCAATCGTGGGCACTACTAGTCACACGAATGTGTGGGAGACGACGCGAAGGATCGCGGTTCGCGCGCTTTGATGTCCGTTAAAAAACCGATACAGCTTGGAAAACTACGAATGCAGCGAAAACTTTGCATAATCATTTGCAAATGTTGTCCTACACTTGTGGGTTTGCGTATTCGTGCGAATGTGAGTGACCGGTATAAGCCTGTAGGGCGCAGGGGAAGGCTCCCTTCCACCCGGAAAAAAAAGAAAAAAATCAAAACTGTCAACAATGTCAACAATTTGTATTCAGAAATTCAGAAATGAACATTTTTGAGCTTTATTTTATGGTTTATAAGTTAATTCTGACTTATTAACTGTTTAATTAAAAGAAGCGCGAAACATTAATGTACGTATTTAATTGAAAGTGACTACAATTATTGAGTATTTTTGAATCGTATATAAAGTATTTCAGTTTGAAATTTGTTTACCGATTCTTCCTCGGTTTTTTCCTCCTTTTTAATATTTTTCTGTTGAAAGTCCACTGCTAAACGAATTTTGATTATATGAATACAGCCCTGTACATTGTTGTTTGTTTCCAGAAAGCAGTATGAGGATCAGACGTTTATCGGCGTTTTTTTGGATGACGTGTATTATAGCTTTTATTTTTATTTTATACGTGATGACAGACTTAAGTTTTAATTTACCTAGTGTTAAACCAGCGATAAACATAGATGAGGTAAGCTCAAAAAGTATTAAATACTGTTAAAAATAAATTAAAAACACAGGACCTGTTCTATGCAAATAAATTATATTCCAAATTTAAAAGGATTTTCTACTACACCCTATTCCGGCTAAGTTTTGACTGAATAACATAGAGACGTTTGAATTGATAGTTTTTTTAAAATGTAAATTGAATTGTATTTCATTAAATGCCCCATAAATAATTGGAATAAAAAAAAACAGTGTGGCTATTAATGTATACTTAATGAAATGAATAATAAATTTGTGTAATTACTGAAGGTACAATGTATTGTGAGTCTGTATGAATAATTGCCACCAATTAGCCTAATTTCTGGTATGAAGCACTCATAGACCCCACTCCTGAGGTGAAATAAAGGAGTTGAATATGGTTCAGTGCTCAGGTAACCTCTTAGGACTAGACGGCAGAAAAATTACAGCTCACGTCTATTTTAAAACAGAGACTTAGTTTTCATGCATACAAACATTTTTTTTTCAGAACAAGTGGTCTGCCTTTGAATCAAAATTACGTCATATTGAAAATGAACTTGATCAACATCATGCTGTTGTTGGTGAAATAAAATCAGCCATGAGCCAAATTATAGAACAGTCAAATGAATATCACCCGCCACAGAAAAGACCAAGGCAAATGGAGAAAAACAAAAAAATAAGAGAGTTCAAAGTAGTAGGAGATGAGCCACCAAGGATGCACATAAAATTGAATGAATCAACTTGTCCCATTCAGAAATACTCAGTTCCAAAAACTGATGTGCAGGTAAGATATGGTTATATTAATTTCTATTACATTTTTATATGTTAACTAGCTATATCCGTCTGCATTGTTGGGCATTTAAAATTAACAATATTATTTCTCACCCGCACAAAGATTCTCATGATTAACGCCCCTGCAACTGGTGTAGGGAGTCCAACACTCATATAAATATTAGCACATCCATTAAGTACATGTATTTACTACATGGATTCAGAGTTTCAAGTCAATCGGATGCATGGTTCAGTAGTTATAATGGAATATCCGTTAAACCCCTGTAGATTTATATATTATTAGTATAGATAGATTTGAATTCATTAAATTAGTGATACAATTACATTGTCACTAAAATTAATAGTGATTGAAATTTGAAATCCACCAGCATCATGTATTTCATTCTTCTGGATAGGGACAGAGACTGACTTTTTTACCCCTTCCACTATATTTACAGTTTTTATGAAAATCCTGTAATTTTGGAGCACTGAATAGGTTTATGGTGGCTTCACATGTGAGCTTTTAATAATTATAGATAATCTTAGCATCCATTTATTCGCATATTCAACTGATGAGTTTGACACTAGCTAAAAAATTATCAATCCAATAAATCAGCCACATTATTTCTTGATATGAAATAATCATATGTAGATAAACCTTAAATGATAGTATTTTATAATTAAAACTATGTTCAAGGCACAGTGACACATTTCGTTTTTGATTATCATTTGATTAAGAAAAAAAAAACAATACCCAGTTGAACAGATAGGTCAATTTAAATATTCAAGTACAATTACTAATCTATCTAAACTATCAAAATTTATCAACCTCGATTATTTTTATCTTTATTTGTTTGTTCACAATTACACCAAGATAATCCCATTTTTATTTACTGTCTCTTAACAGATGTTATCCTTGTATGAAAGGATTATGTTTGATGACAAAGATGGAGGTGTTTGGAAACAAGGATGGAATATAGAATACAATGAAAACCAATGGAGTCAGAAAAACAAATTGAAAGTTTTTATTGTACCACATTCACACAATGACCCAGGTATGTAGTTTTCTCCACAATGTATCCCACATGGAAATGGAAAACTAGGTTCATTTAATTTTTTTATAAATTTGGAGAAGGGTTGGGATTCTGGTATCGAGTTAAATGTGGATATACTTATGTGGTGCTACTATTATAATAACAAAATCTAATGAATGACAGATTTGATTACACTTAGTTATCGAAAATATATATTAATACTTTTTACTTATTATCTCTTATAGATTTTAGAACATGCTATCTATACTTCTATACTAATATTATAAAGAGAAAAGATTTGTTTGTTTGTTGGTATTGAATAGGCTCCGAAAGTACTGAGCCGATATGAAAAATACTTTCACTGTTTGGAAGCTACACTATTCCCGAGTAACATAGGCTATAATCTTTTTTGAAAAAAATTAGGGATCCTTAATAAAACTCCAATAATGTAACCCAAGGTGTAAAAAAAATACTTAAAATATTCTTTAGATCGCGTGCCGTGCGAAAACTATTCATGATAGAATTAAATTAATGTAGTATGACTTTGTAAAACACATTATTATTTACAAAAAGTGTCGCAACAGCATATGTCTCACTATTATAGTTACGACGCAATAAGTGTTCTTTTATTTTTTTTAAAAAAAACGTCAGATATCGTTGAAATTTTTGTTAAAGACCCGAGCGGAGCCGGAGCGGGCCGCTGTCGTTTATAATTTGAACCTTGTGTTCTGAAAAATATGTTACCATTGCTCATGCGAAAGTTTATAATGAATATAAATGAAATCATTGATGTTCTAGGTTGGTTAAAAACCTTCGAAAATTATTACAAGTCACAAACAAGAGCAATATTCAATAATATGATAGAGAAATTGAACGAGGGTGTAGGGCGTAAGTTTATATGGGCCGAAATAAGTTTTCTATCGCTGTGGTGGAATAACGATGCTACTGAGAAAGACAAGACTGCTTTCCTGAAGTAAGTGCAGCATGTTTGTTCATTCACGATTATTTAAATTGTTGTACAAAAATTTAATTAAAAAAAAACCATAAATACTTGTACTATACTATGAAATGCAATGAAATGAATATGAATGAATGATATGAAATGAAATGCAACACAGTCGATTTTAAAGGTGTTGTTAGTGTTAATCATAGAAATAATAATGATTGAATAAAAATTTAAAATTATTTTACTCATTTAAATAATTTAAATAACGTATTTCAGTGAACCAACAACAATCAATGTTCCTTTCATGTAAAATAAATATATAAATCTCGAAACACGACCGATATTGCTTTTTAATGACGCATTTTAATGAAATCATTAAATTTTTTTATTAGTTAGTAGGTATTGTTGAACTTTTTCGTGAAATACAGACACACAGACACAGTTACAGTTTGCAGATCAATATTAGTTATTATAATTTTTTCAGTTATCAGTTTTTATAATTTTCATTTTATTATTTGAGACGTGTCGAATAATTTACAGGGTTCTTGGTCTTAAAAGTACTTTTATTATTTCTTTTTATTAATCTATACATACATATGTATAAATAAAATTGGATTGTAATATTGAAATAATCGCTTTTTACTACATGCATATGAATATATATACGGTACATACACCAAAATAACATTTTTTACAATTTTTGTCTGTCTGTCTGTCGGTCTGTCTGTCTGTCGGTCTGTCTGTCTGTTTGTTCCGGCTAATCTCTGGAACGGCTGGACCGATTTTGACGACACTTTCACTGATAGGTAGCTGATGATATAAGGAGTAACTTAGGCTACTTTTTTTTAGACTAGCTTCGCCTCGCGGCGTCGCCCGCCGTAGGACAATAACCGCGGGTAACATCGCGGGACTCAACTATCAATAATAAAATTTAATGTTTCCGATGCGAAGCGAGGGCGGCTAGTTGTTAATATCTTTAACAAACAAATATTATATTTCAGTTTATTGAAATCAAAGAAACTTGAAATCGTGACAGGCGGATGGGTTATGAACGACGAGGCAAATTCACATTGGCTGTCTGTAGTGCAACAATTGACCACCGGACATCAGTGGCTACTCGACAATTTGGGATATGTACCCAAAAACGCATGGTCCATTGATCCGTTCGGTTATTCCAGCGCGCAACCCTACCTCCTCAAGATAGCCGGTTTCGATAATTCCATGATACAGAGGGTACACTATAGAATTAAGAAAGAATTGGCTTCGAATAGACAGTTGGAATTTAGATGGAGACAGTTATGGGGTAAGATTATATTCTGTTGTAAATTAGTTTACAGTTTTCATGGTCACTGACAACTCTGTTATGCAATTATTATACATGATCATTATCGGTTCAATTTGATTGGATATAACTTAGAAGTTGTCGTGGTCTAAAGCAGTGGTCGCCAAACGGGCATTTGAACCACCGATCCATTTTTACTGGTGGTAGGACCTCTTGTGAGTCCGCGCTGGTAGGTACTACCACCCTGCCTATTTCTGCTGTGAAGCAGTAATGTGTTTCGGTTTGAAGGGTGGGGCAGCCGCTCTAACTATACTTGAGATCTTAGAACTTATATCTCAAGGTGGGTGGCGTATTCACGTCGTAGATGTCTATGGGCTCTCTACTTAACACCAGGTAGGCTGTGAGCTCGTCCGCCCATCTAAGCAATAAAAAAAGTACAAAGTGCCGCCATCTGGGTCACACTATAAATAAGAGCAGAGCATACAGCCAAAATCAAAATTCTATCCAATTGTCGATTGACGGGCCGTGAACTCGTTTACATATCTAGGCAATAAATAAATATATCATTTTTTAAAAAAAAAGTTTGTTTTAAATGTACTTATAGTAATATCTTTTTTAGATGGTGTTGGGAAAACTGATATGTTCACACATTTGTTCCCGTTTTATTCGTACGATGTTCCTCACTCGTGCGGTCCGGATCCTAAGGTAAGTGTAACGATTATAATTAAACCCGCCGCATACCGTGACCCACTTTGGGACACGTGGTCTAAGTCTCATTCATATTGTATAATGTTTCCACTCCTGAAACCTTAATACGTATCAGCTTCACGGTGAAGATAGGAAGGGTATCTTTGCTTACCCGGATAGGGTCATAAGACGTCCTATGGTCAAGAGTTACGCGAATCATAATTTTTGCGGATTTTATTCTATTACAGGATGTAATTCCTTGATCATGTTAAGCGCGCATTTAGTTACAAAAATTCGTATCTGCGGGATTCGAACCCCGGTACAGTCGCATCGCTCAATACCGGGCGTCTTATCCCAAAGACCACCGTGATGTTATCAGCCTCAACGAAGTCTTGGCTCTCGGTTGATCAACAGCGATCACACAATGCTGTTAAGATTTTGATATCATGTCTCAGGTAACCACTCAACACTAGATAAGTTGTGAACTTGTTCACCGATCAAAGGCAAAAAGTAGTAATAGTGAATATGATACCTACATGGAAATTATATGTAACCTTTTTTTTAATTGGTTAGTTGGGTGGACGAGCTCACGGCCCATCTGATGTTAAGTGGTTACCGGAACTCATAGATCTCAATTTTTAAAGTACAGCGGCTGCCCTACCCTTCGAACCTAAATTACTGCTTCACGACAGAAATGGCAAAGTGATGGGCACCTAATCGTGTGGACTCACAAAACCTTAGCTTAAACAAAAATTTAATCAAGTCAAGTCTAATTTTGTAGATAATCTCTACATGTAAGCTATCAAAATAAAGTAAACTTTAATTTGTTATATCTTCAGATATGTTGTCAATTTGATTTCAAACGTCTACCCGGTAACGGGGTTACTTGTCCGTGGGGCGTTGCACCTCAGAGGATAACCCAGAAGAATGTGGATGAAAGGTATGACTGATTAAGTTAATATTGCTTAATTAAGTTAGTATTCTCTTTCGGATAGCTGGATTACATAAATATTTTAATACTTAGAACATGGTTGCATTAATACATCGAATGACTTACCTATTAGATTGGATTGGGTGAGGCCTTTTTTGCAACAGTTTATCTAATTTATGTTTGGACGTACAAGCTCACTTCAAGTCACGCCTGCTTGAAACATTAGGGGGATGACTCGATTGCATTATATTATAAAGGTTTCTCATAGAAGACTTTTCAACATCTATTCATAAAAATAGTCAAATCAAAGAATAAAAAAAAATTTTTTTTTTTTATTACAATTGGACCGTCCGCTATGACTTCCAGAGCGTTCAAGATATTAGATCAGTGGAGGAAGAAGGCTCAACTCTACAGAAGTAACGTGTTGTTCTTCCCTCTCGGTGACGACTTCCGGTACGACCACGCCAACGAGTGGGACAATCAGTACCAGAACTACGACATGCTGATAGAGTACATCAACAGTAACGATGCTTGGAACACTGAGGTTAGTATATTATTATAAATGTAATACATAAATGGGTCATTGAACTCACGGCCCAGCTGTTTTAAACTGGTTATTAAATCCCATCGACATTACACCATGTATGCCGTCACTCTCCTTGACATACCATACTGCCTAGAACCACTGCATTCACAGTACGCTTCCAGAGATCTTTTTTGTCACGTACCATCCGGCTTTGGAATGAGCTCCCCTCTACGGTGTTTGCCCAAAGCTATGACATGTCCTTCTTCAACGAGGCTTATAGAGAGTACTTAAGGGTACGTATCGGTTTGGCTCTGGACCCCAACATTGCTGACGTCCATGGGCGACGGTAAACACTCACCATCAGATGGGCCGTGTGGCTACAAAGGCATTGAGAAAAAAAAAACATGAGGCTGAAGTCTCAATTGTAAGGTAGAACTACCTTTCGAACTTCACGTATGCTACTGACTGTTTTGCTGTAAAACAGGCAAGGTCCCTGTTGGAAAACTGTATCAGATGAGTAATTCTTTATGTAATTTTAAACAAAAATTTCAGGTACAATACGGTACACTCGAAGATTACTTCAAAGCATTACACGATGAAGTGAAATTATCAAACTTTCCGGTTCTGTCCGGGGACTTTTTCACGTACGCCGATCGGAACCAGCACTACTGGAGCGGGTACTACACCTCCAGACCGTTTTATAAGAACATGGATAGAGTTTTACTGGCCTATGTCAGGTAAGAGATGTTAACGTGATGATAAGGCTTCTTCGGATTCCGCAAATCGGCATTTAGTTCCTTAAATCCGCCCTCGTCCAGGCCAGGTCTGGATAGTCGGTCGACTGTCTTCATGCCGATATACTCCTTGGGATGACAGACGTCATCTTGTCACCTGTCACCTCACGCTTGACAATCAGGAACGATTGATATGGGTTTCGTATTTATTGCATTGTGTTTATGTTAAGCAAATTAAATTTAGAAAAACTAAGTCATAATTTATTTTTTTGTAAATTTTAGAGGTACTATTATTTTGTAAATAGTACTGAGCACTGTGCTATTTATGTTTTACAGAACTATTTATGTTTTAATATTGGTGTAAAAGAAAAACTTGGTTCTCTTGTTTTCAAAAACTAATACCGGTTTTTATTTTTCAAAAATTGATTATTTTGGTAATTTGGGCTAACGAAACACATTCCATTACATATTAAACACATTTTCATTACACATTACTATTTGAAATGTATAAAAAGAAAGAACCGGTTTAAGTACAGAACTTTTACAATTTGCACCACAAAGATCATCTGTTATGAAACTATTGATCTGGCAATACTTTTTAAAATTTATCATCAAATTGTTTTTAGTAGGACTGAATTATCAACTCTGTTTCGACTGTGAACGTACCTGCCTGTATTTAATTAGAATATAAACTTGATTTTTTATTTATGTTGAATATGTTGATATCCAAACAAAGGTCTAATCATTTATACTAATGATCCCCTGGTTGTCGAAATTCAACTATAATTAATTGAAATTATAAGTTTGTACACTATTATGATTCTATTGTCAAAGACTAATAATATACTTCTATAATCACATAATTCGCTAAGATTACACGTTAGACAAATATTAATAAAGACAAACAATATTTAATCTATTCTTAGTTTGACCATAAGAGTTTGACCATAAGTTTTTTTTTTATTTTTTATTGCTTAGATGTGTGGACGAGCTCACAGCCCACCTGATGTTAAGTGGTTACTGGAGCCCATAGACATCTACAACGTAAATGCGCCACCCACCTCGAGATATAAGTTCTAAGGTCTCAGTATAGCTCAGTATAGTTACAACGGCTACCCCACCCTTCGAACCGAAACGCATTACTGCTTCACGGCGGAAATAGGCGGGGTAGTGGTACCTACCCGTGCGGACTCCCAAGAGGTCCTACCACCAGTGATTACGCAAATTATAATTTTGCGGGTTTGATTTTTATTACACGATGTTATTCCTTCACCGTGGAAGTCAATCGTGAACATTTGTTGAGTACGTATTTCATTAGAAAAATTGGTACCCGCCTGCGGGATTCGAACACCTGTGCATCGCTTCATACAAATGCACCGGACGTCTTATCCTTTAGGCCACGACGACTTCAGTTTGACAATAAACAAATAATATGCATGCGTGTGTGTGTCAAATACATGGTAGAGTAATGTTTTTTAATTGATTTAATGAATTTTTTATGCATAATTTAAAAAAATATTAACATTCTGCACTCCTTCTTTATATCTATACTTAATATATAAATCTACAGTGATTTTTACGGATGTTCCGTTATAAATACTGAACCATGCATCCGATTGACTTGAAACTTGGTATCCATGTCAAAAATACATGTACTTAATGGATAGGCTAATATTTATATGAGTGTTGGACTTCCTACACCAGTTGCGGGGGCGTTAATGTTGAGAATCTTTGTGGGGGTGAGAAATAATAATGTTAATCTTAAATGCCCAGAAAAGAAGACGGGTACAGCTAGTTCTCTATAAGTGTGGGAAATTAGATACTCCTCCTTCCACGCAATTTTCGTAAAAATGGGTACAAAGTTTTTGCGTCACTTATTAATATATAGATATTAAGAGTTTAATAAATCTGTTTACTACAGGGCAGCCGAAATAATAACAGCTCAAGCGACGGACACGCATGCTGTGTCGTACATAATGTCGCTTCAGCTGAGGGACCGGGTCGAGCAGGCCCGCAGGTCGCTCTCCCTGTTCCAGCATCACGACGGCATCACCGGCACCTCCAGGGACGAGGTCAGGGAGGACTACGCCAAGAAGTGAGCTCTAATTTGTTTATGCATTCTTTTGTACTACAATTTTTTTTTGTGTCAATGTGAGTGGACGTGCTCACAACCCACCTGGTGTTAAGTGGTTATTGGAGCCCATAGACATCTAAAATGTAAATGCGCCACCCACCTTGAGATATAAGTTCTAAGGTCTCAAGTATAGTTATGACGGCTGCCCCACCCTTCAAACCCTTCAAACCGAAACGCATTACTGCTTCACGGCAGAAATAGGCGGGGTGGTGGTACCTACCCGTGCAGACTCATAAGAGGTCCTACCACCAGTGAAACAGTGAAACAGTTACATTGCAGGATGCTAACAGCAATAAAATACAGTCAATCCGCCATCCAACAAGCTGCCTACTACTTGCTGAAGCAGCCGCATATACAGGATCAAACGCAAGAGGACATATTCCTCGATGTGGACGACATCTGGCGGCGGCACGACGAAATACCCTCCAGGATCACGATTGCCTTGGACGTGGTGTCTCCTTCCAGGCGCCTCGTGCTTTACAACGCGCTGGCGTTCAGAAGACAAGAAATATTAACAGTGCTAGTGTCAACCCCGCACGTTGAAGTTAGTAAGAAACCAATATCGGGGTATTAAAGATTATTTGGGTTAAGCGACATTTTTGCAAACTTAATGGAGAGCCATTTAAAGTTTAAAATTTGAAAAAAATATCATAACTTTAATTTTGGAAATTGGAAATTCAAATTTGGAAAAATAATCTTCTTCGGCTATTTCAATAGAGTAAACTTAATTGAAACTCAATTAAAAACATCGAACCGTTGATGCTAATCACTACATAGTATAAAACAAAGTCGCTTTCTCTGTCCCTATATCCTTATGTATGTACGCAACGGATTTTGATGCGGTTTTTTTTTATTAGATAGAGTGATTGAAGAGAAAGGTTTATATGTATAATAACATCCATTAAATAGTGGAGAAATCAATAATAAATTACAGTTTCCGAAGCGAAGCGAGAGCGGGTCGCTAGTACGAAATAAAACGCACTTTTAAGTACAAAAATAAATGTCGCTTAAACCAAATAGCTTTTCACACCTCGATAAGTAGAGTGAAGCTTCATATAAAAGATTGTGAGAACAAAGATTACGGATAACAATATTATTATCTCTAAAAAGTCCTGCCAGAATACAAGTTTTTTTTTGTTTTTTAAATGGGTGAAATAGCTCTCCGTCCAAATGTGGTTACAGGAGTCCACAAATACCATCAAAATAAATGCCGCCACCCACCTTGAGACATGAGCTTTAAGTCTCCTTTTTCTACAGTGGCTGCCTCACGCTTCAAACTGGAACGCATTACTGCTTCGCGGCAGAAAACGTGTTATACAACCAAATGCGGGTACTTGAAAATCAGTTATATTTTTAGGTTTTTGATCCAGAGGGTGAACCGATAATGGCACAAGTATCCCCCGTGGTGGCAGGGGAGAGGCGTCTGGGTCTCGCCAACAATAAGTACCAGCTGTCCTTCCCGGTCACCATCGGACCTCTCGCTTTAACCGTCTATTCGGTGTCACTGAGGGACGCGATGAGTATCAACAAGTGAGTTTTCATTTTTTTGAAGTGAAACTTCTGATGCGACTTCCAACACAGTTGCGTTAAACGTATAACGCTACCATGGAATAGAAAGAGACAGAGCGAGAGTGAATGCGTGGCACTCGAACGCACGCGCGTTGTACACCTGTTACAGGCCAGCGTGAGTGTTAGCAACGAGTAGCGTCCTATATTTTTAAGAAGTATTTAAAAATATATATATATTTATTTTTCTATCTATAATTTAAAAAATATATAATATAAATGTTGAAGATGTCGCATCTCTTATATCTCTTCTCTATTACAAGAGCAATCTGATTTAATGATGAAAAATGAAGAAAAACAAAAAAAGTTTCACCGCAAAAGAAGATTCACTTCATTCACGTTCACCAAGTTGCACGTGCGGATTTTTTAATAATGTACAGACGAACTCCATACCATCTAGTTCCATAACGATTATTTGATCGCGTAGACAATACAGTGAATGTTGGCTATCTTTAGCCACATGTTGCATGGAGAGTGCTTCAAGGAATTGTTCCTTATTCCCATCGCAGTCTCCGCAACCGGAGAAGAGATCTCTGCGTTCACAGACTGTTCTTATTGAACATCCATGATTTTTCCAGCAGACTGGCAACGATTTTGCTCGGACACACGACAATGTTGATGTCTGTAAACCACAGTCACTATCTACCATTAGCCGGAGTGTATACGGCTAACTAGACAACTAGGCAGCGGCTTGGCTCTGCCCCTTGCATTGCTGACGTCCATGAGCGACGGTAACCACTTACCATCAGGTGGGCCGTATGCTCATCTGCCTACAAAGACAATAAAAATAATAATAATAATAGGCAAGCGAAGGTGTATTAATATGCCAACAATTTTGTATCCACAGGTACACGTCATTCTCTCACGTCCGTATATACAACGCGGACTACTGGAGCGTGGTTCTACCGAAGATATTCCCGATCGAGCAGCCGTCGGCGCGACTCAACGAGGACGTGAGCTTCCAGGCGGGGAACAGCACCAGGGTCGTCACCAACATGAACGGGCTCGTCAAAACCATTGTGTCGAGGGACGGAGTGGCCACACCCGTGCACATGGACTTCGTGCAGTGAGTGTCGGCGGAGAGAGAGAGAGAGAGAGAGAGATAGAGATAGAGAGACAAAGAGAGAGAGAGAGAGAGAGAGTATTCTTTATTGTACACCAACAAAAGAAACAATGCGAAACATTAGGGAGGACACACAAGCACAGGAGCAATGTAATGCGATTAAAGCTTGAGGGGCGCGGGGGGTGGCTGCCGACTTAGTTTTTGTTGTTGCATAATACTGATTAATGTGGACTAGGGGTCCCGCAGTAGTCGAAATTCGACTATAATTAATTGAAATTATAAGTTTGAACATTATTATGGTTCTATTGTCAAACACTATTATGTTTCTTTAATAAAATCACAGATTTCGCCAATACCACACTATAGATAAATAATATTAAAGACATACAATATGAATCTATTGTCAATTTGACCACAGAATTTAAACAACAAAAAAGCTTTGACATTTGACAATAAACAAAGAGTATATTTATATGTATGTGTTGTGTCAAATACATGGTAGTGTGTTTAATATTTTTTTATTGATTTTATGTATAATTAAAAAAAAAGGTTAGCGTTCTTCACCCCTTCTCTATATTCTCTATAAGTGTGGAAATTTCACACTCCTCCGTCCGCGCATAGTTCGTAAAAAGGGGTACAAAGTTTTTGCTTCACGTATTAAAATATAGATGCAGTACCCATCCACCTTGAGACATGAGGTCGAAGCCTTCATTGTACAGTAAAAGGACTGCTCTACCCTCTAAACCGAAATGCATGTTTGCTTCGCGGTAGAAATAAGCGAGATAGTGACGTCTACCCATGCGGGCTTCCAACGCGTCACTCAACCAGTACAAGTGATATCTAAATTGATTGACGTTTGTTAACCTTTAGAGCGCGACCCGTCGATAGATCGACGCTCTGTTAATGCGTATCAAGTGAGGACCTTAGGATTATTAATTAGTTAATAATATTTATAAATAACCATTTCAAATTATTTTGCTGTGAATTTAGAGCATTGATTGAATTAAGATTCTGTGTATGAAGATAATTTTCTTTTCAAAAATTCCTAAAGAATTTCTGTAAAATATGTGAAAATAAGCACAGCACTAAAATGATTCAGCTCACGACAACGGATTCTCTATATGACAATTAATTGTTACTTGTACTTTTATTTATTTATAAATATTTGTTTAAACCGTAATAATTCACTTTAAGTGTATACATTTTTTGTGATCATGGTCTTGTTGTGACAGAAGTGTGAAAGTAGCCTCGGTAATCAACAAAGCGGACGGTTAGCGTGGTATAGACATATTGTGATGCGTAGAGAGAAGATGCGTGTGACTAGGAGACGTATGGACTTTTTTTTTATCGCTTAGATGGGTGGACGAGCTCATAGCTCACCTGGTTGGTTAAGTGGTTACTGGAGCCCATAGACAACGTAAATGCGCCACCCACCTTGAGATATAAGTCCTAAGGTCTCAGTATAGTTACAACGGCTGCCCCACCCTTCAAACCGAAACGCATTACTGCTTCACGGCAGAAATAGACAGGGCGGTGGTACCTACCCGTGCGTACTCACAAGAGGTCCTACCACCAGTAATTACGCAAATTGTAATTTTGCAGGTTTGGTTTTTATTACAAGATGTTATTCCTTCACCGTGAAAGTCGATCGTGAACAGTTGTTGAGTACATATTTCGTTAGAAAAATTTGGTATCCGCCTGGGATTCGAACACCGGTGCATCGCTCAACACGAATGCACCGGACGTCTTATCCTTTAGGCCACGACGACGTTGGTAGTGCAAGGTAGAGGGGGAAGAGGTCGACCCAAGAAGACTTCGCTGAAGTGTGTGAATGACGATGTGAGAGAGAGAGGAATGAGTGTTGAGATGACGGGTGATAGAAGAGAATGGAAAAGAAAAATTAGCCGTGCCGACCCCACCTGGAGAAGGTGGAGAAAAAGAAAAAGAAGTTTTGTTGTGACTTCTCAATTTGCTGATGCTCTCACTGCAGGTACGACACGCAGAAGGGGCGGGACAACAACAGCGGAGCCTACCTGTTCATACCGAGCGGGCCCGCCAAGGACTTCAAGTCGGATCCGTACCCCGAGATCGTGGTCACCGAAGGCATACACAAGTCCACGCTCTACGCCGCCCTCGTCGGACCCAAAACCGCAGAAATTATACTCTCTGTAAATATAAAATTGCGAATATTTATTTATTTATAACTTTATTTACTAGACTGTATAAAGGCGGACTTAATGCCATAGGGCATTCTCTGACAGTCTACCTTAGGGGGGTGCAGAGATGAACCTTGGTAGGAGTAGTGTGATAGTGATATTAATTAAACATATGTGTATATATAACATACATAATATTTATAGATACAAATACTCGTACTTAAATAAATAAACCTTGAAATATGAGTTCTAAGGTCTCAGTATAATTACAACGGCTGCCCCGCTCTTCAAACCGAAACGCATCACTGCTTCAGGGCAGAAATAGGCAGTCCTGCCACCAGTAATTACGCTAATTATAATTTTGCGAGTTTCGTTTTTATTACACGATGTTATTCCTTCACCGTGGAAGTCAATCGTAAACATTTTTTGTTACACTATTTTTAATTCAAATTTATTAAAATTTATTTTCTATTTTTTAGTTGGATTTTTTATAAAAGCGTATTTTGTTAGTATTTTTAAACTACATGTTATTTTTTTTTTCAATTTTTAATATTGAATTGTCATCGGACCTTAATAAGTATACCAAATTTCGAGTTAATCCGACGTTTTGAAGGGGGTCAAAATCATGTTTAAAGATTCCGTTGCATACTAACATACATACGTCTGAAGCTAGTAAAAGCGTATTAAAAAGTTAGTGCCATATAGTGCGTTTCGCTCTGCAGGTGACGGTGTACAACAACCCGTCGCTTCCGCACGCCGAGCTGGAGGTCAGCAGCGCGCTGCTCATCGACCCGCAGGTGGACGACCTGGAGCTGGCGCTGCGGCTATCCACTAGCGTCCGGAACGGAGACGTCTTCTACACAGACTTAAATGGGATGCAGGTTTGTAGAACGACCGCATAAGCTTTCAGAGCGTACTAGTGGCAGTTAACATATTGTTACGCGCTGGGGTTCGGGATCAATAAAATTTCGCCAAAGTACAACTAAAAACTGTATTCAACACTTAGAACACTTTAAAACTCTCAATTCGCTTCTTCCGCTTCGCTTCAGGTGATCCGTTCGCTGTTTCGCTTCGAGTAATTCCGATCCCCTGCAACGCTTTTATAGCCGATACCACATCCCTAGAATTATCGAGAATGTTCCACACATCTCTAGTATTGTGTTTCCGCTATCTAACAATAGATGGCGTTGTACTTGTCGAGCGTTCTAGATGCTACTGGATCCTTCGATATTCGTTCGACTATTCGACGATAGATGGCGTTACTCTTACCAGCGTAACAATATTGTAAGGCCACACGCACATTTACAGCTCATTTCTGTCGCAAAACAGTCGGACGTTTCGCATTGAACGGTGACACAGTCTATACAAATGAAATTCCTTAAACATTTAAGTTCTGTACTGGTTGAAACCCAAGATTGACCAGAACGTAAAATATGCACAGATAATTATTTTTGCGAAATAATTTTTAAATGTTTTATAACTCAACAATACATTGATTGAAGTACGGCGGCTGTCAACATTTGTGTCATTATACATTAAAGAGAACATAAAATTCAATTTTATAATTTGTCAGCTACGTTTCCTGAGTTTATTTGAATTTAATTTTCGATTGTCTCATTTTAAATTATTAGAATATATAAGTTAATACTATTTTGTATAACATTTCGGTTTAAATAATTATACCTAATTAGTTTTTTTTAAACGAAATGTTGTAGTAAACTGAAACCTCAAAGCTATATAACGTTTCGTGGCAGATGATAAAACGTCGTTACTTCGAGAAGATTCCGCTGCAGGCGAACTTTTATCCGCTGCCCGCCGCCGCCTACATCGAGGACGAGAACATCAGGTTCACGGTGCTCACTTCCACTCCGTTAGGAATGGCTGCCTTACAGCCGGGACAAATTGAGGTAACCGGAATATTTCAATCCCTTTATAAGTCTATGGCATTCCCACTATACGCTTCACTTTCCCCCCTTTGCCTTTTCACGAGTTCTGTCTCACGCGAGGCTTGGACGTTGGTTGTTGAGCGACAGGAGGTTTTAGTCGGTTCGACTCCGGCATGCTCCGCCCACCATCCCCAGTGGAGAGCGAAGTCCGGCGATTTCCTCATGACACAAAAAAAACCTAATCGTTGGTAGCCTAAGGGGCTATTCCAACTACGCTGTGGCTGCGAGGTGAGCTCACGAGCTCAACCTCAGCGAATTGCTAACACTGACCCTAACAAGAGCATTGCTTCGTTAAATCTATCACCGGAAGAATTTCGATCATCCATCAAGGATTACTACAAATAATTACTCTATATTGTATTCATTTTCTGTAAATATTGTATATTGAGTTGAATAACTCCAAAAAAATCATTTCGTTACGTACATGACACCTCAAGACTTATTTTCATTTTATTATACAGTAATAACAATTACTTGAGTTTACTTAGTTAAAAAAAGAAATATTTTCAAAGAATACACAAGGGAAAATAGTACTAAACTGCTTTGTAATTGTAACCAAAATTGTTTGTGTAGGTGATGCAAGACAGGCGCCTGAGCAGAGACGACAACCGAGGCATGAACCAAGGCGTGTTGGACAACGTGAGGACGCGCCACACATTCAGGCTCATAGCGGAGCCGGCCCTCGGGCACTGCGCCGTGAGTCAATGGACTTTCTTTCAATTTTAATTTTTTTCTTTAGTGACATCTGTCCGCATCTCATCTGCCTTTCAACTAGAAAGAAAAAAAAAACACGTGTGGCACTCGGGGAATGCCCCTCTAAAAAGCTATTGCATAGCATTTTTTATCAACTTATGCAATTATAATTAGACAATAATAATTTAATATTAAAACATTAACAAAAGCAAAACATTAACTGTCCCCTTCACACTCATAAGCTAGACCGCGCGAGAGAGAGATGGGCAGAATTCTCATGATACGCATGCAGTGCGATGTTACGCAGCGCTTATTCACAAACACTACACAAGGGCAACGTGTGAATGTGTTGAATGCGAGCTACATGGTAGGTGGAGTGGGGGTGTTAGGTTTTATTTTCGTTACGGAAGTTCTTGATTCGGTCGCCGCGCTCAAAGTACGCGATAAAAGCTATGCAATAGCTTAAAAATCTTTTCGAATGTAGACATATTATTATTAATATTGTTAGGCGCTGGGGCTCGGGATAATTTATAACTTACACCGAAATATAAATTATAATTCAATTTAATTATCACGACACTTAAGGTAGGCCTTAATATCGAAAACGACTTCTATCGCTTCGCTTTGAGTAGAACTGATTACTAACTACCTCCATGTCTTCTATGCAACGCTTTTATAGTTGAAACGACATGGCTACAATTTTCCAAAACATTTCCGATGGTAATAGTAGTTTTGGTATCTGTTTTCGGTATTTGACGACAGATGACGTTACTCATACCTTCTTAACAGTATTTATGAAACCTCGTATGATTTTAATAAAAAAATAATTCTGTAATTAATTACTTTCAAATTTCGTCACACAGACATGTCGCGCATAGTTTGATAATGCGAGCGTACCCATACAGCGAGGTCGTGCTTTACAGCTGCTTCTTTAGTCGCCTGTACAGAGGACTGCGATTGTTTTCAGCTTAACAAACATAACCGGCCTAAAAACATTCATAATACAAATAATAATAATACATTACAGTATACAGTTTACTTAACTTTTTCAAAATAAAATTTCGTATGATGTAAAACTTATTAAATAATGTATAATTTATTTTCAATTCCATAAAGTTCTTTCCTCTCCTTCCTCTCCTTCCTCTTCCTTTTTTCTGTGTAAAGAAAAATCATTATGACGTTACATTGTGTATTTTGTATGTATACATATTTATAAACGTAAGGAATTTGTGTATGTATGTGTGTATATTTCAATTGATTGGTACACCACGTGTAATTAGTTTCCAAACGATTCTTTTCCACCTGATGATTGTCTGGAAGAGATCGCTCTTACCGATAAGACAACTAATTGTACTTTTTATTTATTTAATGTTTCACATTGTTTCTTTTGTTTGGTGTACAATAAAGAATACTCTCTCTCTAAAGAAATAACATGTTTTGTGAACAAAAATCGTGGCCTACTTGACAAATAGTGCTATATTTACAGAAGCCGCCGTCTGATCACCCAAGCGGGTGGCTGACGCTGGGTAGTCACGTGTCGCAGCAGATGCTCCTGCAGCCGCCGCTCGTGCTGCACTACACGCCGCGCGGAGACGAGCCCCGCCCCAACTACCAGAGGGCCTCCGTCAACGCCGCCGACATCGTGCTGGCCTCCTACAGAACCCACACCACCACTAAGGTCAATGACTAATTAGAAAATTCTGCGACTCTTTGGCGGGAACGCGGGGAGTGAAGTTTTTTTTTGCTGCTTAGATGGGTGGACGAGCTCACAGCCCACCTAGTGTTATGTGACTACCACCAGTAATTTCGCAAATTATAATTTTGCGGGTTTCATTTTTATTACACGATATTATTCCTTCACCGTGGAAGTCTATCGTGAACATTTGTTAAGTACGTATTTCATTAGAAAAATTGGTACCCGCCTGCGGGATTCGAACACCGGTGCATCGCTTCAACACGAATGCACCGGACGTCTTATCCTTTAGGCTACGACGACTTCAAACGTTGTTCAAACGACACAAACGTGAGTAGTGACGTTCGCGATGTTGATACTTACCGGCTCGGATAATATTATTTACGAACTACGTACTAGAAAATCATCGAGAATATATTTAACCTTGCATGTATAGCTAAATCGAGGATTAATGCTTACAGAAGGAAGGCACGAATTTACACGGGATGGGGCTGACGTTCCAAAGGGTAGCCCTCGACACGTGCTACGGTCACAAGGACACCGTCGAAGCGTATCCGCTAAGTGACGGACAGGTCAGTCGTTAGTAAAAAAAAATTACTACCACAGAGTAGACATTTTTATTTACATTAATTCCGGCCAGCGGTTGGAAGACCTTTTAGCCGATTTTAGTTTAATGAATATTTGATCTCCGTATATCCTTGAAATGGTAATTTCGGGAAACTTCGAGATTTTAAACTTAACACTCAAGGGTAAATAGGTCATCGCATATATGAAGTTAAAATCTGAACAAGCGCAAAATTAGAAAATGAAAAGTGACACATGAACACTTACATGATAAAAGAGTGACTTTGATACTAATTATAATGCGAAAGTGAGTTGTTTGTTTGTTTGTCACGTTTTGGCTATTCACACATGCTTAGGGTTTACAGTAAGGCACAAACGTTACTTTTCATCTAGAAAAAAAAACAGCAATCTTTTTTTACATAATGCAAGCTGAACGTCTTTAGCTTAATTAGTCTAATTAAGCTAAACTCACAAATTTTCTTATATATGCGATTAAGGAAGTCATGTCACGAACTGAAACACGTGTATCTCTGCCGTAAAAATAAAATCATGCGTTATGATGATGATATGATACCGGCACCTGTTTTTACCATCGCACCGCCCGCCACCAGAGTAGAGTTCATCCATACTACTTGAAGCCACTGCGTTCATCCACAGTGCGTTTACAGAGGTCTTTTTTAGCACGTTCCATCCGGCTATAGAATGAGCTCCCCTTCACAGTGTTTCCCGAGCGCTATGACATGTCCTTCTTCAAACGAGGCTTGTGGAGAGTATTAAGCGGTAGGCACCGACTTCGCTCTGCCCCTAGCATTGATGAAGTCCATGGGCGACGGTAACTACTCACCATCAGGTGGGCCGTATGCTCATCTGCCTACAAGGGCAATGAAAAAAATGAATATTCATATCATTTTCATTTGTTCAATTCCATCTTTCCATCAAGTGAGAGTGAAGTGTGCTAGATTGAAGCGCAGTGTGGCAGTTTATTGGGCTGTTTTTTAAATCTTTCTACTTGCTACTATGATTTTTGACCTTAATTGGACAATTTCAGAGGACAGTTTTTAATACACTGAGATTCTTTACCTTCCATAGAAATTTCTAGAAATGTTATTCGTAATACAAGATATATTTTTTTTTGTCCACAGTTCCGTCTGTCAGATTTGATAGACGTGAAATCAGATCGTGTTTACGAAAGCACGTTGACTTTCAATCAGATAGACAAGCAAGTGTTAGACGGAATCATCACGCTGTGCCCCATGGAGATCCGATCCGTGTTCGTCAATCAAACTATAAGGAACGGATGAAATTAAATAACATTTAGTGTAATTATGTTAATACTTTTGTTGTTACTTTATTATTATATCGACGGACGAAAGACTTGTGCGACATGTGATTGCGATGTTTATAATTTAAGTTTACAGGAGAGCCATTTAGAGGTTGAAATTTTGAAAAAAATATCATAACAAATTAATTCTTCAGCTATTTGAATGGGATTGGCTTAATTAAATTTCAATTGAAACATCGAACTATTGATGTTAATCTATACATATAAATAAAATTAGAGTGTCTGTTTGCAGTATTGAAATAACCGCTTTTTACTACACGCATATGAATATATACGGTACACACTCTCTCTCTCTCTTCGATCGGTTCCTCACTGCTGAGGATCGTGACTCCGTCCGATTTCATCAACCAACTGTCTCCATCGATCCCGCCCTGCAGCCCGGTGGAGTGCGTCGCTGATAGGTATCCCCAGTTCCTCCGCTATTTGGTACACACATATATATATATATATATACGGTACATACACCAAAACATTTTTTACAATTTTTGTCTGTCTCTCTGTCTGTTTGTTCCGGCTAATCTCTGTAACGGCTGGACCGATTTTGATGAGACTTTCACTAATAGGTAGTTGATATGATATAAGGAGTAACTTAGGCTACTTTTTTTAGACTAGCTTCGCCCCGCAGCGTCACCCGCAGTTATTGTCGTACCGCGCGCTACATGGCGGGCTTCGCCTATCAATAATAAAATTTAATGTTTCCGAAGCGAAGCGAGGGCGGGTCGCTAGTACCAAATAAAACAGGCCTTTAATTACAAAAGTAAATGTCGCGTATTAAGCGAAATGTCGCTTTAACCAAATAGCCGTTCACCCCTTGATATAATAATGGGGAATGCGCTTGTGACGACGATTCGTGTACCAGACGATCCTTCAAATTCAAATTCATTTATTTCAACTTGGATGTCATCAAAAACACACTTGTTGAATGTCAAAATGTAAAAGAAAATGTTAACTCAACCACCGGTTCCAAAAAAAGCCACAGTCCTGAGAAGAACCGGCGAAACAAACTCAGCGGGCTTTTTTTTTTTTTTGTATTTTCTCAACTATTTTCTTTTTTTAAACAAGAAAACATATTTACAGTATACAAAAAAAGAAGTCAAAAAAATACAATTCAAATAAATAATAATAATAATGAAAATGAAAAGGCCAGGAGCGAACGCCTCATTCCCACGTAGTGCCATCTAGTAAAAAATCCTTAACTTTATAATATGCCTTGTTGCACAAACGTTCCTTGACAGTTTTCTTAAATCTATGAACAGGTAGTAGTTGAACGTTGTGTTCGAGAGTTATTTCATTGTTTCACTTGGTCGGTTATGCTCAATCTCATTAGAAAATATTAAATACATTGGCCACTTTATGCGTGTAGATAAGCTCGCGTTTACCAGATCTGTGCCATAGATTACACACAAACAGTGTTGCCATCTTCGTTGTTTTTACCGCATTATTAGGGGAAAAGTGAAAAGTGCTGTTTGTAACATTCCGAGGAGGCGACTCTAACAGTAATATTTTTTAACCAAATATGTGTCAAACCTCAAAAGTTTTTTTATAATAAATATATTATTATATATCAACATCAGTCGTACAAAAAGCTGTCAACATTGAACGGGTAATACAAAAACTGTGGTAAAATTCCAGTTTTTGATAGATGCAAACGTTGCAATGTCATGAAGTACTAAATTTGTAAACACAAAAAATTTGCATGACTGCATTTACAAAGTTGAAACCATATCTGACCCGAAACATGTCTTGTCGGATCCCCTGGATCCACTCTCGGTTATTTTAGGTCAGAATAATAATGGACTGATCATAGAAGTCAAATTTTTCTGATTGTTCCTTCAATAATTTCAAAGCATCTTATCTTCTATTTATAATTTATAGTTAAAAATCATTAAGGCCACAGTGCCTCAGAAGAGAAACCGCAAGCCGGTCTATGAACAGCGTTGCAATCATAATGTTCACGAGTGCTCAGTTTTGTAGCTACTGTTGTATTTGTATCTTAAATGCGGCATTGCATTGATGTGTTTGCCAAAAACCACGTAGTGTAGCTCATGAAAAAAAAAATCAACTACACATAAATCATTATGGAATATATACTACGGGGTAGTGCAACACGCAATTGGCTGCATTGTATGTATTGTATTGGCAGAAATTGACGAGACTGGTATAATTGACGTATCATTTGCACACAGAGCGCCAGAGTTCGAATTAAACAATCCCCATTAATGTTAATGTCTTATAATTTTGTAACGTAAAAAAATATTTGTTATTTAATTTAAAAAATTTTGATAATTGGAATTGTCTATTTTAGTTTTTATATGTGGGTAGATTTAAAAAAAACTTTTGCAAACTCTTTGTTGTCGAGATGTTATTTTTAAGCTTAAAAAAGAGCATGATGAAAATTTATATAATAAAAAATATTGACCAATTCCCGAAGGCACGTAACAAGTGACAGTAATAATTATTGCAAGCAAATAAACTCAATAATAAGTTTTTGTAAGCGTTACAAGTACTTTCATTAAGCACAACACATCACAGCTGATAGATTGTTTAGATATCAAATTCATCAGCATCCTTTTTCCTAATGTTTCAACTTAGGATTAGTGTGTTAATTTTCGAGTAATAAAAATACTAATGTTTTTAAATGAGTGATTCATGTAAATCGTGTAAATATTGTACAATTTGACTGATCCCTTGGCGCATTAGTTAACGCTCTTAATTGCTGTGTCGTGGGTTCTATTCCCGCTTCAGGCCAGCATTCATGTGATAGACATGTTTATTATCTTAATATGTATATATATGTGTTTCTGGTTCCCACGGTACAGGGAGGCTAGGGGCCAGTTGACCTTCTGTGATCTGTCCCCCGATTATTTATTTACATATTATAATATACATGTCGTAATTATTATATAAATAAATTTTATGAATTATGTTGCATTTATTTAGCGTGAATTGAATAAATTTTATAGATTTTATTAATTTGACCCCATTTACGTATGCGATTAATATCTATGTAATGTGTAAATTAGTTAAATTTAAACTAACATAAAACTAAACAAAAAACAAAAATATTGCCATTGCCAAAATAAAAATATTTGCTGATTGGTAATTAATAATTTATTAATAAAATATTATTGATTTCATATCTACCTATGAGATTAATAACATTTTGTCTAATAGTTTTTTCTATAGTGTTTAGCTTAATGCAGAGAACTTACGATAATCGTAAAACAATCCTTTTATATGATTTATGTATTTGAAGCCGTTAAAAAACAAAAGCACTTGTATAGTTAAAGAAATGTAAATAAAGAAATATACAAATTTTGCATGTGTTTCGTTCTTCAATTGTATTTATATATTATAATACCAAAAATATTAAATATCAAGATATTCTGGTAGATAATATGTAATTATTTTTAGACACTACAAATATCTTATAGGAGATAAATAAGTTTGAACTTCAGTTCCAAAGCTGAAATCAAAATAATCTTGTTCATCTATAATGTAATGCTAGAAAACATTGTAAGTTTGTTTCAGGAACACAAAATCTAAATTTTACATTCTATCCTCGTAAGAGTTGTGTCGATGCTTCTCTTACTTAGAAAACTCATTATACTCCCACAGTAATCTCAGCTTCAGTAGATAGCAAGTGCATCACTCGACACAGTTTACGTCTACTGATGTTGCCAACATTTCGATTACTAGATTGTAGATATTAAACAAGATTGCAGATTATCAAGATAGGAATGATTCACCGATTTTGATTGTACCAATTTTCCATACAGGAATATGACATCCAGTGAATGATTCGTTCGAGATATATATATCGACGCTTGAAAGGCAAACGTGACTAAGCGACAATGCGTGAACTTTATGGTAGACTAATTTAAAGTTGAAATACTTAAAAAAAATCAATTTTAACGAATCTAGCTGTAGGATTGAAATTATGCTTATTGCCTGTCATTTATGTATAAATCAGTTATTGTCGCTTAGTCACGTTTGCCTTTCAAGCGTCAATATGGTATACAGACGCCAATCTTGAATATTCTTTAAATAATTAAAAAAAACAAAAAATAATAATTTAATGTATCGACATTCTGCACTAGAACACGGATAAAATAATAGTCGGACACATTTTTATAATCATTTTATTCAGTATTAAAACCATTAACGAAACCCTTAAATTAATTACTGGTGAACATAAATCAACACGAATTAAATTCATCGTTTTAAATATTTACAAATAAAAATACTATTTACAATACTGATGTTATAACAACAAAAAACAATTAACAAAAACAAGCAAATTTGAAAAACGTATCTTATTATTTTCATTTGAATTGACGTACGTTATTTAGGTACATAATAACATGAGCATCGCATTTTAATGCATTCTTTTATATTTGTTATTAAGTTACTCAACCTAAAGATTGAAGAAAACATTAATTAGTGGAATGTATTGCAAATAACGATACTAAAAACACTTTGTACATGTTCAAACAAAGAATACTGATTGCAAAGTGAAAGCATTAACAAACTAATAAATGTTTAACACTTGTTTCTTTGACTTTCGTTTCATCTGGCAACAACTCTCAATGGCAAGCGGATCACACGATTTTAAGCAGGTACTTAAAAACTATAATTAAGGAGTAAAAGTAAAATATCATTATTATGTTATTTACTATATTAATATATTTTTTTAGTCAATAACCCTGGAGGCTGGACTAGATTTTTAATAACACTGCAAATAGTATTACTGTACCGTATAAGTACTGAATAAATTGATTGGTTTTTGTGGTAGCAATTAGAATTTTGTGAATTAGTCACATAACTTGCAATTTTTAAAATTGTTTGCATTCACGATTGTCAAATTTCATTGTTAAACAATCAACTAACCTAAATATATTTTACTGACATACTGTTTCCAAATACCGAAATAGACTAAAGAAACCATTAATCCATTAATCTACTTTCAAACAATAAATACAGATTTGTAATTGAAAAAAAATTATGCTAGTCTAATGAGTGTCCCTTTAGGCCATGACAACTTAATTATTTTATTTATATGGTAAAAAATAAAATGGATGACAAGATTTGTTTGTGGATGATTGATTTGAAGTCGCGATTTTTCGTTTTTTAACGATATTCACAAACGTTTGATTTTTTTTTATTTTTTTTTTATTGCTTAGATGGGTGGACGAGCTCACAGCCCACCTGGTGTTAAGTGGTTACTGGAGCCCATAGACATCTACAATGTAAATGCGCCACCCACCTTGAGATATGAGTTCTAAAGTCTCAGTATAGTTACAGCGGCTACCCCACCCTTCAAACCGAAACGCATTACTGCTTCACGGCAGAAATAGGCGGGGTGGTGGTACCTACCCGTGCGGACTCACAAGAGGTCCTACCACCAGTGTAAACGATTACAAAGAATCGCGAATATCGGCAAAGTGAAACTTGAATACTTCACAGTCTAGACGAGGTTCTCTGGTCTAATATCACAGTGTTGTTTCTGCTCCAGTCCACGTTAAAACTCGGAGTGACTAAACTTAAAAGGCCGTGGTACTCGTTCATTTTGTCCGGCACCACGGTGTACGTTTCGTCTGCATCTCTGAAAAAGAACAAATGAAGGAAGCTATAGTAGTTACCTGCGGGCTCATTCGCCGATGAGGTTGTGTTAGGTACAAATTTACTTATAAAAATCGAAGACCGGTAAGTATATTTTCAAATTATACGTTTTTACACATAAAAAGAAACCTAAAAAGAATATAAATATAAATATATATTTTTTAAAAGTATGTATACAAACAAGTCTCTGGTTCTCATAGTTCAGTGGATTTTACTTTAGTATCGGATGATCATTAGTATTGTTGCCGGTTGTTTAATATTTATTTACTCGACAGCAGGCATCTTACTCATCAAATAAATAACGAGTCTTCGAAACTCGTCTTAATTTATTTTATGGCTTAGATGGGTGGACCAGCTCACAGCCCACCTGGTGTTAAGTGGTTACTGGAGCCCATAGACATCTACAACGTAAATGCCGCCACCCATTTTGAGATATAAGTTCTAAGATCTCAGTATAGTTAGTCTCTTGAGAGTCCGCACGGGTATGTACCACCACCCTGCCTAATTCTGCCGTTTAGCACTAATGCGTTTCGGTTTGAAGGGTGTGGCAACCGTTGTAACTATACTTGAGACCTTAGCACTTATATCTCAATGTAGGTGGCGGCATTTACGTTGTAAATGTCTATGGGCTCCAGTACCCACTGAACACCAGGTGGGCTGTGGGCCACCCATCTAAACAATAAAAAAGGGCTCACTTTTGTCTGTGCAGCGCTCCGACCGTGAGCAGCCCGCGCAGACAGCCGGCCGCGGCCTCCAGACTGAGGCAGTACGGGTGGCAGCGCTGGGACTCGACCCGCTGCTGTATCAGCTTCAGCGCTACTTTTTGTGTGCAGGTCGTTTGCTGGAGGATAAAAAAAAAACAAATATAGCGTTAGAAAAAAATATCAAATAAATCTATAACTGTCAATGTTTTCAATTATGAAGCAGACAATTATACGACTCACTAGTGAGTGGAGACTGGCCTTGCCAGGTAATTCAGAAGCCTGAACAAGCTTTTAAAGAACTCGTCAAAAAATTAACAATACTTTAAAAAAACTAACAAATTATGCTTTTATAGAAAATCCAACTAAAAAATAGAAAATAAATTTTAATAAATTTGAATTAAAAATACATAGTGTAAGGAAAAAATATTTTATTGTAAATAAAGCGTGGGGTGCTTTTCAGGATATTATCAAAATAACCCTTCTACTCATATCTGTTGGGGGACACATCAAAGTGAAACCAATTGTTATTTTTATGTAATTCCGAGCATTTTCATATTTATCTACCTTTTAAACCTTCTCTGGACTTCCACAAATAATTCAAGACGAAAATTAGCCAAATCGGTCCAGCCATTCTCGAGTTTTAGCGAGACTAACGAACAGCAATTCATTTTTATATATCTATATATTAATACGTGAAGCAAAAACTTTGTATCCCTTTTTACGAAAATTGCGCGGACGGAGGAGACTGAAATTTTCCACACTTATAAAGAATATAGAGAAGAAGTGCACAATGGTAATTTTTTTAAAAATAATGCATAAAAGATACATTAAATCAATAAAGAAAACATTACACACACTACCATGTATTTGACACACACACGCATACATACTATTTATTTATTATCAAACTTTTGTTCTTAACGTCTGTGGTCAAATTGAGATTAAATTAAATATTGTCTTTATAAATATTTTTCTATAGTGTAGTCTTGGCGTTGAAAATACAATCATAATAGTGTACAAACTTAGAATTCCAATTAATTATAGTCGAATTTCGACTACTGCGGATCCTCTAGTATAGATTATTTCATGATCAATGTTTAATTAATGTTTACCTCGGTCATAATTTCAGCGCATTTAATGGCAACGGTGAGCGCCGGCCACGCGGACCACTTCAACAACCTCTGCAACTTCTCATCCGACCCGCAACTGTATTTGTCCCCGTTGAAGATCAGGATGCCGTTTGCCGTGCAGTACTCTATTGCTTCTTTTAAAATCTAGAACAATAATTACGTGTGACTCAGTAAGGCGTGGGTCGGACCGAGCTCACGGCTCGCATACTGTTCCATGTGGTTACAGACAACAAACCTATGTGTATATATATACAGGGTGTGAGGAGACCGCTTCAGAAAACGAAAATCTTGTACCTACAAAGTTGTAACATTTGGGGAGCGCGGTATCAGCGCCGCGCCCGGGCGTTCGTTGACCCGAGCATCAGCTGTTTTTGATTTTGTGTTTCATTGCTGGTTTTTTTTTAAAGTAAAGCAATGTATTTGTTATGAAACTATAGTTTCATTTAGCTGTACTAACATGATAGAGCGTAAATAATGCTAATATAACGTTTTAAAAATAAAACATTTAATCAGTATCGAATTTTTTCCGTCCTATCATCAAAGGTGTCATTAGTACTATCGTCTGTCTTCGTTTTCGGAAGCACTAGCCTCCTAGCACCCAGTATACCCATATATATTATGAAAGGTGGAGAGAGTAAAGAGTACAATCTTGTATAGGAGGTAAGTTGAAAAATGTCCATCTGTAAACAGCAAGTTATTGTTAGAAGATTCACTGAAATAGCCCTAGTGTAGAAAGTGATATGAATATAGTAGCTTTAAACAGAGTGAAGTGTTGTAGCTTATGGAATTGTTTTTAGAATCTTTCCACTTGCTACTGTGGCACCATCTTAATTAGACACCTAATACACTAAGATGGTGCTCTTTACTTCTACCCTCCATAATATATAATTCGTCTTCTTTGTTTTAAGAAAGTCAAAGTATCAAGAAAAACATACCTTTTCTTCATTTTTTTCTACGTAAAAATATTCGTTCCGAAAGAGTTTCCTGAGGCGATTGTAATCTGTTACCAACATATCTGCGAAAAATTTAGGTTTGTAAATAACCCAAGCGTAGCCTTCATTATTATGTTATTATTGATGTTTTTTTGTTATTTATTTTTTATTGCTTTCCTTTCTCTCTCATATCCTCATTCACACACTCCTCCATGTCTTCTTTGGTCGACCTCTTCTCCCTCTACCTTGCACTACCATTTCCATACATTTTTTTTTTTTTTTTTTATTGCTTAGATCGGTGGACGAACTCACAGCCCACCTGGTGTTAAGTGGTTACTGGAGCCCATAGACATCTACGACGTAAATGCGCCACCCACCTTGAGATATAAGTTCTAAGGTCTCAAGTATAGTTATATAGTATAGTTACGACGGCACAGTTAAGACACAGTTTTAAGATTATGTCGAGAACTCAAACGCTTTGAAAACAACAGTTATCCCATACTTAGATTCAGTTTCAATATCAACTAATTCAACTCGGGTGTCACTTAAGACACTTATTACATAAATGCATTCGAAACACTTACAATGAGAAGTCAAACTGTAACCTTATTTTATCGCTTACATGGATGTACGTGCTCACCTAAGTGTTACCTAAGTGGTAACCGGAGCCCATGGACATCAACGACACTAATGCCGCCACACAACCTGAGGCATGAGTTCTAAGTCTCAGTTCTATAGTAAAACGGCTGCCCCACCCTTGAAACTGAAACGCATTAATATTTCGCGGCAGAAATAGACAGGGTGGTTGTGCCTACTCGTGCGAGCTCAAAAGACATCCTAGTATCATAAAACTAAACAGTGCGCGTGCAACTTGGTGCACGTGAATGAAGTGAAACTTCTTTTGCGATGTGTGTAGTATTGTGGTTTTCTTCATTTTTCATCCTTAAATCAGATTGCTCTTGTAATAGAGAATGCTGTGTATGAGAGATGCGACATCTTATATATATTTTTCATATTTTTTTTAAATACTTCATTAAAAAAATTGGACCTTACTCGTTGCTAACGCTCGCGCTGGTCTGTAAGAGGTATACTATGCGCGTGCGTTCGAGTGCCACGCATTCACTCTCGCTCTGTCTCTTTCTATTCCATGGTACTGTTATACGTTTAACGCAACCTTGTTGGAAGTCGCATTAGAAGTTTCACTTCAAAAACTGGACCCTATGAACATTTGACTATTACATTTTACCTCTGTCTACCCCTCTAGAGGCGATGAGGTACACCAGAGCCGGTGGAAACAGATAGTGCATTACTGGGTTGACGTAGAGTTGCAGCTGTATCACTGGTATGGCCAGGGCCATGGTGTCGGCTTCCAGAGTGTGTCCTACAAAATTATGACACGTTAGTAAAATGAGTCAATAAAAAAAATGAGTTTTCGCATAATCATATTGTATAGGTTTTGCGTTTACTTATATTTACAACTAGCTGACCGCAAAAACCCATTCCGACAGGAGCCCTCTTCTTCGATGTAGCGAAGGCGTTCGACAAAGTCTGGCACAACGGTTTGATATACAAACTGTATAACATGGGAGTGCCAGACAGACTCGTGCTCATCATACGAGACTACTTGTCGAACCGTTCGTTCCGATATCGAGTCGAGGGAACGCGTTCCCGGCCTCGTCACGTCACAGCCGGAGTCCCGCAAGGCTCCGCCCTCTCCCCGTTGCTATTCAGTTTGTATATCAACGATATACCCCGGTCTCCGGAGACCCATCTGGCGCTCTTCGCCGATGACACCGCCATCTACTACTCGTGTAGGAAGAAGGCGTTGCTTTATCGACGACTTCAGACCGCAGCTACCACCATGGGACAGTGGTTCCGGAAGTGGCGCATCGACATCAACCCCACGAAAAGCACAGCGGTGCTCTTCAAAAGGGGTCGCCCTCCGAACACCACGCTGAGCATCCCCCTCCCGACTAGGCGCGTCAATACCCCCGCCCCCGCCGTTCGCCCAATCACGATGTTCGACCAGCCCATACCGTGGGCCCCGAAGGTCAAATATTTAGGCGTCACCCTCGACAGTAGGATGACATTCCGCCCCCACATCAAGACGGTACGCGACCGTGCCGCCTTCATTCTAGGACGTCTCTACCCGATGATATGTAGGCGAAGTAAAATGTCCCTTAGAAATAAGGTGACACTCTACAAAACTTGCATACGCCCCGTCATGACCTATGCAAGTGTAGTGTTCGCTCACGCGGCCCGCATACACTTAAAATCATTCCAAGTCATTCAATCCCGTTTTTGCAGGATAGCCGTCGGAGCCCCGTGGTTCGTCAGGAACGTCGACCTCCATGACGACCTGGACTTAGAGTCCACCAGTAAGTATATGCAGTCGGCGTCAATGCGCCACTTCGATAAAGCGGCACGACACGAGAACCCTCTCATCGTGGCCGCCGGTAACTACATTCCCGATCCTGCGGACAGTATGGAAAGCAGTCGACGTCGCCCAAAACACGTCATCTCGGATCCTCCCGATCCACTAACGGTGCTTCTAGGTACTTCAAGCACCGGTCACCGTTCTCGTCGAACCCGTCGCTTGCGACGAAGGGCTCGACGAGTAAATTAACTCCCAGACACAGCCCACTGAGTTTCTCGCCGGATCTTCTCAGTGGGTCGCGTTTCCGATCCGGTGGTAGATTCTGCGAAGCACGGCTCTTGCTAGGGTTCGTGTTAGCAACGTCATCAGGTTTGAGCCCCGTGAGCTCACCTACAAAAGTTAGGGTTACGCTGACATAGCCGCTAGGGCTATCAGCTTAGGTAGGAAAAAAAAAAAAAAAAAAAAAAACCGCAAAACTTCGTAGTGCCTCAATCGATAAATAAAATACCTAATCTTTTGTATAAAATAAGCTTAAAACAAACAAAAGGAATCCGTCCGACGGGGATACATAAAAGGGAAAACAAAATTGTTATTTTTATTTAATTCCGAGCATTTTTATATTTCTCTACCTTTTAAACCTTCTATGGACTTCCACAAATAATTCAAGACCAAAATTAGCCAAATCGGTCCAGCCGTTCAAGAGTTTTAACGAGACTAACGAACAGCAATTCATTTTTATATATATAGATAGATAAATAGATTAGACGGTAGTCGGTACAACATTATAAATTTTTTTTCATACCTATTTGCTGGTTGCCTAAGGGACTATTCAAGTTACGCTGCTAGGTGAGCTCAGGAGGCTCAATCAGAGAGAATTGCTAACACTAGCCCTAGCAAGAGCAGTGCTTCGCTGAATGTACCACTGAATTTGCCCCCGGATCGGATCACAGAAAAAAATCCGGCGAGTAACTCAGTGGGTTATGTCTATGGGTTAGTGTTGTGCTAGGACAGTGACCGATGCTTGAAGAGGATGACATTCAAATGTCGATAAATAACACCTAAGACGTTCGCGACCACGGAAACTGTTGAATATTCGAATTGTCACAAATTCGACCGTCAGTGTAATTTTAATTAGGTAATTAAGTTGATATTTTATTGTTGAATACTCGAGTTTTTGTCTAATTGCGAGTATAATAATATGACCATCATAATAGCTTCTGATTCAACAGGAAAATTGCCAAAATTCTTGTTATATCAGTTTTATTATTATTATTTATTAACAGCTGCCAGATTAAAACGGGTTTACGTTGTCTCTAACGTCCTATTTGAGTAGAAGCAAAAATCAAAAGATTAGTAATCTATACATATAAATAAAATTGGAGTATCTGTTTGTAATATTGAAATAACCGCTTTTTACTACATGCATATGAATATATATACGGTACATACACCAAAATAACTTTTTTTTAACAATTTTTGGCTGCCTGTCTGTTTGCTCCGGCTAATTTCTGGAACGGCTGGACCGATTTTGACGAAACTTTCACTGATAGCTGATGATATAAGAAGTAACTTAGGCTACTTTTTTTAGACTAGCTTCAACCCGTGGTACGACAATAACCTCGCGGGACTATAATCCTGCTATCAATAATAAAATTACATGTTTCCGAAGCGAGGTGAGGTCACTTGTTAAAAAAAAAAAAAAAAAAACATTAAAAAATAAAAATAATTATATATAAACGCGTAAACACGTTTTGAAAAATTAAGCGGCTAAATAAACACACACTATTTAATCTAATCTATTGCATAAGCCCGACTTATACCTGACCGCCTAACACGAAGTTCGTGTATTATCGTACATCGACAGGGATCGTAGAAAAATCAACTTTCTTACTACTGTTGATAACACCTATCATTTTATGACAACATTATCTAATATGTATTATGATTATTCATTTCGCCGAATATGCCGATTATTCATTTTTAAAGTCGAATAAGGATGGGTTTTGTTCGAGTCGTTTTTGTACAGTGCATAGACTCGTGGTCTCGACATAGAAAGTGGCCATTGCGCTTAAGTACTTCGCGGGTGAAATAAGACGGAATGGCGGTCCGGAACCTGTACGTGAAGGCTTAAAATACATACTCTTACCACAAGCAAACATAAATATAGAGTTTGATTTTTAATATACGCCGTAATTCATTGATTGTTAAAGCCATTAGTGATAACGTGTTAAGTACGTATTTTATTAGAAAAATTGATGACTCTGCGGGATTCGAACACCGGCACTATTGCATCGCTCGACACGAGTCCACCAAGCGTTTTATCCTTTAGGCCACGACTGTTTTAAGGTGTGGTTCTCGTGAATTACTGGCATAGATTTTAAAGTGTCTGGAGTATGACATGAAATTGACTACTTAATTCCTTTAAAACAACGCCACGGCATGCCTGTTTTCTTTGGCCATTACATCTTTTTACAATTTTTTTCGGAACAATAAAATGTTTCTCTAACATAAACAGACAACGGATTTAGAGATATAATTCATACATAAATAAAAAAAAAAACAAAAAAAAAAGAAGTCTGTGTCCGTGACAACTGTATTAATTTTAGATAAATTATTTTCAATTTTATCACGATAATAACTGCCAAGGTTAGTCGCAATTTAAAACGCTAAAGGTGGAAAGTTGAAATCGTGACGCTAGAATTGTTTTGACAGCCTGTGTATCTATACTAATATATAAATCTACAGTGGTTTTTACGAATGTTCCGTTATAACTACTGAACCATGCATTCGATTGACTTGAAACTTGGTATCCATGTAGAAAATACATGTGCTTAATGGATAGGCTAATATTTATATGAGCGTTGGACTCCCTAATAATAATGACAATAAATAATAATGTTAATTTTAAATGCCCAGCGAAGCGGGCGAGTACGGCTAGTTGTATTATAATGTTGCTAAAAAAAATTTTACTGCGCTCTATTTATAGTTTAAATTAAAATACATAACTTCCTTATCCTTGAACCAATTGTTATTTGATGCTGCTGTGTTGATGATGGTACGATTGAGGTAAATATTTAACTGAGCATGCCTATTCAACTAAATTCGAACTCTTCAATTATTTTACTACCTAACACGTTACCAGCAGTACAATGAGCGATCTTAAACATATCCGCGAAATAATGTCATTATCAATGTCAATAGATCACAAACGAGCCGCCAAACTGGCTGGAGCTGATAAGCATACTGCAAGTCACCTATCTGTGATACAACAATGGATTATTGATAGACTGTGCGTGGTGCCTCACTAAATTAAAATATTTCATTAATTTAATTACTTTACTCCCTGCGCTGGCCCTCACGGCGTATAGGGAGCGTCCCCCGGGTGGCGGATGGGGGAGTGGTCGGTTACTACCGATACCGGCTGTACTCAGCCTAGCTAGCTGCCGGCTAAGTCGATGGGCTCGCTGACCAAAGTAGGGTGTGGTCCTCCTGCATTTCGGGGGTTATGAAAGGGGCTGACAACCCCTTCATGTAAAAAAACTTTTGTTACGAAACCGACAAGAAAACAGAAACGATCCGATCCCATAAACGACGACCCAAGGCACGGAATAACGGAAAACCGATTTGCTTCATGGAATGTCCGTAGTCTGTATAGACCTGGAGCCCTGTACGCCGTGACTAGGGAACTACGAAGATATAACATCTGTATAGCCGCCCTTCAGGAAGTCAGATGGCCAGGCTCAGGGGAGTGTCTAATGGATAGTGGTCACGTGCTGTTTTACAGTGGAAATTCTCAGGGCAAGCACCAATATGGAACAGGATTCATGGTTGACGGGAGATATATTGCGAGCGTGATAAGATTTGACGCTATTTCTGAAAGGCTGAGTATCCTACGGCTGAAGGGTAAATTTGCGAACTTCACACTTATTAACGCCTATGCCCCAACAGAACTGGCCAAAGAGGAAAACAAAGACAGCTTTTATGAAGATCTTGAAGCGGTGATCGATCAAGTACCAGAGTATGATGTCAAGATTATTTTAGGAGACTTTAACGCACAGGTCGGGAAGGAAGACATTTTTATACCAACTATTGGAAAATATAGCAAGCACGACCAATCAAATGATAATGGTGTAAGGATGATAAGCTTTGCATCTTCCAAATCCTTGGTTGTGAAAAGCACTATGTTTCCGCATAAAGTCATTTATAAAGATACCTGGAAATCCGCTGACGGCGTCACTACTAACCAAATAGATCATGTCCTCGTTGACAATAGGCATAAAAACTGCATAATAGACGTGAGGAGTTTCAGAGGAGCTGACTGTGACAGTG